>NC_052050.1:49369750-49969750 GCF_903992535.2 Arvicola amphibius
CCTATCAAATGATATGGTTTAGGCCCAGGGACAGTGCAATAGGATAAATGGTTATACGACTCAAATTCATTTATTGAAACTCTGACTGACAGCTTGACTCTAACTGGACAAAGAAACTTTGGGAAACATTTGGGTCAAACAGCAGTGTTCTCCTGGGGGAACAGGGTCCTTATAAAAAGACAGGGAAGGACTCGCTTCTTCTCGGGGATTGGTGCCCTGTGAGGACACAGCAAGAGTCCAGTCATCTGTGTGTCTCTTTCTGAAATGCTACCACCCACCACCTTAAGGTCAGATTTTCCAGCCTTTCGAATGGTGAGCAAATGTCTGGTGACTCCATGACAACCGTGCAGAGTGACTGAAGCAAACTGATGGCCCAATCCCAAGGAGGCTCCTTAGTTGCTGTCTATTGCTTCCATAAAGCATCATGATCAAGGCAACATATAAAGTCAAGTGTTTAATTTGACTTGCAGTTTCAGAGGGTTAAAATCTATGATGGCAGAATGAAGGAACAGCTGAGAGTTCCTGTTTTGATCTATAGACACAAGGGAGAGAGGTGGCGGGGGCGGGGCTGGGAATGGCATATGTCTTTTGAAACCTCAAAACCCCCTCCCAGTAATACATGAAATACCTCCTTCAACAAGGTCCCTCCTGCCAACTCCCGCCTCTCAATCCTTCCCTAACAGTTTCCAACAGGGCACTAACTATTCGAATATATGAAACTCTGGAAGACATTCTCCTTCAAGCTACCGCAGAGGGGGAGCTACAGTTTTGTGCATATGAGAGTTTCACCTGCAGTGACAGCAATGATGGTATGAAGGTATCAGAGATGATCTACATGTTTTACTTTAACTAATTTGGTAATGCAGTCATTCTTATTATTAGAATATTTCCTGCTGTCATGACAGCACTTCAAAATCCCAACAAAGAAAGAGCTACTCAGTTCATAGTTTAATGACAGCCCCGGAGTGGAAAGGGGCAGTGGTCATGGTGTCCTATCCCTAACTGAGGAGCTATTGGCAACTGAGAGGCACTGGCAGAGGGCGTTTGTTTTCCTTAAGGATGTGGACCCTGGCAAATGGACCAAACTTTGTTAGCATGCCACATTCCCAAGACTATATGGATAGCACTTATTGGTCTTAGTAAGTTTAAAGTGAAATAAAGGACATGAAGTTGAGTGGGTAGGGCAAGGGGTCTAGAAGGAGTTGGGGTGAAGTTGAGTGGACAGAGCAAGGGATCTAGAAGGATTTGGGGTGAAGTTGGGTGGGTAGGGCAAGGGTCTAGAAGGCATTGGGGAGAGGGATAGATATGATTAAAATAAATTGTATAAAATTCTCAAAAAAGTAATGGGTAAAACGGAAGTTGCATACACATTTGAAAAAATAATTGATTTATAGTAGGTATTATATCCAAAATAAATTTCAGCTACATAAAAAGGCCAACTATAAGATGAGATACTAGAGAAAAATTGATATAAAACTATCAAATGATACTTAAAATCTTCAAGTTAGAAAGAGTTTTCTATGATAAGGCATAAAATCCAGAAGCCATAGTGTATGGGATTCATATTTTTTGTCTCACACAAATTTAAAACAGTTTTACTGAAAAAAATTACAGCTCAAATGCAAAGTTAAAGTCCAAGAAGCAATTAGGAGATGTTCTACATAATACACTTAACACAAACAGAATTTAAAACCAGAATCTGTCAATATCTTCTACAAGTCAATGAGAAAAACACAGCATAATAAAAATCTGCAGACGACATGAATAGAGTTTTCATTGAAAAAAAAGTAAAAATGTCAATAATCATATAAAAATGCACTACTTCTACCAATCAGGGAAATGAAAATTAAAAGAATAAAGAGATTTGATTTTTCCCCACTCATTATATCGCCAGAGCTAAGAAGATTAATAGTAACAACTGTTAACATAGATTCAGGGAAATGGATGCTTTCAGGTACTTGCTGGAAACCGTGAACTTGTGAGATCATTCAGAACCCATTAAACATCATCGACCAATGTGAAAATTTGCATCCCCACGATCACAGCAATTTCCCTCCTGGACAGACAGCCTGAGCAAGAACTGGGGAACACGCAAAGAAAAACATGCACCGTTGTTGCTGTTGTAGGCCACAAGAGCAAAATTCTGGGTCTTGTGGAGGTTTTAGGTGGGCGTCAAGAAAAGAGGTAGGAAATACACTAGGGGACCATGGAATTCTCTGTGCACTTTGAAATCACGCAATAGATCTTCAGGGATTGACACAGAAGAATGTACAAGACACAATGTCAAAGGAAATCAAATTGAGAAATAATAATTTGTATAGTATGGCACCATTGTGTGTGTGTGTGTGTGTGTGTGTGTTCCAGGACACTGGGAACATAGACACCAACCTATTGATATCAGTTAACCTGTAGAGAAGAGAGAAGAAGTGATGGGCAGATAAATGCAAACTTCATGCAAGGAAGCAATGTTTTGCCCCAAACTGAGACTAAAGTGAACTGAGTGTTCAATATTTTGAAGGACTTGCTAGTGATTGTCAGAAACTTGAGGGAAGGCTAGACCTTTGGTCTCTGAGAGCTGACATCTCATGGTGAATGGACTCCTTGTCACGGACATGACCCTGCTGCTTGGTACATCCAATTAATAACACAGATCAATTCATGATTCCCTTACATCTCAGATATATGACCCCGTGTTGTTGATTAATGAGTCATGTCTGATGGTGGTTCCAATTATCCATGACACAGTTTTAACTCTGCTGCTGAGATGAAGCCTGTTCTTTATGGCTGTGTGAAGTCAGACTACAAGTCGTGTCTAGCCAGGCGGCGTGGAGGCAAGGAAGACAGACACGCAGCCTGCCAGTGGAGGTAAATCTCTCTCCTAGGACGTTTGGACAGCTCACTCTCTTTGCTGTCCACGCTAAATCCTTCATTAATAAGCAGCAAACCTTGACTCATGTCTGGAAGTTTTAATTGACCATGATTTGTGCTGTGCTACTTAAATCTTAGGAAACTCTGAGACTGCACTGACGTAATGCCAGTACATTGTGTGTACAGTAATGTGGAGAATATAGTTATATAGATGCCCCCAAATGCAGTTTTATGGGATGTTTTCTTAACCAGTAAATATTAAATAAGTATTATTTCATGAAAATATAAAATAACACAATTTGATGTTTAAAAGGGTTTTGGGGGGACTAGAGAGAGGGACTAGAGAGATTGCTCAGTCATTAAGAGCATTTTCTGCTCTTCTAGAAGAACTTAGATCAGTTCCCAGCACACACATGAAACACCTTATAACTCTTTGTAGCTCCAGACCCAATTCTGATGCCCAGAGAGTAATGCAATCATGTGCACACACCCCCACACACACATACACATAATTAAGAAATAAAAGAGATCCATTTTTAAAAGTGGACTTTAGTCCTCAAAAATAATTCTGAACTATTTTGTGTATTTTTCAATGGCAGTGTACTAGATGACATGGAATGAGGTGGAGAGAATATGTGTAGAAATAAACACATTTTGTGATGTGAAGTACAAACCTGAAAAAGGAAGAATCCTGGCCAAAGCCAAGTTCACCTGACTCTCACTTACCTTGAGAGCCCTTAATACACACCATATGGCCATAGAGTCCTGGCTACTGTCTTAGACTCCACAGACCCAGAGGACCCTGTCATCCCTGTGCTGGGCTGACCCAATAAGATCCCGGCTGCTCTTGATGGAGTGGGGTCTTATGGGAGCCAGTTATTTCAAAGGGAATTCAGCTCCTTCAGTTTTGTTTTCTTTTCTTTTCCACCATATTGTGAAGCACCGAGAAGGCCTTTACTAGAGCATAGCACCACACTCTTGGATTTTTCAAGACTTCTAGGATTACTGCCTAATGTCAGCTTATTTTCCCATAAATTATCCACGCTGTAGTGCTTTGTTACAGCAACTGAAAATGGCCTAGAGCAGTCACTGTCTCAGAAATGGTTCCCTAACGTCACTCTCCTTTAAGGTACTCCTATTTTGGTCACTGAAGCCACTTCATTCTTGATGGAAGAAGAGGTCACAATCAATAATAGAAACCCCTCCCCTTCCCACCACCCAAACATCCAGGGAACCATGGCTGACTCTCACTCTTGTCTTGAGAGAAGATGAGCCCCTACTTCCCTTAGGGACCTGAGTGCCCTAGAGCCCATCCAGCTTCCCTCATTATCTCCATGAGTTTGGTGGTTTGAAAGAAAATGACCCCCAAAGGGAGTGGCACTATTAGGAGATGTGGCCTTGTGGAGTGGGTGTGGTCTAGGAGGAAGTGTGTCACTGTTGAGGCAGGCTTTGAGGTCTCATATATGCTCAAGCCATGTGCAGTGAGACAGACTACTTTCCGTTGCCTGCAAGATGTAGACCCCTCAATTCCTCTCCAGCATCATGTCTGCCTGCACGACACCATGCCATACCATGATGGTAATAGACTAAACCTCTGAAACTGTAAGCCATCACCTCAGTTATGTCCTTGTAAGATTTGCAAGGTCATGGTGTGGTGCGGAAGAATTGTCTGTAATCTGTTAATCATGTTTTAAATAAAATGCTGATTGGCCAGGCAGAAAGTACAGGCAGGAAAACCAGACAGGAAGTAGAAATGATGTAACAAGAACAGGAGAATTCTGGGAAGGAGGAAGTTGATTCTTCCTACTCCTGCCCAGATCACCGGAGCGGCAGGATGTGATCTGCCCCACTGAAAAAAGGTACTGAGCCACATGGCTAACATAGATCAGAAAAATGGGTTAATCAAGATGTGAGAGTTAGCCAGTGAGAGGCTAGAGCTAATGGGCCAATCAGCTTTATCACTTTAGAGACCTATGTGTGATTTTCTTTGGGGTTAAACAGTTGTGGGGTACCGGGCGGGACAGAAACCCAAACAAGGAGGCCTGGCCCCTTCATGTTACAATGGTGTCTCTTCAAAGCAATAGAAACCCTGACTAGGACAACAAGCTTGTCATTCCTGCATTAAAAAGTTAAGCTCAGCACCTTTCACTCCTCTGTCAAAACCTTCCATAACAACACCTGCACTTAGCAGGAAATTCACAGTCCTCGGCATGGCTGCCGGGTGGTAGGACCCTGGGCAGTGAACCTATGTCCTCCCCACCTCTTCAGGTCTGTCATGACTCAGCCTTCCCTCAGATTGAAAACTAAGAAACTGAAAATCTCACCCAATGCCAGTCCATTCTTTCTTTCAAGTTTCACATAGCCAAAATCTGCCCATTTGCTCACTCCTCAAAACTGGGGGTTGTCATGTTTTGTTGAGAGTGTGTGGTTATTATCTGATGAAGAAGTTGGTGGAGATTTATTTTACCATATCAGAAAAGTAGGAAATCAAACCAGTGCATCTGCTCTGGACTGATGGTTGGCACTGTGTTGTGTGTTTGCCCAAGCACGCCATGGGCAATAACGCTTAATTAAATTGCATTTTTCTGTTTGTCTTTACTAGCTGTTAACCAAGGAATGACAGCAGACTGGGAGAGGAAAGTTGCATAAACCTCTCAGTGGAGCTTTATCAGTTGTGAGAAATTCTGGAATTTTCTTGATGCAAAGACAAACCCACAGGTTCTTTGAGGAATTCATTCTCTAGGTCCAGTCTCTTCTCATGGTCTATGTGTGAGTCACGCAGTTGAGTAGGGGAGGCAGAAATTCAGAAGCAGATGGAGTGTGAACTCCAGAGGATGATAAGCTGCTGGGGTATAGGTTTGTGTAGAGGGTCATAGGCTGGAGGAGTGTGGGCTCATAGAGGGCCAGAGGCTGGTAGAATGTGGGTTCCTAGAAGGTCATAGGCTGGTGGGGTGTGGGTTCCCAGAAGGTCATAGGTTGGTGGAGTGTGGACTTTTAGAAGGTCATAGTTGGTAGAGTTTGGGCTCCTAGAAGGTCATCATAGCTGGTGGAGTCTGGATATTAGAGGCTGGATGGGTGTGGGCTCATATATAAGCTGGTGGAGTATGGGCTTGTAGTAGGTCCTAGTTTGGTGGAGTGCAGGCTCTACAGTGGAATAAGCCAGTGGAATGTGCATTTGCAGAAGATCAGAGGTGAGGGCTAATGTGTCTTTCAAATTAGGGCTTCTCCTGATCTCAGAGGCATTATGTGGCTTCTCCTTTCTTATTGATCCTCATAAATAGCAGGTTACTCATGATTTTATTTTTTATTCTATGAATGAAAGACTCAATGTCGTAAATTAGATAAAAAATGTATAAAGTAATCACAATAGTAGTGCTTGTTTAGGTCATCTCTCTAGAGAAGAAAGACTTCTATGGATTGATAGATTTTTAACCCATTATGTTAGTGCCCCATAAGTCAGAATGTTACCATTTGATTCTGCTCTAGTGAAAACTAGAAATTGTCTCCTCCACAGATAAACACATCCAATGTCCTGAATAGAAAAATAGCACCACTCCCTGGCTGGGCTGGGGCAGTAGTCTCCTGGCTCTTCAAAAGCTGTGACAGAGCCAGCATTCAGGAGAGGCCAGGGCACTGGCACTGGGGACATCTCAGATATTCATTCACTCTCCTGTAAGAACCTGGGGCTTTGTTCTGAAGGACTAATCATAGAGGCAATGATCTGGAGGGACACTGGGGGAATGCGGAAGCACGATGCACACTAAACAGCTTGGTGTGGGAAGCTAAGGCAGCCTTCCTCAAGTCCTTGTCTTTCCAAGGCTTCCCAGCCCACTGCAAGAGCCCACCAATGGGGATGTGGGTGCTCAGCTGAATCTATAATCACAGAGGAGGAAGATACAGATGTCCATTTTCCCTTGCTCGTCTCTCTACACTTGAGTCAGATAGTAGGGTATGGACTTGCAAAGGCCCAAAGATGATAGGTAGTCTGTATGTGTGATCAGGGATTAGTCTGTGACCATGGCCAAGACTTAGGCTGCAGTCTCGAGCAGCCGTCATTATGTAGCAAGAATTGGAGAAGTGTGGTTGTCCCTCAATATGCTCTAGAGATTGATCTGGGACACTTGACACACACCACTGCAGGTACCCAAATCCATGCAGTCCTTGTAGAGAATGGCTTAATATTCACATGTTACCCACACATCTTCCCACATATTTCAGCTTATCTCTGAGATACTCATAGTATGTAATATAATGTATATGCTATATTATTGTTTATGGTATAATGACCAAAAGTCTGTTCTTTATAAAGATCGGTTTTGATCTACAATTGGTTAAATTTATACAGGCAGATGCCTGCAGTGATTAGGTATCCTACAGCACTCATTGTGGCCAGGATTAGATTTCTGTCTGGGACCAGTATCAAGGCTTTGCCTCTGTTTTCATCAGTGACCAAAGTGCTCCTCTTATGCTCATGGTCAAGGCTAAGCTGTGGTTGGAGAACGGATACCAGGAAAACTGTTTAGACACCAGATGGTCCTGAAGTTGCTCCAGTGAGTGTGTCAATGCATGGGCAAGAACTTAGCTGTAACTGATTGGGTCTATCACATGAAAATGACTGAGGGATGCCTGCTTTGAATGTGGATGTTTTAAATGTGGATGCTTGCAAAATTCCCCTGGTATTTCTACTGCACATAAGTTGTGAGACTCTGCTTTGAGTTCTCAAGGCTTTCCTTCTGGGAGCTACCAAGTCCATATTGCATAGAACCTAAGCATTTGCATGCAGTCCCATACCTTCCCTCTTTAAGACACAAAACTATGACAAATGCAATGTTCATTGCCAGTTGTGGAAACTTGCATTTGCCTCTGAAGATGGATTTGCCTGTGTGCATCTCTGAGTAGCTTGCTCCAGTCACAGAAGACATAGCAATGGTGACAGTGACAATAACCTGAGAACCCGCTATACCTTTGCACAGTACTCAGCTCTGTTATCAGCTGTTTGGATCCCTTTAGCTTGAAGGTTGGAACTATCCTGTCCCACACCAGAGAGGAAAAGACTGAACTTTAGAGTGGTTCGGAAACTCATCCGGGACCAAATAACACTACAACAGAGAAGCAGAAAGGAGACTCATCCTCTTATGTCCTTTTAAAGGCACAGTAATCTATTCTATCTCTCAACACAGTAAGAAATGCTAACATGGACTCTAAGAAGAAGTCGGGTTCCCAACAGTTCCTAGCAGTAAGCCCTATTCGCTCCTTCAAACACTGAATGTATCATGTCTTTTCCACATGGAGCCTGTGCCTCTTCTTTTTCTGAACTTCTCAGCAGCTTGTGGAAAGCAGTACTTTGTACGCAGTTTCTGGATAGAGAGACGCTGTGTCTTTTACCTCTGCTCTCCAGACCACAGCTGTCTTCCTCTAGAGACAGATAGGAAGGGGTTCCAGGACCAGCCTACCATCTTACACCCATGGCAAACCTTTCCCAGGAAATCTCCCTGCAGAAATATTGCTCCTTTCTCTGAGTCACTGAAGACATTTGGACATAATTGGGACGTGTGACCTCTTTTTTTCTAGCTTTAGGGCACCTAGTGGGTTAGCTGAGATTCACCCTTGCGAGGCAAATGCCAAACCTGTGGGAATCTGGCTTGTTGCTCTATAGGTGATTCCAGAGGGAGAGGAAAGAAAATGTCATTTGCTCCATTTCTTAAGCACGTGTGTCAAATCACAATCACACAGCTACTTCCTCCCAAAGGTCAAGGGCTTATGAGAGCAGGCACCCTGACTCCTTCCAGCCACCTTCCAGATAATGAGGGCTCCTCTGGAAAGTGTTGCAATTAACACTTTAATGTTTCTGTTTCTCTTCCTGGATGTTAGTAGTACATTCACCCATTTATGTCCACTGACATCTGTGAAGCATGTCCAGTCCCTGCTGGGTGGGGCACAAGACGGAGAATAATAAAATATGGTGCTCCACTTTGAAATAGTAGCAGTCTAAATGTTGAAAGGCTAGTTGGGCATTGTAACAGGCATCTTCTAAGGCCAGACTGGTAAAATGACAGAACAACAGAAGCCAGGCAATGGGCTAATAAGCTTTATACTCAAGAAGTTGAGCCAGGAGAATGAGAAGTTTGAAGACAATCTAGGCTGCACAGTAAAACCTGAGAGACCTTTTCCTTTTTTCCTCTCCTTTGACTGTGGCTCTTTTTTTATTGTTCTATTGAGCTACACATTTTTTCCACTCCCCTTCCTTCCTTCATTCTTTCCTTCCTTCTCTCTCCCCTTCTAACCTTCCCCTGTCCTCCCCAAAGCTCTTAATTTACTCAGAAGATCTTGTCTTTTTCTCCTTCCTGGGTGGACCCCTGTATGCAGAGACCTTATTTTTAAAGTCTAAAACTAAGCAAATAAAAATGCAAGTGGGATTTGTGGAAGGGGAGAATGCTGGACCCCGTATCTCAGCCAAACTGTGGAGGACAGCAGGGAAGGAATGGGTAGGTTCTTGGAAGTGAGAAAAAAAAATCTAGGTTTTGAGGGAAGAACATATCTGAGTTCAGTGCAGGAAAAGTAAGAAATTCCTATGACTCTCATCCCATGGGACTTGGATGCTTTCTTCATCTGTAGGATGGGGTAAAATGGCATTAGTCTCCATCAACTGAGAAGTAGTAAGCCCAGCAGATCCCAGCCAGTGACATCCGGCCCTCCTCCTTACTCCACCTCACCCACCTGCTCCAGGCATGCTAACTGCACTCTCTTTTCCCTCCACGTTTATGGTATGGATTGATGGATTGTTTCACTGAGATTGTCACCTGTGTCAGTGAGATGCTGGTGTCTGAGCATAGTGGACAGTGGCTTTGGGAGAGCTGTTAAAGGGATGGGCAATGCATTCTTGCTCAAGACAAACAGTCTATGGCTTCTGAAGCAGGCTGGACAGGGTCTACAGGTTCTGTTAGAAGTCCTGATGCAGCATCTGCATGCACAAATATTTGGCAGTGGGTGCTAATATGAAGGTGATTTCTGCAGAGGTATTAAGTCCATGGCATTGCTGCCTTCAGTCTGTGTCTTCTTACTAGGGGGACAGGTTCAGAGTGGTGCCACATGCCTATCCCATCATTCAGGAGCCTGAGACATGAGGATTGTGAGTTCAGGGTGAGTTTGGGTTATATAAGAAGACCATGTAGATAGATAGATAGATAGATAGATAGATAGATAGATAGATAGATAGATAGATCGATCGATCTATATGTATCTGGGGAGATCACTCTGTCAATAAAGTATTTGCTTGTTTTACAGGCAAAATAAGTCCAATTAGACCCCTAGAATCCATATAAAAATATATATAAGTGTCACGTGCTTGTAATCTCAACATTGAGATTGCAGAGCCAAGGGGATTTCTAGGGCTCTCTGGCCACCCAGTCTAGCCTGTTTGGCAAATTGCAATGAGAGAACTAGTCTCCTAACAACAAGAATGATGGTGATTGGGGCTGGAGAGATGGCTCAGAGGTTAAGAGCATTTTCTGCTCTTCCAAAGGTCCTGAGTTCAATTTCCAGCAACCACATGGTGGCTCATAACCATCTGTAATGGGGTCTGGTGCCCTCTTCTGGCCTGCAGGCATACACACAGACAGAATATTGTATACATAATAAAGAAATAAATATTTAAAAAATAAATAGAAAAGAATGATGTGATTAAGGAATCACATTCAAGGTTGTCATCTGGCTTCAATGCCTGTGTGAACACACATGAACATGTACACACACACACACACACACACACACACACACACACACAGCCTCAAACCACAGCCCCAGGATGGTGTCTCTGTGAGTTAGGTTACCCGGTCACTGCTGACATGAGGTGGGAGAAAGACAATGAATCCTAGAGCTGGCATGTTCCTAAAGGCAACATTGCCATATCAGTGATGCAAATGACTCACAGCTTTAACTTCCCTTCTCATCTAGCATCTGCTCACATGGCTCCTGTTACCATGAGGTTCTCTCCACTGTTTTAAGCACGCTATTCATCTGTGGACACATCAGACTGGGAGAAAGCCTGCACGTTGAGCTGAAATCCATCCATCTTGGGAAGGGTTAATGAGACAGTCACAAGACGCTTCTTGTTGAAGCTTTCCTATCCCTCACTCGGCCTAGAAGCATTAATTCCATCATCAAATGGGCAGCCCTGGGGAATGAACTTTTAAGGGCTTAAAACAAGGTAGGTTAATTAAAATCTTTGATCAGAGCCCCATAAACAGAGTAAAACTTCTCTCTCTTAATTATCCTGAATAGTCTCACAAGCATTAAAGCCAAAGGGGACAAGATGAAGAGGCAGGGGGTGGGGTACATGGTGAGGAGCTAGGGTAAGAATATTCCAGAAAGAAATGGCCACCAGCCAGGAACTGCCATGTTAACCTTGTCACCAGCTTCTTACACCAGGACTCCTGGGGAAATAGAGAAGCCAGTCTTGCTTAATTGATAACGACTCACCCAGCACTTCTTCCTGTGGCAGTTGCTCTACTGATTGTCACAACACAAGAAGACCTATCTGTCACCAGGGAGGAGGAGCCAGGGTCTCATTGGAAGACTGGGCATGGATAGTTGAAGTTAAAGGTGATTAGCATCCCCAGCAGAGCTGTAGTAATGAACAGTGGATGGCAGAGCACAGAGCAGAAGGGCTAAACTGAACTTGGGAAGGTCAAGGAATGCTTCCAGAACAGCAGCTTGAGTTGGTACATGGAGATGTGTTGGTGAAGTCCATGAGGTGCCAGTCAAGAGTAAGTGCTGGCTGGGATGGAGAAACCCGGAGGGGAGACTGTTCTGGGCTGGGCAGGAATGGGAGGTAGAGTCAGATGGTGGCAGTGAGGGATAAGACCAGAAAGCCCGGGGATCATGACCTGTGTGTGCTAAGGACAGTGTCAAAGGCGGTCCAGAGGAGAATCTGGATACTCAGGAAGGTCAAACGGGGATGGGTGAGAGGAAAGGAATGGGACTGAAAGCCCAGGTTACACACCCTTATTGTACAAAGGAGAGAAAGTTGATCCGATCTCAGGAAATGGACAAAGGAGGGAGGGAGGGAGAGAAGAGAGGGAGGGAGGGAGAAAGAGAAAAGAGAGAAAGAGAGAGATTTGGCCAAGGTACAAGTGCCCAGGTGAGGCCCAGGATTCCTGATTGTGTGAGTGGTGTTCCTCTTTGATTTTCTGGTTTATGATATCAGTGAGATGCAGGTAGAGGGCTGGTGGAGAGCAAGAGTTTAGGTTTGAACATTTGGAATATGATGGACCAGTGACCAAGTGCAACCTCATTCTATATACCTCAACTCAAGCCCACAATGAATACTTATATCTGTAAGAATGGGTTCAAAACGCCCAGGGCCACCTTCTAGGCAATGCTTAGTTGCCTTTGCAGAGCTCTTGCTGCTTCCCCGCCAGCCTCTCTGCAGCTATCAGGACCGCTGTCTGGTCAGGACTTTTGAGCTAGTACCCTAGGTGCCTTCCTGCCTCCAGATCACCATACACTCGGTTCCCATTGTAGGATCCCCTTCTTTCACTCTTGGTCTTTCCTAGTGCCTTCTTTTGGTCACAGGAAGGACTTCCACGACTCCACTCACAAAGGTCTAGAGAACTGGACCGATGTTCAGGTTGCCAGTCCTGCCCGAAGCCTGATTCTGACTCAGCAGCTCCTGGACAGGGTGAGGAATCTGCGTTTTAGCAAACATACTAGTTGGTTCTAGCTATATCGTCTGTAGACTAACATCCAAGGCTCCCAACCTGCAGTAAAGCATGATGGTGCTACAGGGTGACTACAGGGGCCTTCACTGTCCCCTCCACTCTCTACCCTTGGACCCATTATTGACTTGCACACCAATTACTAATGATATTATGCCCATTGCAATTGAAATTTTTTGATGTGGAAAACTCATGCTTTTGTATTGTGTAAAATATAATAGAGGCATCCCGAGGAAACTCTGTGGCTTATATTGATCTTTATTAATATGTAACTCAACACGACATAATTTCTATGGAACTGCAACATTTAGGAGCACCCCCCCTCCCCGGCAGCTTGCTTCTCCAGGCCTTCGTGTGCAGAAATCCTGACATGATGTTATCGACATTTTCCTAAGCTCCACATTTGCGGAAATCAGCAACAAAAACTCCCCCATCCTTTCTTTAAAAAGCTTACAGCTAGGAACCACCCTTTCCCAAAGACTTAAAATGGACTTGAGGATGTCTCACTGGTTTACTGAGACAAAAACACCTATCATCTCTCCAAGTTCTTAGTCTCATAAACACTTAGTTGGGACATTTCCTGTTTGGGCGACTATTGTTTGTTTTATCTTCTCCCGACTGTAAAACCCTCCATGTGTGGCTTGGTGCTTCCTCTTTATTATAGCCCAAGTCACCCCTGACACACCCTAGGCCCAGCCAGACACAGTCCATTTCTTTATTGTTGTATGTTTTCTGACAGAAGTCACCATCACAGTTAGTGCCTGTATTTCAGGGAATGTATTTACTGCCAACGCAAGAATAGCAAATGAGGACACAGTCACATCATGGCTTCCAATTTTACCCATGGTTATTACTCTGGGGGGGGGGCTTCTCTGTGTCCCAGAGTTGGGGGGTTGTACGAGTCCTTCTCCGGAACAGGAGAATTAGGGGACCACAGATCAGTTGGGTACCATGACATAAAAACATTTCCTAAACCGATGAAAGCAGATACAGAGGGTCTCTCAAAACAGATCCATTTTTAAAAACCCTGAAGTTCTGTTGGGGACATGGCCACTTCCTCAGCAGCCACAGACTAAGGGGTAAGCAAAGACTTCCTGGATCACTATCATCTTGCCTTGAATTTTTGTTTATTGTTGTATATGAACCCAGAAGACCACAGCCATCAAGAGAAAGCTCTGGGTGAGGAGGCAGTGGCCTGGGACCAGTTTGATACTGTCTTTCTCGTTAGGTCTTCATGGATATGGGTCCATAGGCTGAGATGGTGCTGGTCCTGGGCTACACTTCAACAGCAAGACAGCCTCTACTCAGTTCCCTGAAGGAATACAGAATTTTATAGGGCCAAGATCCTGGGAGGAACCGATTAGGTTAAAGGCATCTACACCCCTGCACCTGGCACTGGAAATAATGGCAGCTAATCTCTGCTACCTGAGGAGTGTCCTGCAGGCAGGATTTGAGCCTAACTTCTTCCATACAAATGTTTTTCACATCGAAAGCTAGACTGTATCTGTAAGGAAAGAAACCAAATCACTCTCTCAAATTGGGATACAGGCCCTATGCCCTGAGTATATGGGCAGAAGGGACCCCACCCACTGCCTGTCCTGCCCTGCACACCTCATCTTGAAGAAAGAGCCTGGTTTCTCCTAGAGGCCTCTACCCTCTGGAGTCAATTTGGGATGGAAATGAGCTCCTGCCTGGATGCATCTGTACGTGAACGGAAACAGTTGGCGTCATAACCTTGGGGGTAAAAAAGACAAATAAAGGAGTCTCCAGAGATCTATCAGAGACCTCGGGAAGCCGTAAAACATATGTTGCAACATATTGATCCTTGACAAACCCCAGCAGCAGAGGAAGCCCTTTCCTGCCCACAATGGCTAATGAAGACCTGGGGGCAGCGTCTTATTTTTCTCTTTCCCCCTCCCAGCAGGACTCCAAAAGTAGAATCTCCACCTCCAGCTTGTCAAGCCTCCAACGAGAAATCCGCATGCAGCTGGGAGCCACTGGAAACCAAGACCAAGGTGCAGGTGCGCAGCTTCCCCATTGCAGGTGCCAGACCCTTAAAGCAGAGGTTCGCAACCTGTGGGTCTCGACCTCTTTGGGGTCGAACAATCCTTTCACAGGGGTTGCATACCAGATATCCTGCACATCAGATATTTACACTACATCCACAGCAGGAGCACAATGACAGTTATGAAGTAGCAATGAAAGTAATTTTATGGTTGGGGTGTCAACCACAACATGAGGAATTGTATCAAAGGGTCACAACATTAGGAAGGTTGAGAACCACTGCCTTAAAGCATTAATTGTTGAGGTCAGGTGGGTTGTCCTTGGATAAAGAGGGAGTCACCACGTGAACCCTCTAGCTCAGTGACATTACAGCCACCTAGATGCCCATGACCTTCCCCAAGAGTGTTGACTTCTGGGACGCTGCCTGGGCCTCAGGATTTTTCAGCTCTAAGATTAATTCTTGTGAACACCCCAGGGCACAGACCACCTGGCTTAGGAAGCAAAGGAAAATTACAGCTCAGATCTCCGCTCTCTAAAGTGAGCTTTGAAAGAGGTTCCTGTAATAAGCGTTAAAGTCCTTTATGGTTTGTAGCAGGAACAATCTCCTTTGCAAGAGCCACAAAAAGGACCAGATTCTGACTGGATGAGATCACGGAGTAGAATGGATGCCGGACACTCATGAGAGCAGCTTTCCCCTCTCGATAAGAAATTAAATTCTCTTAGAAGAAAAACCAGGAGGAAGGAATTCAGGCCAAAGGTTAGATAACCCTCTATGCCTTGATAATGCTGAGAGAGAAGGGTCGGTGTATATCCCACCTATAACCTTCTCATCCCCCAGAAGGCTAATGAAATAGCATAGATAGAGCAGGTGTGTGACAGGGTCTATGAAGTGTGGACATCTCTAAGGGTCTCAGGCAGCTTGAGCCCTCTTTTAGATTCCAGTCTATGAGCTGGGGAGGGATGCAGGCAGCAGGGGGCAGGAGCATCAGCAGACGCCACCAAAGGCATCCTTCAAAGACCAAAGCACCCAAGAGGAGCAAACAGACAAAAGGAGTCTAGGCAGAAAGACCTTGGCTACCCTCATCCGGAAGCCACCCCGCAGAAAGAAGTTACACTGGATTAAAGGTAGGTTTGTTTCTGTTCAGCTGCAAAGGGAGGAAGTTCAGAGGCAAATTAAGTTTCGTAATAAAAAACGAAGACAGTCGCATTTCTGCACAACTGAATATAACGATAAATCTTAAACCTACTGTGAGGTCTGTTCAAGAAAGAAGAAATATGCGCAGCTAAGGAATAGGGAGAGGTGCTCAGGCCCGCAGTAACCCAGCAAGCACAAATCAAAAGACGGAGCAGCACACTGCTCGGGATGCTGGGGTGGGAGGCGTTCTCAACCCTAAGACCGACCTCAGAGAAAGGAGGTAAGCCAGTCTCTGCCACACTGGTGGCGAGCTACGTGTAATTTCACAGAGGGGCAGCTAGAGAATGAAAATGAAAAGAATTATGTTGGAGTCACCTCGGGGCAGTGATCTTAAGAATTTACTCTAAGGAAATAACAAAGGATAGGGGAGATTTGGGGATACATTTGTTCACCAAAGCTTTTACTGTGATCCCCCCAATTTGGTGAACGAGACCCAAATAGCCAGCGCTGGAGAGATGGCTCAGCAGTTAAGAACACTGGCTGCTGAAGGAACTGGTATTGGTAAAAGACACCCCAAGACCAAGTTCTCAACACAAAGGAGATTTGTTCAGAGAGACAGAGGGCAGGGATTAAGAAACAAAGACAGGAGATAGAGGATGAGGGAGAAGGGGAAGGGAACAAGGGAGACAGCGAAGAGATGGTTTTCCAGAGGGACAAAGGACTGCTTCTGGCTAGAGAGGAGACAGATGTGGCCCCTAGGAAAATAGCAGCTTATAAGGGGAAAACCCTGCGTTAGGATGAGGTATTTAATTTTTATTAGGCATATTAATTAGGGTAGCCAAAGAAGGGCTTTTGATGATTGGACTTTAATGCTTTGATAGCTGGATCTTGGTAGTCAGCCTCCATGTCTAGCTTTAAGAATGTAATCTGGGCCCAGAATCATGATTATGACTTGGCCCATCCCAGCATCCACTCTATCTGTGATCTGCTGTAGCATGTAAAGGGTCCAGTTCTGCAGACCCCAAAGCTGCAAGATCTCCACACACAGGGCAACAACAAGATAACCAAGAGGAGATAAATGATTGCCCAGCATCAATAGTGTAGCAGAAAACAGAGGCCTCAAAACAGGCCTATGACTCTTTGCAATGAACACATGCAACTTAAGATATAATAGACAAAAGGTTTACTGCGTGACTCACTGTGTCTCACTACAGCTTCCATGAGAAGACTGACTTTTCTTTTTTTCTCTTAGGTTTTATTTTTTTTGGGGGGGGGTGTTCCAAGGGCAGAGGGCAGATACAAATGGATGGGGAATGAATGGGATGGAGATGCATGATGTGAAATGAACAAAGAATAAATAAAAAAGGAAGTTAAAGAGAGAATGTAATCTAATGGTTTTTAATAAGGCAGAGGAAATGGAGAGAAGAGAGGGCCTGTGTGTGATGTTTGTCATGTTCAGACTGGCTAGAGTCCCTTCAGCTGTCTTCCGAAGGACCAGGATTTGATTCTAGCACCCACACGGAGGCTCACAGTCATGTGTAACTACAGTTTTTGGGGGGACCTCAGATGCCTTCCTCTGGCATCCCAAGGTACCAGGCATGCATGCGGTACAGAAACACACATGCAGGCAAAACATCCATACATATATAATAAAATATAATAACTGAATAACTAATAATCACAATTGGACAAAGCTATCTTTCATAAATAAAAACAAAATAACAAAGTTACTTTAGATATGAATTCTGTAACTTGAATAGGGGTGTATAATATTAAGTGAAAAAATGGGCTGAAATAATGTTTATTGATTCCCAACCATTGGCTAAATAGATGATTAGAAATTATATAGTTAGAGATATAATCCATAAACATGAAATATTAAAAGAAAGTTTCTTTTCTGTATTTGTTGTTATTGTACATGCATGATTTGTGCATATACATGTGTGTGGATACATGTGTCATAGCACATATATAGAGGTCAAAAGACAACTCTATAATTGATTTTTCCTGTCTACCTGTACATGGGTTCTGGGGATAAAATTCAGATAACCAGGCTATTAACCAATTTTTATTTATATAATTATTCTTCTTCCTCTCTCTCTCTCTCTCTCTCTCTCTCTCTCTCTCTCTCTCTCTCTCTCTGTGTGTGTGTGTGTGTGTGTGTGTATGTGCATGCATGCATATGCACTTGCACATTTGATGTGTCTGCAGGGACAAATGGTGCCAGGTTCTCCAGCAGATAGGGTCGAGGCAGAGCTGATCCCACTGGTCTCTCTCTGGGGCTGAACAGAATGGTGAGTGTCGAAGACCCAGATCCCCCCTCCCACCCTCCCACCCTCACACACCCCCTCCCCTGGCCACCATGGAGAAACAAGTCTGTCAAAGCAGGATTTCTCTTTATTGCATCTGGCAGGAACTTATATAGGGCTGAGATAGGGGCAGGAGTCTTGGGATGGGGTGAGGTGGAGTAAGGAATAAGGGCCAATAATATCCTACTGCGTCAGCAGTGGCTGGGCAGAGAGGGGCCTAGGTCGGGTTTTACTGAGTCACTTCCTATGCTGTAGTTATAGCCAGAAACAGGTCACCAAAGTCGAGTCAGACTCAGGAAGTTACACTGGGGCCTCACGCCCTGGCCTCATGAGGCCTAACAGACAAGGACTACTTTGGCAATACTAAAGATCTCCCTGCATCGTTGTTCTGACTGTGCCTTTCTTTCTCTTCACTGTGTGCCTAGTGTTTCTACAGTACGCCTGTATTTCACGTGTGTTGTGGTTTGAGTGTGAAATGACGCCCATAACTTCATGTTTTACCACTTGGTCTCCAGCTGCAGACACTGATATTGAAGTCTGTGGAACCTCCAGGGGCCAGAACCTCACTGGGGGAGTGGGTCACTGGTATGGTGGTAGACCAGGAGGCTTTCTAAAATGGCCTCACTTCCTGTCTACTGGCTGCTTCCTGTTTGCCGTGATGTGATGAAGAGTCCCTGCTGCCCACTCCTGCCACTGCCACCACGTTTGCAGCCATGTACCCCTCCTCACGGCTGAAACTGAGACCAAATGGACCATTTCTCCCTTCAGCTGCTCCTGGCCAGGCGTTTGGTCCCAGCAACAAGAAAAGTGACTATTACAGATGGTTTGTTTCTAAAGTTGGAATGAGAAACACATGTGCTCAGTTCTGCTCCTTCTCAAACCCCACTTAGGCAATAAAAATGTTTTCTTTTCAGGGATAATTCTATAGCTTTTCTTTGATAAATGAAAGGATGTAACAGAAACAAAGATTGGGAGACTGGAAATCATAAGTGAGGGATGTTAAAAGATGCCTCGTGTCCAGTTCAGACCGCCCGCCACCAACAGATTACACTGGAAATGGAGATTAAAATGTAGAGAAAACAAGGCCGCATTTGTCTATTTATGAAATGAGGGCCCAGGTCTCAGTGTTCTTTCCTGCAGAGAACTGAAGGCTCAGCCTCTGAAAGGACTAGTCACTGGAGAAATTAAAAGAGAGGAAGTAGAGACCCCCAAGGAGAGGTAGGAGCAGGGAGCATTAGTGAAAGATGACACACTGTTACAGTCTGAATACGAAATGTCCCCACAGGCTTGTGGTTTGAATGCTTGGGCCCCAGGTGGCAGAGCTATTTGGGGGAGTTAGAGAAACTTTAGGAAGTGGGGCACATCTAGAAGAAGTAATGGGAATAGACCTCTGCTCTTCCCTCTCCTCCTCCGCCTCCTCTACTCCCTTCTCTTTCTGTTGGTCCCGAAGTAAACAGCTCTCCTCTACCTCCCATTCTCACTGCTGTGGAGTTCTTCTCAAGTGCTTACGGCAAGCAACCACGGACAACTCCCTCTGCAATTATGGGAGCCAGCCATGATAAGCTAAGTATGGGCAGGCCACCCAAAGGAAGTTCTTTACTTCCAACCATTATCACCTGCCAGAGTAGAACTCAGCCATCAATAAATTTAAATGGAGGCCTGAGTCTCAGTGGTTTACCCTGAAGCAATACCTGGCTGCAGAAAGAACCACAAGCTAAGATCTTAGCTTCCTAAAACAGACCATTCAAAGGAAATGCCTAGCATTCCAACTGCTGTAGATAGGACCACCTGCCAGAACACACTCACCAGGACACCCCTAGACAAATGTCAGCCAATCAGGGGTCCTGAACCTCAGAAACTCCTCACCCACACCTTTACTACTGTAAAAACCCAATTCTAACTGAGCTCAGGGCTCTCTGTTTATCCCAATACTTTGGCCATGCTGAAAGACTGAGTTTGCAAACTTGCCTAAAATAAAGGCTCTTTGCTTTTATGTATGGGACTCAGTCTCCTTGTTAGCTTTTTTGGGGACTTCGTGGATTTGGGCATAACATTTGGGGGGCTCATCCTGGATCCTCCAAGCCCACTGTAGAGCCTTCAACAGCTGGTAAGTTTTCTGTGTTTGTTTTATGTCTCATGTCTTTGTTTGTGTCTCATGTCTTTCTGTGAGCGGTCCCAGGAACCATAAGTGCTTATAGACGATCTTTGGACGCGCAAAAATATCACAAGCAGGGTGCCTGGAGAAGACATTCCCAGGTTCCTTCTGCAGAGGGTGGTTCCCTCTGGTGTGATACACAGGTAGCGGTCTCTCAGTTCTGTGGTAAGACACACGGGTAGCGTTGTCAGTTCTGTGTAAAGACATGTAGCGGTTTCATTTCCATAGGTCACGCCTGCAAAACAGCTTGAAGCTGTGTCTTTGGTTTGGTTTGACGCCATTGTCCTGTTCATTGTCCTGTATGTCTATGTGTTGTGTGTTGTTCTGTTTTGTCCTGACTTAAACTGACGCTGACAATATGGGAGAAACTCAAATCATGACTTCTTTGACTTTGATATTGTGATCACTTACAGGGCTTTAGAGATAAGACCATAAACATAGGGGTATATTTTTCTCACTGCCTTAAACATTTCATGAAAAAGAGTCAGCTTTGGCCCCAAGCACAAGGCTGCCTGCTGCTGGACAGCGTGCTTGTGTGGATGGATGGCTGTGCTATGCAGCCTTGTTACCAGGTAGGAAGGCTGCCAGCCACAGTTGTAGGGGACGGATGTATCCCAATAGGATTTTAAACACTGGGAACAGAGAATCTGAGGTTAATTGCTATGGCTTGGAGAATTTATCAATCTTCCCCCTCTCCATGCTGCAAACCTCCCTGCCCATCCCATGCTGGTGGTTGAGTTCCCTTGGCCTGCCCTGGGGGCTGCATGCCTCAACTTCTGGTCAAACCTGACCAAGGTTTGACTTCCCTCCACCAGAGCTGCTTTGATCATTCTGTTCCAATATGTTCCATTCTGTCATCATTTATAGGGGTTGGTTACAAGTTATTATTCATTAATGTAAAAAATAAATTACTGTTGGCCTCAAATGTTTCATGCTGGTACAAGATTTTATGTGATGTATTTTAAAGATTTTTTTATTATAGTATATGCATGTTTCTATTCTTGTTTAAAATGTTATAGCCATACATCATACACCACTGAGGAAAACCACAAGAAAAATTTTGGTAAGAGTTTTTATATTGTCTAAAAAGCAAGAGAAATTTTGGTATGTTGTCTGGAAAGAAAGGGGGAAAGGGGATGTGAATTATGTTTGCTGTGGTTTCTCATACATGCAAATACTAAATATGCTTGTTTTGTTAAAAAAAAGTTTGTCTATGTAAGTTTTCTTTCAAGCATAGAGCTGAGACAGAAATGGTCTATTTTTGCTGTTACGGACCTGACTTCAGAAATTTATCACTGAGCTCTGGTTACTAAATTTGGGTTAGCAGAAATTCAGATAACTTTTTGGTATAAAAAAAATGGATGCCACATAATTTCACCACCATATTGATTAAAGGTGACCATGTGGAGTGGGCCTAATAAATCTCCAAGATAGTTTGGATTGGGATAGATTTTTGCATG
Organism: Arvicola amphibius; assembly: GCF_903992535.2. Lineage (NCBI taxonomy): Eukaryota > Metazoa > Chordata > Mammalia > Rodentia > Cricetidae > Arvicola > Arvicola amphibius. The sequence continues at coordinate 49,391,398 of NC_052050.1, forward strand.
ATGACTCATATCCCTTTCTAAAAACAGGACATATATATATATATATATATATATATATATATACACATATATATATGTGTGTGTACATATACATATATATGATTTAAAGTATTAAAGCTACACCTCAATATTTTTATACTAAAAAATGTACCTAGCTTTGCCATCTAGACTTTGTTAATATAGGAGTCACCCAGGTAATAATGGTTAAAATGATATAAAGGGATCATAAAGAAACAATTGAGGTTTACAAATGTATGGCAGGACTAGACTCCCAAAGAATGTGCAGTTGCAACAATGGACCTTAAGAGTTTTAAAATGGTCCATGCCAGGTGATACTCACCAAAAGTAGCACCTATAGTAAAATGGAGCAGGCTGAGATCTAAAAGACAGGCTATGTATATGCTGTCAAGGGTGGGACAAAAAAAGTACTTTATTTTTGATATTCTAAATATTGCAAAAAGACATTTAAGAGATTTTAGGTTTTTTTAAGAATGTGAGACATCTATGTTTTAAAATGGTTTATATTATGTTTTATATTGTTGATATTTAAACTTAAAATAAAAGACTGAAAACTAGGGTCAGAGCCATAAGCACCAAAAGCTAACTTTGTTGGGTTTAAGCTATCTGGATAAACTGAGTCATAATTTTTTATATTAATACTAAGAGATTTGGACCTCCTCTTCTGGGAAAAATATTGTTTCTATGTCAATCACTTTGGGAGTAATTAAAAATTCAATGGTCTTGTTAATAATAGAGAACAAAACACAGGAAAGCTGGATAAAAACTTGTTCAACTGGTCTCCTTGGTTAACCACCTTACTTCCAGCTCTAATAGGCCCCTAATGATCTTGCTTCTTCTTATCAACAGATTTGAGCCCCTGGACAGACAGGACCCATGATCGAGTCCTGTCATCAGTACTTATGAAGGGGGAAAATGTAGGGCCTAGGGTAGCTTTCCCAGGGCAACTTGGTACACACCTATCAAGATGGGTTCTATAATCAGCAGGAAAGTAGCCCTGAGTCTCAGTTTGCCCTAGGGCAATGCTAGCTCTTAGACTCCCTCCTGTTCCCATTTCACCCTGGGACCTGTTCCTTGCCTTTGCAAGAGACAGCATTAACAGCTAGATATAAATTTGCCCTGTGTTTACTCTTGGAATGACTAATTCAGTTTCTTTATTAGCTTTAATTCAAAATCATTACAAAATGTAGAGTTCTAGTCTTGTAAGAACTGCTAACTTATTATAGACTGTTTAAAAATACAAGTTAGTCAGCCATCTAAAGTACTGATATAATTATTAACAGAAATAAGCCTTATTTAGTTCCCTGTATATGTTTTCAAAGTCAAACTTAAAACAAATAATGAGAAACAAACTTTGTCTTATCATACATACCTAGGCAGCCCTCATACTTCAGAGATCTGCAGAATATGGCATTTAAAATAATTATTAAAAAGCTTATTATATTAGACAGAGACTCTGAGATCCTAGCAGTAACCCAAGGTCTCCAAAGAAGATTATGAGACACCATGATGTCTCCACCTGGATTATGACGATGCTGACCACTGGGCAAGATGTCCCAGTGCAACACCATCTGCCAGGACCCAGTCCAGACTGTGGACAAATAGTAGGACCTTGGAGAATTGATTGCACCACTTTTTCCTAGACAAAATAAGGTCAGTCTTTTCCATTCCCTCTTCCACAGAGAAAGAAAAATTTACCGTATGGGCCTGGCTTAGACAGTAAGACTGATGTTCTGGATATTTCTGCCTCTAATGCTATGAATACCTGGGTATGACTAACTGTATATGGACTCTGGTCCCTGTCATTTTTAATAGATTCAGAAACTATTTGGTTTATACTCAGATATACTTTATTTATCCTTCTGAGATCTCTGATAGTATTAATGGCTAGTGCAGTTATAATGTCAGTTTAATAGCAAAAGGTATCCAGATTCTTTCATAAAGCTATAGCCAACTTGTTAGCTAGGACTCAAAGATGTGAGTCTATGCCTCCTGTTTACAGACATCTGTTATCTTCTCATTTTTCTAAATTTTAACTTCTGTTCCTAGTTTAAACTTATCTCAATAGGCTTCCACTTGGCTGGCAGACTCATCTAAGCATCAGTTGCTGACTACAACCTGCTCTAAATGGTGGTGAGCCCTGGACTTCCTGAAAACTGATGCAGACCAGTCCAGCTGATATGAACACTCCCTGTTCCTTCAACGAAGTCTAATGAGTGCCCTTTGCCTAAATGCCCCTCCCCCCACCTTTAGCTAGCCTTTCAACCTGCTTGGGCCCGGATAACAATGCCCTAATGTCAGCTTGCAGTAGTTGCGGAAAGAGACACGTCTTCCCATGCCCCCTGCCCACAATAGGTTAAAAGGCTGAGACAAGGGCAAACTCCCTGGCATGGGGAACAAGATAATTACCTATACTGCCTGTTAATATACTAGGTCCAGAGTTGTCATTTAATAAATTTATTAATTTAAGTAGATCCATGCCTCCTTAAAACCATGGGCAAGCAGGACCCAAGTTTGGGTCCTGTCATTGGTGCTTGTGAAGGGGGAAATGCGGGAGCCAGTCATGATAAGTTAAGTATGGGCAGGTCACCCAAAGGAAATTCTTTACTTCCAACCATTACCACCTGCCAGAGTAGAACTTGGCCATTGATAAATTTACATGGAGGCCTGAGTCTCAGTAGTTTACCCTGAAGCAATACCTGGCTGCAGAAAGAACCACAAGCTGAGATTACCCGACTACCACCTAAGAACAGACCAGTCAAAGGAAATGCCTAGCATTCTAACTGCTGTAGATAGGACCACCTGCCAGAACACACTCACCAGGACACCCCTAGACAAATGTCAGCCAATCAGGGGTCCTAAACCTCAGAAACCTCTCACCCCCCACCTTTACAACTATAAAAACCCAATTCTAACTGAGCTTGGGGCTCTCCATTTATTCCAATACATTGGACATATGGAGAGACCAAGTTTGCAAACTTGCTTAAAATAAAGGCTCTTTGCCTTTACATATGGGACTCAGTCTCCTTGTTGGCTTTTACAGGGACTTCACGGATTTGGGCTTAAGAGCAAGCATGGACAATCCCCTCTGCAATCAGGAGCCAGAATAACCCTTTTCTGCTTCAGGTCCCCCAGGGTAGGTGCACTAGCCAACTTCCTATCGCTATGAAAAAAATACCTGAGAAGAAGCAACCTAAGGGAGGAAGAGTTAATGGTGGCTCACAGTTCAGTGTGGGGAAGTCCATCACGGTAGAGAAAGTATGACTCTAGGAGTCAGAGGCAACAGGATACATCGCTCAGCAAGCAGAAACTTGGGGCCTGATGTTAAAACGTCAAGACACACACCACCAGGGATCCTCTCCCGGCAGTGAGGCTCTACCTTCTGAAGCTTCCATAGCTTTCCCCAAAAGCAGCACCCGCAAGAACCCAAAAGTTCTAACATATGAGCCCATGACAGACATTTTCCATTCAACCCACAGCAGCAAGTAATTTGACCCCAGCAGGGAAGTAACCCAAGCTTATACTCAACATGAACTCTCCACCACTGGCCATCTTCTCTCCTTCCATCTCCCAGATTGCCAGGTGAGACATGGAGATATCGTCTCTAGGTTACCTGACTGCCCCACAAGGCAAAACCCAAGGATACTAACTCCAGACTTCCCCAAAGATCACCCACCCTGAAGCATACAAGTCGCTCGCTCTATCCACAAGAATGACTCACCGAGCAGGCACTCTCAAATGGGAACAGTAACTGTGTCCTGCCCCCAGGCATGTGCGTGAAACTTGAGTGTGAAAGACAGAAACTAGAGCAAGCACGATCAAAAGAGAAACCTGGAGACAGTAAGAGAGGAAACCGTTATCAACCAGCCCCCACAATGGCCTTCAAAAACAAACCCCACTTTCCTGAAGGTCTCCCTCCAGACCCCACATCTTAAAGGTTCCACCTCCTTCAGCAGCACTACACAGGGGCCTTCGGAGTGTTCCAAACCAAAGCCCGGCCTCAGAGTGAGCTCCGAGAAACCACAGTCTGTGGGGAGGAGAAGGGTAGCAGGGGAGGTGAAGAGCTCAGTGCCTGCCATCCCAAGGAGCTAACTATCACCCCCAGCATGGATAAATAGGAAACTACCACCTATTTACAGATGGCTAGTAACCACAAAAATAGGTGGGGAAGTGAAAGCTGCAAACACTGAGACACCATCAGTCATAGTTTTAGAATGGGTACAGATAGAAGAAAAAAAATTGAGGGGTATGTGTGGAAATACTGGTTATGAATTCCCGAACAGAAGGGCCCATACTGAAGGGAAGATGGCTCCCAACCTGCAAGTCTAGATCTAGCTAACCTATCAATTATAAAAGGTCAAATTGACTCCTGAGATGAACAAAGAGGAGGCTCAAAAATGTTTTATTGGGTAGAGGTGTACATGTGCCGTGCTGTACGTGTGGAGGTCAGAGCCCAGATTGTGGAAGCTGGCTATCTGGTTCTACTGTGTAGGTTCCGGGGTTTGAACTCATCTGGTCCGACTTGGCAGCAAGCGCTTTTATTGTTGAGCCATCTTGCTGACCCAGAGAGTTTCTATATAAACAATAACAAGTGCATAATGTATTGGGCTCTTTGAGTTTTGCACATGTGTAACTTGGATACAAATAAAGTGAATTCTACGTTTTTCTTTAGATTGGCAATTAACAAAAGGATTTCCCAGGTTTCTTTTAGCTGTAGTGATGTGCAGCTCAAAGTGAGATTTTTTTTAGAAGTCATAACGAAGGCTGAAAAAAGGGCTTGTGGGTGCTTGCTGTGGAAGCATGAAGACCCAAGTTCAGAGCCCCACCAGCTACATAAAAGCCACACACGGTATATATCTATAGCCCCAGTGCTGGGAGAGGGGAAGGGAGGAAGATTCCAGGGCCTTGCTGGCCAGCCAGTGTAGCCAAAACACAAGTTCTAGGTTCAATGAGAGGAGACTCTTTCAAAAAACAAGGCTGAACCGTGTAAAGGAAGACATCTGAAGTTAACTTCTAGCTTCTGCACACCCACACGTGAGTTGAGGGCGCTTCCTTTATAAACAAACAAAAGAAGTAACAGTGGGCTACTTTCTATCCCGAGGTCACCTAGCGCCCCTTGATCATCATCAAACGACCCTAAAACAAGTAAAGCCTCCCACTGTTGTTCCGTCTTGGGTGCATGCTGTTATGACTTTGTCTGTGAGACCCGAGGGTCTAGGCAAAGCACAGGGCTACTGAGAAGCTGGAGCAGGCCACCTACCCAGCACCACTCCCAACCCCACTCCCAGACAGACCTCTGTCCCTGGCCAGTCAGGGGCAGCTCCTCTGCCTGTTGAGATACTCCCAGCCAGCTTGCTCAGCTCCCTTCCATCACCGTGGATATTTCCAGGGCTGCTGCACATAAACGCCCCGGCTGAGATGGCTGCGTCAGTCTTGTCTCAACAACCCGCTCATCACAGCATGGCATCTGTACCCACTTCACACCCACACTGAGTGCCGGGGCCATAGCCTTGGACTGAGTCACTGCCAGGAAAATGCTCTACAGCTTCCAGCCAGGGAGCAGGCAGACCCAGCAACCACCCTGCCTGGCCACCCCGCCAACACAACAGCAGGGGTTTCTCCACCGTACAGCTAGCATTTATTATTCTTAAAATAAAGTGGTGCCACGCGGCATTAATTCAGGAGGAGAAGCTGCAAATCCCAGGCCTCTTTGAAAGCTTGTTTTCACAGTGAATTAATGGGCCTTAATTTAACACCGCATCAACAAGCTGTGTTTTGGAAGGAATTCTAAGTAGCTACAATCTGCATCAGTCCCACCCCTGGCTTCCAGGGCCACCTGGACGCATGACCACCGCAGTCCCGTCTATCGCTTTGCCACAGCTAATGTCTACCAGGTGCTGACTGCCATGCGTCAAGAGCTGCGTGCTAAATTCCTTGTATGTGTGCGCACCCAACCTTCACTGAGGCCTTTGAAGCAGAATCTACCACTATCTTCCTTGGAGAGGAAAACTTAGGAACGTGAAGATCACATGGGCAGGACATGAGGGAACCCATGTGCATCAGTGTGCTGGTAGAAACCCAAGCGGAAAAGAAAAAGCTCGCGTGACCCAGCCTTCCCAAATCCACCATGTTGCTATCATGCTGTTTACTTTTGCTAGCCATATTGTTTAAGTTAGATGGAGCTTATTACCCTTACATATAGTATAGGCTGGTAAAACATTGATTATAATGAAGCCGTAGGCCGCTAATAAGCCCAGGCATCTGAAAAGGGAGAGGCTGAGAGCTGTGCACTCACCTCTGGACCACCCTTCAGAAGCTGGAAGAAAAACTTGTCCAGATTGCTGCCTGTCCAGACACATTTATTTGAATAATAATGGAGCTGTTCTTAGTTTGAGTTCAGAACTAGAAGTTTGGGGGTTTTAATCCATCTATGATGACCCCCCTATTGTCCTAGCTTCTGCCAGCTGCTGCCATCCTTCCCCATCCTAGACTCTGATGCCATTTGCCACATTTTTTCCAGCATTTTCCACATTGTTCTAGTCTTCTTTCCAGTGTTATGATTAAACCTCACAACTAGAAGCAAGTTCTGGAGGAAAGGATTTATTTACATTTTACAGCCTCTGGTTCCTTACTCAGGGAGTGCAGGGTAGGAACTCAAAGCAGGAACCTGAGAACAGGAATTTCCGTCGAGACTATGGAGGAGTGCTGCTCGCCGCCTTGCCATTGGCTTTCTCAGCTTCCTTTTTTGTGTACCCAAGAACACCTGCCTGGGGTGGCACCATCTATAGTGGGCTAGCCTTTCCCACATCAATCATTACTCAAGGAGGCCCCCCACAGGCTTGCCAACAGGCCAGTCTGACAAGGCATTTTCTCCACTGAGGTTTCCTTCTAGCAGGTGACCCTGTCTTTTGTCAAGCTGACAAAAAACTAAGACGCAGGTGATGGACTCTTTTGGAGGCTTTGGAAACACAGAGATGAGCCAAGCATGGCCCCGGTTTATAATAAAGAAGCACAGAAGCCAGTGAGTGGCTGGCTTCTCTGGCCACACAATTCTCTGGCTAATATATAAGCTCAACAATGATGAAGGTGACAGAAGGACCACAGAGGACACGACACAGAAGCAACTGGTGCCCTGTGGGTTAGTTCTGTAAGGTGTCAGAGAAAAAGGTGTGTGATCTAGTCATGAAAGATAAGTCGCATGTCAACCAGGCAGACGGAAGGGAAGAGAGTGTTGGGTCCCAAGGATAACAGGGCTCAGGGAGAGAGGGGAGGAAAGGGCAAACTCGCACTGCACCGGGGCCTGCAGAAAACAGGGAACGAATGGCCTGGGAAGGGAACGTAGGGAGGAATAAAATGATACCTAAACGGGGTCAGGAAGGTGAGAGCTAGGAATGCTCAGCCAAGGACATGGGTGCTGTCCTCCAGGAAGTAGGGGGCGAAGCCTGTGGCTAAGTAGGAGAGCAAAATGTCATGGCCTTTTGAGGAAGAGCTCACCTGTGTCCATATGGAAGGCCGGTCATAGGGAGAGCAACCGAAGGTAGATAAACATCTGGAAAGCTAAAAAATAACTTCAGGCAGCACCGTTTCGGTCTTGGATGGAAATGGCATGTTTTAGGACACATGTTTTTGCCCCCTGAAGGGAACCACACAATCACTTCAGACAAAGACGACTCTTTGAACTTCGTGTTCAGAAAAATAACCTCCACATTCCGTCTTCTCGTGATGGAAACAGAAAGGATGAGGTTTGGGTTTATGACTGAAACAAAAATGACAGCGACTGAGGTTGGGGACGGCTGGCTGAATATTCATGGTGCCTCCACTTCCTGCCAAACCACGGTAAAATGACAGGAGGAAAATAAACACATGCGTCAGCTGATAGTTGCACTGGGTGGCGGGGACAAGGCAGGGTGCCATGGATGCGAGTTAACTGCCACCTCCGAAGAGCAGAGTTAAAAGATAGAAGAAACAGAAAAATAATGGGACAGTAAGCAGGCTGGATGCTTCAAAATGCCCCTCTTCAGTTATCACACCGATTACACCCAGAAGGAGAGTGAACTTGATCACAGTCCTAATCAACAAATGCAATTCAACAGATATTTATGGGAACTGATAAAAGGAAGGCATTGTAGGTTTGCACAGACCCTCTAGGATGGGATCTTAAGGAAATGTCTGTAAATTTCAAAAGTACAGAATGAAAATAAGGTACTCCTTACTTAATAAAAGTATTAATATAAAAAAATGAAACACAAACATTTTGTTTTTGTTTTAGTTTACATGTGTATGTTGTATGTGTGTATGATATGACTGTGTTCTGTTCTCATGTGCAAGGGCACATGTATATGTGTATGTGTGATGCGTGTGCATGCATGTGTGTCCAAGTGTGTCTCTGTGTGTGGAGGCCCAAAGCGAACATCAGATACCCTCACAGGGTTTCTCTGTGTAGCTTTGGTGCCTATCCTGGAACTAACTCCTGTAGACCAGGCTGCCTCTGCCTCCCGAGTGCTGGGATTAAAGGCAGGTACTACCATGGCCCAGCTCAGATCTCTTGTTTTGGTGGCTCTCCACTTTTACTTATAGAGGTGGAGTCTGTTGACCCCAGAGAGCTTGCTGATTTACTAATCTAACCACCCCAGCTTGCCTGGGAATCCCCTGCCTTTGCCTCAGGATGGTTTACAGCCTGCTACCTTGCCTGCCTGGCATTTTCTATGAGCGCTGGGAATCCAGACTTTTGTCCTTACATTGTAGGGACAGACATAACTCTGGACCTTGGCTGAAGAAGCTTCTTTCTGTAGCAGTCATCACAGAAGTGCACACCTGATCAAAGAGCTGAGCGGAGGCTGAGTGCTACCCCTACAGGATGTCTTTGTCGATCCTATAACACCCTCCAAGGCTCAAGAAACATCACAGACCAGGGGCCAGAAAGAAAAGTAGAACTGGAAAATGGGGAGAAGTGCTGTGAAGAGCTGTCATCAGGCTGCAGTGTGGTTATTATACCCATGGGCACACAACAGTTGTGGCTACATGCATTACCTGCCCAAGATCAAGCCTTTCAAAGTCCCTGCATGGATGGGGGGATGATCTCTAAAACCCACTGCCTTACTAAGGGGCTACTGGCAGTTGATAACTGCTGATGAAGGAGAACCATTCTTCTTTATGTGACCACTGGTAGGGATCCCGTAATCTAGAACAGTGGTTCTCATCCTGTGGGTTGTAACCTCTTTGTCAAACTTCTTTCCAAAAAAAATCTACATTACAATTAATACAGTAGCAGAATTATATTTATGAAGTAGTAACAAAAATAAACATGCTGGGGGGGGGGGGGTCACCATAACATGAAGAACTGTATTATAGGGTCACAGAGTTAAAACGGTTGAAACACTGATCTAGAGGATGACCCCACACCCACATGGTGCAGGAGAATTGTCTTTATTCTGTCAATCATGTTTTAAATAAAAGCTGATTGGCCAGGTAGGAAGTAGAGGTGGGCCAACCAAACAGAAAGTAGAGGCAGGGCTATGAGAACAGGAGAATGCTAGGAAGGAGGAAGCCCATTCCTCCCACTCCTGTGCAGACCACCAAAGAAGCAGGATGTAACCTGCCCTACTGAAAGGTGCCGAGCCATGTAGCTAACATAGATAAGAACAATGGGTTAATATAAGCTACAAGAACTAATAAGTAGCCTGATCTAATAGGCCAATCAGTTTATAATTAATGCAGACTCTCTGTGTGATTTTTCTTTGGGGCTTGCCGGCTGTGGGGTACCGGGTGGGACAGAAACCCCAACAAGCCAGCCTTCACATTACACCCACACATATATGAACAGCAGTAATTGAACTTCTTCTTTATCAAAAAGAAGACGAGGAAGAAAAAGGCAGGAATTTAGGGTGGAAGGTATTGGGAGTTTAGGAGTTGAAATGGAGAAAGGGGGAGTACACACGATTTATTTCATCTTATTTTAAGAATTTTTTAAGAAATAAAAACCACACAAACATAGCTATATATAAAATCACATAAAATTGGGTATAAAGCTTATCTTAAAGAAAGACTGATCACTCCCAAACACTGCTGCTACTAAAAGAGAGAATGGAAATGAATAAAGCCCAGCTTTCACTTCAGTAAACTAGATAATAAACTGTGGAATTTTTAAAAGGTAGAACGGAAGATTGGATCTTTGTGGTATAAAGCAAACAAGAATGCATTTAAAATGTCTATGGAACTGAATAAGCTAAAAACTGGTTATTTGAAAACTCTAATAAAATGCACAAGCTTCTGGAAAGCTTGCAAAGAATCAAAGAATGGGAGCACAAATACTCAATATTTCAAAAGGTAAATATGGCTATAAAGAAACTGAAGGTTACTAGAGAATACTACATACCAGCAAATATGAAATAATGATTTTTCTCCTGGAAAATAAATATTTCAAACATGACTGAGTGTAAAGCAAGAACCTGGGATGATGGGGAAGGCGGAGGAGAAACTGTACAGAAAGATGTGCCAAGACAGCGCCAAGGCCAAAGGCTACACAGGGAAAGCTATTTGGTATTCAGTTTGAATGCTTCCTACTGGTTAAACTTTCCCCTAGCATAGGGGAATGTGGAAAGCTTCTCCAGTTACATAAACCCCCGAAAATGGCAGAGGGCAAATATGCCAGGCATACCTGTGCACATGGCATGCCTGCACACACTTGCACCAGGATCTATAAACCAGCTCACTTAGGAATACAGATGCGGCAATTATGGGGGGGGGGGAGGGGAAACACTGGCAAATTAACCAGAGTTGTACATTAAAAGAAGACTTCAGCATGTGTGGCTAGGAATTATTCTAACAAAACAAGGATTGTTCAACACCAGCAACAATCCTTACATAATTTACTATAATAATAGACTACAAAAAATATACCAGGGAATTCTGCTTCCAATAAGATGAAAGAGGCATGCTTTTGCTCATTCCTTTCAATATATGCAACTAAAAGACCTAAAAGATTCACATATATTTATTTACACACACACACACACAGAGAGAGAGAGAGGGAGAGAGAGAGAGAGAGAGAGAGAGAGAGAGAGAGAGAGTCATAAGGTAGTTCTGGAAGGTAGAGAGAGGACAAATTGACATGGAACCTCAAGGTTCATAGGACAACACAGGTAGTAAACCTCTGAGTTCTCTTTGATCACCTATATCTGATCACCCAAACACCAATGGGGAAGAGACTACTTGGCAATATGTAAAACATATTGGTAAAAAACCATTACTGAGCAAATATATCATTTAAAATACTATGGTTTCTACCCTATACACATCACCAAATACTCCATGGAGCCCTGCAACTTCCATTCCCATCAAGCAACAAGAGTTTCCATTCCCAGTGAGATGGTATCAGAGAAAAATTAATGAAGAGCCAAAATGTGCAAAATATAGCAGAAATAACCAAAACTCACAACCCTGTGGTGTTCCTACAAGATTCATAAAAACCAATGAGGCACATGTGCATGCCATGTGCCCTCTACACAAGGAGCAATGAAGCTATGAGTAGAAGTCTGAGAAATTCTAACACCAGCAATAGAGAGCTACACCAATTCTGATTTTGACGGGAACCAAGCATGAAACCTGGAATTCTATGCCTGCACAGCAGTAATAAGGCAAGGCCCTTCCCAGTGGACTGATAGCAGAAGGAGACAGATAAAACAGAAGCCTGATCAAGATCACAGCCTGCAGTGGTTTGAATGAGGCCTTTCGAAATGTGTTGGTAGCTCGGTCCCTGCACAGCGGTCTTGGAGGTGAGACCTGATGAGAGGTGCTAGGTACTGAGGGGAGTATGCATTATGCCATTATCAAAGGAATGGGCTCCTCATAAAAGGACCTTGATAGCCAGCTTCTTTCTCCCCATCCTCTCTCTCTTTTCTTTTTTCACTCCATCTCTCTCTTAATAAGAAGGTCCTCCCCAGGCACTGGCCCTTTGATCTTGAACTTCTCAGCTTCTTGAATTTTATTTGAGAAATCAAAACTATGTCTTTTGTAATTTCCCAGGGTATGATATGCTGTTACAACAATACCAAATAAACGAAGGTATCCCCTATGACAGGTATCTTTTTTTGTTGCTGTGATAGAGACCATAACCAAAAGAAACTTGGGAAAGAAAGGATTTATTTAACCTTACAGCTAACAGTCCATCGTGGAGGGGAGTCAAGGCAGGATCCAAGGCAGGAATCCAGGGGCAAGAACTAAAGCATAGACCATGGAGGAATGCTACTTCTTAGATTTATCTCCAGTTTCACATTTTTTTTTAAATTTTTAACCCTCCAAGACCTAAGGGTAGCTTTGGCTCCCTCCCAAACCAACCACCAACTAATAAACTGTACCACAAACATGACTACCAGCCAATCTGAGGAGGTCATTTTTTTTTCAGTTGAGGTTCCTTCTTTCTAAATGACTCTATGATGTGGAATTTCACTCTGCATGCTATGAATATGTTTTATTACTATTGGTTAATAAAGAAACCACTTCAGCCTATAGCATAACAGAATAAAGACAGGCTGGAAGAGTTATATAGAGAGAGTAGGCAGAGTTAGAAAGATGCCATATAGCTGCTGAAGGAGACAGATGTCTGGAACCTTTCTGGTAAGCCACAGTCCTGTGGTGATACACAGATTAATAGAAATGGGCTAATTTAAGATGTAAGAGTTAATTAATAAGAAGCCTGAGCTAATAGGCCAAGTAAGGTTGCAATTAATGTAATTTTATGTCATATTTGGGTCTGGGCAGCCAGGAAATGAATGAGCAGTCTCTACCTACAAGTGGTATACCAACATGGGACAACTGCATCCATATAAAAACTAAGAGAGCTTAGGAAAGAATTCTAGACACAAAAGAACATAGTTATGCACCGTTTCTTGGTAGTCACATTTTTTTTTCACATAGACTCTGTTTGCTGGTAGCAAGCAGAGGCACAGCTCCTTTAAAAAAAAATGTCTTCCTAACTCAGTGTCAGCAACAAAAATTGCACAGCTTCTTTAAGATCCAGCTTTCTGGTCCATGTTGGCAGAACAAACTCTCACTCTTTTGAGAAGTCCTGCACTTAAATGGTGTCTGTGAGCAGCCTGTTACAAATTGCTTAATGGAGACATAGATCCACTGCCTCCTGGGAGCTGGGGCAGTGTACATAACTCACAGAGGCAGTGATCATGCCTTTGACATGTAGTACTAGGCAGAACAAGCAGGCAGCATTACAGAGTTGGTCCTAGCCATGCCCACTTAGCATTTTAAGAAAGGTGCTCCTGGTCAGAAAATGATTACAGATATACAATAAAGATAGAATCAGATGAAAAAGACCTGTAGGGTCACAGTAAATATATATAGGCTTGGGAGAGGAAGAAAGAGAGTATAGACAGATAAAAATAAAACAAAGTCTTTAAAGAGATAGTAAAAGTGCAGACAGTCATAGATTAAATGAGTAAAGAAAAATAAGCCACGAAAAGATGGAATATACACAGAAAGTCTAGATTATGTATATTATTGTGTTTTTTTGAGTTTTTTGACTGCAGAGAAACATTTGATACAGGGGGCTTCTAAGTTAAACATAAAGGTATCTTGACTTCAAAATTTGAGTCTAAGGATATGCTACTTTGGAAAAGAAGTTCTGATTTTGTTTCCACAGAAGATGAGAACCTGTGGATTTCTTCAGGCTAATGCAGTTTGATGGAACAATATGTCCCCCAAAGGTCTCTGTGAATTCTAAAAATACTTTGCCCAAGGAAAAGCAGAAAACAGTTTGGAGAAAAATATGCCCAAATTCTCAAAGTGGTTGTTTATAAATGTTTGTTTTCATTTAAAAGGGGTTGATTTTAAGTGATTAATGGTCACAGTCAACTTCTAAAGAAAAAATAAGGGGAAGATGATATAGAGATGAATACTTCGCATTGGTATGGATCTTGGTCTATTGATACAAATTTAAGGTCAACTTTGTTACACTATGTATGTATGTATTTCTGTTCTTGCTAAGGTTTTATACTTATACAGCTCATTCAAAAAGGTAATGTATAATTTAAAATTATATATTAATAGTCACTTATAATAGTCAAACTTGTAGGCATGTTAGTTGGGTTTTCTAGATATACAAAGATGTATTTCAGTTGGATAGATAATCTTCAACACTTCAAAGACTTGTGGAATATGGCATTTAAAATGTTTTAAGAACTTAGACTTTTCTCAGCAATGAGACATGTCTGCTTTAGGTGGCACTGATCTAGTTCAAGAGGTTGATGGGCACTGAAAAAACTCTATGGAATTTTCTTTCAATGTGACAAGGTTAGTCATTTAGGCAAGAAACTGCTTGTGCCTGGACTACTTGATGGTATGCTGTATGAACTGGACTTGCAGGACCCACAGACAAGTGACTACTGAACATTTCAAAAGATAGGATTGTCCTTCAGGGTTCCTGCTTCACAGAAGAAACTGCCGGACATTCTTCAGGATACAAAAGAAAGTGACTAACAAACTGCCAAGATAGGTGAAAAAGCCTTTCAAATTTCCTGCATCATGGAAAAATTCTCTAGATACTATGGGCCTGTAGGCTAAATATTGGTTCCCCAAATGTTACAGAAGAATTTTCTCTGTTAATTCTAAGGTTTTGGAAGTAAAAAATGCACTTATTTTTTACTTAGGTAATATTCTATCATGCTGGGTCTTTGAAGAGTTGAAGATAGGTAGTTATAGCTTTCCTTAGATATGATAAAAGATAAATTAGATATGAAACTTTAGATTCACAAAAAAAATTTAACTGTAATTCTTGCTTAATACCTGTTTTGTTATATGCAATTTTACTATGTTTAAAGTTAAAACCTTCCTTTTTATTTAGACAGAAAAGGGGAGATGATGTGGAATTCCCCTCTGTATGTTATGAATATGTTATGTTACCATTGGTTAATAAAGGAACTGCTTCAGCAGGGCAGAATATTTCCAGACTGAAAGAGATACACAGAGAGAGAGAGAGAGTAAGCAGAGTCAGAGATGCCATGTAACTGCCAAAGGAGAGTGATGCCCAGAACCTTTCGTGTAAACCACAGCCTCATGAAGACACACAGATTAATAGAAATGGGTTAATTTTAGTTGTAAGAATTAGTCAATAAGAAGCCTAAGCTAATAGGCCAAGAAATGCAGTGACTAATGTAGTTTCTGCGTGATTATTTGGGCCTGGATGGCAGGGAAATGAATGATCAGTTTCTCGTTACAAATCTAGCTTATGTCAAGTTGGCAAAAAAGCAGCCAGCACAATCCCGTAACATAATATCTAACTTTCCCAGACTCCAAGAAAGTTAGTCATCATAGTAGGAAGTAAAAACATCTCAGCCTGAATGAAAAGCAGAAAATATATAGTCTTAAGGGCTGAATCACATCTCTCTGAAACATATAAACAAATTCTAGCTCCTAGCACCACGCTCTGTGCATCTATTTTCAAGTGGGGCCTTTGCAGAGGTAATTAGTTGTAAAGAAGTCATGAGAGAGGAATCAGATTTGACTATTTTCCCTGTTTAAAGAGAGAGATGCACAGGAAATGTAGATAGTAGTTAAGAGCACCTGCTCTTTTCTCAGGAACCTGAGTTTGTTCCTGTCACCTATGTCGGTTGCCTCACAACTGCCTTGAACTCCAGCTGCCGGTGATTTGAAAGGACAGGAATATCATGCAAGGCTCAATCTGTAATCCAGGAAATGCTAAAAGTTGTCAGTTGTCATCTAACACTAGATGAGAAGCTTGGGACAGATCCTAGAAGAAACAAACTCTGACTGACTCCACTACAGGCTTCTAGCTACACTTAGTTACCTAAGTGGTTGGAACGTTGTTACCACAGTGCTGGGAAACTCAAAACAAACAGCAACTGGAAATAATAGACAGGACAAATGATCCCACAGATTTTGAATCAGTTGTTGTAGAAAGTACATCAGTAAGCAACTACAAATACAATGAAATCAACCGAACAACATAGTTTCAACAATGAAAGTTCTAAGGAACAAACCAAAAAGATACATGATAGTCAGATGGAAATTTTAGAATTAAAAACACAATACTTACATTAAAAGTCTCAGTGGGTCAGTTAATGACTAAATGGAGGAGACAGAGGAAAGAACTGGTGGACTGAAGTGGAGAATACTATAAATTATTCAGAAGAACAATGGAGATAATAAAAGACTAAAAAAAGATCTTTGAAACTTAGGGATCACGTACAACCATCACAGAAGGCCTAACATTCATATCATAATAGTCCCAAAAGAATAGGAACAAGAAGATGGAATTTAAAAATTACTAAAAAATGACTGAAAATACCCCAAATTTTGGCAAAAGATATATATATATCCAACAAACTGAAAAAAAAAAACACCTAACAGGACAAATCTAAAGAAATCCATATAAGCACACAGTAAACCACACTCTGAAAATTAAATACGAACAAAAATCTTGAAAAAAAGACACTGAACACAAGGGAAAACAATATGAATTACATCAGAGTTTGCAACAGAAACCATGGAAACTAAAGGAAATAGCAAAGAGTACTTCCAGTGCCCCCCCCCTCCAAAAAAGAACTGCTTGCCCATAAATTTAGGCCTAGTAAAAGTGGCCTTTAGGAACACTATAGAAAATATGAAGGCTGATTTGGGAAGGCAGAAAAATAAAAGTTTTAAAAAATGTAAAGCAGAGTGCACAAAGAAAAGAGAAATGACATATAAGTTCCAATATACCAACAATTACACTAAGCATGTATAATATAAATACATTGTGGTGGCTGGCTTTTGTCTATTTGACATAGACCTAGACATATCTGGGAAGAGAGATCTTAATTGAGAAAATGCCTCCTTAAGCTTGTCTATAGAAGTATTTTAATTAGAGTCTGACATAGGAGGGTCCACCATAGGTGGGTGGTGCCATCCTTAAGCAAGTGGTCTTGGAAGATAAAAGAAAGCAGACCAAACAAGTCACATGGAACAGTTAATAAGCAGCATTCCTTCAAGGCCTCTGCAGTTCCTACCTGTTAATGGAGACTGCTTGTTCATTTCCTGGCTGCCCAGATCCGAAATAATTACAGTGAAAGTATACTAATTGCAACACTGCTTGGCCAATGACTCTAGCATATTCCTAGCTAGTTCTTATATCTTATATTAACCTATTTCTATTAATCTGTATATTTTCACATGGCTGTGGCCTACCAGTAAGCTTCTGTCCAGTGTCCTGCGTCTCTCTCCTGTGGTGGCTATATGGCATCTCACTGACTCTGTCAACTTTCTCCTGTGTCTCTACTTGGAATTCACACTTTGTCCTGTCAGCATATTGTCAGCAGTTGAGGCAGGGGCATTTTCTTGCCAATGGCTTACTATTGCCACAAAGAAAGCAAACTCCATGTGGAATTTATTCAATGCCCATTATCTTCTCTGAAGTAGATTGGTGCTTCTAGGATCAGACATGTCTCATTGTCATAAAAAGAGCCTATATTATTAAAACATCTTAAAGGCCATATTCTGTAGATCTCTGAAGTATTTGAAGATGGCCTGTCTATCTAAAATATATCTTTTTTTGACCTTGAAACCATACCTAATGTGACTACAAGTTCGATTATACTAGGTGATTAACGACTAACCTTTATTTCCTTATTATACTAAACAATTGCTAATAACAATTTTCAAGGAATAGAAATTCGCATTACATTGCTAAATGAGTTATATAGGTACAATACCTTGAGCAAGAGTAGAAATATGTGTACAGTATGTTCTAACAAATCTAATCTCAATATACAAATTTTGCATACAATATACAAAAGTCCAATTCAATGTAAAACATTTAAAACTAGTAGTTGGTTTTATTTTATCATACTTATATCCTCTCTTTTTTCAGAGTAGATTCAATGATCTACCATTTTATCCTATCAAACCTATATTCCCCTTTTTTTCTTTTCTAAACAAGACCATATCTTTATCCTCCCTCTTTTCTTTTCAGAGTAGATTCAATAATCTACCTTTTATCCTAATATATATATATATATATATATATATATATATATATATATATCCTTCATTTCTTTCAAAACAAGGACCCAGAATCTAATTTCCTTTGTTTATCTTTATTCCTGATCATTATCTATAACAACTTGCAACCAACACACTAAAAAAGACCAACATCCATATTCCATAATTTGGGAATGTGGGCATAGTTTTCTAGGCTACTTGCTGCTGATTGGGGGCGCTGATAATCTTATGGATACCTAAAGAAAATTTAGGATTACGGCAAGTTCTGACTATAGTATTTTGTGGGTCTGAATCATCCCAGCCAGTGGTCTTGAGGTTGTTCTGGATGTAGAACTCAGAGGAAACTGCAACAGAGATGCTCTGAAACATTGGATCGCCTGAGGCATCTGTTCCCATTGGAGATTTCTCAGGGGCTCTTCCTTGATCAAACCTTATTTTTCTTAACCCTGAATGAATCCACAGCCTCTCATTTCTTGTGGAAAGAAAAGCAAAACCTCTTCTTCAAAGTAACATATCGTTAGACTTAAATTTTGAAGTCAAAGCATTTTCAAAATATATATAGGTTGGAGTAATCCAGCAGCATTTATAATCAAATGTCTTTTAGCAGCTGTTGTTCCTTCCTCAGCAGTCAAACAATTCAAAAACAACACAATAACATACATTATCTGAGTTCTCTGTGTATTTTCCATCTTTACATGGAGGCTAAGCCAGGGCAGATGGGAACTGGGAGCACTGGTTTTTCTCCCAAACCCAGGTGGCTAGGTTTGGGTCTGGCTCTGGCCCATGTTGGTGGCTAAAAAGCCTCAAGCAAATGTCATAATTTTGTGCCCCAAAGTTGGGCACCAAATGAAGCATGATTAATAAAAATTCAGAGACAGATATTGGTGTTCAAGCTGAGGACACACACACACACACAAAGCTAAACAGCCAGCCACTTGCTCTTACATCTACCTCAGTCTGAAAATGGCAATCCTGCCTCCAGGAATCTCAGAATGAGAGCTGTCTCCTCCCGTTTTATAATCCTCTCTAGAGATGGGATTAAAGGTGTGCACCACTGGGATTAAAGGCATGTACTGCCCAGGTTCTATGGCAACTAGTCTGGCTACTAGGATTGAAGGTGTGTGTTACCACTGCCTGGTAGTAAGGCTGACCAGGGGGGATGTTTTACTCTCTGATCTTCAGGCAAGCTTTACGTATTAAAATGCAAATGAAATGCTACTACAAGAGACATTTCTAAAAGTTCACCATCAGAAGCACAAGATTTGTAAAGCCAGCAGCTGTGATTGGCTGTCCAAACTTGGGCAGAATCAAGCCAGTCAACATTAAAGCATGGAGGTAAAAGGTTCACAATTATGGCCCCTCTTCTAACTGAAGATTTAGTGACAGTCAGTGACTGATGGGAGAGGGAGAGTCAGTTTCCTTTAGGAAGGTGAGTATTGCTAGGTTTCCA
Source organism: Arvicola amphibius (assembly GCF_903992535.2). Taxonomy (NCBI): domain Eukaryota; kingdom Metazoa; phylum Chordata; class Mammalia; order Rodentia; family Cricetidae; genus Arvicola; species Arvicola amphibius. The sequence continues at coordinate 49,410,872 of NC_052050.1, forward strand.
TGTGCAGTGGATGACCCGGGTACATTTGGGCAGCACTGATTGGACTCAGTGGATTATAAAAGAAGAAGGAAGTTGGTGAGGAAGGGGAAAAAGAAGAGAAGGGGGGTAAGGATGCAGGGGAGAGGACAGTTGGAAGGAAAGGAGGTAAAATTTGGAGAGGAACAAGTTGGGGATGGCCCAGAAGCTGGAGGGGAACAGGTATGAGGAATGAGGGCATATGATCAAAATACATTGCATACATCTACGAAATTCTCAAAGGATAAATTAAAATATTATATGTATAAAATATGTGAGCAAAAGCTATACAAAACAATGAAGCATATAGATTTTATTTTGTCTAATCTGTGTGTGTATGTATGTGTATGTGTGTGTATATGTGTGTGTGTATATATATGTCCACAAACAAGCATGCCATGGCACATGTGTGGACATCAGAAGACAACTCTGTGGATTCTATTCTCTTCTTCCCTCACATGGGTCTCAAAGACCAAACTCAGGTTATCAGGTTTGGTAATAAGCACTTTTTTTTGTTTTTGTTTTTGTTTTTGTTTTTCAAGACAGGGTTTCTCTGCAGCTTTTTTAGAGCCTGTCCTGGATCTAGCTCTTGTAGACCAGGCTGGCCTCGAACTCACAGAGATCCGCCTGCCTCTGCCTCCCGAGTGCTGGGATTAAAGGCGTGCGCCACCACCGCCCGGCTGGTAATAAGCACTTTTATGCATTGAACCATATCATTGGCCCTGAAGCACACAATTATATTTAAATCCTTGGATACTCTAGTCTCTACAACTCATAAATAATCTAGGAGAAAATCAGAAAGAATGTAGACTAAAAATGAAGACTATCAATCAACAGGAACTAATCAACATTTATAGGACATTACACTCAAAATGCACATTCCTTTCAGACTCTCATGGAACATATACCAAGGTAGACTATTTCTAGGGTCATAAAGCAAACCTTAACAAATCTCAGAGAACTGAAATCATACATAGTATGTTTTCTGAGTGCAATGGAATCAAACTAGAAATCAATGCAATAAAAATAACTTTGAGACACCTGAATACTAGAAAGCTAAACATTGCATGCCTTTAAAAACGTGTTGTGAAAGAGGAAATCTCAAGAGAAAGAAGAAAAGAGAACACACTCAACTAAATGAAGATAAAACTACCATGCACCAATGCGTGTGAACACTGAGACTGCTGGCGGGAAATTTACAGTTCTAAATGTGTGCACCAGGAAACAGAAGTCTCAGATCGACATCTAAGCCTCCACTTCAAGAGCCAATGGGGGAAAATAGCAAAAATAAATTCAAGTCAAGCAGAATGGAGGAAAATGTAACTAGAAGGAACAAAAACTAATAAGTTTTATACAGAAAAACAACACAGAAAAAAATACAACGAAACAAGGAGTCTGGTTCTTGAAAGAACAGAATAGATGGGTTGCTAGAAATACTGACCCCCAAAATTAAAAATATAAATTGGTGCAAAATCTAAAGAATAATAAGGAAGTTCTGACTGTACATAAATTTGACAACACAGATGAAGGAAGCAGTATTTACCAATAAATAAAAAAAAATCAACAAAGCACACAGAAAAGCATTCCACAAAGCAAACAAGTATTTACGTATCTTGCATACACACAGTGTCAGTCCTAAGTTAAAACTACAAGCAGTTTTTGTCTACCAATTGACAAGTGTAAAGTGTAATAAGAAGCACTGAGGAACGAGCTCTCATGTGTACCCTCCTGCCACAGAGCACGAGATTGCCGAACGCTTCACTGAAAAGTCCAATGGATATTGTAATAAATAGACTTTTTCTAAGAGTATTGGAGAATAGTCACCTTTGAGGAGAACAACTTCAAATCTCTGTCCCTCTGTAGCCATATTCCCTAGGAGAGAGAGAGAACACAAGCTGGCTCACCTCTAGGTGAGAATTTAAGACTTTACAAGAGAGGCAACCATTTGTTCTTTCATTGGATTTTTGTCTAGTTATGTAAGAAAGAAGTGTGTATTTATTACAATAAGCTGAAGAATGCAGAGATTCACAAAGAAAAGATGATAAGCTACCCCCACACATCTATCTTTCCAACTTTTATTTAGTTACATGTTTGTGCATGTATGCATGTATACAGTGTGTGTGTCTATACAGGGTGGGAGCAGGCAGGTGTGCCGTGGTATACATGTAGAGATGAGAGGACAACTTTCAGGAGCCTGCTCTGTTCTTCCAGGGTAGGATCCGGGCACTGAAGTCAGGTTGTCAAGCTTGCACGGCAGTCACTGTAACCACTGAGCCATCTCACCAACCTCTGCCCATCGATCTTGCATCTCAATCTCAAAGTTACTGATATTATCATTCTAGTGGGTGACCCCACATACTTCCCTCTGTTACACACAAACATACCAAGTAGGTTATAGGGAATTTGCTTCTATTTTATTTATTTATTTATTTATTTGTTTGTTTGTATGACTGTTTATTTATTTATTTGTTGGTGTGTGTGTGTTCATCAAAAGTCAACACTAGGTTTCTTCCTCGGTTACTCTCCACTTTATTTTTTAAGGCAGAATGTCTTCACTGACCCTGGAGCTCACTGATTTGGCTAGAATGGCTGGACAGTGAGATCCAGTGATCAGACTGTCTCTTCTATCCCCAAGTGCTGGGGCTACAAACCTATGCTACCATACCCTGCTTCTATACAGGTGCTGGGATCACAATTCAGGTACTGAGTACTTTACTGCAGTCCTGCTGTGTGTGTGTGTGTGTGTGTGTGTGTGTGTGTGTGTGTGTGTGTATGTGTGTGTGACATTCATATACTCAGCAAATCACTATACTTGATAATACATTACAGACCTTTCATAGAACACTAAGTTTTCTTTTTCGTAGCTGCACACCATTTCAGAACATTGATGTGCTATGGTTTAGCCAACTACAATCTTAGGGCGATTTCAATGTGTTGTTCCACATACTGAGGGAGACAAATTTCTTACTATGCCACACATAAGAACTGGCATTCTTATAAAAAAAAAAAAAAGGATGCTGGGTCAAAAGATGTACACTTTCCTAGTAACAGGAAAAAATCAGTCTATTTCATCTCTTGAAATTTTGTAAAGTTTCATTTTAAAAGTGCTGGAATTCAGTGTAACCTTGGAGCAAAGAGAAACTAAGGTGACTTGGAGTGAGAAGACAGAATTACTGAGATGATGGCAGGTCAGAAGGGGCCTGAGGAAGGATAAATGTTTGACAGATGATGTTTGAGAAGGGTGAGCCAGACAGGGAAAAGACATTATAAGAAAAGAAAATGACATATGCAAAGGTCTTGAACCTTCCTAGACTGTGGCCTGGAGAATATCACTGCTGATCAGGAAGAGAGGAGTTGACCAGATGGTCCAGAGGAATGATGCTCAACTGGGCAAAGGGAATACAGAAGCATTTGTATGCTGTAGCAACAGCTGGAGGGAAGGAGGGAGGGAGGGGTGGAGGGGGGCATGCACACACATGTAAGTACATGTGTGTACCAAGATGAAGGGCAGAACTGTAGACAGAACAAAGATTAAGAAATAAGGCTTACTCCATGCCCAGCTTGAATTCACCAAAGACAAAGGCTTTAAAAAGAAGAGTTGTTGGGTCTATTTTAACAATTGCTAAGGAAAGAATGCCATAAACAGAGTTTAGAGGTCAAGGAAATACCCCTCCAGATAGTACACACGTACTAGCAAGCCCTTCAAATGCTCAGGTGGAAAAGAGGGCTGGCTCCTAGGAGAGCCAAGGCACACTGTTGACATAAATGTTGCTGAGACTCCACTAGCATGCCCCAGAGTCCCCTGCCACTGGTGTCTGCAAAAGCTGTGGATCAGCAGGGCTCACTGGTGTCAGAAACACTTACCCGCTTGAGTGCTCGGCTGTTATGACCTGCAGCCTTCACTGCCCGCTCTGGCTCAGTCTCCAGATCACCCCCTGGAGCAGCAGCAGAGGAACTCCTCCGCATGTCTGCAACCCACACCATCTAACCTAACTTCACGTGGATCCTCAAGGGCCGAGCCTCCAGTTGGCCGTCCATGTACCCAAAAAGATAGAATTGAGGCTCCAACATAACACACAGGAGTTAAAGACACTTGGGCTGAGGGGTTGATGGTTGCTTGTGGGTTGACTGGTGATTTCTTCAGTAGCACGAGGTTGATTGGTTTTTGACACACAGAGATACACACACATATGCAGACACACAGAGATACACACACACACACACACACACACACCCCACACCACACTTCCTCGTCTGCCCCTTCTCTCCAGACAGGAGAAGCAGCTCTGAGTTATGTTCACAGCACAGAACATGGGCACCCAAAGCCTCCTGTGTGCTTTGGATTTGTCACGCTGTGCAAAGGGCTCACTGAGGCTTGAAATACAACTCCAAATTCTGCCTATGTACAGATCAGGGCTCTGTCAGTGGCTGGGGTCAAAGTCCAGACAGAAGCCAAGGACAGGACTCAGCCTGTGGCATCCTGCAACTCCTTGATCCTCTGACAATACAAGCATCTGAGGCTTTGAGGTTCATCCAACACTGGGAAGCCTGACTCCTTCCGATCCCAGTCCTGGATGTCCCCTAACCCTTAGTACTTGTTTATAGAGCAAACCTGCCTGACACTAAGGCCAATCCTGTATCCCTGCTGGAGAGCAGCTTGACTAGTGCCATCCCCTCTCCATAGTGGCTTTAGTGTTCAGCCTGGCACCTTCACCCAGAGAGGCTGACTGAGTGCTTTCCAGGGACAGCAGAGTCTCACATGAACTTCACACTGGCATGATACTTCCTCCTCTGCATTGTCTGTCTCTTCACCAGGGCCCATGGGCTGCCTTTCAACATCAAATAAGAAATAAAGCGATTGACAAAGGAAATGCCTGGGCAGGTTGTTTCCTCAATGAAATTTCTAATTATAGCTGCCTGAAGCCAATTAGGGTATCCCAGGAGTGACTCCAGTCCACTCATAGCCCAGCTCCATCATGTACCATCAGTGCTCCTGCATCCCAGAAAATGGTCCTGCAAAGCCAGGAATAAACAGATAAAGGATGCTAAGTTGATACAGGGAAGTGTGGAGAAGACTTGCTTTGTTCATAATCTCTCTTTTAGCTCTTCCTCATGTGTTCCCTTTCCCTTGGTAGACGCTAATGATGACAGGGACAGCGAGCAGGCTGAGACCACTGGGGTGGGCTGGGGGTGGGGAAGAGGTTAGTCTGCTGGAGCTTCTGTTTCATATCTGCCAAAAGCCAGGCTGCCTTGTGCTTTGCTTTCTCAGCCCAGCATAGCTGTCAACTGTCAGTGACAACGAAAGCCAGAAGTAGCCAGTAGGTTCCTGTTGCAACTGAGGATCTCTCCACTGCCTTCACGGCGTTCTGACTTCTATGGGACGTGGTTGCTTTCCACCACACTTTATTCTCAAATTATGACCTTAACCAAACATGCACAAAACTATCTGTCTTAAACTGAACACATGGAGGAACCTTTCCCAAAGTGCTTCCTCCACGCAAATATGTACAGACCTCCCCTGATAAATTCCTCTCCTTTTCTCTTATCAAGGAAAGCATGGCATCGCTGGAACCTTTGCCCTCCTACATGAAGGCAATAAAATACCTTCTTTCCTCTTTTGTGTGCTGGCTGTGATTTGGGGTTTAGTTCTTGAAGTTGTGAAGCCACTGTGTTTGCTTAGGAACTCTCTAGAAGTGAAGGACAGTGCCCCTGTGTTGACCAAAGGCAGGAGGAATAGCCGGTCTCCTGCCATGCAAAGAATTTGTTCTAGAGCCAGGGGCTGATGCAGCTCAGAAGCAGAGCCCTTGCCTTACACGTCCAGGACCCCTCCATCCCTAGCACTATAAAAGTGAGGCTAGGGAAGCATTTGGCAGTCAGGTGTCAGGTATAAAGTCCCGTTATGGCCTCAGGCCAGGGGAAGAGTATTTCCCCCTGGGAAGAAAATGCATTTTGTGCTGACTCTCACTGAATAAGAATGCCCCTGGCTTGGTGAAGTACAAGCAAGTTGCAGTTGCCTAGAGAAAGCTGTATGGAGGCAGCAGCCTAGTGGGCTAGGGCATTGGAGAGAAGAGGTCATGGTCAAGGAGACCTTCTCTTGCCTGGCAGAAGCTGCTTCTCACAAAGAGATGACCATTGGGTTAAATCTGTGAGCTAAGGTGTTTTTTATATTTTTCTACCCTCCCTCCTATAGAAAAAGATGAACAGTGGCAGTTGATCCAAGTCTTAGTTAGGATTAATATTACTATGATGAAACAGAAAGAGTTCATTTGGCTTGCACTTCCAAATTGCTGTCCATCATCTAGGGAAGCCAGGACAGGAACTCAAATAGGGCTGGAACCTGGAGGCAGAAGCTAATGCAGAGGCCGTGGAGGTGTGTTGCTTACTGCCTTGCCCAACATGGTTTGCACACCCTGCTTTTTTTTTCGAGACAGGGTTTCCCTGTAGTTTCTAGAGCCTGTCCTGGAACTAGCTCTTGTAGACCAGGCTGGCCTTGAACTCAGAGATCCACTTGCCTCTGCCTCCGGGGTGCTGGGATTAAAGGCGTGTGCCACCACCACCTGGCAACACACCCTGCTTTTTTTTTTTATAGAATTTAGGACTACCATCCCAGGGATGGCACCACCCACAATAGGCTAGGCCCTCTTCCATCAGTCACCAATTAGGAAAATGCCCTACAGCCCTGCCCACAGACCAGTCTTATGGAGGCATTTTCTCAGTTGAGGATTCTTCCTCTCAAATACCTATACTTTGTGTCAAGTTGACATAAAACTATCCAGAATAGTTCACAAAAGAAAGCTGACATACAATTTTCTTCAGTGAGGTTTATTAGAATGAAAAGGCCTCAAGGTGGGTGGAGAATATTAGATAGAATCCGCAAAAGACCTGAGCACAACGGAGCCTTAGGAGAGAGGAGAGGAGAGGTTCCCTTCTACACTCTGCTGCCTAGAGAGAAGCTGGGTACATACATACATACATACATACACACATACATACATACATACATACATACACACACATACATACATACATACATACATACACATACATACATACACACACACATACATACACACATACACACATACATACATACATACATACACACATATACATGGAGAGAGATGGAGAGAGAGAGACAGAAATGGAGATGGATACAGAGACAGAGACAGAAACAGAGAGAAAGAGACAAAGAGGAGGGAGACAGAAGAGCCTCTTGAGAGATCAGCCTTCCTAGTGCCTCTGCAGTAGTTCCCCTGAGGAGTCTCAGTTGAATCCTCAGAAGAAATGAAAAGTCCTACTTTGTAACAACCTTTTGGAGGTGGCATGTTACATCATGTGATTTAGTCCAACATAGCATACAGGACAAGAAGCAGGGAGGAAGGAGCCAGGCACCCTAAAGTGAGAGATGTCAAGTCACAGAACATATTTCTCTTAGCTCTCTGTAGTGATATTTTGTTTGTGTTTTAACAAATAAAGCTTGCCTAAAGATCAGGGGGCAGATCTAAGCCTCTAGAGGCCAGGTGGTGGCTCACAACTTTAATCCCAGTACTTGGGGGTCCCGTGCCTTTAATCCCAGCACTAGGGACGTGGAGACAGGAAGGGATATGGCTGGGCTGAAAGAGGGATGTAAGGTGGGAGGAGACAAGATGCAGTCTGAGGATAAGTCTGAGGGTGCATTCTAAGGCAGTCTGAGGATGCAGTCTTGATGCAGTCTGAGGACGATGCAGTCTGAAGCAGTCTGAGGAGGATGCAGTCTGAGGATGCAGTCAGAGGCAGCAATCTGAAGCACTTAGTCTGAAGATGCAGTCAGAGGAGGCAGTCTGAGAACAGGACCACCCTTTTGGTCTGAGGATTTGGTAGAGGTAAAAGGTCTCTCTAGAGGCTGGCTGCACTGCTTCTCTGATCTCTCAGCTTCCCCCCCCCCCGATATCTGACTCTGACTTGGGGTTTTTATTATTAAGAACAATTAGAATTCATGCTACAGCTCTCTGTCCTGGAGAGAGCTGCAGAGAGCTGACTCATGCTACAGGAACAGGCCTAAAGGCACAGGCCTTGTCTTCCTTCACCTTCTTTCCTCCTCCTCTTTCTCTTTTGTGTTTTTAAGACAGGGTCCCATGTTGTACAGGCTGAACCTTAGCATGCCATGATGGCCTTAAGCTCTCATCCTCCTGCTTCTGACTCCCAGGGGCTGGGACTGCAGGCCTACATCACCATACTTGCTTCTTACATGCTTAAGATGGAAGAAGAGGAAGAGAAATTGATATCACTATCTAAGGCTTTCAACACTAAGGCCCAAAGATACTTAGTATCTGGTTCTTTACAGAAAAATGGTCTAAAGTGGAGGTTTGTAATTTCAATCACAGCCTATAAACTAAGGCCTAAGAAACATGGCTAAGTTAATTTCTTTATAATTGTATTTAGTTCCCACCTTCCTATTCTGGAGGCGTGGCATATGTCAGTCAAGCCAGAGGCCCGCCCCTTTCACTCTCACCCCAATCACATCCCCGTGTAGCCCACGGAGGAGGAAACATTGAGCCCTGGGTGAGAGAATTTCATTTTTATCAGCTCATTGTGCATAGTGAAAAATAGGAAATGGGGAAGATGCTGAGAAACTTTGCTCTGTTCAAACCTAGAGCAGGGTTCTGAGTGGTTTTTGTTGTTGTTGTTGTTGTTGTTGTTGTTGTTGTTTTTTGTGGCTGTGTGCTCCAACCATGCGTCCCTGTGATTCCCATCATGCTCTCTGCTCCTCACATGTACCACAGGTCTGCAGACATCTCTTGCCTTTCACCTTATTTACCTCACCTGTAACTTACTAACTTACCTCCAAGAGGATGGCCACCTCTGCTCCTGCACGCCACTGCTCCTGCAGGTCTGTGTCTAGAAGGCAGGGGCCAGGTTACTCTACCTGGGACCCACGGGCCGCTCTACTCAGCTTTTCTTCAGTGCTTTGCTTTCCCTTTCCCTCGGATCTAGAGATGCCTATTCTAGAGATGAGGTGGTGGCTACTCTTCTCAGCCTCCCGGTCTCACGCATTTGTGTCTAAGCATCCCAAAGGGCTTTCAGTTCTGTCTAATGACATTAGTTAGGAACATAAAATCTGAGACAAGAATTCAGAACTCGTTTGTTTTTCCACCCCCACCCCCACCCCCACCCCATGTACCTTCTCTGAGGCAGTGAACCCAGAGTGCTTTGCTGCTTGGGACTGAAGGGAGGCCATGCTAAAGGAAGAAAAGGCAATCTGGAGGTTCTGCAGCTCTTCCACGTCGTCTGACTTGTTACTTCCAATTTATATACTTGCGTCTTCCAGCTGTACTATTATGGACAGCTTCAAATGTTCAGGACATTTCCAAGCTTATTGGTAACTTTCACCTGGTCACACCACAGGAGTAGCAAACATTGACCTCTCCTGTTAACACTGACTAACACCCCATTGCTTACTCACTTATAGAAGTTTTAAGGTGTGTCAGAGGTGCTCATGGCTTCCGTTCTCCCTTATGCCTGAGCCTGATGGCATTTTTCCACTTACATTTTTCTGTTGGAAAAGCAACCATGCCATATGCCCCACAACACTGTCCTACCTTACCCTATATGCAGCCATTGCTAAGAGGCCCATGGGGCTAGATGGACACAAAGCCAGGTGATCCATGCATTAACCAAAATCCGGGTCTTAGAAATTTTGGTTCCATTTGGGTGTTGTACCAGTCCAGGTCTGTAGATGTAACTCAGCTGGAATGACTGTCACCATGGTGCCACCCTCCTATCTGATCTTAGAGTGTGGTTGCTGGGCCTCTAACCACTGTGGCAGACAAGGGAAGCTATGGTTAGATCAGGCTTCTGATTTGAGTGCTTGGTCCTAGCTGTTGGTGTGTTTGGCAAAGTCATAAAAATTTCAGGAGACTGGCAATCAAGAAGAAGGTGATGACCCCTGGGTATTTCTTGTTTCACATTCTGCTTCCTGGTCAACTGTATTGTGAGCATATCCCCTCCATCACACGCCAACCACTGGTTAGGAAGCTGTGGATTAGCTGCTTTAGCAGTGAGGGAGGTGGGTCAATCCCACAGAGCTTGGGATAAAACAGGAAACTCAGCCATCATGGCTCCTTCTCATTGTTTGTTCCTCCATGCTATAACACAACAGCCTTGGAGACAGGTATCACCATCTCTACCTCATAAGGAAGGAAACAGATGAGGAGATACAGAGATTGGGAATCGGCATCTCATGAACTGATTTCACAGGGTGTGCTCTAGGGCAATTGACCTTGGCATAGACAGCATAGAAAAGAGAGGGGTGTCAGCTGGAAGCATAATAATGCTGTTAGTTAATGCAGGGCAGGAGGAACTGAGCCCCATTCAGAGAGCTTCACATCAGTCCCCAAGACAAACCAAAATAATCCTAGGGACAGTGACAGTTATTACTTCCAAGAACAGCATGGAAAACTGAAGCATGGTACATGCAAGGAGACTGTCAAAGGTCACTAGTTTATAGACAGTTGCTATCTAATGGTTTCTTGATGTGGCGTATGTTACTCCCACCTAGGAGTCTCAAGACACGAGAATCGCTCCCCACCCCCAAACCTCACTCCCATTCTTATCAAAATCACAGTTTTCTTCAGAATGCTCTTGGCTCATGACCCTTTGCAATTCCGGTCCCCTTTGATCTGCACACTGGCTTTCAGCTAACATGGTGGATGATGTCCTTCAACACAGGCACCAGCTACCTACCCCGGGCTCTGATGCCTGGTTTTGTCTCTTAGCTGACCACTTCACTCCACTCTGACAAGGGCAGCTATTTGGGGTGAGAAATGGGGTATGAATTCTTTTCTCTCTCTCTCAAGCAATTAAGGAATCAGTGAATCTCTCATGATTAACTCCGCGCGCTCAGACGGAATGCAAAACCGCTGTTAGCAGAGTGCCTTCATTTCTGTACCTGACATGAGCAATGGGAATATTTGTTCTGCCCGGGAGGATTACACCTTCCATTAATCTCCGTTTTATTGAAAGTTTAAATAACAGAAAGACACAATGTGATCAATTAGCAGTGTAATTCCAAGGAGATGTCATAGCAAAATGAGATCTCCGGCACAGTCACTGCAAAGACGCGGGGAGTTCTCTCCACTTTCCCTGCGCACAACGCAGTGTGTATATTTTAATTGAAAGTTTATTCTGCTATGTGCCTCATCTGCTAAATTTTAATTTAACATTGTAATGAGGAGGGTGTATCTGAGGAGCTCTTCACAGGCAAGTAGAGAGGGCTGCACAAATTAAGAAAACAAGAGAACTGGCAGTACTTTCCAGAAGATATGAAAGGAAAGGGGGGCTTTCCTAGCCCTTTGATGGGGGGGGGGGTTTGGAGGGCACAGACACTCAGAGAACCAAGCCAGAAGACTTTGGCATCTGGGGCAGCTGGGCCAAAGGGTGAGCGAAGGCAGCAAGGGCCTCTTACAGGAGTAACTTTCTGAAATAGGGGGCAAGAACTTCTCACTCCTTCTGCCTCCAAATCCCTGTGAGCAAAACCACATAAGAAACCAGTGACAATTCAAAATGGCCTATTGCCATCTCAACCCCAGCTTAGCAAACCAGGGTCGGAAGGGCAGGTTCTCAGGTGAGGGATGGTGATAGTGACCAACCTAATACTGGGATATAGTACCGTGTCTCTCTGCCTGTTAGAGTCCTCAACTGGAAAATGGGCTTAAGAGATTCAGTTCTGAGAACCTGGAGATACTACAGCAAGATGGAACTCGGTAGAGGCGGTAGTGGGTGCTCAGGGGGGTTGATACTGAGAAAGGTAGATAGTTTCCACGGCAGTAATCTCAACACCAACACCAGTAACAAAATGATGTCACGTATCTGAAGTCTTAGATAAATGGGGAGGGGACAGGTGAAGGGATAGAGCCTGCAGTATCCCAACAGCACGATCAACGAGTAGGCACTGGCTGTTCTGCTACCTCTCAGCCACAAGTTCATCCTCTGGGTCCTCTCATTATAACCTTGAACTTATGCTCCAGCCATCTGCATATTACCGCTGAAGTCCAGCGGCCTCCATAGTACCTGGCCCCTGAGATGCACCCAAATAAATGGGCTGCGTATTTGGAAAGGAACCCTTGGGAAGGAGAAACCTTTTAAACAGGCGGCTATGGCCACGGTAGCGGCCGCTGCTGGTGAAGGCTGGTATTGCAACCCAGCCATGTCAGCGCTTAAGTGAAGTACTTATGTCTCTGAAGCTGCCAAAGTGGAATCAGTAAATTTCCAGAAAAAGAAAAGACAACGTTAACGGCGAGGGTTTAAGGAGCTGAGAGCCACAGGATAAGAGAGAGGTGTGACCTCTGACCTTACTGCCTCCCTCTCTGAACTTACTCCACTGTAGCCAGAACGCCCCTTTATTCCCACACACCCAGGCCCTTCATACATCCTAAACAGACTCCCATCTTTGGGTTCTCTGCCCTTGTCACCCCTTTTACCAAAACTGTCCTCTCGTGTATTCTCTTGGCCATCTTCACGGTCTCTACTCAAACAAATGTCATTGCTCAGTTGGGACCTCTTTGACTCCTTCATTTAAAATAGCGATAAATCATGTCACCCTTGCTCCATTTTTCTCCATTCAATTCATTGCCCACCATTAACTTACATACCTATTCCTTGCTTGTCTGCACCTTCAGAATGCAAGTTTCCCAAGGGCAGATGTCTTTGTTGTCCCAATGGACCTCCCCAGCACCTAATATAACCTAATAGTCACTCAAGAAGCAAGTGTCGAAAGAGTAGAGAAAAGGGGTGTGTTCTAACTTACTCAGGTTGCTCTGGAGATGATTTCTATACTTCCTAATAAGTTGTACTGTGAAGAGTTTTTGAGCTGAGACTTGGCAAATACCTATATGAGAAAGAAGCCGCAGAGTCTGGGAATCAGGTTTCTGCCAGAAAAAGTGAAGGACCTGGTATGTGACACTGCCCTTTCCTAAATGGCGTTCCTGGTCTTCATTGCGAAGGGGTATTCCAAAACCCAGATGTGCATACCACATCTGTGCTCAAATATGTTATGGTTTCGTATCAAAGTAAGAGAACCACAAAGAGGTCATCCGTGTGCTCAAGGACCCCAAAGCCAGTGGCCATAGGCCCTGAGAAATCTAGAGTAGTGTGAAAATGTCAGTGTCCACGTTCATGGTCTAATGACCTTCTTTGTGCCCGCACAGGGGTGACCAGCTCATTTTCATGCCAACATCTTTCCCCGACTTCAAAGAAACCAATGGAAAAGTAGGATCACTCATGGATGTCTGCTTTGCCTTCAGCCTGGTGAATGTAGACTTCATTCTGGGCAGCAAAGAGCATCCTGAATCTGCCACCACCCACTCCAGTCAGACAAGCCCATGCCATTGGTAACCTGAGTTCAGAGAATATTTTTGACAATGAAAACAGAGTTGGATGGAGATCAACAAGGTTTCCTCTGTAATGGTTGATGGAATGTTAGTGAGATCTAGGAACCATGCTAAGGGTGAACCTCAGTACATTTTAGCCAAGTTTATCCTGGGCATCAACTCCTGGCCTGGGTCTTCCAATAGGAGCTCCCGTGTCTCTTGCAGCAGCCAGATCCTGCGCCCCAGGGATGGCCATGCCTGAGGGAGCTGGCGGCAGAGAGGAAAATCACTTCCTCTTGTCTCCGGCTTCTTCTCTCTGAAACTGATATTACATCCCACAGGGAACATGTCTTCTACCTTCTGGACTAAGAACTTTCTGAATCTTCCTTACTATCACCTCCTCAAGCCTCTCCAGAATGTTCTTCAGGGTGGGTGAGTCTGCTCTCTCCTAGAAGCCCCCCCCCCACACCTGCCCAAGGCATCTCCTCGTACATGCCTCTCGGTCCTGCCACTTGTCACAGTGGCCTTAATTGTTCATATTGTGCTTCTGGATTTCAAGGAAATGTGCTCCACATAAAATTACTTCAAGAAGCCTATAATTTTTCTGACTAAAAATGCTATTTTGCCATTGCAAACGCCAACTGAATCTTTCTTCTGGCAGTTCTACTCTGGGCCTTCCTTAGTCAAAAGGCTCTTCAGTTATAACAACCAGGTCCCCTGAAAGTCAGGCCACTACATAGACCCCCATGAGGTGCTCTGAGTACCCCCATGGGACCCAGTACCTATCTTTAGCTTCCCCTTTCAACCTCTTGCTATATTACCTCTTCCTTCACAACCTCCACTACACTCCTCTATCATACAAGGGCCAGAATTTCCCCAAGGTCAGAGCAAGTTAGTATCAGAGGAAAAAGGCCTTGCTCGAGGTGGCAGGGCCCAGAGGACAGAAGCTCTGCCAGTGAGGTAGTGGCAGGACACAGAACTCAACTTAGAGGAAGTGAAGGAAGAGACCCAAATCTAACAGACTTCTCAAAGTCTTGTGTGAGTGACATACACCAACCATATGGAGGCATTGCCACCATAGACCTGGAAGGACAGAGGGAGGAAGTTCGGGTCAGTAGAACCCAGTGAAATTCAGTCACCAAAGAAGCTTCTGTTTGTCCCGTTGGTCCAACCCAACAAACAAGCTATTTAGCAAGGAACCATAGGTAGTGTTTCTCATGATACATCAGTGTGTGGGGCACAGCATAGGACACAACAGGGTGGCCACGTGTGTAAGGTGTGCAGCAGAGGTTCATAGAGAAGTGCCGGTGCAAAGTCGAGTTGTGAACATCTGCTCTTCAGGCGGCCTACTGCTCACTGAAGACCTGTGTGCTGTCCAATGCCACCATTCCTGGTCCTGCTGCCTGTCTGTCTTTGCTCCATCTGGAGGGCCACTGCCAAACCTGAGGGTCCTAAATGGCCCCAACCCCTCCTTAGATATTTTTTCCTATTTCTTTTCTGTTCTCCTTTGACGAAGACTTTTCTCATACCCTTGGTCAGAATTTTTACTGAAATCCTGATCTGAGGTATCTTTGTAGAGCCCAGACTTTGCTTTCTGGTGATCAGGCAAAGAGGTGTGTGTGGGGGAAACACATGGGAGGGCTCTTTCCTAAAAGCCACACTCTAGGAGCTAGGCACAGGACACCACAGCATTTCTCTTCAAACTGGCCAGAGGGAAAGATTTTTTTCTTTCTTTCCAGGGCCAGCAGACAAGCTGGGTTCTAATTCTGCGTTACTGTTGGCTTCCTTTGATGGAGTTACTAACTTCGTGTTTCTGAACTGCCCAGGCAAGCCTTGTAAAAACTGTCCAAGGATGTTGAACCTTTTCTTAAGTGTCTTTCGGCCATATGAGATGCTTCTGTTTAGAATTCTCTGTTTATATCTGTACCTGATTTTTTTAATTGGATTATTTAGAATTTTGATCTCTAATTTCTTGAGGAAATCATTATGGGGCTAGCAAGAAACCTGGCACTAGAGAAATTCCCAGGAATCCACAAGGATGACCCCAGTTAAGACCCTAAACAATAGTGGAGAGGGTGCCTGAACTGGCTTTGCCCTGTAGTCAGACTATCTTAAATGGCACTATAGAACCTTCATCCAGCAACTGATGGAGACAGACAGAGACCCACAGTGGAGCACAGGGCTGAGCTCCCAAAGTCCAGTTGAAGAGTGGGAGGAGTGAGAATATGAGCAAAGAGGTCAAGACCATAATGGGGACACCCACTGAAACACCTTGCCTGAGTTAATGGAAGCTCACCAATTCTGGCCAGACGGGGAAGGAATCAGCGTTGGACCAAGCTAGATTCTCTGAATGTAGGTTACAATTGTATGGCTGGGGCAGACTGTGGGGCAACTAGCAGTGGCACCATGATTTGTCCCTGCTACTTGTACTGGCTTTTTGGAACCCATTCTCTTTGGCTGGATACCTTACTCAGCCTGGATATAGTGGGGAGGGCCTTGGTCCTTCCTTGGAGCAATGTGCTTTGCCCTCTCTGGGGAGTGATGGGTAGTGCGGTGGGGGTGGGGCAGTAAAGGAAATGGGAAGAGAGGAGGGAGTGGGAACTGGGATTGGTAAGTAAAATGAAAAAAAAAGATAGTTGTTTTCTTTTTTAAAAAAGATAAAAATGAAAATAAACTGTCCAAGGAAGAAAAGCCAGAGCTGAAAGCAGCTGCTCAGTCCCTGGGGTAGCTGCAGCCTCCGGAGCATGAACCACACTGAACTGAGCTCTGTGCAAACCTAAGTGAGAACCACCATTCTGTCCACTCACAATTCAGCCACACTTTCTTTCTCCTCCTCCTCTTCCTCCTCCTCCTTCTCCTCCTCTTCCTCCTCCTCCTCCTCAATAACACATGCCCCTATGCCCCTGTGTTCTTGGTACCTTTCCACGGGGCCCTCACCCAGCAGGTTTGGTTATTTAAAAAAATAAGGTTGGCTGGCTCCTCCACAAATTCGCAGCCTTGCCTGACAGCTAACAAGCACGATGGCCAGGAAGCGCAGCAGAGTGAAGGCCCAATTACACAGAGGAGAGCCTCCTACAAAGGGCTTAAATGTGCTAACAAGCCATCGCGGAAGGCCAGGGAGCCCCTAATAGCCTGCCTGCTGTCAGAGAGGCAGCAAAGGCTGAAAAGGCGCAGGCCCGCCACAGCTGCTGCTCAGTGATGTCTGTCAAGAATCTCTCTTTCAAAATCAGTCTTGTTGACCCATAGGGGCTTGGGGCGGGGCTGAGTCACTGGGCAAGTTTTATAAAGCAGAGCCCCAGCCGACTTCCTACCCCCTCCTTACATCCTCTCTGTGGTTTCCCATTGCACAGAGAATAAAATTAGCAGATCTTCTGCCCTGCAGATGTGCAAAGTCCACTTTCCCGTAGGCAGGGTTTCATAAAGGGCAGTTGGCTGGGTGGGAGGGAGGTCATGACTGAGCAGCAAAGGTTTCTAGGTACTTGGTTGAAAGGCGTGTTCTAGAGTGTGCAGTGACACACACCTGTAGTTCCAGAATGTGGAGGTGGTACAAGCTTGTAGCTAACCTGAGCAACACAGTCAAACCTTCTCCTCTCCCCACACCAAACTTCAAGGGCTGGAGGTATAGCTTAACCGCAAAAGATCTGCCCAGAATGGATAAGCTCTGGGTTTGATCCCTAGGACAGGAAGGAAAAGAGGGGGGTGGGGAGGAGAGAGTTAGGGAGAGACAGACAGAAAGAAAAAATAAGCAAACGAGCAAGCAGATTCCTCCCTATGTCCTGATCTAGTTTTGAGGCAGGCAATGTATGCTTTCCTGGGTGATTCTGGACAAATTTACAAGTTCAGGCATCGATCAGCAGGCATTCAGTGGGTACTATGAGACAGGTACCATGCTGAGAGTCAGAGAAAAGAGGGGAGCAGAAGCACCCTGTTCCCCAGGAGGCACCCCTGGGGCTCTGAGTTAAGAACTTACTGCCAGCCCTGGAATGGCCCAAGCACAATAGCAGCACCACATAGGATCAGAAGCCACACTTGGGACTTAAACTCCAGCTTCTTGAGCGATTCTAGCTAAACTGCATCTGAGTGCATCATATAGGCTCCAGCTTTCTGTGTTGCCACAACAGCTTAATATTTCATTTAAGGATGATGCTCTAGTACTAAAAGAATAGCAAGAACATTGTTTCAGAAAGAGAGACAAATATTGACCAATTGCAGATATGCAGCACGGACGTGTGGCTTTCAGTTTGATCACATCCTGGAAGGTTCACTCACACACCGATGATGAAGATGTAATGCCTACAGTGGATATTTGCATTGCACTTATGCTTTAGAAAGTGTGTGGAAAGTATGTGTGTGTGTGTGTGTGTGTGTGTGTGTGTGTACATGTGTATGTCTGTGTGAAAATATATGTGTATGCTTTAGAAAGTGTGTGGAATATATGTGTGTGTGTGCATGTGTGTGTGAGTGTGTGCATGTGTGTGTCTGTGTGAAAATATATGTGTATGCTTTAGAAAGTGTGTGGAATGTATGTGTGTGTGCATGTGTGTGTGAGTGTGTGCATGTGTGTGTCTGTGTGAAAATATGTGTGTGTGTATGTGTGTAGAGTCATTTAATATTTTCAACAGATCTATGAAGTAGAACTATGGCCAGTTCCCTTTTCAGAAAAAAATAGCTTTCTCGGGGTCTTCCTTATTAAAATTTAAATAAATAAATAACTACAAATTGGAATCGGATCCTAGGTAATGGATTAAGAATATAAACAATTAATTATTATACTATAGGCATATGGAAATTGAACTCTAGAGAAGGGAAGTTGCTGTTCAAATCACAGAGAAAATGGTACGGCAACTGAGAACATGATTCCAGTCCTTTGACCATGAATCATGGCTGTCTCATGAGCTGCCCTTTGAACAGTGGTATATAGCCTGACTGCCCCTGGGATGGACCTTTGAGTTGTGACATATACCCCGGAATCCCCCGGGATAGATCTTTGAATGGTGGCATATACCCCGGCTTCCCCTGGGATGGATCTTCAAGCAGCAATGTGTACCCTGGCTGCCCCTGTGATGGACATTTATCTCTTCAAATGTTGAGATGCTTGACAGTTCTTTCCTGCCAGACTCTCATCTAGCAACGCAGTTCCTTTCAGAGGCTGGTCAGGTTTTTGTGGACTCTGCTGGCCACCAGGTAAGTAGAGCTATGACCTACTAGGCCAGCACCCTCAAGCACACAAGAACAATGTCCAGTTCATCAGCAAGAAACATTTCCATGGATCCCTGAAACAATCCCATCTCTAGAAATCAATTACCAATCAGCTTCTCTATAGAGTATTGTGACAAGGCTGTATCCTAGGCTCACGTAGAGACTTCCAGGGGGGGTCTCTTGGATGCTGTTGGGGAGGAGGTGTGGTGTTGGTTCCTTTCTTTTCTGCCTCCAGCACTTCCTCTGGCATGGGCTGGTCTTCTCCTGTGCATCAGGGGTCTTGGGAATTAATTATAGCTAAGCCCAGAATTTCTCACAGCTTGGAATCAGGAAAGAAGAGCAAACAGTCCATCGTCACCCCATGTGGCAAGTGTGACAGCAAACGGGCGACTGAGTATCAAGCAGCAGCAAGAAAAGCAACTACGGCAGCATGACACCTTCAAATATGAGCCAATGGCTACGGGGTGTGAAGGATGTAGAGAGCAGTCAGTGCAAGTTGAGGTCGTGAGCAACATGGCCCCTATGAGTTCAGAAGAACCTGCAGAGTCAAAGAGCCTTCTGACATCAGAGCAGGATTGGGGATCCATGTGAGCCCTCTCCCCTTCCCCTGGGGGTGACCAGCTCCCTCTTCACAGATGACAGACTAAGCTCACAGCTGAGCCAGGCTGGACCACCGCTCAGAGGGGTCACAGGGAACAGTGAAGAGGCACAGATGGCAGTCCGTGGGACCTGCTTACTCTATCAAGAACTTTCTTGTATTGCACTGAGATTCACAGAAGCATAAAACAGGCAATTTGGATTTGACCTCAGAGGTTATTCTCTTAGGCTGGGAAGTAGCGATCTTACCCAGTAGAAATAACAATCCTTTAAATTTGCCTAACATTATATAGTTACACTCCATTTCGTTTGGCTGGTACCTGCAGATGTAATCAGTGTTCACATTCACCCCGTGATTGCCCAAAGTAATCCTCCCAGGAACTCAGTATAAACTACGCCTCCTGGCACCAGCCAGGCCTCCTTATCCTGATCTCACGGTTCTCCTGTGGACTGTACATCTGGATTTGAGGATCAAGGAAGCCAACAGCTTGGTCTTTTTGCAAAAGAATAAACTGACCTGAGCAAGTGAAGAGAGTCTGAGATAAACAACAACCTTAATGAGCTGCTCACAGGGCGGCCAGCTCTGCGAAGCACAATGAAGGTGACAGGAAAGGTCTCTCCAAACACAAACGTGGCGTCTAGCAAAAACTCAGGCAGAGCGGGGGACATGCTTGACTGAGAAAGAGAAAAGTGATTATAACTAGATGGGGAAAATAAAATCCCAATTATCCCAAACCTGGCAACTAAGCCTCTTGCATAAATGGAGCTCAGCCAACCATGGAGACCCAAGGGATCTCTTAGGGTAGGAACAGGAGCTCTTATAGAGAGTGGACACAGTCCTGATTGCTATAAATCTCCGTGGGCCTTAAGGACATAATAGATGGCTTTTGGCTCATGACTGTGTCAAAAGGGTAAAGGGCTGGCTGAAGTGGTGGGGGAAAATACTTTAGATGATGCCAAGTGGTCTTAGCAGAAGCTACCCTGAGAGGCTGCCTGGAGGAGCAACGAGCATGACAGGAATCAGAGGCCAAGGAGAAGTCTCTCAGTGGCCTATGGATGATTCGTGGTAGAGAGTCAGGTTTATGTAACATGTAATAGAGGCCCAATCCTCAGGTCCTATTGACAGAAAAATACATTCAGCCTGTCTGTGGCTGCTGGTGAGTGTAGTTGACCGTCATGATCCCACTGGACATTCTAATGACTGAACCAAGCCATACAGAGGCTAAGGGGAACACCATGCATCATGTGATCACAAATGACCAGGGGGTGGGGGTGAGACATTTTGCTAAGTTCATTCAAAGCAGAAAGTGGCCTCACAGAGTAGGTTTAAAAAGGCGAAATTGAAATTCTTTTGACTTCAACCAGGGCCAGTGACAGTCACTGACCATTTTAGGGAGTTTTATACCGAAAGGATGTAGGTGAGTTGGCAAGGCTGCACATATCCCTATCTGATGCTGAGATGTTCCCCTGCAGTGTTGTGGTGACCCATGACGTAAAGAATCTGCTTGGGCATCTATTGAAGCTCGGTCTGGACCAGAGATGGAACACAGAAGCAACTATGAAGCAAATCCATGACCTGGAGCCATGGCCAGCTGGAGCCGCAATCTCAAACAGACCCAGCAGCCAAGCAGAGTCTAAGTCAGCCAAACTCCAGTCAACCTGCAGGCCCATAACCGTGATAATAAAGATTGGTTCCAAGCCCGTGAGTCTTAGAGCCGTATGCTATGTAGTGTGGGTGGTGTCAGGAGTCCAAAAAGCCCCGAGAAACACCTGTGGGTAAAAGGTCAGCTACAGTCTGCAGCTGATGCCAGAGGAAACTACTGTCCAGACCTCTAGTCATTGAGATAATTTCTGCTATCTGACCTCCGCTCTTGCTCCAGCCCAAACCTCCTGTCCCCACCCTGGTGCCTCACTGGCTAGTGAAACAATGTGGGACAAGTGACAGCCAGCTGTATATGTCAGCGTGGCTGGGCTATAGTGCCCAGTCACTCAGACACGAATCTGCATGTTGCTATGAAGGTACTTTGGAGATATGATTAAAGTCTGTGATCGGTTGGCTTTATGTAAAGGAGACAGTTTTAGGAAACACGCTGTTCTATCTGAAAAAAAAAAAAAAACCTTATGAGAAAAAAAGATCAGACTTTTCCATAAAGAAGAAGAAATTCTGCTGGCTTTTGCCCGTGCTGACAAGTCCCATTCTTTCCCTCCCGACAGGCTGACCTGCTGATTGCAGGCCTGCCTCACCAGCCCCCAAAGCCACGCAGGTCAGGATCAAGCAACAACTCTGTCAGTTCGTATTCTGTACTGGTTTTCTTCTTCTGGCTGCGCTCTGACTAATCCAGAATGTCTCCAGTTCCTGGAAGTGTAAAGTGGAGAAGACAAGAGTTATGACCTGGGACCTGCATGTGTGACCTGGGACCTCGGCAATGTTTAGGATGGAGAAGCCGCTGCCATGGCCACAGCAGGGTCCCATCAAGGAGAGAGGAAACCACATCTGAGCCTCTTTATGGAATTGGCTGCTGGGGCCTTCATTGCTTGAATGTTTTCCATTTTCATCCCGTGAGCACCGAGGCCTAAGAATGCTGCTGTCTTGGAGGCCTCTGAGCTGCAACCCATGGAGGACAGTCACAGCCATTCCTTTGGATCCTGGAGCCTTTGAGCAGCAATTTGCTATGGCTTCTCCTGACACACACAGTCCAGGTTTAGAACCAGAGGTCAAACCACTAGATATTAAAAAAATATATATTTTTTGGTACCGTGGAAAGAAAGCAAAGTAAGTAAGGCCAGAGACCCAGTCAGTGGCTTGACATGTGGACAGGACTGACTCCATTGCCCAGTATTTCACCCCTAAGGAGTGCCTGGAGTTTGCTGTCTCTAATGCTAGAGCCACAATGGCCAGAGGTTCTGCAAAGGACAGAGACCACCACTCTGGGCGACTGGTAAGTGTTCAACACACCAAAGCTGGGGTCATGATAGCATTTCAGTTAGCTGCCCCTGCCCCCAACCTGCTTCTCGCTTGCCACTGCACCTGCCCTTGACTGCCCCCTACCTGCTCCCCCACCTTTTGCTGTGGTGGTCCCCAACCACCCTCCACCTGCCCGACCCTCCATTGCCATTGCCACCTCTGCTGCTGCTCTCAGCAACCCAGCCCCTCCACAGGCTACCCAAGGACATTGGTCCTCACAGCCCTATGGCCATAAACAGTTAATGTGATTATTGCATTTAGCCACATTCCAATAGCTTCCTCTCTTTAATCGCTTTGAAAGTGTTTCAAATTCCTTCCCTACGTGACTGAAATCAAAGTGGCACCTGCGAAGGCAGGAAGGGCTGCCTGCCAGAGTGAGGTGGAGATGTAAAACAGACAGGCTTTGATGGGGAGAAATTATGTCTTTCTTAATTCCTTTTACCCTATAATTACCTGGCACAACCACGTGACTTCACAGCAAAAATAACTCGCCACATAAAGGGTGTTGTCTATAGAATCCTGGTTCAAATGCTCGGGGACAACCCATGTGGGAGGCTACTGCACAACCTTGCTCTGGATATCTGCAGCCCACGTCTGTCTCCAGTCCCCAAGCCACCACTTGGCTACCAAAAAACAGGGGCAATCCCAAAGCTTCCACTACACTTCACCCTTCTCCAAGATCTGCAGCTGGACCACTTCCTGCCCACGCCTCTCCTGCCCTTGACCTCCTATTGCCTTCTTCCTTGGGGGCCCCAACATCAACCTCCTAGGAGCCTCTCCCTCCTCCCCCTGAAGCCGGATCAATCAGAGTCTTTGCCTGACTCCCTTCTCTCCAACCCCCTCCCCATCTCAGCTGCTCCTTTCTAAGTCTTTCCTCTGTTTCCTTCCTTGTTTCTGCTCCCATTGTTCTAGGACAGGGACAAACCTGAAGATTCCGTTATCTCTGAGCTCCAGAAGAATGGAAAGTGCCTGACTGCCTGCTGAGGCCAGACCTGCCCCTCCCCACCCTGATTTCCCTCTCTTTTCCCCTAGGCTTAAACCTCCCAATGTTCTCCATCCACCTTTTCTCTCTCCTCAGGCTGGTATCCATTTGAAGCCACCCACACGGGGGTTACCGCAGTGCAGTGCGGTGCAGTGCAGCTGAAAGGACCCACAGGAACCTTTGAGTCACAGAAACCTGGTTGGGATCCTGCCTGTGAGCTCCAGGCTATGTGCTTTTCAGCAAATTACGTCCTTATTTGTAGAATGGCAAGGAAAAGTCTTAGATCCGAGTGTGGTTTTGAGCACTGACTTGCACAGGAGATGAACACAGTGGAAGCATGCTTCCTGTCCCTCCAGCTCTACCAGAAGCCCTGCAGGTGAGAAGCTTCCCGATGCCACAGTCAATTCCTTTCAATCCTCAGTCCTCAAATCCTTAACAGCTGAGACCCCAAGTCTCTGTTTCCTCAAAGGTTCTGCGGGAAAAATAAGTTTTAACTCAAGATTTCAGTGGGTAGTAAGCAAATGACCACAGCTAGGGAGATGGCTCCGTGGATAAGGGTGCTTCCTGGGCAAGCCTGAGGACCCAGGTTCGAATCTCCAGCACTTGCATTTAAAGAAAAACGGCTGCCCGTGTCTTTAACTCCAACACTGGGACAGAGACAAGCGAATCCCAAGATCTTGCTGGCCAAACTCTCAGGGACCCTGAGCATTCAGCTCTGCCCCTCACATTTCTGGATGCAGCTTCTGTCCTAACATAGGGATTTTGTCTCTTCAGACCTGTCAGCCAAGTCAAAACTAGGAGCATCCTGTTCTGGGAGAAAAACCTTGCCTCAAGGCAGTGAGGTGGGCCTCTGCTTGCACATACAGGGGAATGTGCACTTGCACACTCATGTACGTGCAACTTACATCACACACACACGCACACCCCACACATTCACACATCACACATACACACACATACACACACCCCACACACATACCTCACACACATACACACATATCCCACACACATACACACACACCCCACACACATACACCCCCCCACACACATACACCTCCCCACACACATATATACACCACACACACATACACCCCCACATACACACACACACCCTACACCACCACACACATATACACACCACACACACATACACCCCCACATACATACACATCCTACACACATACACACATATACACACACATACACACACGTATGCACATGCACAAGATTTCAGCACATACTAGGTGGATTCCTTCCCCTCCCAGCCTCTCCTTTCCCCCTACATCCTGACTCCATGTCTGGCTCATTCTTACTCTCTCCCAGGTGGGAGTCATTCTGCTTCTCACCACCTCCAGTTCATGAGCCTTCCTTTCATGCCTCCTGAAATGGAGTCATGGCTTACAGGTCCTCCCAGAGTGTTGGAAAGCTGAGCTGGCAGGATGAGAAGGCCGCGGAATGGTGGCGGGAGAGCATGCTGCTATTCACTGCACAGCTTGGAGAAAGTCCCACAGGGTAGTGTCAGCCTGGCTGGGAGTTTGGACACTGCAGTTCCTGAATTATTTACTGTCTGTGACATTTTCCCTTAAGAAATAGCAAAACGGTGATCCTCTGGGTCCCAACCACATGGAAGATGGCAACAAAACTCTAAATCCCCAGCGGTAATCTCTCTGTGCCACAGCTGAGCAAACTGTCCTGAGGTCCTGAGGTGCAGGAGGTCGTAGGTGGAGTCCCTCATGGGGATGGTCTGAGGAAGGCACTTAGTAATGGCTTCACCCTGTCCATCCTTCCTGCCGTGCTACAAGTCATTCTCCCGCCAAAGCCCTTTTCAGACTTAAAAACAAGGAAACGAAGATTTACACAGTTTTTTTTTTTTTTTCTCAGTGACTCTGGCCACTCAGCCCCACCCGTCATTCTTCTGAGTGCAACTTCTCTTAGCTGGGAGCTTAGTCACTTGGAAGTGTCAGGAAACTCAAGTTCTTTGCCAAGGTCCTGGGTAGGGCAGGGCATCAGGAGCCAGACCTATGAGATGAGGCTGACTTGACCCGGAAGAGGAATCAGAATATGTAAGGTTCTCCCAACCAGCCTGTAAAGAACAGGAACACAAGGAGCACCCAAAACCACATCCAGGTCTGGGACCAGTTTGTCCATGCCCCAGACACTAGGAAAAGGAAGTCGCAGTGAGCTATGGGGCTTTGCGGTCTCCCTGAAAGATACCTGCAATTGCCGGCATTCAGGGCAGGGGGATATCTGTGCCGAAGTAAGCTGGGACTGTGTAGCAAAATAAAAGAACGTTAGACATGAACCGAGGAGGAATGAGATGTGTCGTCTGCACAGGACAAAGCAAAAACCCTGGGCTTGAGGAAATGAGGGCGCTTGGAGTTTTCCTGGACGGCCCTAAAAGCTTCTCTGTGCTCGTCCACAAGAGGGCGCTGCAGTGCTGCAGGAGGCGGAGTCTATTTCTCCCTAGCGAATCCAGACTCACTAATGCTTTGCTTTGACCAGTAGAATCCAGCTGTAGTGATGTCTGTGCCTTAAGGTCGTACATAGGTGACCTTTAAAAGATTCTGCAATTTCTGCTTTTGGGGTCTTTCTGACCTGAGATTGCTATCAAAAAAATGTTCCTTCAACGGCCATGGACGTGAAGCCATGGTTAACCGTATCTGACTTTACAGCCTGATTCTGCCACAAAACTGCGTGACCTTTGGGGAAAACGTTGCTATCTTCTGGGATTCTGGTTCCGCGATAAAATTAAGAAAGTGAAACCAGGTAGGGTGTGATATGTTTATAATCGCAGACATTGGAATTAGACTAAGGCAGGGGGATGGCAAGCCTGAAGACAGCTTGGTAAGAACTTGTCTAATTAAGGGGAGACTGAAGGATTGAAAAAAAATTGGAACAAAAATGTTAGCTTTAGGGCTAGTTTAGCAGAGGGATCCTGGCTCTGTCACTTAAAATTGTGTGATCTTAGACAAGTCATCATGTAACTTCTCTGAGGCTCGTTTTGCTCATCCTTCATAGGCTAATGCCTGAGTGGATTTCTGAAAGGGTTAAGTGCTCACTGTACAATGGGTACTAGGTAAATAGCATCACCTTCAGGGAGGCAGTATTAGCCCATGGACTTTGGAGTCGGGTCATCTGGGTCCCAGTGCCCCTTGTACCACTCACTGTCTAGCAGTGTGGTCCAGAGAGTGTGAATGGGATTAGTACCTGATCATTAGACTCTTCTGCTCTAACAGGGTAGGTGGTTACAATCACACTAGTTCATAGTGTTGGGTAGAAACCTACAGACTCCAGATAGGCGAAGCATTAAGAGCTGTGTCTGGCACACCATGGATGGCTCGATTGTAGGATCTCTGTGGGGCATTTTATACTACAGAGCCCATTCTACCACAGCATCTATTTGACCCTTACCAGGTCAAGCATGGGATTGAAGATGCATGTGTTACTTTGCCAGACAAACCTAAGTTTTGTTCCAGAGTTGACAGACAACAGAGAAAGGATGAAAGATCAGATCTGCAGACTCCAGGTTGCAGGCGGGAAGATCAGTCCCACCTATTTAACTATGAGCCTGGACCTACACTGGGCTCTGGGGCTGCAGGGAGGGTGAACCTTTGCTACAACCTCAGGAGGAAGTGAAGACATAGGTTGGGTTGTAGTCTGCATGGAGAATGGGGACAGGGAGCAGGTCCTAGAAAGTATGGTGTAAGCTCCTCAAAGCTGCATCTTCAAACACTCCTATGGTAGGACCATGTGTGTGAATTTAGATGAGATTGGAAGGCACACAATACAGACAAAATCCCAGGGCAGGGTCTCATAACCCAGTGTCAAGAACAGAATACAGGTAAAAGACCAGCACAGGGAATAAGATTTCTTTCTGCTACACAAAGTATCACAACAGCTTCCTTGGGATGACAGTGAAGATCCAAGCGAGAGCTCGGGACATCGCCATCCTTTCTGTAAGTAGACGCTCTGGCCAGAGTCATAGGCCCCATTATGCCCTTGAAGATGCCACCCCAAGCCTTCCTTGGAAAGGACAGGAGTATTGTAGAATATTAGTTTAAGGCATGTTGCATTCATTTATGCTGTGGAATATTTGTTCAATATAATGCAAAGATGTGTTGCATGTTTTCATGTTGCATTTGCTTAATTCTGTGAAGCTATGTTACTTTGTCTGCCTAAGACACCTGGCTGGTCTGATAAAGAGTTGAATGGCCAATAGCAGGGCAGAGAAAGATAGGTAGGGCTGGCAGAAAGAGAGAAGAAATAGAAGAAATCTAGGCTTGAGAGAGAGGAGCAGGAAAAGGAGGAGAGGAGGACACCAAGGGCCAGCCATCCAGCCACAGAGCAAGAAGGAAAGAAAGATATAGAGAATTTAAAAAAGTAAAATGTCCAGAGGCAAAATGTAGTTAAATAAAAATGAGAAAATTTAAATTAGAAAAGCTGGCTAGAAACAAGCCAAGCTAAGGCTGGGCATTCATAAGTAAGAATAAGTCTTTGTGTATTTATTTGGGAGCTGAGTGGTTGGCTCCCAAAGAACAGAAAACAGAAAAAGGCAAAAACAAACAAACAAAAAACCCAAAAAAGTTAAAAATGAACAAACAAAAAGCAAAATGGAAAAACCAACTCCACAGGAGGGAGAGAGCAAGTTGCTCTCCATCCCCTACACCAGCCCAGACCGTACCATGGACAGCTCTGCTTGAGCAGATCAGCTAAAGCCTCCTATGGGCTCACACTTTTGAACCCTTGTTCCCTGGAACTTGGCTGGTGGAAGCAGGTCACAAGGTCAGGAGGGCTTTGAAAGATATGCCTGTCCCTGGTCCCCACCCTTGCTGGTCTGCTGAGATGTAAATAGCCTATGTTCCTGCTGTCATGGACTGAAATCCCTCCAAAACCATGAGCCAAAAATAAACCTCTTTACCCTGAAGTTGATTCTGTCAGGTCTGTTGTCAAGAAAATGGCTGATGTGCTACCTATTTTGAGCCCACAGGAGCTAGCACTGGGACACAGACTAGTAAGGTTTGAATTAATTCGAGGCACTGACTGCTAAGTGTCAAATCCAAAAAAAAAAAAAAAATATGTCCATGGTTTGAAGGTTGCTTGAAGGTCACATGGTTTGGTTTAGCTCCATCCATTGGGGAGGAGTGAACAATGGAAGTAGAAATAGCACAGTCCAAGGTATGGAGGATCTTGGAGCCTCCCAAGGGCAACTGTGTGCAGGGTGTGGCTCTTGCCCATACTTTGGTATTGGGATGTGAGTGGACCCAACATACTCAGGAGCAAGCCTTCTCAGGACAGCTGAGTGGGCACATTTAACTGCTTCATAATCCTTTGTTGAAAGGCTCAGATAAATCATGCATCTCAACAAGCATGTGGCCTGGGGGAAAAATCCATCTGGGCTCTTGAGTTCTCATTTCCAATGATCCTCAGGAAGTGATTGGGAAAATCAAAACACTGTGTTTCCAAGTGCTGCTCAAGACTCACCAAGTTCAAACGCTTGCCATAAATCCAGAATGCAAAAGGTGTTTTTCAAAGGTTTACTGTTCCCCAACTGACAATAATGCCATATTGACCGACTTCAGGGGTGCCCTGGGAATTTGGGGAAAAAAAAAAAAAACAGCCAAGAAAGCAAGCTATTTAGCTGGGAAAAAAAAAAGAAGCAGAAAGTTTGTGAACTTGACAGTGCTGTGAAAGTTCACAGTGTTTTTCCATTCTGACAGCACTTTTGCAGGTCTCTGTGCAATGACACAGGGTGTTGGGTAGCAACACCCTCTCCTTACAGCTATGGCCTCCGGCTCTAGCACCACTGCCCCCGTCTGTCCTCCTCGCAGCTGCCAGGGCCATCTTTCCAGAACACAGATCAAATGTTATAGCTCAAAGACCACTGCACCCTCTGTAGTATCCTCCAAAGACACAGTGGTGGTTGTCGGACTTGTGCAAAATGTCCCTTCCTACCAGTTCCAGGAAAAAAAAAATTCTGGAAATTAAGATCTAAGGATTATGGTAGATAGAGTTTTGCAATCATTCATGTAACAAGCATTTATTAAGTAACTACTGTATACCAGATCCTAAAGATTCAGCAATGGCAAAAACGTAAATAAATAAAATAGCTGCCTTCATAGGGAAGAAGGCCAACAGAACCATCTGTAAGGAAGATACATCACTTGTCAGCCAGCTGTGTGTGCAGCTTTTGTTGCTGGATGATGATGGCAAGACCAGGTTAGCCTGGGCCAGAGTTATGGAGCAAGAAGCAATCTGTCTCCCCCATCCTTGACACCCACAGTGCCCCACCCAGTCACAGCTGCCCTGGAAGTGGAAAGGGTTTCTTATGATAAGGGCTTTAAATGTCCTTGTCCCTTCCATTTAACCCAGTACAGCTTCACCACAGTGAGACAAGACACAGCCATGAGCTCTTTGCCTCTAGCTTTACCTAAAGCTGACTTACACCTTGACACAGTAAAATCTTCCAAAGAATGGGGATCTGTCCCCTAGAGAAGTAAAGGGCAGCGAAATCCCAAGTATTCCTGTGGTAGCTGGGCTGGGGAGCTTGACCAAGCGTGAGAGCTGTGGGCTTGGAGAGGAAGATCTGTGTGGAGACCTAGAACCTTCACTTCAACCTGATGGAGCTGGCAGAGAGGATGAGGGTCCAAGTAACAGAACTGACATCGAGGAACAGGTCTTCTCGGGAGAATGTTACTATGGGAGGCTCAGAACCTGGCTCAAAACCCACTCATGCTTTATGCTAGCTGTGTGCTCAGGCCTCAGTTTCCTACCTTAGTGCTCCCAAGAGCACTCCTGGCTGCTGTGGCAGAGAGGCTGTGGGTGGCCAAGGGATTAAGACAGCGGTATTTCTTCTGTAGCCCCAGTGCGGGCCTCAGGAGCGTGGGGCTACTATGCTGGCCCAGAGTCGCCAATACAATCCTTCAGTCATTCGGTGTTTGTCACCTCCTCTTTGTGTCTCTCTCTGTTTCCCTGTCTCAGTCAAGTTCACTACAAAACTCCATGTGTTTTTAGTACTGGCATGGGGGTGTTTGAATAGGGGGCTTCATATATTGTGGGTGAGGGTTGAGTGTGTTGTGAGGGGTGTTTGAGTGTGTTGTGGGAGGTGTTTGAGCGTGTAATGAGTTGAGTGTGTTGTGGGAAGTGTTTGAGTATGTAAAAAGTTGAGTGTGTTGTGGGAGGTGTTTGAGCGTGTAATGAGTTGAGTGTGTTGTGGGAAGTGTTTGAGTATGTAAAAAGTTGAGTGTGTTGTGGGAGGTGTTTGAGTGTGCAAAGAGTTGAGTGTGTTGTGGGGGTGTTTGAGTGTGCAAAGAGTTGAGTGTGTTATGGGCATATTTGAGTGTATAGGGGTTGCATGGATGTTTCGGTGTATTGTGTGTTCTATCTATGGCTGTGACTCTGTGTCTAAGTCTTCTTGTCTTTCAATGTTTGTTTCTGCCCTGGCGTTCTCTGTCTTTCTCTTATCCTTCTTCCTGTCTCTGTGTTTCTTTGTGTCTCCCTCACTGTCCCGCTTTTCCTTTCTCATGCCTCAGAGTCAGGAGTGACCCGCTGACTCTCTCAGTTCGTTATAAGGAAAACACTGAACAGTCGCTCCTTGCTCTTGTGAGGAGCCTGACAGCTGGAGCAAACAATGAAAAATTCAGAATTAATTGGACGCTGATTATTTGCCGGGGGGGAATGCTGATATATATACACACATATATGAAACAAAAGCCAACCTAGCAACGGTGACTACCGCTGCACATAGCAACAAAGCAGTTCTAACGAAGCGTGACAATGGCAGCCTGGAGCTGACAGCGGCTAGTGCACACTGAGAAGACGGAAAACAAATGCTCGGGCTGCTCAGGAGCCAAGGCAGCTTCTGTGGGTACACTTCACACCCTCACAGCTCAGCCACTGTCTCCTGGAGCCTGCATATTGAAGGCCCAGAGATGGAAACTTCATGCCCCATGCAAGGACCCTCCATTCATTCATTCTCCATGGGAACAACTAGAAACACTAACCTAGGACAAAGGAAGCAGACACAAGCCAGATTCAGTCCCCATGAACAGATAACGGTCAGTTTGGACTGGAGGAGAGAGAAAACAGATAAGGGGCTACAATACCTTCACAGAGTCATAGCATCAGCATCCACAGGGCCCAGAAGAGGGGGCAGCATCTCCTGTCAAAAGAGTGGGTAAAATTGGTGAAAGGAAGATGGAAGGACGGGCCTGATAGCTGAAAGGAGCAGCATGCGTGAGAGAAGACAGGTCCAACGGGTCCAGAGGACCAAGGACCTGGCTCCGGATGAATCCTCGGGAGGTGAGTATTCACTGTATGACCCAGTTTTTGATTGGCACCAAGGAGAGGTAAACATGAGGCTTCAAAGAGTAGCCATCCCCAACACTGTCCATATTAGCAGAGACTAGAAGCATCCAACGTTTGTGGACTGATGAATGGATGAACAAAATCTATGCACCCATAGAATGAAATATCATTTGACCATAAAAATGAATGATGTATGGCTGCAGTTTAAAAGAAACATGAATGAACCATGCAAACATTATGGTCAGTGAAAGCAAGCAGTCCTATTACCACATCATGTGATCCTGTCCACATGAAATGCCCAGAACACAAAGTCTCCAAGGACAGGAAGACTAGGGAAGGAGTAATGAGAAAGATGAAAATGAAAAATGTCTTGGAAATCAATAGAGGTGGTAGGCAATGGCTACACACAGTGCGAGAGTATGAGATGCCCCAAATTATGGGCTTTAAAATAGATAAAGGATAACTTTATGTGCTGCAATTTTACTCCAATAAAAAAATAAATAAAGGAGGCACAGGATGGGAGATAGTAGGAGACCCAGTTGCTGAGGCCACAAGTGGGATCCTTGTGCCCCTTCACCGGGTGTTCGGAAGGGGATGGTATGTCCCATCACGGCAGCACATTCCAGCATCCATCCCAGAGCTGTCTGTTTCCACCAGGGTCCTTCCCAGAGCTGAATTAGCTCCATCTTGGGGTGCGGTGTTGGGCATTATCTCTGCCTCAGCTGGCTCCTTCCCTTTGCTTCTCACCTCTTGACTTCCAGAAGCTCTGCCAGTCACAGTGCGGTTCTGATTAGAGGTTCATAAAAAGGAAGGCAGGCTTTCTGCAGCTCAGAGCCTGTCCCCTGCAGAGCAGAATGAAGGCTGCCGTGTGGGTGCTGGCTTGACGGATCCAACAGTTCAGTGTGCCTCCCTCTGCGTATCTCAAAAAAGCCCTAAGCCATGCATGCCCCTCCCTGACTTTGACTGTGACCAGTCCCCATGAAGGAATTGGCATAAGATACACTAGCATTGCAGCTAGAAAGCCCTAGAAACCCAGACACCTGAATAGAGAGCCCGGGCAGGTGGGCAGGTGCCTGGGACAGAGAGGTACTGGTGGAGGACACTGGAGTACAGAGAGGGGTTCCTAGGGTGCAAGGGAAACTAATCATTGTCCAGATGAACCCCATATGTCAACATCTGCATCATCTATGGATCTGATCCACCATGGCTTTGTTATTTCATGTGCACACCACCATTTATTCAGGCAGGCAGTTAGGTCTTCCCCAGTATCTGCTCTGTGCTGCTAACAGTGCCTTCACTCAGCAGAACACAATGAAGGAAGATCAAAACAGAAATAGACTAGGATCATGTGACAAGCAGCTCCCAAGTACCCAGAGGAACCAAAACATGCAAAGAATTTGAGATCAGACCAAACTTAAAAGGCCTGGAGCTTTAAAAGAACTAGATGCTGACTTCAGACTGAAGATGGGGCCCCTGAGAAGGGGCCACAGCCACAGGGAACATGGCGTGGCAAAAGACCCCAGTGGGAACCTTGCACAAGTCACAAGTGTACCTGAAATGAGCCTCCAATTCTGCATCCTCCAGCAGCATGGGGTGGGGCACTTTTAGATTCCCACTTCCTGGGCACAGGACTGATTCTGAACACTTTGCAGGAGCTGAATCTGCAGTGGAGCAAAGGCTGAGCCCCAGTTGAGAGGATACGGACTGAGACTAAGGGGTCTACCCTCCACCTGCACTTAGACAGGCAGCAACCTCATCCTCGGTCATACAGAGACAGCCAGGGACCAAATGTGGGTCTGGAAGCTTCTTGTGTTTTAGCTGTGTGCATCAGAGATAAGACGGGTCAATGCCTCAATTTGCTTAACAGTAAGTCTAAAACCAGTGTGGGCTGTGGTAGGATGCTGCTGTTTTAAATGTGTTACAGACCTTGATATCCAAAGGATAGCATTCTTCCAGAAGTGATGGGTGCTCAGGGGAAGAAGGGCCATTCCCTGACTTCTAATGCACTCCGAGTTATGTCCAGAGTTCCCAGTCACCGGCTACAACGTTTTAGAAAAAGGCATTGCAACAAGCTTCACACCTCCATGCTCGTTGGGTCCTTGATACCGTTGATGACTTGGAAGAACTGAGATGCCCTGGAGCCCTTCCCTGTGCTCTCTTAGGTCTTGGGTTGCCTTCAGGACCCCAGGGAGGGAAACAGAATGATAACGGGCAATGAAAGTTCATACTTGGTTATGTCACTTGCCTTGAGTCATTTGGTTATTGGCTCAACTAAAGGGACACTCAGATCTCCAAACTCTAGTCTGACTGTTGAGGCCTCTGTATCATGTCATCCCCTGGGGAGAGGGTGACTACATAGAGGCTAGACTACACAGCACTTGGGTTACCAGCAGGGGGTGCTAGAGAGCTGAGTGAGGATGGGGTGGCGGCACCTCCCGCTTGAGTGGAACCTGCTGCTGTTCAATGGAGGCTTGTAACCAGGAGTCCAGTGGGATGGGGCACTCTCTGTTCCAGATTTGGTCAAGCCAGCCGCCTCCATTTGGAAAGGTCTCTGGGAGCTGGAGAGATGACTCAGGGGTTAAGAACACATAAAGCTCTTACAGAGCATCTCAGTTCAGTTCCTAGCACCCACTTCCAAAAGCTCACAACTGCCT
This sequence comes from Arvicola amphibius, assembly GCF_903992535.2. Taxonomy (NCBI): domain Eukaryota; kingdom Metazoa; phylum Chordata; class Mammalia; order Rodentia; family Cricetidae; genus Arvicola; species Arvicola amphibius. Next base: position 49,444,934 of record NC_052050.1, read on the forward strand.
ATAACTTCAGCTCTGGGGATGCAATGGCCTCCTATGGCCTCTAAGGCACTTGCACTCATATGCACGAGCCCCCAACCCATACACACATATATACACACAATTAAAACTAAGTCTAACAGAAAAAAAGAGGAAAGAGGAGAAGGAGGGAGGGAGGGAGGGAGGGAGGGAGGGAGGGAGGGAGGGAGGGAAGGAGGGAGGGAGGGAGGGAGGAAGAGAAGGAGGGAGGGAGGGAAAGAGGGAGGGAGGAAGGGAGGGAGGAAGGAAGGAAGGAAGGAAGGAAGGGACGGACAGACTCTGGTGATGAATTCAGTAGAGTCAGATTTTTCTATTAGAAATTCTTTTTTTTTTTACTTTTTCAAGAATATTTATTTGATGCAACTTGAAATAAGTGAAATCAGTCTCAAAAAGAAATACGATGTTTTCCCTCATCCATGGGTCCTAGATTTTATGGATTCGTAAAATCACATATGTAAGGATAATGGAAAGAGCCAAATTGTCTAGGGGGACAAAGGGGATTAATGGGAGGGTGTGGGGAGGGGAGCAGTAATGCATTCAAAGTATATTACACATTTGCATTAAAATGGCCTTCTGTAACACAGTGTATTAAAATGTAACGTCTTGGGTTTTTTTGATGACCCTTGTGTGTCTTCCAGGTACACGGTGAGCATCTAGTGCCCATCTGTAACTCACCCAGTGCGTGGCCATTGCATCTAGGTGTGAGGCTGAATACTGGCTGCTTCACTCTTGCCCTCTCTGGCCCAGCAGCTGCAGCTAAGAGCTCCTCCCTTCTCCCATGGCTCCCACAGGGTAGAGAATCACTGAAACCATACAGGTCACTGCCTATTCATAGCCACTCTTGGGATTGAGCTCCAAAACGCCCCTGGAAGTAGAGAGAGGCTTCCCTTACCACTATACTGAAAGAAGAGCCTGCATTTGTGTGCCCAGGAGAAATGGACATTGATGTAGATGAGTCATTAGATGAGTGTAATACGCAAGGGGTCAGGAGCCTGGTATTGCCCAGGCATCTATTATCCCGGCATAATTTGGACATAACCTCATGAGCTATTCCCCAGGAGTGGGGTCTGATGCCACCACAGAACAAGGAGGCAAGAAAGAGAGAAAAGAGCTCACCAAACCCTTGTGCTTCTTTAAGCAAATCCCCATTTCCCAGACAAGCCACCACAATGTTCCCCACCAGCCAGGGGACCAGCCATTGCCACACATGCTGCTGGTCAAGGGGAGAAGAAGATGATGATGTTACAATTCAGGGTGTCTTGGGGAAACTATAGTAAAGGTCACTGTGGAATGAATTAGGGAGATTAAAAGAATTTCCAGGTCTCCAGAGCTCGCACCTGCTCCTCAGCCTCCCGGCTTTCTCTTTAATCATCAGTCTCTAATTCTGGAACATAAAATTACAAGTTCATTGATAATGATGGGCGATTTACTGAAGGAAGCCCAGCCCTAATTAAGAGCAAAAGAAGCTGACACTGCTTTTCAACGTCCCACTGAAGTCCAGCAAGGAAATTACCTGGTTCTGCAGAGCAAATAACACTGGCGGGCATATAGTGGTCCAGGTTACCTCATGAGTGTGCGTTTGGCCATATTAATATGCAGAGCGAGTTGCTTCGAGTGTTAGCAATTTACTAGTAATTGGGACATTGACAGACACCTTGGAAAGTGGCCGAGGTGGTGCCTGAGCACAGAACTGCATTATCTGTTCTTAGAAGATGAAGACATGCAGGCAAAAGCTATGGCCAGCTCTCAGTAGCTGCCTAGGGTCAAAAATCAAGGGTCAGGCTGTAGCTAGATTCTCAGTCTTTGACAAGAGTCAAAGATCAGATCTGAATCAGTGTTCAGCCTGTGGTCAGTGAGAGATGGGTCTCAGCCTGGGGTGAGGGACCCAAACTTAGTGTCCATTAGAGAATCAGAGTCAGGCTGAGTCTCCATCAGGGACTCGGGCTCAGACTGAGTTCCCTGCCTCCCTCTCATGGCACAAAGCAGTCTTCTGTGTTTCTCATCCTCTTTACTTCTTTTCTCTGATTATAGATCATAATCAGTCCCGGACTATGCAAAGGTGCCTCTTCGGGAACTTCTGGATAGAGGCTTTACCTACTTGTGAGCTGTGCTGTCCCCAGGACTGTCTCCCTAGGAGTCATGGCCAGGGAACAGTGGAGGGCAGGTTGGGTTGTGTAGCTCCCACTAACAAGTGCCACAGTCCATTGCCCTCCAACATGGTGCTGTGAGTCTTGTCAGAACATCCACTGGATCATGTAAGGGCGTCAGCATGAGTGACAGGCTCTTCTGGTGCCACTTCAGGGTGATCTTCTCAGAAACAAGCCCTTGGTACCCAAAGTGGACAAAGAACTATGAGTAGAGTTGACCCTGCACCCAGTGCTTTCAACCCATGCTTCCTGTTGGCTCCGTCTAGGGAGTTCCAGCCTGGAAGTGAGCAGGCTACCACACCCATACCGCAACCCTGCAGGGTGACTGGCCAACTTGCTTGACAAGATGGGACAAAGAGCTTACAGGGATGAGATATTTTTTTTTTCTTTTTGCAAACTGGGAGGGCTCTGCAACAGAGCCCCTGGAACCTTAGCTCACGTCGTTCTATGAACCATGTCCTGAACTCCCTCCTGCAGCCACCAAAGCTTCAGACTGGGACAGAGTTTTCAGCTGTTCCAGTTCCCAGGTGTGTTTGCAGGCAGATGTTTCTGCATCCAGATGGGATTAAGGATGTTCCTAGGTTTGTTTTGCTTTGGAAATATTATTGACTTTAGCAATTGGTGCTCAGCAACAGCCCTGAGAGCAGAGGTCTTTTGCCAGGAGGCTGGTTTTTGCTCTCTGGTAACAGTAAACAACAGCAGTGCCATTATTTTAACAGCAGTTAACATGTATGGAAAGGTTGTTACCTGCCGGGTGCGTGGTTAGTTCCTGCATTCAAAGTTACTGGCAATCCTCAGGCTGAATGAGAAAAGCACTGTTATCAGCCCCAGCTACAAATGAAGAAACAAAGGTGAGAGAGATGAAGTCTCTCACTAAAGCCAAAGAATGTAGAGGTGTATGACTATCTAGAGAGTTACCAGTGTCCCCGGGGCGGCATGCACTGCCTCAATGTATGACAGAGGACGTGACCCAGTTTTGGCTTAAATCAGCCTGTAATTTCATCAAATGAGACTAACTTCAAGATTCTAGACCTCTATTCATCACGAGGATGGAGAAGCTTTGCACAAATAAAACCTTGAGCTCTGCTAGGGAACTGCTCAGAAAGCCCTTCCTTGTGCCTGTACGTTTAAGCAGATCCCTACTTTGTCCTCTATCAGGTTCAGGGTGTCAGGTCTCATGGTAAGCTTCCTGACCATTTGGCATGAAGCCCACCAATCGACAAATGCAACCACATAAACCTGAAACTCCCTTACAGCAAAGCGCACTGTCCTTCAAGTGAAGAAGTGGATTACAGAATAGGAAAAGGCTTTGCCAGCTACACTTTAGACAGAGGGTGAGTATCTAGAATATATAAAGAGCTCAAAGAAAACTAAACATCAAGAAAACAAAGACGCGATGGGAAAATAGGCCATGGAACTAAATGGAGGGTTCTCAAAAAAAATGAGATATAAATGGCTGAGAAATATTTCTTTAAAATTGTTCAGTATCCTTAGCAATCAGAGAAATGCAAAGCAAAACTACTTTGAGATTTCATCTTATCCAAGTCAGAATGACTAGGATTTTTAAAAAAGAAATGATGAAAAAGGCTGCCCTGGGTGTGGAGGGTAACAGATACTTGTTCGTCGCTGGTGGGAGTGCATGCTAGTGCAGCCACTTTGGGAATGAGTGTGAATGTTCCTCTCAAAGCTAGACATAGATCTTCCGCTTTGGGGAAAACTCAAAGGCGCTCCCTTACCTGCAGAGACTCACTCTAATCCAAGTTCATTGCTGCTCCATTCACAATTGCCAAGAGATGGAAACAGACTACATGTCCATCAGTGAATATATGATAAAAAATATGATACATTTATACAATGGGATATTATTCAGTTGTTAAGAAAAATGAAATGCAGAGATTCACAGATAATGGTGGAGCTGGAAACACTCTGATTGTGGTAACTGAGACCGAGAAAGACAAACATCATGTTTTCCCTCACTTGTTAGTGCTGCATTTGAATCTTCAAATCTGTGTGTCTCATTTGCAATACCCATAGAGGTCAGGAAATTAGTAATAAGCCATGGACATTGGGGTCTGCCAAGGGAAGGAAGGCAGAATACAGTGATAGAAGGGGAAAACGGAATAATAGAGCAGGAAGGGTTAAAAGGGGTGGGGTTGAGAGGGTAGAGTAAAGGAGGGGTAGCTACCACTAAAGGCCTTCTGGTAAAGTCATATTCATACTGCTGCTGTCGAATCTTCCTGAAACATGATCATATCGGAATGCTAAAAGAGTCTATGTAGAGTTATTCTATAGTAGGACAACTTGTGAGTCTACAAGACTCTACCAACCTTGTGGACTAAGCAACTATGAGATTCTTGGTCTTCCTGTCATGAGACATTGTTGGACTATCTGCACCACAACCGGTTAGCCATTCTAATAAATCGAGTGTGTATTCATCCTATGCATGCTGTTCCTTTAGAGATATTGTCTTAGTTAAGGGTTTCTATTGCTGCAATGAAACACTGTGACCAAAAAGCAAGTTGGGGAGGAAAGTATTAATTTGCCTTAAACTTCCACTTGGTTTTTCATCACCAAAGGAAGTCAGCACAGAAATTCAAACAGAGCAGGATCCTGGAGGCAGGAGCTGATGCAGAGGCCACAGGGCGGGGGAGCTGCTTACTGGCTTGCTTCCCCTGACTTGCTCAGTCCACCTTCTTATAGAACCCAGAGCCAGTAGCCCAGGTATGGCACCACATACCATGGACTGGTCCCTCTGGCACTGATCACTAATTGAGACAATGCCTTACAGCTGGACCCCGTGGAGGCATCCCCTCAGCTGAAGTTCCTTCTCTGATGACTCTAGCTTGCATCAAGTTGGCACACAAACCCAGCCAGTACAGACACCTAACTAACACAAATGGTAAAACATTACCTGCTGCAGACACCTAGTACTTGAGTCACAGAACATAAAGAAATTACTGACCTGGAAGTTTCGTTTCCACTAATTGACTTTGGTAGTGCTAAAAGGTGCCATGTGTGCTACCCAGAGGAGGAAAGTCATCATTAAACTTACTCAGTTGTGAACTTGTGAGCTACAGTGATAACTGGCCTGGTGAAGCATGCCCACTGGCCAATAGTGGCACGAATGCCTAGCCCCAGGGAGAATGCAAACTACAGGAATACCTGGAGGCTGTTTTGGATGTGGTCTCATTGGGCATCAACTATGCCCATAGATTGATGTATCCCTTAAACCTCATCAGAGAAGCGTCTTCTCTCAGTAGCTGGTGATGGACACAGAGACACAGGAACTCACACTGATCAAGGGGCAGAGAATAAATGACTTCAGAGAGCACAGCCCTGAATGGAGCATCTATATCGCACCCTACCTCCTATATCTACCTCCTCCCACAGAGCCCAGGGATCATTGTGGATAAGACAATGAAAGATCGTAAGAGAGATGGTGGGCAGCTCTAAGAAAACGATGTGTAGGTACAGTGGGGCAGTTCCACATCCACACAGATGTTTTTGGCAGCATGCACAAGACTGGTGCCGGATCAAACCAGACAAAAACCCAGCATGGAGAGGGGGAGAGGACAGAAAATCCCACCTCCAACTGAGGAGCAACTGGTAAGTGCTCGCCACTGAGAGAGAGAGGTAATTTTTTTAAGGGTGTGATTCCTGGTCAGTCTAACATGCGCCAGTAAATGGACACACAACCAAAAGTGTATAGGAAGCATTTATGAAACTCAATGTCTTGTTCTTATTTTTGATTTGTTTTTATGAGAACGCACCTGGAGAAATGGCTTAGTGGTTACAAGCCTGTCGTGCTCTTGCAGAGGCTCTGAGTTCAGATCCCAGCACCTATGTCAGGTAGCTCACGATTCCCTGCACCTCAAACTCCAGGGAACTTCCTTGGTGTCAGAGGTTGTGCGCACCCTTGTACCCTCTTGATCCCTTTTGTCCATGGCTTTGTCTTCTGTAGCTTCTGAGGACTCAGTGCCCTGTGCTGCCCTCAAACATGTAGGAGGAGCTGTAGGGTGAGTCCCAGGCCTCCTCATCCCTCTGTTGACAAATTTAAGAGTGTTCTATGGGGTCTCCTGGAGCTCCCAGGAGGACACAGCTGTTGTCACGCGTTTGCCCCTCCACTCCATCTCCCTTCCTCAACTCTACCTGAGATCACTCCCACCAGGTACACAAGCGAACTTGGATCTGTGTCTCAGCAGTATGTCCTTTTGACAGAGTGCTAGACATAATAATGTTTGTGGGAAAAATTTGGAAAATATTTTTAAAATACTCAGTTTCACTTAACAAGCCTTGTAGTGACTACCTATTATATGCGAGGTACTCTGCTAGACTTGGAAATGAAAAGCAAAGTCTCTGACGTCCTAAAGCTTAAAACCACCCACATCCTGTGAACTGGAACAACCTTGGTTACATATATGTGTGTGTACATGTGTGTGTGTGTGTGTGTGTGTGTGTGTGCGTAGTCAAATAATTTGAATCGGCATTTCATTGTGTTGAAAGCATTTTATGGGTCTCTAAATTGCCTTTCCAAATGTGAGTTTTAATGATGCTGGATGTCCCCCTATGCACCACCATTATTTTACCATTTCCCTACGGTTTTCAGTGTTTCATGATTACAGATAATGCCATGATAAGCCTTAATAAAGTCCTATCTATGCTGTGATGCAATAGTGTGAACATTCCAGAAAAATCACCCTGCTGTTCCTGCAGAGACTGATTAAAGGAAGATAAAACCAGGGAGACAGAGTGAGGCAATAGGAACAGTCCAAGTCATCGAGGGTGAACCCCAAGTCAGGACTGACTGGAGGTGAAGACTGCCTGACTGTGGGGGGCTCCCCTACCTTCACTTCACCTCTTGTTACCGGCTTAGGTTCTGGTCCTTTCAACCACATTGTATTCCTTTGACTCCACTGCTTAGCTGTCAGTCCCATCAAGGAAACACGCATCCCATTCCTCCAGATTCACCGTGACACACGTGGTACACGTTTAGACACCTATTAATGAGATGTCCTCCCTCCATTAATAGAACTAATTGAGGGGACACGATGCTTCCTGAACCCTGGAGGGTGATGTATGATTAGCAGTCCATCCCTAGAACCTCAAATATGGATGGAGCTGGTCATGTCAGAAGGAATGGACTTACTCTTTCAGTGAGCCCAAGGCATCTCCACTCTTGTCTATAGGCACTCAGCATGTCCATAGCCTTGGCCTGGAAGTGGTTCTGGGTGGACCACATTAGCAATTTGGAGAGTGGGGAGTATCTCCAAACTGTCTCCAGGCTGGTGAGAGAGGTCCCAGGCAGGAGCCGAGATTACAGAACCTTTTATTTTATGGACTCTTGGGGAAAAGAGGGGAAGGCAACCTTGAGCAGAAGATGAGCAAGTAAAACCCAGACTGAGGAGAGATGGCCTTCCGACCTAAAAGGATTTTGTCAAGAGTTTTGTGGTAGCTGAGTCACCTCCCAGCCCCCACCCAGAGCAGCAACAAACCTCTAGCACCAGTTCTGCCCCAGACCCTGTGTTGCTGCTAAAGACGGCGAAGAGCAAGACCATGACCCGTGCCAGTATCAGTAAGGCGATTAGTTCACTGACAGCAGAGGTGATTGACAGACATGTCTTAGGTCCAAGAAAAGAGAGTCCTTTCCTCATTCAGTGGTCGCTGGTCTATACAAGCATTTTGAAAATATTTCAAGAAGCCCGGGAGCCATGCCCTGAGCCTCTGTTCTCTCTCCTGTATGCTCTCCCATCTCTTTGTGGTTCCCATTTTCTGAGTGTAAGAACCGAGGCCCTGGTTAAGTTAACCCGCCAAGTACGCAACAGTCTTCTCTACCTCCTGCTAAAACACTGGCTCTCAACTGGTATTTGTGGGTCTGTTTTGCTGTTGGTTTGGGAAACACTGAGCAATTTCAGTTGTCATTTTTGTCCACCACAGCTGGGGAAAGGGTGTATTCCTGATGTCTAGTTGGAGCAAGATGAAAAACATGGCCAACTGCTTATGGCATATGACAGTCGTTCACTACAGCAAATTATCAGTCAAGATGTTGAGAGCAGGCCTGGAGAGAGAGAGAGCTCAGAGGTTGATAGGGCTCGTTGCTCTTACAAAGGACCCAGGTTTGGTTCCCAGGACCCATAACATGCAGCTCACAAACACTTGTAACTCCAGTCCCAGGGAATCCAATATTCTCTTCTGACCTTGGAAGGCACCTGCACATCCATGATACACATTGCATACACACAGGCACACACATGCACATGAAATAAAATTTTAAAATAATTTTTTTAATGTTGGTAGTATGGAGGCTCACAAACCCAAGGCTAGTGTACCCTAAACACCTACACATAGGGGTTCAGCTCCCATCCTGCTAGTCTAAGAGTTTACCTGAATTAACAGCCCATCTGATTGATTGGGAAAATCCATCTCTAAGCCATTGGATTTGGCTAAGACCAAAGGAGGCCAGCTATGCCCCAAGGTGTGGGTGGTCTTGCAGCTAAAGCACGGACCTAAAGATACACAGGGGCAGAGGTGGGGATGTGGGCCCAGAAGGAATAGGAGACCATGGGAGAACCATCTCAGAACAACTCTCCCTCCTCTGAAGCTCCGTCAGCTACTGCAGAGATGCAGAACACAAACAGCTCCTCCAGCCGCTCGCCCTCCCCCAGGACAGTGCTGAACTAATATTTGCTTTAGCAAATGGCTGAGCTGTTCATCTCCTCTGGTGACTGGGATTTGTTTTCCTCTCAGGAAATCACTGGGGTTCTAAATTTGAGATGCTGACATCTGGAGAACCAGAGTCTCCTTTAAGGCCCAATGCACAGGGAAGCATGGCCTAAGATGATGGGGCAAGAACGGAGGCAAGCATCAACGAAATTGCCCGAGATCCTACTATTTGCTAGCTGTTGTATATGTTGCTGCATTCAGAGGATCCCTGAAAGGAAGGGACTGATTCATTTGTTCCCTGTCTTCAGGAAGCTTGTCCAAGGTCAAACTCCTGAGGTGTGTTAAAGGGATTTGAATACCATCAGAGTCCAATTCCAAGGTCCCCACATGTACAAGTTAGGGCTGTACTAGCACAACTGGCTGGGCATGTGCCTCTGGTGTCCCTGTGATGAGACTGAGACAAATCAACTGGCCACTGAAGGGAATGGTGGCACACACTTGTAAACCTGACTCTCAGGAGGCAGAGGCAGGAGCTGATGAAGTCATGTAGAACTCTACAGTCATGGATCCTATCTCTATCCTAAAAGTCAAAAGACTGTTCAAATTGCCCAAAACTGCAAGGATTTATCAGAGCGTGAATTTGGAAGTTCTTTAGGTCAGGTTCCAAGGTTATTTGAAATTGTTGGTTATGATAGTAGAAGACACTTGGGGCTTCTATTTAATCTCCTTGATTTCTTCAGCCTCATGTCTCCCTTATGGTGTCAAAATGTCTGCAACAGTTCCAAGTAGGCATTCTCCATCCCACCACCTAAGGAAGGATGTCCAGCCGGCCTTTATAGATCTCTCAGGCCAGGCAGGAGCCTCCCTTATCCTAAAACTGATCACAGCTCAATAACCCAATTTGAATAACAGGCCATATTAAACCAACAACTTTGCCTAAGGGAAAACCTTACCAGGACTGGCATAAGCCCAGGTTAACTGAATGTAGCACTATAATAAGGGCTAAGATCAGGAAGCTTATCGTGTAAAAAGAACCCCAGAATCAACTCTTCACTTCAGTACGGGAACTGGTAACCTAAATCAACAAGACTGTTGCACATCACTTTACCTGCAAGTAAGGGATGATGGAATGTTGGGAAGGGAACCATTAGGTCTGCTGCAAGCAACAAGCAAGCTGTTTGGAGTAGGACCAGGGTTTGGACATTGGTGCTGTGTGCATAAGAATTATAAATCACAGACCAGTCAGTGGTTCTCAACCTTCCAAATGTTTTTGACCCTTTAATACTGTTTCTCACGTTGTAATGACCCCAACCATATAATTATTTCCATTACTACTTCATAGCAGTTTATTATTTATATGAATCATAATATAAATATCTGTGCTTTCTGAGGGTCTTAAATGGCCCCTGTGAAACTATTGTTTGACACCCTCCCTCAAGGAGTCACAACCCACAGGTTGAGAATCACTGCTCATAAACTTTAAAAAAAAAATAAAAGCATCATTATTTTTACATAAATGGAGCATCCCTAATTTGAATATCTGAAATCCTAAATGCCTAACTGATGAAATACTGTGAATGTTAGCCTTGATGACCACAAGCGGAGCATTCACAACTGACATGTGACTCGACACACCGGCACCAAGACATCATGGACAATCACCACTAACTGGTACATATAAGATGTGAATGAAATACAAACAAATTTGGTGAATAGGCTTGGCTCTTTGCTTCAGGATCTCTCATTTTTTATAGCACAGACATTTCCACACCTAAGGGAAATCAAACCCCAACATTCTACCTCCAAGCATTTCAGATAAAGGCTACTCCACCTATGTAAGAAATGCATTAATAAATGGGAAGAAGGGAGAGGTTTTCCTTAGAAACAGAATAGGAGATGTCAAAGACCTTGTGAATAACCCCAAAGGCAAGATTCACCTGTGGAGCTAAAATGAGCCAGCAAGCCCAGGGTGCACATAGAACGTCTGCCTCCTCCCACGGGCTCTAGGTAGTGTCAGGGGGAAACTAGTCACATCAGAGTGGAGGAGCTCGGTGGTCGTGGCATACATTGATTAATGTCCCCAAAGAACAGCTTGTCTCATGTGCCTCCTGTAAGAAGTGCTAAAGGAGATATAATGACACTTTTTTGGTGGTATTTGTGCCCAAAATGCGTAATTTGAGTTAATCGTGAAAAAAGATCAGGCCAACACAGCTTGGAAGACAGGCTAGTCCGCTGCCCACTGCATAAGCCTGTAACCCAAGATCTCAGGAGGCAGGGGCAGGAGGAGTGCAAGTTCAAATCCAGCTTGAGCCACATAGTGAGACTTTGTCTTATATAATGTGGGTGTGCCTTTGAAAGGGCACCAGTCCTTATCTCTTTAGTCCTTTGCTTCTTGGCTCATGAGGTTAAGTAACTCCTGGTATATGCTCCCTCCATGACAGGCTGCTTCCACATAGATCCAAAGCAATGGGGCCTGTCAATAATAGACTGGAAGTTCCCAAACGATGAGCCCAAATAAACCTTTTCTCTTTATAAGTTAATTACCTCAGGTGTTTCTTCGTAGTGTCAGGAAACTGACTAGTAAAGCAATACTCTCTTAAAGGGTTAGGGCATATAACACAAACCAAGGCTAATTAAAGAAAACCAAGGAGTTGTGACAATGAAATGTCACACAGGATCCTGAACTGGACTCTCGGCCACCGCAAAGGCATTAATGGGACCAGCAGGAAATTCTGGAAAGGTCTATGGTTTAGATAATAGTAGTGCATGAATGTTAACTGCCTGTTCCTAAAATGGCACTTGCTCATGTCTGACATTAACGCTTAAGAAATCTGGGTGAAGGGCTTATGGAACTATTTTATGCTGTCTCATAAGGACTGTTTTAAGTCCAGAAGTGTTCCAAAATTAAAAGAATGCAAAATTTTACATCAAAACTTCCTTTTCCAAGTGTCTAATAGTCGAACTTTAGTTGCTTGTTCTACAGTATGGTGATTTAATACTCCTCCATCGTGCCCACAGCTTAAGCATCATGGTGGTGCTCTGACAAACAGGCACGTTCCCGGAAAGCTGAGAGCGTGAGACTCACACTGATTAATTTTCATTGACGACTGATTGGACTGAGCTTCTCCTGGAACAACAGTGAAACACGCACGCACCTGGGTCAGCGGTGTTTAACCATGAAGAGAAGAACCACCCCTAGCGTGGAAGACACCGACCCACAAGCTGTGCATCTAAGGAGATGAAGGGGGAGAGAAGAACCCCAGCTGGTACAGAGCTCGCCTCTAGTTCCTGGCTGCATGATGTGAGCGACTCTGCCCTAGTCTACCGTCCCCTGAGGATGGAAGTGAAGAGGGAAGACACAGGGTCAGGTGTGAGAGAGAAATAGTGAAAATAACAAATGTTTCAGTCAAGAAAGAAGCAAAAGGATCGGGGGTGAGGGATGGGATTTCTGAAGAATTGCTGAGATTTGGCCTGCCAGACAGTGTTTTCTAAAATGTGATAGGGCAGGGGAGAAAGGAAGACAAAAGGTTTAGAAAAGCAGAAGAAGGGAAGGGGAAAAGGGGTGATGTGGAGGCTAGAGAAAGCCATTGTGTGGGGAAGGGAGGACCTGGGAAGAGAACTCAAGAGAAAGGCCAGAGAGGGGTATAGTGAGGTTCTATTAACCTCAAACAGAGAGACAGGAGCCAGCAGAAAGCTGGGAGGGAGGGAGGGAGGTGAGGGTGTTGACTCAGATTCCCCAGCTGTGGGGTTCCTGGTCTGTGAAGCATATATCTCTCGCAGCAACAAAGACCAGCACTATCTCTAAAGAGCCTAGTGTAGCACAACTTCTAATGGTCTTAATAATAAAAGCCCCGAGTCAGAATAGGGGATAAATGCTGAAAGATTGGAAAAGCAGAGCAGCCAGCCAGTAGTTCTTACTTCCACTGAATACTCTGACCAGAACCGGCAATCCTGTCTCTGGAATCCTCAGAATGATGTCTTCTCTCCATGAAACCTCAGACTGAATCTTGAACTCCTGTCTCCTCCTGCCGGCCTTATATTCCTTTCTCTGACCAGTCACATCACTTCCATTTCCACCTCTATAGTGCTGGGATTAAAGGTGTGAGCCACCTCTGCTTGGCTCTGGTTCTCTTTTAGACTGATTCAATCTAGAGTAGCCCAGGGTAGCCTTGAACTCACAGAGATCCAGCTGCCTCCTGAGTGCTGGGATTAAAGGTGTGTGCCATCACTTCCTGGCTTCTATGGCTAACTATAGCTAGCTCCGGACTCTGATCTTCAGGCAAAGTTTACTTGTTACAACACAAAGTATCCCCACAGCCTAGGGTTTGGGACAACCCCCACAAGTGTAGTAATGGCATCTGCAGGTCCTGGCAGATTGATTGTGGGAATCCAGCTTCTGTGGAGGGTCTCTCACCTGCTCCCCCAGGATCAGAGGTGAGGCACTGCCTTCATTTTCATGACTCCCTTCTGTAGCCAACATTTATACACCAAATCTGTCTGGCACTTCTCATTTCTAAAAGAAATATATCAGGATTAATTTTTATTTGAGAACTATCTGAGAATTTCCCAGCAGCACTTGGGAACATCAGTAGAATCTTAGGGGAGTATGCATACAGAACTGGGAATCCTTCCGCAGCAGACACAAGCCATCTGCTAGCTAAGAACAATGACTTCCTCTGCAACCAGGAGTGGTTCAGACCCCCGGGATGTCCAGAGAGGCTTTGAGTGACTAGATCCCTCTAAGGTGAGCGCCTGAATGACTGTACTGGTTCAGTACTTGGCTGTGGCCAGAGACACACTTGGCTGGGACCAGGCAGAGCCCACACTCCAGTGCCGCCACAAGTTACAATCTTCCAAGAGAATCCCTGTCTAGCGTCTTAGGCTCCCCTCATCCCTGTGGCCTATTCTGTCACCCAGGGTCACCCAACCTACCTTTGCTTGCTTCCTTGGATTACGCAGTCAGTTCCTTCCCTGGGTCCATGCCTCTCTTTCTGTCACCAACATCCCATACATGCTGTAGTTTGCAAACCCAAGTAGCCAGGTGTGGAGTGAAAACCGGGTGCGATCTCCAACAGAAGTTCAAGGTCATGGTGCGTATTGGCTTTGACTCCTGGCACACCAGCCAGAAGGTCTGGCGCCCACAGCACTGTAGCTGATCTGCTCTGGTGTGTGGACATGTTGGGGTGGTACGTGCATTGGAGCCTGGAGCCCATAGATGGGACGCCCCAGGGAAGCAGCTTAGATTCAGGGCTGACAAAGGGATTCCTGACATGGATTGGTCTCAAAGGAAACTTGACCACACCTCCCTAAACCCCTAGAAAATTGTGCTTCACACACACAACCTCGTCCCACGGGGTTCTGGAGACGTGAGTGAAGCCTGGTTGCTCAGGTGATATCCAAGAGTAATCCCAGGAAGGTGAACGACAGAACACAGAGGTGTTACTGGATGTCTCAGAAATCAGCAGACTCGGGACAAAATAGCTTGAACCAAGAGTCCACAAGTTCAAGAGGTACTGAGCTTCCAGCAGTCCCTTCTCATGGCAAGGGGTGAACATCTGATCAAAAGCTGGTGCTACGCCAAATACATAGAAATCACACACGTGGATGATATGAAAGGAGCAACACAAGGTCACACATGGAAAGGAGCTTGTCAAAGACCTGAACACTGGGGCCGGAGAGATGCTCAGCAGGTTAAAAAGCCCTGGCTGTTCGTCCAGAGAACCCAGGTTCAGTTCCCAGTACCCACATGGCAGGCTCACAACCCTATATTCCAGGGATCACAGCTGGAGTTCCAGGGGATCCGATGATCTCTTCTGGCTCCACAGGCACTGCATGCATGTGGTCCACAGGACATACATGAAGGCAAAGCACCTCTACACATAAATCTTAAAAAGGAGATTGAATACCAAAGGGATTCTGTACAAGAGGGAGGATATACAGTGCCCTTCCCTGATCACTGCCTCACTTTCCAGGATTTCAGTTGTCCAGAAATCATTAAATGGAACAGTTATAAGGTAACATTGTATGCTGTCAGTGACATTGACTCATAGTTTATTGTTATAATTGTTTCTATTTTATTCATGCTCATTGTCTTCTACCATGTGCCATGTCTAATTGATAAACTTGAGCTTGTGTGGGGCTGGGTTTCTAGATCAGTGGGGAGCATCTGTATTAACATAGCAAGGTCCTATGCATGATCTGAGGACCTCCAAACAAAACAATAAGCTTTGCTTCAGGTAGGTTTGCACTGGAATGAAACACAGGATCGTAGGGTCTCATTGGATCCACAACTTGAGGCATCCCTGGGCATCCTGGAATGCATACTGCAGGGTTGAGGGTGAGCAACTGTAGAAGTCAAATTCGAGAGAGAACCCTTGACTTGGCTGTCTGTGCACAGAGACATGGAAGAACCTGTGAGAGGCATGCTAAGAGACTGTCTCTATGTCGGAGCAGTGAATTTGGGGACATCAGTGGGAAGGACAGTGCCCAGACTTAGTTGGTAGAGCTTCAGAGAGCAGGCTGTACTCACATGTAGAAGACCTGGCCATCCCCGACATCACTGCCTGGTGGCAATAGCCCACTCAATTACGTTCTCATGGTTAGCTAAAATAGCTCTCAAATTAGGATGTCTGCACCCGAGTCTAAGGGGAATCTCAGGTGTCAGGGTGGCATTCAGTCACAGAGAGCATTCACACGTTTCTAGGTGAGAAGGCTTCAACCAAATAACTCAGCCTAGAAGGAAAACAGGCTTGGGTAGACTGAGGATTCTGAGATCTCTAGGAAGCACCTATGACTTCCAGAATGAACTCTCACTGCTCTTGGTAGAGACACTCAGGCTGAATGTCCTTGAGTTAGACTGAAATGGTCACAGTCGGAAGAGGGAGGACAAGAGAAGGAGTTTGGGTGTTTTCTCTTCACCCTCGCACCCAGTGGCCTGGGGGACTTTCCCCACTCTAACAGAGTTCCCTAAATGATCCCTTTCCATCTCCAGGAAATTCATGGTATAGTGTTGGCATCTTGAGGGGACCCACAAATGTGAAAAGAAATCCCGGAGGTAAGCAGACCCCAGCGGGGGAGATAATGGATCGCATTCTCTAGATATCTGCTCCTGTGAGCTGCAAGCTGAGAGCTATACTGCAAATGAGGTTTGTCCATGAGAAGAGAGCACACAGAGCGGCTAGGCTGAAGTGCAATTATACTGAGGCTTGCAGACAGGCGCAGTTCCTGGGAGAGTAAGGCATCCCATTCATGCCGCTCCCTTGGCTTGTCTCTGCTACCGGCTACCAATGCGGAGAGGAGAGGGGTAAACCCTGAATGTTGCCCCCCTGCTCGCTCGTACTCGCTTGTCTCAGGAGCTCCAGCTTCCAGGCCAAAGCAATATTGCAGAGGACCCTTGAAACTGTATGCGCCCCAGCACTCTCTGCAACATGCATAATGAATGAAGAGAATGGCGTGCTGACATAGCAATGCACATCAACGCTTCTAGTGGGCACAGATGTGCAGCTCTTTAACTGCAAAGTGTTTCCTCAATCAATAATTAATACAAATGCTGCTGCTAATACATGGAGTCTAAAACATTTTGTGACATACCAAAAGGCTTCCTCATATCCGAAAATATCCAGCACACCATCCAGAAAGGTTTCTTTGTATCAAATGACTGTTTAGTTTTAGTAAAGCAAAATTGCAATAACAAGTGGTTGTCTATGCATAAACTCGAGAGGTCTGGGTGAGCCTGGTGGATATAGAGGTAGTAGAGAATCGTTAGATACTGCAGAGATCCACAGGAGCTGTATCTGAATCTGGGCGGCTTTGGGTAAGAGAGTGCTGGTGGGCACGAGTGGGTATCACATATGTAAATGAGTGTGGGTGTGTATGAGCATTGCTAGTGATGGGAGGTGCATGCTGAGAGATACACTTTTCAGGAGTTCTGCCATTGTGACATCATAAAGTCATCAAGATAGTGTAGCTAAACTGGATATTCAGGCTACAGGGTTCATGCTTCTCTCCCCCCCCCCCTCTCTCTCTCTCTCTCCTCTCTCTCTCTCTCTCTCTCTCTGTGTGTGTGTGTGTGTGTGTGTGTGTGTGTGTGTGTGTGTGTGTGTGTAAAATTACGTGCTGCTGGTGCTGTGACTCAGTACCCTTTCTCACAGTATCTCTCTCCACTGAGCAGAGCCACTCAGAGCCATTCTCTAAGAAACAACAGTGTAGTGTAGTAAAGACATTTGCACAAGGAAGTCATTTATCATTATTGTCAATTACCATGTGCTGTATGTGATGGTCCATACTCTGTTGTTTATGTAGCTGGCAACACAGAAAATTTATTTACCCAGTGTCACCACAGAAAGTGAGGAATTGCACTATAATAGCTCTCATGTTGCTAAACCGTAGGAATTTCTCAGATCCATTATAATCATTTTTATTGTTTTGAAACAGGATCTAATGTAACCCAGGCAAGTCTCAAACTCATTGGTGAGCCATGCATGACCTTGAACTTCTGATCCTCCTAAATTCACCTTCCAAATATTGGGATTGTAGGTGAATACTGCCGCGTCCTGTTTGGTGTAATGCTGGGGATCAAACCCAGAGTCTCAGGCATGTTAGTAAGTGTGCTGGCTACTTTTGGTCACCTTGACACCTATGAGAGTCACCTGGGAAAGGGGGGGGGTCTCAGTTGAGGATTTGCCCTCCATCAAATTGATTTGTGGGCAAATATTCTTAGTTATTTTCTAATGCTATGCCAAGCCATCATGATCAAAGCAATAATAAAATGATGTGTGTTTTAATTTGGGGCTCAGCATTCCAGAGGGCTAGAGGCCGTGAACCATCTTGGCAGGGAACACGGCAGCAGGCAAGCAGACAGGGCACTGGAGCATTGGGTAGGAGCTTACACCTTGAAACCACAAGAGTGAGACCACTGAAAATGGGAATGGGCATTTGAAAACCTCGAAGTTTACCACTGGGTGACATGCCTCCTCGCATAAGAACACATCTCCTAATATTTCCAAACAGTTCCACCACTGGGGACCAATTATTCAAATATAGAGCCCACGGGAGACATCCTCCTTCAAACCACCACGGCAAGTATAGTGGGATATTTTCTTGATTAATGATTGATAGGAGGGCCCAGCTCACTTTGGGGTGTGCCAGCTTCTGTGCAGGTGATCCTGGTTGTTATGATAATGGTAGTTAAACTGAACGTGAGCCTAGAAGCAAGCCGGTAAGTAGCATCCCTCCATGGTCTCTGCTCAAGTTCCTGCCTTGGCTTCGTACCTTGGTTTTCCTTGGAAGTCTCAGCCAAATTAACCCTTTCCTTCCTAGGTTGCTTTTGGCTGTGGTATTTATCATAGTAACAGAAAGCGAATTGATTCAGTAGGCAAATACTTTACCAGCTAAGCTATATCCCCAGTCTCCGATCCATCAGAATCTTGCGGGACCACCAGGGTAGAGGCACTGTACTGCTAGCCAAACCATATTTGTGCTGTATATGTTTTCTACAAACATGAACGGGCCTGAGAGGGTATGAAAGAGACAGAGAGGTCCTGACCACGTTCCCCTCACACTCTCTCTGACTCTCCCTGCCGCAAGGAGGTTCTCCATGTGAGCTTACGTGGTGAGCACAGATGACTTGTGTTTCTGTGGGCTAAAGCATAGACAAGCCAGTATATGACCCAGCTGTCTATCCCGGTCTCTGCAGGGCCCAACACCACTGCAAATAAAGGCCGTGTGCATACCCCTGCCCCCACTACTGACTGGTTAGGCACATACTCTGAGTTGATGAAAGTCCTATTTGCAGTAAACCCCTAAGATTTCAGAGTTAGCCAATACGCCTGTGACCTTTCACACTCTGGCTAATGCAGCAGAGGGAAGGAGCATGAGCGATGGGGGCGGAGTATAGCCTGGCACCCATTAATGCCTTCTGGATTGCCCCCCACGGAAAATATGGCAAATACTGAATAGTTGTTAGTGGACAAAATAATAAAACAGCTGACCCTATAGAGCTTGCAACTAGCAGAGGAGAGCAGATAAGAAATACAGTTAATTGGATAAACAGATGTATTGGAGAATTCCAAGCATTAGGACAAGAAATGACAATCAAGTGTAATCCTGATTGACAGCAGTTGTAGATAGCCCCTAATAGAAGTGAACCAAATGACTCCAGATCCAATTCTGGATTGACATCATGATGGCTGCTCCTTTGTGTGTGAAGCCCAGAGAGAGAGAGAGAGAGAGAGAGAGAGAGAGAGTAGCCCCTTTGGAGCCCTCAGCGAACGTTCTGGTCTCTGAGAGCAAGGGACCTGCCCTGGGAATGCGAGCAGAGTGGAGGGAGGGCCACCTTCTGTGCAGTGCATCTGACTGCCTCCGGCAGGATCTAAACAGAGAGAAAAATGAAAAGTGTGCTGACTTGGAACGGGGCCATTGTTCCTGCCTACTCCCTTTTAGTGGCTGGGCTTGGATCTTGACGGCTAGAGACTTGACACCCCAAGGATATTATGATTCTTGCTTTTGTCCTAGTCAGTTTTAACTATTGACTTGATACATTCTAAATTCACCTGAGAACAGTCTTAATTCAGGGATTGTCCAGATTTGTCTATGGTCAGGTCTCTGGGGGATTGCCTTGATTGTTGATGGATATGGGCTCAACCCAGCATGGGTAACACCATGCCTCGGGCAGGTGGGCCTGAGATAATTAGGAAAAAAGCTATGATCTCTATGAGCCTGCAAGTGCATCCTCCTCCATGGTTTCTGGTCGTTCTTCCTTCCTGGGCTGGTCATGTGTCTCTTGGTTGGGAGGTAGTAATAGGTGGAATAGCAATCAATTCTGATGTCGGCAGTTCCTGCTTGAGTTCTCTGTTCTGCCCTGAGTTTCCCTCAGAGGATGGGCCTGTAGACTTATAAGCGGATGTAAGTCACTCTTTAGTACACACAAGTTCTTGAACTGGGATCTGACTGAGGGCCAGCCCTATATCAGAAAGAAAAAGGATGCAATGCTTATTTCGGGCTTGTCACAGGATTCAGGAATATGAGCATCCACTTTGAAAACGTTAAAATATCTTTTGTGTTGGACATAATTACTAGTGTGTAGTTTCGTAGTTCAGAAGTTATCTGGGCATGGAATGGTACCCCAAGCCTCTGCTGTAGGATCTATTACAGCAGAAAGATGGTGACTATAGTTGGTGGAATGTTGGATAGAAGCTGGTACAAGTGGTGGGCATAGAATAATGAGCCAGAGAAGCTTAGATGGCCTTATTCACCAGTGTCCATCCTGTAGGAGCTTGTGCCTGGCACCAAGCAACTTCCACACTGAAAACATATGGATCAGTATTTTGCTCCACTTTAAAAATTACTGTTTGCAGCCGGGCGGGTGATGGCGCACGCCTTTAATCCCAGCACTCGGGAGCAGCAGGCAGGCGGATCTCTGTGAGTTCGAGACCAGCCTGGTCTACAAGAGCTAGTTCCAGGAAAGGCTCCAAAGCTACAGAGAAACCCTGTCTCGAAAAACCAAAAAAAAAAAAAAAAAATTACTGTTGCTCACTCTTAGTATTCACACCAGAGCAACAGAGTCGATTAAATGCATCTTCAATTAATTCAAAGCTGCTCTTGCATAATTATTATACCTAAATATTGTGTTTTAATGACCTGTACTTAATTCTAACGCCCTCCAAGTGGACTGCCTATGTTACATCTTCTCCCAGGGGTCTGAGACAGTCTGTCTGGCTCAGCAGGAGACACGGTTTCAAATGTCGTTGTCAAAGTCTCTTTGCACCAGCGTCCATCCTTCCAACTAAGCCAGATTCAGCTGTGCATCTTTCATATAGTGCACAATGCTCTTCCTAGAAGGAGAGTGGGAGAAGAGATGGGGGCATCACTGCTCCCATACAACTGGAAGAGTCATGACCTTGGCAAAAATAAGGAATCTAGACACAGAGACAGGCAACTAGTGCTCTCAGAGTGAATGAAATTTGTTCTAGTTTTCATTCTGTTTGCTGCAATGATACTTTGACCAAAGGCAGCTAGAGGAGGAAAGGGTTGACTTCAGCTTACAGGGAGAGTCCAGGGAAGTCGAGAGGCAGGAACTCAAGGATGCAGGAACTGAATCAGAGACCATAAAAATACACTGCTTACTGCTCTGACATGTTCCTTATACATAGCTCAGCCTGCTTTCTTATGACTCAGAGCTACCTGTTCATGGGTGGCACTGCCCCGGGTGGGCTTCACCCTCCCACATCAATCATCACCAAGAAAATGCCCTACAGACTTATCTGCAGGCCAATCTGATGGAGGCATTTTCTCAGGTGACATTCCTCTTCCCAAACAACTCTAGCTAAAAAAAAAAACAACAAAAAAAAAAAAAAAACTTCCACAAAGAGGCTCTGTGCAAAGCTTCAGGGCTTAGACTCCAGGAAGTGTGTCAAAAACTCAACTTTGTAAGGGCTGGAGATGTCGCTCGGTGGTAGAGTGTTTGCCTAGCATGTGCCAGGACCTGCGATCAGTCTTCAGCACTGTTACAAACTTAGCTCTGGCACTCTGAGTGTGAGCTTTGAATGTCAAACTCTGAACTTGGCATTTCACATGTGTTAATTTGGTGTGCCCTTACTTTTAACACTCAGTACTTCTGCTCTCACATCTACATTTAATCCTAGATATTCCAAAGTGTCACACTAGCTATAATTACAAGTAGTGAATGATGATGCAAGCATGGTGATATTATATAGTGCAATTAGATATACAAATACTATGATATCTATTTTGTTAATACAGACAGCCTAAAAGACCTGGATATCCTGTGAAATTGGGGAGAAGTTGGTGGCCACACTCTACTAATCCTGTACAAGAAGCCAGCCAACTCTGGCTGGGATTCACTGGCTTATAACCTTAATGTCAACAAGACCCTGATAACTGTCTTGTGTCTTCCTAATGCAAACATATAAATTCAATGAACGGTGAACAAATAGGAAGTTCACACAAAATACCCAGAGAATTGGTTTCATGGCTACTTATACATAATAAACCTATGGTGATCACATCTCTTATATAAAATGTCATCATAGACAAAGTTATGGTGTATAATGCCTGAAATCCCTAGTATTTAGGGAAGCTGAGACAGGAGGGTCACAAGTTCAAGGTGAACCTGAACTACACAAGCAGAAGAGGAAGAGGTGGGGGGAAGCAGGAGGAAAAAGAGGAGAGAAGGAATAGTGGGAGAAGCTGGAAAGGGAGGAGGAGAAAGGGGAAGGGAAGATGAAGGAAAAGAAGGGAGAAGGAGGTGGAGAAAGTAGTTAGCAGGGAGGGGCAGAGGGGAGGACAAAGAAAGGAGGAGGAAAGTTATTGAAGTGTCTGTGTTGATTAAATGACTTGTGTGGCTTTTGCTGTGGTTAGCATCTGGGGGCCAGCATCCTTCCAGATGTTAGCTCCCATAATGTGGGACTACGGAGTGCTCAAGGAAGGGAGGGCTTGTGTGTTGCTGACCAACTTTAGTGTGGCAGCTAATCGGTAAGTGGGAGGGCTTCAGTAGGCAGCTAGTCCTTAAGGATAAAACTCTGTGTGTTGGTACACGTCTTTAATCCCAGCACTTGGGAGGCAAAAGACAGGTGGATTCTCTGTGAGTTCAAGGCCAGCCTAGTCTACAGAGAGAGTTCCAAGACAGCCAGAGCTACGTAGTGAGACCCTGTCTCAAAAAAGACTGTCTCTCTCTCTCTCTCTCTCTCTCTCTCTCTCTCTCTCTCTCTCTCTCTCTCTCTCTCTCTGTGTGTGTGTGTGTGTGTGTGTGTGTGTGTGTGTAAAAGAGAGAGGGGGAGGGGAGAAGGAAGAAGGGAAGAGGAGCAGAGGAGAGGAGGAGAGAGGAGAGGAGAGGAGAGGAGAGAAGAAAAATAAAGAGAACAAGAAAACAAAGAGAAAGTTCTGAGAATTGAAGTTGTGTGGGGGATGGGCTTTCCTATTCATAAAAACCAATACTTAGGTTTTCAATGTGTGTAGCTGGGCTCATCCCAGCAGGTGCAGCCTTTAACAGAGAAAAGGCTAACAGCAGGGAGCATCCCTTGAAGAACCAGATCCTATAGTCTGGAAAGCTGGGACCTCTGTCCTGGTGTGGCAACTCAGGGTCAATTTTTAACTTTGGAAAGCAAGTTTCGTGTTATATTAACATAATAAAGGAAGTGATAAAGAAAATTCTAGAAAATCAGAATGAGCAGGTGGTTCTCTGCCACTTTTATCAAAGTGCCCGCAAAGCCAGAATGAATTCGGCCTACCTCACTGAATAGGATGGCCTGCAGACTAGTGGAGGTAGAATCACAATATTCAATCTTCACAGGGCTAAAAATCCCAATCACCCAACTACCAGGTATTTCAAACTAAAATAATTACAAGCTTTCATTGAGAAACAGCAGCCTTTTAAAAACTGAACACATAGGGGGTCACCAAGGGGTAAAGACTGCCAACAAAGGTAGAGTTCAGAGCAGAGTCTGCCGCCATCCTTGTCCATGGGTTCTAGTGACTTTAAGGGTCTTGTCCATGAAATTGAGAGATGACACGGATGGGTCACAGCCTAGCAAGTAGGCTTCACACAGTCATGTCTGATTAGGTCACTAAGCAGAGTTATGCTCAGGCATACAGACCAGGATCAGATAGACCTAAAGCTCCAACCTTCTGAGTTGCCTTATTGCTATACAGTGATACATGGCAGATGAAGTAGATATAGACAGATTATGAATGATAGATGATGGAGAAAGAGAAAGGGGGTGATGATATAGATAGATAGATAGGTAGGTAGGTAGATAGATAGATAGATAGATAGATAGATAGATAGATGAGACAGACAGACAGACAGACAGACAGACAGACAGACAGATAGATAGATAGATAGATAGATAGATAGATAGATAGATGACATACAGATGGAAAGATGGGTACAAACAGATAATAAATGAAAAGAGATAGATAATGGGTAGATAGATGATAGACTAATTGATTGGTAATAGATGAGCAAATAGTCAAATGGTAGGTAGATGATAGGCAGAGAGATGATAGGAAAAAAAAGAAGGGGACCATAGGGGGAGGAATTTAACCTCTACTACTGCTTTTTCTTATCTAGTTTGCTCCAGCAGGGACTGTTTTTAATTCTGTTCACCTAGAGTGTTCTGTGAACCACTGGTGACTAGGCTAACCCCACACAAACTCTGATTCACAGGGACAGGGACAGGGACAGAGCCTCCACATCATCATTATTTAATTAACATCCACTTCCACATGACCTCTATAGACCAACTTGAACTGCGTACCCCTGGGCCAGGGGCCAAGCAGAGTGTGGTCGAGTGGCAGAGGATTACATCCTTATCCCGGTACTCAGGAAATGCTAAAGGTGAAGTTTTGAAGCTCTCTAGTTAAGACCCTCCACAGATTGAAGGAAGTTTGCTGCTATATCTAGTTTTAAGAGATTATTTTAAATAGGGATTAGAATTTATTTCGTAGTTCTTCTTGAATTTTCAGCTGAAAGATAGCTTGCATTAAACTCTCTTTATTCTTATAAAAAAGTATTTATGGCCACAAGCTTTCCTTAGAATATCATATTTTCCTATTAACTCACAGATTTTTTTACTGTTTTATATTTTATCAATATATAAAAAGGATTTTAATTTTCATTCTGATTTATCATTCAGCTCAAAAATGTGTATATGTGCTTTCTGAATTTTCAAGTAGGTGAGATGCTTAAATTGTTGTTTTGTTCTTATATCCAACTCTATTGCAGTCAGTGTATGAAAATACCCCATTTCTCTGCCTTTAGAATTTACTGTGATTTCCTTTGTGGCCCAAGATGAGTTGATTTTTAATCTAAAAACATAATTGCAGGCGGTGTGGTGGAAAACTATTATCCTCTGTGAGGCACAAAGCTACAAAATCAAGCCTTTCTTATTCACTAACCTATTTCCTTAATTACTTTTTGTATCTTGATATGTTACTTATGAAAGAAGTGTGGAAGTCTGCCCTGTCCCCTTTCACTTCTCCTCAGCATCTCTGCCATAGAGCTCTAGGCACCAGTACCAGTCCTGGCAGTTTTCTGTGGAACTGCTCAGTACATCATGTCTGTGCTACTGATGGATCAACGGATATGGGAATGTTCAACGGGCAAGATAGAACTGATGGAAGACACATATATAAGTATAAGAAGAGAGGAAGCTAGTGGTCATTGCAAACGTGGAGATAAAGGAGTCCCAGGAATCATCTTTAGGCTGTCTGCAAGCTAGATTCCTCATCCAGTCCAAAGACCTCCAAACCCGGGGAGCAGAGGGTATGACTAACTCTCAGACCAAGCCCCACACAGCAAGTCCTAGACTATAAAGGCTGGAGGGACTGGGGCTGTGATATCCACAGGGAGGAGAAAGAGAAGTGTGTCCAGCTGCAGGAGACAAACACACTCCCTTTTCTTGACCTGCTATTCTGAGTGCAGATTTCCTCTCCCTGGTCTACTCTGGTGCCACACGTGTCTCACCTGGGGATGTCCTATCGGGCATACCCAGAACTGTGCTCTCCTGAATTCTGCTCACGTTGACACCCACAATTCACACTTACAGTGGTCCGCAGCCATCGTTGTACATTGCTAGAGTCCTTCTGACTGTGAATGTCTCTCTGTTGTGCTGAAAATTACAACTGGATTCAGCTGAAGACCATCATGTGGAATAAACCAGGCCTAGGAAGACAGATGTCATGTTTTCTCTCAAATGTGAAACCTAGGTTTTGGAGATCATAATAAGTGAAATAATAGGCCTAGAAAGAACAATGCCATGTTTTCTCTCAAATATGAAACATAGATTTTTATGTGCACACACACACAGAGGGAACAGACGGACAGAGAGACAGAAAGAGAGACTCATGGGCATATTATGTGACAGTAGAAGACATGTTTAGGGAACGGAAATGACAAGCAGGAGGGGAGGGGTCAGTAAGAGGAAACAGAATCAAAGTGCATGTTATACTTGAGCAAACCATTAACCCCCACTTTGTACACCATATATATGCTAATTGAAATCTCGAGTTTCAGCACAGCCAGTGCTACCTACATAGAGAGACCCTGTCTCAAACACAAACGAAATCTTTTACAATTCTGTTATGCCAAATGTTGATTTGAATGTCTTTTGGTTTATGCTTTTTTTTTTGCACATGTGTATATTGTACATGCATACCGGTGTCCACAGGGGCCAGAAGAGGGTATTGGGTCTCCTGGAGCTGGAGTTACAGGAGGCTGTGATCCACTTGATGAGGGTGCTGGGTACCAAACTCCAGTCTTCCGGGAGAGCAGCAAGTGCTCTTATCCACTGAGCCATCTCTTCAGCCCTGAGGTTAATTTTTATTTCATAAAGTTAGTCGGCTTACCTTTATTTTCATCATTTTTCATTTTGTTTTAAAGTTGTCTCATGTAAACAACTATCCAAATATTTGGATAGTATGGGTTTTTTCCTGAATCTGGGAGTCTCTGTCTTTTGATGTCATTTTATCCCATTATGACTACATAGATATCCCAAGACTTTAAGTTTTCCATGCTGTCTTCTTATTTTGTTTGTTTGGCTTATTGGTTTTGTTTTTAGTTGATTTGTTTGTTAGTTTGTTTTCATTTTCTCCTTTCTGGCTTTGGTAGAATTGATGGAACTTGCTTTTGTTTCTCTTTTATGTTTGAAATTTCGTATCTGTTCTCCTGTCCATTATTTTTAGATTTTTAGCCTGGCTACTTAAACGTAGATTTTCCCCAGCATGATACAAGCTCCATCTCCCCCTTGTATGACTTTCTTCTTACTGTGTGTTCTCCCTCACCTGCCCCTGCAATCCTCACCCGACATTCAGTGGCATGGCTCAGTTTTAATCGGGCTACCTCTGTGCTCATTCTTGTTTCTTCTAATTAGATATCTTCCTTGGATCCCCCACCCCCAGAAGTTGTAGAAAATACTGGTGGGAGCACGGTTTTTAGGAGCCCAGCATTTTGTGGACATTTTACCACTTTCCTGTCCTCTGGGAAAAAGACACAACTCAGCTATGTGTAACTCTATTAACCAAAGTTCTGGAAGGTCCACCAAAAGAGGAAGAGCAAGAAGAAAAGGGTGTATACTGTTACCAGGTGAAGGCTTCTCCCCACCCAGTCCTGGTCCACGTTAAGGAGCTCAGCTGAAAAACATATGTTCTGTATAGACCTTTATTTAGCAAAAGACCACAGTGATTGCCACCGCCAGAGAGTCAGATGGGCTGGCCAGAGGAGGGAGGACAGCTTATTAGCTTCTGTAAAGCATTTTTTTCTTTTTAAATTTTTTTTATTGATTTTTATTGTGCTCTACATTTTTCTCTGCTCCCCTCCCTGCCTCTCCCATCCCCTTCAACACTCTCCCAGGATCTCCATGCTCCCAATTCACTCAGGAGATCTTGTCTTTTCCTACTTCCCATGGACATTTGATCTATGTATGTCTCTCTTAGGGTCCTCATTGTTGTCTAGGTTCTCTGGGATTGTGATTTGTAGGCTAGTTTTCTTTGCTTTATGTTTAAAAACCACTTATGAGTGAGTACATGTGATAATTGTTTTTCTGGGTCTGGATTACCAAACACAATGATATTTTCTAGCTCCATCCATTTGCCTGCAAAATTCAAGATGTCATTTTTTTCTGCTATGTAGTACTCCATTGTACAAATGTACCACATTTTCCTTATCCATTATTTTTTCAAGGGGCATTTAGGTTGTTTCCAGGTTCTGCCTATGACAAACAATGCCACTATGAACATAGTTGAGCACATATCCTTGAGGCACAATCGAGAATCCTTTGGATATCTACCCAAAAGTGGTATTACTGGGTCTTGAGAAAGGTTGTTTCCTAATTTTCCGAGAAATCACCATACTGACATCCAAAGGGGCTGTACCAGCTTGCATTCCCAGCAGCAATGCAGAAGTGTTCCCTTTATCTCACAGCCTCTCCAGCATAAGTTGTCATCAGTGTTGGCCATTCTTACGGGTGTAAGATGGAATCTCAGAGTTGTTTTGATTTGCATCTCTCTGATGACTAAGGATGTTGAGCATTTCCTTAAGTGTCTTTCAGCCATTTTAGATTCGTCTGTTGAGAGTTCTCTGTTTAGGTCCCAGACTCACCGTGTGAAGCATTTTTAAGTTCTTTATGGTCCTCTTCATCTTGGGAAGCCATTGTTAAGGTCTTCAACTCACCCCACTCTACTGTACCTGCTCTTGCTCTGAACAAGGATGTCCTGTGCTTTTTTTTTTCTTCCCTACTTATCAAGATGTTTGTTGGTGGGCACATGATCCCTGGGAAAGGATCCAAGCATGTGAGTTTCTGATACAGCTTGAAGAACCTAATTGAAGCTTCAAGAGAATTTCTAGCCACAAAGGGAATTTCAACCTCTAAGAGAGCCAGCTCGAAAGACATGTAGTTTCCTTGGTTACCTCAGATTGCCAATTGTGCTAAAATACACGTGGCATGAAATTTTATCATCTTAGCCACATCGAGCGAACATTTCAGTGACCTTTGGGACAGTCACGGTTGTGCTGACCGCCATCACCACATCCATCCCCAGAGCTTCTCTGTCTTCCAAGCTGAAATTATGCACCCATAGATACTAACTTCACAGTCCCAACTTCACAGCCCCTACCCCACCCCATGCCCACCCCTGATAGCTCCACTTTACCTCT
The DNA here is from genome assembly GCF_903992535.2 of Arvicola amphibius. Taxonomy (NCBI): domain Eukaryota; kingdom Metazoa; phylum Chordata; class Mammalia; order Rodentia; family Cricetidae; genus Arvicola; species Arvicola amphibius. The sequence continues at coordinate 49,473,425 of NC_052050.1, forward strand.
CTCACTGTAAGGTGACCACTGCCACTCCAGGCAGTCACGTGACCATCCGTGCGGTCTGTGGTTTTCTAACTGGGCTATTTCACTCAGCTACGGTCTTTGTGCTTCCCCATGTTGAAACCTAGGTAGAACTTGCCTTTTTTTTTTTTTTTAGGTAAGATGACTTTCTATTACAATAATATGCTATATTTTATTTATCTGTTCATCCATCAGTGGCCACTTGGGCTGTTTCCACCTTTAGGCTACAGAAAACAATGATATGGATATGAGCTGTGCTGCTTATTTTTCTCTCTATGATAAAATGCCTGGCAGAAGGTGTTTTGGATTAGGGTTTCTGAGGGATTTCAGAGAGTAAGACATGGGGTAAAAGGAGCTGGGACTCTGCATACCACAGAGGCAATAGGAATCTGATCAAGCAAGCCCAAACCAGGGGCTGTTTTAACCTTCAAAAGCCATTTCCTATTTCCTCCAGCAAGATTCCATCTGCTTCCTATATAGTTTCCACAGGCTCCCAAGATAATGCTAGTGACCAGACACAAAAGAGGGCATTGCACAACCAAATCGTAACACGAGGCATCAATCTGACTCTTCAGATTATAATATCCATGTCCTTTTAAGGCATATTCTTTACCATCGTCAAAGTCCTATGTGTGTCTTTCAAATGTTCACTCATGGACTTCGGAGTTGGCTTACCTCACCCATTGCTGGCTTCTGGTTGTAATCAGCTCTGTGGCATCCGTGTGCAAAGTCTACACACATACACATGAGGATGGCATAGTGGTGACGAGCTGGGAAGAGGCATTAGCTGCACTTCTGGGGACAGGACTCTGGTTATGCTGGGTGTCATCAATCACCCCAGACCCTCTCCTGCCTCTCAGATCTGAACAGTCACACTGGTTTCTCCCTCTTGAAATATAGTACCTTCCTAGATACCTACAAAGGAATGACACCTCCCATCAACCCCCTATCTGTAGCTTGACAGCTGTCATTTGAGGTCACAATGCTCAGGCTTAGATATCCTTTTGACACCAGACCTGGGCATTGCAGTCTTTGACACTGCTTGATAACATTTCCCCTGCTCAGACTAAGGGACTTCTCAGGGTTCCTGTTGACAGCATCTCCTCCTCCTTCCAGAATGTTTTGGAAGCATTTAGGAACTGCTTTTCAGAGTCAGGTCACTAGAAGAAGGCAGCTGCCACACGGGCATTATCTACCATCTCGAACTGGTTACCAGGAATGTTCTGAGAGTTTCTTATCCCCAAACTTCTGTGTAAACCAATAAAGCCTGTTACTCAAGGAAGAACAGACTTCAGCACCCATGTGTTTGTCTTTGTTACTGAAAACAGGAATTTTTTTTGGTGGCCAAATATTTTGACAAAAGCTTTGCAATTTCTTTCCTGTACTCTCCCTAAGGAATGGCGTTTCTGAATCCCAGAGAGTCTATGGATAGCAGCTGGCCTGAAAATATGTGTTCCTTTGAGAAGCTGTGTCTCCCCTGCCCTACCTCCTATAGAGGTACCTACACAGCTAAGAGAAATCTCATTTTATTCTTAGCACGAGTTACAAATTTCTGATTGCCCTAGGAAACCTTTGTAGAGACAACTCCAGAAAATCCTACCAGGTGTAGAAACTGAGGATCCAGGGGGAGGAGATTAAGACAGAATGGTATATGGAGAAAGAGAAAAAAAAAACCCTCTGTTTCTGTGTGTTTCTTCCCCCTTGGGGCTGTGCAAATTAAATTGGCTGAACAAGAGTTACAGAGAGAAGGGAGTTGTTTATCTGTGTGATGAGCATGTGTTCTGCGGGGAGCAGCTCAGAGGGGTGGTGGGAGCTGGATGAAGTGCAATAGATTTCTTTGGGAAAGACAAATGGATTGTTTGGGACTATAAACAAGAGGTAGAAAATATCTGACAACATTTGACTTCTCAGAGTACAAATGGTCTTTCCGCCTTCTTCAGGGTGGTGAAGCTCACATGGAAAAGCAGCTGATGGTGACCTTATTTCCCCCAAATTGCTACTTTTAGACAAATAAAGAAAGGGTTGAGAAGGCTCTTTTATCCTGCTCTGTTGACTATCAAATGTCTTCAATTCAAAATAACCTCTATACCAGTTCTGTAGCCTTGAGAGAGTTCCTACTCCACCTGCAACAAGCTTTGGCTGCCAGAGATGGGGCTGTTGATTCCTTCTCCTCCTCACCACCACCCACCAAAAGGAAGAGAGATTGGGGAAAGGACAGTAAACCAAGGGAAGGCCTATGTGTCTGCAAGACTCTGCAAACCATTGTTCTCAAAATCCGCTGCTGGGAACACTCTGAAATGGAAATGAAAGCAGGCTGGGGTTCACATCCCAGATGGCCAGACGCTGCTGGCAGATAAAGACAGGAATTAGACCTTGGGGATTCTCCAGGACCTGAGGAACCCTTGGCTTTCAAAAGCTGCAGATGGAGAGGGGTGGACCAGGTTTATCTCATTTTCCAAGAGCTAGTGAATCCCAGCTGGCAGGGTAATATGCAAATGTCGAGTGGGACTCCCTCTGCGGGTGGAGAGGGACTGTTAGCTGACTGTCATCCCCTTCTGTGCCCCAGTCTCCCTGGAGAAGCATCCCTGCACGGACAGCAGTTTTGATTCCAAGGACTTTCCAAGTGTCCCTGAAGTGCTGTATTTCAACATGTGGCCTCTGTGTCCAGGCTTCCTCACTGCCACCCTTTCTGTCACTACTTAGAAAAAAAATGGCTTTTGTTGGACCATGTTTTCAATGGTAAGATGAGGAAAATTCTGGAGGCAGTGAGGTTTGTATGACAATGTAAGTCTTAATGTCACAGAATCGCATACCTGCAGATGGCTAAGATGAAAAAAAAATGCTTTGTATATTTTACCCCAATAAAAATTCCTTTGTCTGAGTTTAAAAGGCTTTTAGAGACATAATTGGAGTACCACGCACCAAAGTGCACATAGGTTCATGATTTGAAGTACACTGGACATACATATTCAGATGGTAAACAAACTCATCACCAAGAACTTCTCCCAGCTATCTATAATCTCTTTCTTTTTCTTGCCACATCCTGGTACCTATCAGGTCTACTGGTCTGCATTCTATTGTTGTGGACTAATTTACATTACTTATTATTTTGTACAGATGAATTAAAGGGCACCTACTCCCTTCTTGGTTGTTATCTTTCGTTTGACAAGAGAGTCATCCAAATCACTACGTTTACCAGCAGTGTGTGCCTTTTGATTGCTGGTGAGTCTTCTAATGCATAGAAGTTCCACAACTTTCTTTATGCATCCATCTGTTGGTATTTAGCCTGGCTTGAGTTTTTTTCTATTAACCCCAAAATCACTAGGAATATTTATATGGATATCTTTGGGTTGATGTAAGTTTTGTCTCTTCTTTTTGGAGGTAAATAGTTGAATGTGTTTGATGTTTTAAGAAAATGATAATTTTCCAAAGCAAAGTCCTTAAACTTGTTTGTATATATTTTCTTTTAGACTATGTCAAAGCAAGCTTTACCTGTTAACCTAGAGAGGGAGTCTTAGTGGAGCAGTTGCTAGATCAGATTAGCCTGTAACTATGTCATGGATGAACATTTTGATCAATGATTGACATAGGAGGGCCAAGTCCACTGTGCATGGCCCCATTCCTTGGGCAGGTGGTCCTGGGCTGTGTGGAAAGCATGGGCCTGAGTGACCTAGCAAGCTTCATTCCTCCATGGTTTCTGCTTCAAGTTCCTGCTTTAGTTCTTGCCCTGACTCCTCAGTGATGGACTGTGAGCTGGAATTGTGAGCCAGAGTAAACCCTTCCTCCTTCAAGTTGACTACTTCAGTTTGTTTTTCCCTTGGCAGCAGAAAGCTGGCTGACAAACAGACACACCTGGGCTTGAACTATGGTCCCAGCATGCTGCTAGTCATAGGACCCTGAGCAGATCATTTCATTTCTGTTAGCTCTCTCTCTCTCTCTCTTTTTATGAAAACAGAAATGCCTACTTTGTAGGAATCATGTGCAATTATACAGAAAATAACATTAGGCCCATGACACAGACACTCAAGAAACGAGAGCAGAGCCATCTTTCCTGGTCGCAGGCACCTGGGCTGTGTGAAGCCCACTTGATGTCCCATGTGTCCTCAAACAGATCCCCTAGATCTTCTCCAGGGAATTCCAGTGTGCAGGCAGAAAGCAGAAAGTCAACAGACATGTACTGAAGAAGTCATCCCTAGAAAACAAGGTGGCTCATACTCATTGTCAGCTGGGATGGGCTAGGATAACCTAGAAGACATAGCTCTGCATCTGTCTGCAAGAATGTTTCCAGAGAACTTCCCTGAGGACAGAGAACAGACTGGATGAAAGTTGGGTTCTGGGACTGAATAAGAAGAAAAGAGGAGAGAGTGAGCCAAGAGTGCTGGCATCTAAGTCTCTGCTTCCTGACATTGATTTACCAGATGCAACCCTGCCACCCTGCCACCCTGCCTTCCTTACTGAGATGGACTGTACCCAGTGTTAGGCAAAACAAATTCTTCCTCCCTCTCTTAAGTTTCTTTTTATCAAATACTTTTTAGTAGCAACAGGGACAGTAAATAATCAGAAAATTAGCCTGTCCAGGGTTGGTGATGTAGCTCAGCGATAGAATGTTTGCTTCCCTAGCTCCCATGAGGCACTGGGCTTCCTTCTCAGCACACAAAAAAAGAAAAAAAGAAAGAAGAAAAAAAAAAAAAAAAAAGAAAGAAAGAAGGAAAAAAGAAAGAAGAAAGAAAGAAGAAAGAAAGAAGGAAGAAAGAAAGAAGAAAGAAAGAAAGAAGGAAGAAAGAAGAAGACAAAAACTCACTAATTTGTAAGGACTGGTAGGTATTTTTATTTGTTGTTGTGATGTTTCATCTTGCTGGCTAAATGATATCAAGCAAATACACAGACAATGTAAACCTTCATTTCTTCCTCTATAAATGGGACAATAACCTCACCTCACAGTGCTGTCCTACAGACGGAGTGACAAGACCACCTATAGGCAAATTCCCACCACCTAGTCCAGCACACAGTGAACACTCAATAAGGGTCAGTTCCTATCACCTTCAGTTTTTTTTTTTTTCCCTAGCCTTTGTTCACTGAAATGAAATTAGGAATTACCCTTTCTCATCTGGAAGTCCAAGGTTCCATCCTGCTTTTTAAAATGGAGTCATGGCATTTCACCTCCTGCACCTTTGTTTCTGAGAAAATCCCACCCTCCTCTAGACCGTGCATGCCTTGGGAGCAGAGACTTTGTCTGACCCCCATCTGCCTGCCTCAGACTGCCCGCTTCACACTAGGTACGCAGTACATGTGCACTGAATTAGGTGCTGAATGAATGACTAAGTAAATGACATTGCGGTTATGACAGAAGCTGTGAGGGAAAATTAATTTGCAGATGGAAATATTACATTGTGTACCCAATCTTGCAAAACAATGAGGCACAGCTTGCAGGAGTTTCAAGCACTTTTTCAGAAATTTAATTGCCAGTTAATTTTCCTGCAAAACACAATAACCTCTACAAGCTGAAGGAAATAAAGCGCAGCTCTGGAAACTTCATTAGGCTCTGCCTCAAACCGCACCGGCTTTTTTCTGAGTTTCAAACCCAAGGATACGAGCTGCTCTAATTGGCACTGTCTTTGTTCATGTGTGAAGGGCCTTTATTTTACTTCCTCCCCTCCTCATATTCTCTTCAGGTCTAACCTGTGACTACAGAAGTGAGGGTAACCTAGGCAAGCCAATCCTGATATCTCTGACATAGTGTTATCTTGTCATCAGGGCTCAATCTGAGACCACGACTGGGTTTTATTCTGGGACTATGTAACATGAGGGCCTGTTTGCTGGGGTTTCTGTCCTGCCAGGTACCCTGCAACTGGCAAGCCCCAAAGGAAATCACACAGAGATCTCCATAAGATTATACACTGATTGGCCCATTAGCTCAGTCTTATTCGTTCTTGTAGCTTATATTAACCCATTATTCTTATCTATGTTAGCCACATGGCTCTCGGTACCTTTCAGTAGGGCAGGTTACATCTTGCTTCTCGGTGGTCTGGGCTGGAATGGGAGGAATGGGCTTCCTCCTTCCTAGCATTCTCCTGTTCTCATTGCCTTGCCTCTACTTCCTGTCTGGTTGACCCGCCTATACTTCCTGCCTGGCCAATCAGCGTTTTATTAAAATACGTGATTGACAGAATACAGACAATTCTCCCGCATCAGGACTATTACAGTCTTATTGAAAAAGGTGCCCTCCACCCCAACTCCTATATCCAAACACTTGACCAACCCCCTAGTGGAATCATTTTAAGAGACAGTAGACCCTTTGAAAGGCAGGGACTAGATGAAAGAAGTGGCTCTCTGAGGAGGCAGGCCTTGAGATTTATACATTGACTTCACTTCCTGTCCCAACTCTGTCTGGTCTTCTGAGATGTGAACAAGCAGCCTTTTGCTTCTGCAGCCACCAAAGTAAACTGTTCCCACCACCATGCCTTCCCCACTGTGAGACCCACACAGCATTAACCAAAATGATCCCTCTCCTAAGCTGTTCTTGTCAGGTGTTCGGGCGTAGCAATGAGGAAAGCAGCTAACAAAAGGCCCAGAATCAGGACTCAGTCTGAGACCACCATCCAGGCTCAGTTGTGACTATATTCAGGGCTCAGTCTGGGATCATGATCAGAATACAGCTTCAGCATCCATATGTTCATTATCGTTTCTCTCTGACACACACACACACACACACACACACACACTATAGAGATACAACTCTGATCCAAATATCACATAGACAAGAGGTTCTTGCCACACTGCTCAGTGAATTGTTATTAAGTTAAATTGTATTAGATAGATCCTCAGAGCTCCAAGATGAGGTAGTACTGGGGCCAAAGAGGAGCAAGAGGACAGCACACATCGAGAGAGAAGAGACCCATAATTCAAGTGCACCACAAAGAGCTGAATTTTGCCTTGACCCATTTGAATATTGGTCAGAGAACTGCATCTGTCACCTTCAGTCGCAAGGTCACCTTCATGGAGATCTCAGAGCTCCAGACAGCCAGCCTGGAGATGTGATCCCTCCGGCCAGACTGCACAAGCTCCAGCACCGGCTGTCACCTGCTTATATCACTGCTAAGTGGGTCAGCACTTCCCTGTCACTCTGCTGACTGACAGTATGCAAAGTGGCTGGGGTGCCTCAGTCACAGCCCAGAAGCCACCACATCAGCAGTGAACCTGTGGCAGCATTGTGACTCTGGGAATACTGTTAAATCTCCACCACCCTCCTTTGGGGGTCATTTGTGTTTTCTTTAACAAGTGTGAGAATGTCCCTTATTTGGTCTCCCCTCTCGGCTTCCTCCAGTGTCCTGTGTAAAGGACACTTTTGAGATGCTGATGGGATGCAATGAGGCTAGTTACAAAATGAATGAGATCTGACAGCCCAGATGTGGACTGCAACCTGTCAGCTGATAGTCACCTCACTGGACTGGAATTCCGTGTTTACTGCTTGCTGTGTTTGTGAAGGGGCAGCATCAGGGTCACTCTTCTAAAAGATGACCAGAGAGACAAAGTGAACACCAGCAAGAGCAGGTCCAATACTTAAATTCTCCAAGATTCTTATAGGCTGGTTATTTGTTTGCTTGTTTGTTTCACTGGGTCTAAGAAGTGTCCTTCACACCCCCGAAGATGCTTGTTGCCAAGGGCTCTTACTGCTAATGGCCTTTCCACCCAACACTACAGAGGCCACGGCTTGGGTGAGATATGGGACCCAAGGGTCTGAAGAAATGAAGCCCGTTTGCTTTGCTTGCAGCAGACAACCTGTCTGCCAGGGGAGAAGCTGAGAAGTCCCTTTCTGGGTAGTGTCCCACTTAGAAGCCAGGCACACAAGAGGGGAATCATAAATTCCTCTGAAGGGCGCATCCTCTTTGCTATTCAGAGAGGGTCATTTGTATCTAAGGAACATCAAACAAGCCGACTCAGGTTGGTTTATGGGCCATAGAGAGATGGCCCAGGTGAAACAAATGTTTGAGCAAAGAGTAGTGTTGGGAGTTATCAAGAGAAACAGAGTATCCTGAGCCCACTGAGGATTCCATTAAGGTGAGTCCTGCTGATAGGTCTTCCTCTGTTCTTGTCTCTGCTGCAATCTGGCCACCTCTGTCCTGAAAATGAAACTGTGTTCGTGCTGGGAATAAGGACAGGACACACTCATCTGCTGCACAGGATATGCTTAATCCCATGGAGGCAGGAGGTATGTCAGGATGTATGCTTGCCCCTGATTGGTTGGAGGCAGGAAGTACTTAGCCTTGTGGGTTTTGCCTTGAGAAGCCCCTAGGTAAGGTAATTCACTGCCATACTCTGGGGGTGCAAGTATCCATGGGCTTGGCAGGTATTTAATAAAGCATGCTTCAAATTTGGTTCAAAAATTGTAGTAGTCGTCTTATTCTCCCTGGAATTAGCAGTGTGTGTGTGTTGTCATTTTTATATCCTTGTCTCTGCATTGTAACTGTGAGGATAAAATTCTGATTCAGAAAGTCTGATTCTCTTCCTGTGCAGCATCGTGAAAGCTGCTTACTCCTCAGCGCCTACGTTTCCGGTTTCTTCAGTCATAAAACAAACAAACCCATAGAGACAATCATCGCATGTCCTTCTCCCATTGAGCTCCAGGTTTTACACTTATATGTATGTGCATATACATTCAGAGATGACAAATGTAGTAGTTAATTTTGATTGTCAACTTGTTGGGACTTGCATCACATCTGGACACATTTGTGAAGCATTTTCCAGATTAGCTTGAAAGCTTCTCTCCCCAAGATGGGATAAGGCCCCCTACCTTATTTTAAATCTTAATTATCCTCATAGTCTGGAAGGCTCACTCACCGACCAGCACCAAGATAGCAAGATGGGTGTCCACAGCCCAGTCAGCTCTGTCCCACAGTGGTAATGGCAATGAGCGACACACACAGTAGGTGTGGAAAGCCGTCCAGAGAGGATTTAAGACACACGGGAAGATGTGAGAGGTTTCTGTGTCAGTACTAGGCCATTGCATTTACGGGTCTTGAGTGCCCTTGGACTTTGGTCTTGTGCAGCAGAGTGAAGACTGTGGTTCAGTTGTCCACAGTAAGCATCTACTGGCCTAACAGCCCACTTGGTGGTATTTATACACATATTCACTTACTGCCCAGACAGAGCTACTTGCTGAAGCTCCTCAAAGTCTTCTGTGTATTTTTGGTGCCTGAATCAGGACTTTACCCACAAAAGAGAAAGATGAGAGATTGACTCATATTGGGGAAAAAAACTTTTTTTTTTTTTCTAAATCTTCATCCGTCAGCCTTGATAGCATAGAAAACCAGTCAATGTGTAAGATGGAAGTTCGCCAAGGTGATGTTGAAATCCAGACTTGGTGAGCTGAGTGTTGGGATCCATTTCAGGCCTTGAAATTGTCAAAAGCATTCCCTGGGGAGCTACTGTCTCAGCCACCATCTCATTACAGAGACCCTAGGGAGAGCTAGACATTTGCTTCTGAGATTTCGCCCTCTGTGGTACTTAATTAGTCATAGCTCACAGTAATTGGCTTTTCTCCTCAGGATGATATTATCCAAGACCTAGGCAAACGCAGGCTGCCTGGGAGAGAGCTGTCAGCCAGTCTAAACCCCTGAGGTCTTCATGAGCCAAGACAGAGTCGGAATGGGGAAGGGGCCAGAATGTGTTTCTTCAGATCATGGGGAACGACAGGTTGGAATTTCACAGCACATTTTCTCGAACATAAAGGGAAGAAAGACAAGCATAGGAATGGCTTGGCAGCAGATGGTGAGCGGAATCCGCCTAGAGAATCTCTTTGGGATAGAAAAAGGAGTTGTAGAGATGCCTGCAACAAGGGTGATAGTGACTCCCACCTGCTGGAATGTCTGCATTTTCTAACCTCAAAGGCTTCATCCAAAGGGAGCTGGGAACTAAAGAGCTGACATCTCCGTCTGAACCAGCACCAATCAATGGCTCTCAGAGAGCACCTGAATAAAGTTAACTGGGGACTAGCTGGTTGCCGTTCAGGACCAGCAGCAGGGAGCAAGGTGTCCATAGCAGAGGGACCGACTTCCACAGAGGACACTGCAGAGCGGGGGGGGGGGGGCAGGAGGGACCACAAGCTGTGGATGATCAGTCTTCCCCGGGAGACAGAGGTGGGGATCTGTCAGACATCAGAGAACAAGATGGCCTCGGCTACGGACCAGATCACCTGGGAGCTATTTACATCACAAGCATCCTGACATGATGCAGGGAGAAAGGCTAAGCAAGGCTTCATTCTGGAGTTGGCCTGAGAGGATGGACGAGCCTGAATGAAGCGGCATTTCACAAACTTCTCCACAATCTTCAGAAGACTCAAGAAAGGCAAAGGCTTGGCAACTGTCAGTTACTGGAGAAAAGTAAATGTATGTGACTGCCCAACACAGCGCAGGATCCCAAGTTAGATCCCAGACATTAGTGGGAACTGGGAAAACTGAATCAAGCTAGAGTAACAAGTGAAGCTTCTTATTTCAATAACTGTAGTGGTTGAGCAAACTATTAGTGGTGGCTGAGTTGAGGATGATGTGCGGGCTTTTTTGGTTGTCTTTCTTTCTTTCTGTCTTTCTTTCTTTCTTTCGTAAATTAATGGATCTGACTGAGTTTTTTTTTACTAAAATAAATTCAATTATTTGATCTTTCTCACCAAACTGAAACCCAAGACTATTTTTCACAAAACAAAATTAACTAGTAAAAATGAATGATTACAGGAGCCCACCCAGGGAGATGCTGACCAAAGGGTAGAGAGCTCCATTGTATAAAATGGTGACTAGTTAATGACACTGTCCTGTACTTTGAAAATGACCAAGAATGTAGATTTTGGTGCCCTCGCCACTGTTGGAAATATACCAGTGAATTCATATGTTTATTAGCTCAGTTTAGCATTCTATAATGTATACACACTCTAAGACCTCAGGTACACAATGCATGCATGGAAACTGACAATTTAAGAGCAATTCAGCTTCTTTAAATATGAATATGGAATAAGCTAGACACACTTGCCCACTGATGACTCTGCAAATGGAAATTAACAGCTCTTCAGCAACCTTAAACTCTTTCTGCACCCAACCTCAGCTTCCTCCTCTATGGAACAGGAGGAAGGAAGGGGATTTCACAGTGGCTGATTTTCTCATCCTGTGATTCAGTTTGAGTACCTTGTCTGAGAGCCTCTAATACACACAGGCTTCCTGCCCGTGGAAAGGGGAAGAAACACTGTGGTCTTGGGGCTGAAGGACAGGTCAGAGGGCCCTGCTGGAGCACAAGAGTATCACAGTTCTCCCTGGTACAGGGGACACCCAGTGCCCCACACCAGTGATGAGAGTCAGAGCAGCTTACTCTTTGCATTATTAGTAAAAGAGAAAAAGGCAGGAACAACCTAAATGCCCATGAATAAAGGACATATTATACAATGAAACATTAGATGTGGTCATTACAAAGAATCAACAACTTATATCAAAGAGAATAATTTCCAACTTATTTTCCAATACATATAAAGAAAACAAGGTATACCAGTATCCATAAATGTCAGTAAACTATTGTTACATAACAAAATCTCAGAACTTAGTGGCATACAACAATAACCATTTGTTCCAGATGCAAAGCTTGAACAGTTATTTGGGGCAACCCAGGACCACTACAGATGAACTAGAATAGCTCTAACCTGGCCTATAATTCTCCGGGGACCAGTCAGTTACCTGGGCCTTGCTTCTCCTCTTGTGGTCAAGGCAGAAGTGTGGAGGAATCTCCAAGGAAAAACACCTCAAATCCTTGTTCATGTCACATAGCCAGAGAAAGCCACAGTCAAACCCAATAGCAACTGGGTGGGAGCATGCTCGTGGGAAGAAGAGGGAATGGATATTGGCCAAATTTCTCTAAAAGTTGTCTATATTTTATAGACATGTGTCTTTAGGTTATATATGCCACAGCTCATGGTGTGGGTATGGGATGTGTATACAGTCTCAAGGGAGGGGTTGATGATGAGCTGTCTCTAGGGAGGGGGAGGTTTCACCGCTATTAAGCTTTTGGATTTTGTAGAGATTTTTGTTGTTTGTATTTTGTTTTGGGGGGGTTTGTTGTTTGTTTTGAGAAGCAAAGCCCCAACACTATATCCCAAGGTGTTTGTATAGTAATTTTCTCACTTGATGTCCAGCTAGGACAGTTATGAAACAGGCAAGGAGAGGATTTCAGCTCATCGTTGGAAATGAGAAGGAAATTTTAATCCCCATGGGTCAGAAAGATAAAACCAGGTTGTCCCTACACTCAGATCAGCAGGCTGCTGCCTCACATCGTGGTGGAGACCATGCTGCTGCCCCACACCGTGGTGGAGATCCCGTGTCCACCCTCACCATTTCATACCAGCCCATTTGAGGATAAGCACATTCATAAAGCACACAGCCCCGGAGAAACAAGGTGTGGTAAGGCCCCTAGATATCATCTGGTCCAACCTTTGCATTCTACATATTTTATGCATGGGTGAAGAGGAGCCAAGAAGTGGGTCTCTCCATCTCGATCTCTCCTGTTTCTGGTGGGACCTTCACATTGTCTTTAGGGAAAAGCTTACAGGAGTGGTTTTCAATCTGTGAGTCTCCACCCCTTTGGAGTGGACTCTTTCAAAGGGGTCATCAAAGACCATCAGAAAACAGATATTTTCATTACAATTCATAACAGTAGCAAAATTACAGTTGTGAAGTAGCAATGGGAATAATTTTATGGTTGGGGGTCACCACAACATGAGGAAGTGTATTAAAGGGTCACAGCGTTAGGAAGGTTGGGAACCACTGCCTTAAAGGATTGAAAACCTTGTAAGTGACATCATTTCCTAGAGCAGGGAGCAGGAAGCATAGTTGCCTGCTAGGTCCTGGTTGAGCCCACAGGGCATCCAGGAGGCTCCTCCTGTGGCTTGTCTGGCAGGAATCTGTAGTCTGACTGGAGAAGCTGGTTGGCTGAGTTCTCAAAGAGCAAGAGGCACTGCTCTGGAAAAGCCTCCGAAGGGCTCCGGGACCCCCCGGGGCAGCTTGGTGCTTGCTCTGTGATGGGGCATGCTGGTTGCAGGTGACACAAAGCTTTACTCGACAACAGACTTTATGCCTGAGCTGCCATGGGGTGTCTCGAGCTCCTTCGCTACTCAGCTCATATGCTTCTTCCCACCAAAGTCCCTTGCCTGCAGAAGGGCCCAAGTGGCTGCCGCCTTAAATGTCTGTCCTTGGCCACACACTCCTAGATTGACTTTCCAGCATCCGAGGCGTCCACGGAAGCCAGCTTTTCCTCTTGCCAGAGTCCCTCATTTCCCTTCTCACTATTAGGCCCCACAGAAGGCAACTAAGAACCGCGTGGGAGGACATGAAAGCCTGCGCCAGATGCTAGTGAGCGAGCCGAAGTGAGTGGGACCCGCGGAGTCCCACTTAAGCCATTTTCAACTTTGCGTGGAAATGGGAGCGTCTGTGAGGCGCGCTGAAAGCTCCTGCAATGAGTAATGTCGCAGAGCGAGCACGAGGAACAAATGGATGCTAATTATTTTGTGCAAGGCAAGACACGCGGAGAATTTAAACAGGGGGTCTGAGGAGCAGATGGTGTGGAGTTGAGAAGCTCAGGGAGGCCGGGCAGCACACTCCGTGAAAGGGGCCGCCCCAGGCACTGATCTGCTTGATACCCCTCTGCAGGATCCCCACTCTGCATTCCAGCTCCAGGCCCCTGCTGGCTGTGCAGCTGGCTGGAACTGGGCTTGCCAGCTTCCTCTTTGTAGTGGGGAATCCTGGGGGCTGGGATAGAGGAAACACCCAGCAGCCCCACAGGGAGCCTGTTCAGGAGCACCTCAGTGCTTTGGGGATAGCTCTTTCAAGCTCACCCCAGGGAAAATGATTCTTGCTTCCCACTCTGTCACCAGAGTTGTCCCAAGGTCCTGTGGTTAGTGGCTCCTCTGGAGCCCTCCTGCCAACCTCAGTAGATGGTCTCAGTCCTGGTGACTGTCTTCTGAGGACTGTTGTTCTCACAGCTCTGGTCACTTCCTGTGGACCTTTCTGGTTTGATGTCACATCCTCCCTGGCCACCTCCTACCAATACCCCAGCTGGGATCACCCAGATTCCTACATTTGTTTACAGACCGCCACTCTGAAGAGTATAGAGACTGGGTCTCTCCAGAACTGGGGTCTGACCAATTCACCCAAAGGCTCCTCTGGAGTTGGGCTTTGGACTTTTCCAAATGGAAATGGAGTACAGCTGGCCCAGCACACAGACAGTAATCAGGCTGCTCGTCGAGAAGTGGAGCATGAGGAAGCTGTGACTCCTCTCAGTCTTCCATCTACTCAAGGCACTTAGCCCGCATGGCATTTGTATCAGGCTTGAGGTGTGCCTGGGGCTACTGTGAGCTCTTTACACTGATTCGCTCCCTCGGTCCTCTCCACAGTCCTGGGAGGCCAGGAACTACAACTATGAGCATTTTACAAATAAGGAATCTGGATGAGGGTGGTTAAGTAACTTGCCCAGGATCACACAGCAAGTAAGCCCCAGAGTTGGGGTGGAATGTGAGTGCCTCTGTGGTCACATGACACACAGAGACTGATGCCAGTGTTCTCAGTCACTTGTATGACTAGGAGTACTTACCCAAGTGGGCTTCCCTGGCCCCCAAGAGGATGTCCAAGGCAGGGGTCAGCTTTCCAGAGAAATAGATAACCTACATGTGTCTCTAAATGTCATCCCCTTGGTCACCCCCTGCCATATCTATTTTTTTTTAATCAATGGGGCTATTATCCTGAGCCTTTCAAATACATAAAACATCCTGAATTTCTTCCACCCTGAGATAGCCAATGCAGAGAAAGCCTATGGACATTTGGAGGAGAGAAGACCTGAGTTCTGGGGTCAGTTCTGCTTCTCTTGTTAGCTGTGTGACTTTGGACAACAACCTGAACCTCTCTGAGTCTACGACTGACTACCCAGACTATAATGAGCCACCACAGAACACTATGTGGGGCATCAGGACATGGGAGGTGGACAGATGTAAAACACACCCTGCTCCAAGGACAACAGCAGAGGGGGCTAGTTAAAGTGGGGACACAAAGTCACATGTGTTCAGACTGCACTGAAGGGACCTGAGACATCACATTGCTGGAGAAGCCCGAGATAGATAGGTGTGGGGAAGACTTAAGTAGAGAAGGGGAGGGTTTTCTTCATGGAGCCTCGAGTATGGGAATAGAATGGGGATAGTGAGTGAGCCCAAAGTTGCAGAGGACTTGGGAGTTAGAGGACTAAGGGACTTCTTCAAGCATCTACCCTGGGGGCTGAAACTCAAGTGACCCAGCAGGTAGGAGGAAGATGAGACAATTAGAAAAGAAAGAAAGATGTCAGAAATAACAACACACAAAAAATGGGGAACTGTTTAGTTCACCCAGTGGCTCCCTTTCAGGAAGAAAGCATTCACATTTGACATGTTCTCTCTTGCCTTATCCGCTCCAAGGTCCGGGAAGTAGAGATAATAGTACAGCCATTGTGGGAGGAAGTAGACACCACTCCTGAGTGAAGAACATACAGTTGTCTCCCACAGGACTGCAGGGAGCCAGGTACCTCACAACAGCTCCAGGCCATCCAGTGCCCTCTTCTGGATGCTATGGGCACCTGCACTCACATGCAGAAATACACACATACATATAATTTGAAGGATAACTCTTAATTGCTTTAAGCACAGTCGCAGAGGTGGAAATGTAGCTTAGTGCCCGGAAGGTCGCTGCATCTACAGATACATGTCTTGATGTTCTCACCTGGCACCATCACCAGCATTTTCTATTTCCATTAGAATTCTTTCCATAATAGTTTAATGATTCATAATTTACCAGATGGAGACACCACAGTCTACTGCCTCGTCTTAATGGTAGACTGTTAGGACTGGCTCTAATTTAGTACTGCAACATACATCCTTGTCTCCATCTCTGCTATTTCATAGGGTACATTTCGAGAAAGGGAATTCTGAAGACAGTAGAGGTGCCTTAAGGCTTTGACAGGCCCTTGCTGAGCGCCTTCTCATCATCTAGGAATGAGAATTCATCTAACCACAGTCTGCATATTACAGTGCTTAAGAGACTATACATACCTAGATACGTGAAATTGCAAGGTTGAGATGCTCTGGCTTTTATAGCAGCTTCCATGAAAAGGATGCTCTTTGCCTAGCCTTGGCCTCAGGAATAGCAATACTTCCCGTTTGAAGTGCTGGTTGCCTGGTGGCAGTCCCTGCCAGTAATGAGCTGGGAAATCCACAGCCTGCTCCTTGTCACTCCCTGCAATGGTGACTGGGAGGTGGACAAATGGCTCTTCTTGCTGCCCTGGTTCCCAGAACCCACTTCCTAGCAATACAAGGGAGCCATTTGTCATTCTGCCACAGAGCTCTGTTCTGCCAGACATCTCATTCCACTTCCCATGCCAAGGACACAGCTCAGAAGGGCTCCCTTGAATCTTGGGCCTTGTGGAGCAAATAGAGAACTCAGAGACACCGAGTCTAATTTGCTATGTGACCTTGGACTGGTTACTAAGTCCCTCTGAGCCTCAGCATCTTCAGCTAGACTCTGTGGTGTCACAAGTGTCATCCTCCAACCCCCAGAAGACTCAAAGAAAAAAAAATGGTCACCTGTTCTGACTGATGGCCAGAGCCTGACCCACTATGAGCAACAAAAGAGAGTTAAAAGTCTTATTTCTGGCCATGTAGAAGTTAGTTGTACAGAACAGGGTGGAGCTGAGTCAAAAACACTGATAACCTGCATGTTTCAAGACCATCCACCATGTCCTGAGGAAGTGAGGCCAGTCCAGGCGATGCCAGCACACAGATGGAGACAGCAAAAAAGGAAGAAGGCAGAGGAGGCCCTCAGCGCCATGAACTCTGAGTTCTAGCCTGCTGTGTAGAAAGGCGACTCCCCACAGTCATCAGAAAGGCCCCTCTGTGTCTGCTGGGAAATGCACAGCCAGCTCTTCCATGGATGCCTGCTTTTTTAGATGCTCAGTTCCTGCTCTTTCTTGAGAAAAACAAGTAAGTGGGAAGGTTTGGGGAGGAGCAGTCTACAGACCCAAGAAACAAACCAGGGAAACAGTTGGCTTCAGAAGCCCTGGGAAGGAAAGGGAGATTTGCTTGCCTCTTTTCCCCAGCGTCCCCGTTTAAAGCAAAGTCTCCTCCAACTGCCCAATAGTCTCTCGAAAAGGATGAGAAACAAGGGGCACTGGAGCTGCGCGTGGGCGTGCCTCCCAGTCTTGACGCAAAATGAAAAATGCAATTCTATTTATTTCATTGCTTTCTGAATCTGACTGGGGATTTGATTTTGTTCTAGTAAATTGCAGCTTGCAAGGGCCTCGGGTGCCAATGCAATTCCTGGAAACGAGGGATAAGATTGTGCACAGAAGACTCAAAAATAACTCGGCGCACCTCCGAGGGATTTGTGTCTTGGCAGGGGAGAAATTCGCCAGGATCCTGCCCTCGATTGCTGGTGAGCCCAAGGCTGGCGATGGCCTCTTAAGCCTGCTAGCTGCAGGAGAGGGGCATATGTGCCTCCGGGTTTTAGTAACCTTGCTGTCAGGACTGCTCTGGGGACCTTTGAACTGGGTGAGTGAACACAGGCAGGAATCCTGGAAGCAGGCATCATCCGTGACATGTTAAATACAAGCAGGTAGAACAGGTATTTATCAGTGTGCAGGTCATGACCCCACGTGCTCCCAAGGATTCATGGCTACCTCAGTGCTCAGTAGGGGCACACCTACAACCTCTTACTGAGGAGACCACTCACCCCACCCTCTTTTTAGACCCTCTCTCAATTTTTTTTTTGCTGGCCTAGTATCTGGGGACATTTTTTTGGTAAAGATTGAAAGAATATTCTAGGATTCTACAAAAGGTAGGCATAAGCAGGAAGGCCTCATAGTAGTGGAGACCAAAGACCTGAGGATCCTGGGCGCCTCAGCCAGGCCATTCTGTTGCACCCCCACCTTCTTCTCTTGCAGCGGTCCTTCCCCACACTGGGGGAATCCACCCTCTCGCCCTTTCTCTCAAGTGCTACACTCCTCTCTGCTGAAAGAATCAAACCTCAGCAGCTCCAGAGTCTTGGCTGATGTCCTGAAAATTTTGCAGACTGAGACCTTAAAGACCGGTGGCAAGAAGAAGCTGCAGCTCACCCAGGGTCTCTTCAATCCACGTACCCCAGCTTTAGTCACAGAGTTCACAGTCCCCCAGGCAACCTTTTCCAGCTGTGGTGGTGTGGAAGTACGCTCACCCAGCCCGCAGATGTGTCCTGAGTACCAGCCATGCACTGAACAGGGAACCTTCTGCGCACAGTGAGTAAGGCAGGGTTGTGCTTGTTCTCATGAGGTTCAGGATGACATCAAGTTAAATAATTGCATGAATAATCAGTCTGTGCTATCACAGAGAAGAACAGTGTGTCATGAGTATATGGGGTTACGTGCAGTGGTAAGCCACGGCCCAGGGTTCAGCCACATGCATGCAAAAAGAGGCAAAGAAAGAAAAGAATAAGAACTATCTTCACTTGGAGAATCTGGGAAGTTTTCATTGAAAATTTGATGCTTAAGATGAAAACTGAAAGACCCCTGGAGAAATACCAGGAGGAGGGAAGAATGTTCTAGGCAGAAGAAAAGGCATGGACAAAGGCCCCGAGGCCAGAGGCAGAAAGCATGATACACGCAGGGAATTTCAAAGGTTGTTACAGGTGGAGTGCAGTGAGCCAGAAATCAAAGGATGCAAAATGAGCCTGTCTTGTCCTGAGCCACATGAGATGACTGTAGAAGTCGTTTTAAGAGTTTCTGTTTTCTCCTTGGAGGCACTGAAATGCATTCATCAAGAGAAAGGTCTGAGCAGTTCTTAAGGATATGGAGCAGAGCTTTGACCCCCTGTGACTGCAGCACTTGATTTCATTTTTCCTTCCGAGACCCTAAGAGCACAGGACACTCTCACAACATGTGAACATCTGGCTGCCATTCAGAATAGGTTCCACAGCCGTCCTGGGAGCTCAGTGCTGCTGTGATCTGTTTCATAGGAGAGACTCAAGGGTACAACTTGCCTGCAGTCTGGAAACTACTACACAGCAGAACTAGGAAAGGATCCCAGGCTGGCAGTCCACAGGACTCAGCTGGTAGCTACCAGGTTACGATGCAGACAACACCTCTTTAGTCAAATTGAGCTTTGGAGATTTAAATACTTGAAGACAGAAGCCCCCACCTCCCCCTCTCTTTTTCCAGAGGGAAGAAAGGAGAGGGAGGGGACATTCATTAAACATCTGCTCTCATTAAGCAACTTGCCCAAGGTTCTGCAGCTGGCCCACAGTGCCATGAGCACATCAAGTGTTCTGCGGTCTTCTCCCCTCTTCCAGCTGGTGTGTTATTGGCTGTCCCTCTTGGCATCGTCATCAGGAAGTCTGATAAATAAATTGCAGGTGTCCCCTGGAAGTTCTTACTCAAAAGTCTTCTGTCAAGTTTTCTCCAGAGACCCCATGTATTCAGTCACTAAATAGCTATGGGCACTAATATTCAACCCACCAGATACCCCACTTCTCAATCGGATGCTCAGAAGTCACACACAGTGTCAAGTGCTATGCAAAGTCAAGGGAAAGGATCTTGAGGCAAGGGAGGAGTTTGAGTTTAGCTGTGGGACCCTGGGTAAATCTCAGTGTTCCCCTGATCCTCATCTGTGTGATGGTAGAGGCTTTCCTCTACCATCTGGGAAAAGGATGAAGAGATAATAGTAAAGAAAGGTGCGCTGGAGAGAAGGCTCCACAGTTAAGAGCTCTTATTGCTCTTGCAGAGGACTGAGTTCAGCTCCCAACACCCGTATCAGATGGCTCCCAACCACCTATAACTCCAGCTCCAAGGGTCTCATGCCCCCTTCTGGTCTCCTCAGGTACCTACACTTATGCACCTATACACAATTAAGAAAAATTAAGTCTTTACAAAGAAGTAAAGGAAATAGACTTGGAAAGTAGGAAGTACCACCTCGCTGGGAGATCATTTTCAAATTTTGGGGGGCCTGGGATGAGCTAACGATCCTTTCCCAGATCCTTGGGTGTGTTTTATTTCCAGAGCTCCCATCAACTTCCTTAATTATCCTTTCTTTCCCCCTGGCTCATGACCCTACCGTTGCTGTGGCTAGAAGTTATCATCCAATCAACTAGCTCATCATCTTTAATCTGCAATTCCCTGTAGATTCTGTACCATTTATGTCTTGTGTCACCATGAGAAAATACATGACAGAAACAATTTAAAGGAGGAGGTGTTTACTCTGGCTCCCTGTTTGAGAGTCTCAGTCCATCATGGTGGGGCAGGTATGGTGGAATTCAGGATGATGGATCAGGTGGTATAGAGGGTGTTCAGTACTGGACCATGTAGCACAGTGGTAAGAACCAGGGCCCAGCTGCCACCTTCAAAGGCCCACCTCTAGCGACCTACATCTCCCATCCATTTCCCACCTCCTAAAGGCTCCGCAGCCCCCTAAACCAGTATTGCCACCCTGGAAGTCATCATCCCACAATATGAGCCTATGGGAGATATTGTAGATTCAAACCATCAGGTTTCTACTTAGCATATGGCTCTCGGGGTAGGGGAAAGACTCTCCAGAGAAGTTCATCCCAATATCATGACAGGCCTGCAGGGCACCTTTGCCACTGACCATACAGGATTCCTGCCACCGCCCTGTGACGGTGGAAGCAGTGGCCCTGTAGCTGCCTTGCCAGTCCCTGCTCAAGTTTTTGTTTGATCAGCCAGGCACAGAAGCCTTCACAGCCAGCCTATGGAAAGAGCAGAAGCCAAGCTGTCAATGCTAGCTGTGCCCAGGGAAGTCAGACGCCTCCATCAGGAATGCTAGACCAGGCCTGCCTGCTGCCTCCTCTAGGGCAGAGGGTTCCTGGGCCCTGGGGTCAAGCCATGACTCAGTATTCCAGGAGTTTGAGTAAGCAGCCCGCTGTGGATATGAGTGTGAGTATGCGTTGAAAGGAGCCCTCAAGTCCCCATGGGTCTTGGGCAGGCATAAAATGACTGGTCTGTAGGATCAGCAGTCAAATCCACAGGGTCTGCAAGAACCAGGTATTGGAGAGAAATTCCAAACCTTTCAAAGGGAAGGCAAACCTGTATTCATCAGTCGCGGGGGTGGGGGTGGGGACCAACCAGCTCACGGTTGCTCACTTGCGTCATAGGCCTTCCAGGATGAAAACCTCTGTTCAGTCCGTGTGCGATTACCTCACCTGCATCTCTGAACCAAATTTACCCAGAGTCCTTCAGGCTACAGTCTTTTCCCAGGGCAAAACACTAAAACTAATTAGCCCTAGCTCTCATCACTCCAGACTCCAGCACAAGGCTCAGGGGTATTTCCCAAACATGCTTTAGAGGGTAAAACGACAGAAATAACCTAAAACATGACAGCCTGGTGCCCTGGGGATCGCCATTTTGGTTGTTCCATCAGCTCTGCTTTCCTTGTTAGACCATGCATTCCCAAATCCTCCTGGAATTCAGATCAGCCTGCTTTAGGGTCAAATGGCAAGGCACGCATGAGCTCAGACTCTGGTTTCAGAGAGCCCAAGCTCATAAGCCAAGTCCCACATACTAGCTGCACGAAATCGGAAGACACAATGTCACTGAGGCTCTATGACTTCATCTACAATGTAGCGATCATGACAATCCCGGGGCCACTGAGGGGAGTAAATTGAGCCAAATGAATGCAGTGTGCTTAGACTACCTGGCTCATGGAGAGTTCACTAAGCCCTGTTTACTCTCATTATGCAAGTGCCCTAGTGCAGAATTTGGTGTGATATGATAGAGCCTCCTGTTTGTATTGTACCAGGGTGATTCTGTCTAGCCCTCACTATTGAGTCTGCTCTCACTCCCCAGGGTCTTCCACTTGCTGGCCATAAGGGTTTGGGTCTGATGGGCATGAGCCATATGGAGTCCAAGTGCAGAACGTGTGCTCAATTCAGTAGATGCTCCTGCTCCCAGGAATCCCCAGAGCCAGGAGGAGCAAAGCGTCTCCTTCCCTGAGTCTGTATCACTGCTTGCTCTCCAGTCAGCCTGTGTCCGTGTAGAGAATACCCATGGATTTATGCTGAAAAAGGTTTCATTGAAGAGTTCACTAGAGAGTGAAAAATGGCAGTTATCAGATGTTTGGAAGAAAAGCAGAAGGCGCTGTGCCGGAATGCTCCTGGAGCCTGACAAGAGTCCCACCCGAGGGTGTGCACACTTGCCGCAGCTCCTTTGGTCCATTTTACAGTCTTGGTAGGGAATGGCCACTTTTGGAGCCACCAGTTCCCACTCCTAACAGTTCTGGGCACAGGACATCCTGGAACATAACAGCCTTTCGAAGACTGATACCAGACATGGTCCCCTTGGCTAAGAACCTGGGGAGGACCAAGAAACAGAAGCACAACCCAGCCTTACTGAGAGTCAGGGAAGCCAGAGTCCCTGGGTCCACCAAATTCATGCAGAGAACAGAGACTGTCGCCACCTCACCCTGAGTTAACCCTTTTTTCTTCACCAGAAGTACAGGATCCTGGTGGTGGAGCAGACACATGGGCAGCAGAGACCTGAAGACACAGGCTCTTATTTTTTAGTAAAAGGTAGGGATGGGAGGTTGTGAAAGTATGAAGACCCGAGTTCAGATCCCCAGCACCTTTGCCAAAGCCAGAAGCTGTGAAGCCTCTCTGTAACCTCAGCACTTGGAAGGCAGAGATAAGCTGATCAATGGGGCTCATTGGTGAGCCTGCCTAGCCAAACTGATGAGCTTGTCTCGAAAGATGAAATGAAGGCTGATCAACACTGAGTTTATTATGCTAAGTGAAATAAACATAAAGGCAATGGTGTGGCTCCACTTGTGTGAGGTGCTGAGAGACATCAGCCTGGGGGGGGGGGGAGGCTGTGGGGCAGGCGGAGGGACAAGCTGGGAATTTGTATTTATCAGGATGGAGAGTCAGTTATGAAAGATAGCCTGGTCTGCAGGTAGACGGTGGTGACTGTCACACAACTGTGGGAACATATTCCGTAACACTGAATGGGATACTCAAAATTAGTGACCAGGTACCTGGATCCCACCACATGGAAGCTGAGGCAGGAGGATCTCAAATTCAAAGCCAGCTTGAATTACACAGTTCCAGACCAGGATATGCTACACAATCAAACATGGTGTCCAAAACCTGAGGGGGGAGCTGTAGATGGAGCCCAGTGGTAGAGCACTTTGAAAACCAGACAGGCCTTGGGTTCCATGCCCAGCCCTGTAAAAACACGGAAAACAAAACCAATACTGGTGTCCCTAAGATCTCTCTGACCATCAGAGCTCCAGCTAGTGATCAGCGCATCTTCCCTTCAGCTCACCTTTCCTAGCTTTATCACAACAAGCCTTACAGCCTCCGACGCTTTCCCTGTCAAAGGCAAAACAGTACATCACTGTGAACCTGTGGACATCCCACATCAACAGAACCCGACCGTGAGTGGCCACTCTTACCTTTCTCCCTCCCCAAACTGTCTCTACATGTGCAAGATCTGGGTTTTATTTTCCCACTAACGAGGGCTGTGTCAACAACTTCTGAAGCACAATTTAATGAAACACGATTAATAAAAAATTCAGGGTCAGAAAATGGGGGTTCAATCGGAAGATCTGAAAAGTGAAACAGCCAGTCATTGGCTCTTACCTCGACCTCAATCTGAAATGGTGATCCTGCCTCCCGGAATCTCAGAATGAGACTGTGTGTGTGAGAGCTGTCTCTCCCCGCTCCCGCATTTTATATTCCTGTCTACGGCTGGTAAAAGGCATGCACCACCTGGATTAAAGGCATGCACCGCCCAGATTCAACGGCAACTAGTGTGCCTACTTGGATTAAAGGTGCGTGTCATTATGGCTACTGGGGTTAAAGGTGTGTGTTGCCATAATCTGGTCTGTAAGGCTGACCAGGGGGACTGTTTTCCTCTCAGATCTCCAGGCAGTCTTTATTTATTAAAATACAATTGAAATGCCACTACAAACTCCCCCTAGAGCACAAATGTCACCCCAATGAGAAGGTCGTATTAAGTCCTGGATTCTTTCACCCTGTAACAGGATACCTCCAAAAGTAATGCTCAGCTTCTTGTCCTCTTGCCTTTCTGTCTCCCAAATGCTGGAATTACGTGTGGGTGGTTTTAGAGTGTGATGAGTAACTATTTACTAAGTGGAATATTTGACCAAAATGCATAGCGACCCTGGAACCAGGCGGCGGCACAGTGAGGTGAACATCAAGGCAGGTAACCCAGAGAATTCCTGGTACCTAGTGATCTGCCACAGGTCTCTGTTTCCTGATTGGTTTGCAAAAGCTGATCCAGGGGAGAACATGGGAGCTAAACAGGTTGCCTTGACCTATATTCTTCTGTTACATAAGAGCATCGATTGCCTGTATGTTCCAAGACATCAGAGCTTTTCTTTTCTCCTGGATACAACTAAAACATCCACTGCTTTTGAAAGAAGAATAAAGGGAGAAGCCCTGACATGCTAAGAACGTTTGTCTCTAAGTGGGACTCTGTAGGTAATTTCTTCACTGACTATCCTGCATAGCTTCCCAGCCTTGCCGCTTTACCTGATTGTCCTCTCCATACTCCACTTTTCCTCTGTATTCTGACCTGTGTCCCCATGAGCTCAGGGGCCTTTGTGTCTATTATGCTGTACCTTAGACATCCCAGAGCCCAGGAGGCCCTCAGCAAGTATCCGTTCAAACAAAAGGATGTCCTCACAAAAATCTTCATACATAGGGAGGGAAACCTGCCCAGGGAGGTTAAGCCATGTGCTCTTCAGGCTCAGTCCCGGAGCTGGGTCTCTGACTGCTAAAGGACCCACCTCTCCCAGACAGTCCCTCAAACCCCTCCCCCCCAAGGTCATGTCTTAGTCCCCATGCTTGACTTTGAGTTCCCTGGTCTGAACCCTCACTCCTGTCCTGGGTACACACTCAAGAGCTGCCTCCTGTGCTTCAGGCCTGTACCCACATTCAACTCCTGTCCTGGAACATTCTGCCTGAGTCCTTCCTGGCTGCTGACTCCTGGCCATTCTATGTATCTCAGCATACAGAATCTTGTCCATAAACCTGACCTTATTCCCTTGCTGAGTCAGGCTGCCCTGCTCTAGGTCCCAGGCACCCTCACATCCCTCTCATCTTGCCCCGCCTCTCTTGAAGGTCAACACTTGCCTACCCATCTCTCTCCTTGCACCTGTACTCATTGTCCTCTCTCCATCCAGACAGATAACACTGATCTCAGAAAATTGCCCCATTTATGGCAGCCTCCTCAGCAAAGGCCCAGTGCCTAGCTCAACTCAGCTCCTTCTCCTCCTCTTGACATTCGACAGGAGCCCTTGCAGGCTCTTTGGACACCATCCCTCTCTTGCCTGTGGATTTCTTACACTCCTTCCTTGTGAGTTGGGCACACATCCTCAGATGACCCTTTGGGAACTTCTCTCATCCTGGAATTCTTGGGAACACATATCTCTCTAGACTGCCTGGTTGATTCTCTCTGCAGAACTGAGACCTAGGCTCTGAGACCTACACTTCCTACATCATGAGCTCTGCAAGGTAGGGTCTACACCTTCCTCACTGTCAGGCTCTGTCTTACTCTGTTCTTCATTCCCTTCCCTTCTCTACTCAAGCCCCAAGAAGAAAGCAGGTGATGACTTGCAAGCCTTTCCTATATGCCCGGCACTGCTGGCCTCTAATAGCACTGCCCTCCCATATCCCCACTACGGAGGTCACAGCTTCTCTCCCCATTCTTCCTTTGGCAAGACAGAAGAGAAGAAGCAAGGCTGGGATTTAGGCCCAGCTACTTGAGAACCACTCACCTCCCTTTCTGAGGATACCACTCCTGCTGCTGGGACCCACCTGCCTCCACAGGCTGGTTTCTCTGTATCCTTCAGCATCCCCTCCCCTGTCCTTCTGCAGGAAGCTCCCTCCACTTCCCACAGGCTGAACTACTCACCTTGTAGACTACTGTCTTCACCAGGGCAACAGTGGATCCTCTCCCAGAGGCTCCCTGTGCCCCAGCTTTGGCCAGTAGATGCTCCTTAAATACTTAACAAATGAGCTCCCCAGGGATGGAGCAGAGGGCTTGACTCTCACTTTTCCAATCTGGAAAGCTCTCTCCAGCAAGACAAAGACCTCACATAACTCAAGGATATAAATCGACAGTTTCAAAGGCTTAATCCTTCCGCACTCACCACAAACCCATACACGCATAGAAATAAATACGTTTCTTTTTTAGGAGGAAAAAAGAAGGCATTTCATGGCATCATAAACATTGCACTTTATTTTTCATCGCACGGAGCCTGTCTGGGTTTGGTTACGCTCGGGAGCCCGACGAGGACTCAGAAGCCAACTCGCACATGAAAAATCGCGTCGCTGCCGCCACTGAGGCGCACAGAGGAGCAGACGTGGCTCTCGGCGTCCATCTGTGTGTGTCCAGCGGTCATCAATCACTCCTGGAATGGGACCTGCGTGGGTGGAGCGGCACTGTAGTCCTCGGTAAATGGCAAAGAGATCTGGTGAAAGAGAGGCTGTGAGGGCACGGGGAGATGTAAGTGAAGCAGAGTTAAGAAAGCTAGGACATTTTCAGGGTCTTTAAACCTGAAGAGCCCCGGAGCCCCAGTGCTGGCTTGGTTCCAGGTAGGCCTTGTGCTTTCTGGGTCCATCAGAAGTTGCGCAGTTCATACAGTTTGTGTACAGTCCTTCACTCAGCCATGCCTCCTTTCCTTTTCCGCCCTGTGCTGGGGAAGGGTGTGAGGCCCAGCCCTGGTCCCTCGCGATTTGAAGTGGCTGGATTTGGCTTTACAGTTTGATGCAGACAAGGGCGAGCTAGCTCAAAGTTCAGAAGATCTGGACTCTCAGGCCCCTCATGAGTAGGCGCTCCTGTATCTCTGGTGAGATGGTCTATGAGAATGGCCACCGTAAACTGTAAAGAGCTTGACAAAAGCGACTGTTTCAGAGAGTCATACTATGTGTTTACTCTGTCCTCACGTCCGTGCTGAGGGGCTAACCCTCCGTATGATATTTGAGGCTGGTCCTCTTTGGGAGATAGAGGTGCAGGAAAGTGAGATCCTGGTCTGAAGTGTCCCACTCTTCCTACGGAGCTATGAAGAAATATCTGCTAACCACAGATAGGGAACTGACCAGAGACCCAAGTTCTGATACCACCAAAATTGAGGATACTTACAGGAGTAGAAAAGACTCAGAGATGGACGCATCACCACAGCCCATCACAGCCTGAGTGACTCATGAAAGCTGGAAACCAGGGACTCCTTGCACAACCTGTAGGCAGCGCAACAGGCTAAAGAATGTCCTCTCCAGATGTGGAGTAAGAGGAACACTCCTCCATTACTATTGGTAGTGCAAACTTGTATAGCCGCTGTGGAAATCAGTATGGCAGTTTTTCAGAAAATTGGGAATCAGTCTACCTCAAGACCCAGCAATATCACTTTTGGGTATATACCTAAAGGAGGCACACTCACACTACAAGGACATTTGCTCAGCTATGTTCATAGCAACATTATTTGTAAAAGTCAGAACCTGGAAACAACCTAGGTGCCCCTCAGTTGAAGAATGGATAAAGAAAATGGGGTACACTTACACAATGGAGTACCGCTTAGCAGTAAAAAGCAATGACATCTTGAAATTTGCAGTCAAATGGACAGTACTAGAGAACAATCATCCTGAGTGAGGTAACCCAGACCCAGAAAGACAAATATAGAATGTACTTACTCATAAGTGGATACCAGACATAAAGCAAAGGAGAGCCAGGCTACACGCTAGAACCCTCATCCAGAGACATATGGAAGCAGATGCAGAGATCCACAACTAACCTCTGGGTCGAGCTCCTGGAGTATAATTAAAGAGAAGGAGGAGTGATAATATGAACAAAGAGGTGAAGACCTCGGTGGGGAAACCCAAGGGATCATCTGACCCGAGCTAGTACTGGACTGACAACTGAGGAACCTGCATAGAACCCCACATACAGGGGACAGCTGTGAGGCTTGGGTGGTATATGGGGCCACTGGCAGGAGGACCAGGATCTAAGTCTAAGGCATGAGCTAACTTTGTGGAGCCCATTCTCTATGGAGAGATACCTTGCTCAGCCTAGGCATGGGGTGGGGCGGGGCGGGGCTGGGGCGGGGAGGGACCTTGGTCTTGCCTCAGTGACATGATGGGACAGACTTAGTTGACTTTCCATAAAAGGCCTTACCCTCTCTGACAAATAGATGAGGGGTGGGTGGGAGGAAGGGGGGGAACAGGAGTAGAACAGGGAGGAGGAACTGGAATTGGCCTGTAAAAATAAATAAATATCAGAGGCCTTGAGTACCAGCCTCAGTATAGGGCTCAGAATAGGAAGAATAAAGCAAGCAAAGATCTAAGGTTAAAAAAATTTAACTCAAGATAGGCGGTGGTGGCGCACATCTTTAATCCCAGCACTCGGGAGGCAGAGGCAGGCGGATCTCTGTGAGTTTGAGACCAGCCTGGTCTACAAGAGCTAGTTCCAGGACAGGCTCCAAAGCTACAGAGAAACCTTGTCTCGAAAAAACCAAAAAAAAAAAAAATTTAACTCAAGTATGTTACTGCTACGTGTTCTTTATTCCTTTGCATGGTGATGCAGAGAGGAGAAGAAGAAGAAGAGTAAGGGGCGATCTCCATGAGGCTTCGAGTTTTTACAGATGTAGTTGGAAAATCCCATAGGCAAAGACAATGATAATATGCATATCAAAATCACAAAAATCGCAGTAGAACCTGACAAAGCAGCACTTGGGAATAGGTGACAGCACCCAGGAAAGAGCCAGGATCCAAGGGGAAATACCTGACATTCACCCATTCTTCTCCTCCCATCTCTGTAATAACAAGTTTTGGGGACACCCAGATTTGTTTGTTAGCAAATGTGGGGCATGCTACTTCCTACTCAGTGTCTGTCTTCTTTAGAAATTTCTATGTGGTCTGTTAGCAGGTAATTTTGTGGGGTTGATGCTATGTAAATTTGGCGGTTAGAACAAAGAGTGAATGCTACCATTCTAAGGCCTCCTGGTGTGGGGAAATAGAGCAAGGTCATTCATTGCATTGCTCATGCAGAAGAAGTTACACTCCTGAGGTGTTTTGGGAATACATCCCATTTTGAAGGGAGTTTTATTGCTTCACAAGGTTTCCACAGATAAGACAGCAAATTTCCCAAAAGATAAGTGTTTCCGTAATTCTTCAAGTGGAAGTGTACACACATGCTTCCTGTGGATTAGTCTATTGGTCTGTCAGCTGTATAGTTACTGTATAGTCTTGTGGACTCCAACAAATAAACAAACAAAAATGAATAAAAAATTAATTATAAAAAATAAAAAACAAAAAAAAATAAAAATAAAAAAGAATGTCCTCTCCTAGTGGCTCAGTTGGTCTGAAACTCTTCCAGACAGCTCAACTGGTTTCTACTTATTCCAGAAAGTATGACTGGTCTGAGAATGGCCGTTGGAAGGCATACCAGCTTATATATGCTTGAAGAGGAAGGGACCTAAAGAATCTGATCAGTTTCAGGAGCTTCCTGGAGCCTTTGAGTTGTTTACTTTCTGAGCTTGACAAGCTTCCCTGAAGAGTGGCATGTTTCACCTCCCTCTAGAACAACTTTGTATCCTAAGGGACTTCCCTCAAAGCTGGACAGTTTTATCTTAGAGGAAATTAATTGTTAGACCATACCAGTGGTGGTTTAACTGAGCAATGTCTCCTGTTGGCTGGGGTATTTGAAGGCTTGGTTTGGAGATGTTTTGGTGATGTAGCCTTGCTGGTGGAGCTATGTCACTGGGGACATGCTTTGAGACTGTATAGATTCACTCTGCTTTCATTTTCTCTCTCAGCTTCCTGCTCCTGGCACCATGCCTGCTGCTTGCTGCCATGCTTCCCCCTCCAGTGGACTCTTATCCCATAATTGCTTTTGGTCATAGCGGTTATCAAAACAGAAAATTAAGATACAGCAACCTATAAGAAAAGATCAGAAATTTGGATCTCCCTTCATGTATTGTGCTAATCTTTTTTTTTTTTTTCAACTTGACATAGGCTGTGGTCAGCTGGGAAGAGAGAACCTCAACTAAGAAAACACTCTATTAGATTGCCCTGAAGGCTGGGCTGTTTTCTTGACTGGTTGTTAATGTGGGAGGGCCCAGTCCACTGTGATCAGTGCCACCCTTAATCAGGTAGGGTTTCCTGTGTTGTATACAAAAGCAAGCTGAGCAAACCTTGAGAAGCAAGCTAGGAAGTGCTCTTCTTCCCTGGTCTCTGCTTCAGTTTCTGCCTCCAGGTTCCTGTCTGAGTCCCTGCCTTGGCTTCCCTTAGTTATGGTCTGTGGTTGGAATACATAAACCAAATAAACCCTTTCTTCCCCAAGTTGCTTTTGGTCACAGTAACATAAAGCAAGCTAGGAGAGTCCCACATTGGAACACAGTGAGGACATGGTGTCAGTAAGGCAAGAAGAGCTACTGATGACGGCCTCTTGATTCTGCATGTTTAGACTCCTGAACTGTGAGAAAGCAATGACTGTGATTACGCTGTCTTTTTTTTTTTTTTGGTTGTTGTTAGGGTGTTTTGTTCTGACAGTTTAAGTGACAGAAGACAGCATGTCAGATCTCCTTCACACTATCAAAGATGTAGAGCATGCACCCATAGAAGAAAAACATCTTCAGGATAGACTTTCAGAAACCTAAGTCCCAGTGTCCCCGGTGGCGGCCCACCTTGTGGCCTTGTATGTTCTAATCTAATCTTTTTTATAAGGACATCAGTCAGACTGGATAGAGGGCCACGCTAAGAGACCCCCTTTGTGTTAATTATCTGCCTCTTATGAGTTCTTGTTTCCAAATGCAGTCACATTTGAGGAGCTTTTATTTTGTCAGGGTTCAACCCATGAACGTTTGGGGTTCCAAACGTAGCTTCCAACAGCAGTACTCGGTGCACGCCTCTCCTTACAGGGAAGGTAGGAGTTGGATTTTGTCTCTTTCATGCATACTGTGTTGGTCATTCAGATTTCTCCAGATACTCATGGACACTGGTGAACAATGTCTATTCGAGTACATGCAGACCTTATGACTCAAGATTTCCACTCCCACCACAAATGTACCCTGTGTTCATACCACAACAGACATCAGAATGCCTTGAACTGGAAACCACTCAGACATTTAGCAGGAATCACATGGCTAAATATTGTGTAATGTGTTCAAATGGTGGAATATGTCCCAACATGGCAATATTGAAGGACAAGTGCACATAGCAACTTGGGTGAACATTACAAGCACATGACTGAACAAGAAAAGCTGGACCCAGAAAAGTAAAGGTGCTGGTGCCATTCACACAGAACATACAAACAGGCAGTGCAGAGGAAGGTATGGTACCAGCAATGCACACGATGCTTATGCCTCGGGGGTGGGAGGTGCAAAGCAGCTAGAAGGGTATGCAGAAATGCCCCCGTTTCTTCGTCTGCAGGCTGGTTCAACCCACAGAAACTCTGAAAACTCCACTATACACTAAAGAGGAGAGAAATTGGACAAAACACCTGGTGTTGACTCCTGACCTCTGCACACATGTACACACACATGCACCCATACACACGTGCAGTGTTTTATCAGGGCTGGTGCAATGGCTCAGCAGTCAAGAAGCACATATTGCTCTCCCAGAGGATCCCAGTTCTGTTCCCAGGACCCATGATGGTGGCTTCCAACCATCTGTTAACTCCAGAACCACAGGGTCTGATGCCCTTCTCTGGCCTCTGTGAACACTTGCCCTAACATGCACATATCCTCGTATGGACGCACTTAAATACACATACTTTAAATTTTTAAAAATCTTTAAAAACGTGTTTCTGGGAAGTTGTAGAAAGATGGGTAGTTCTTCTGGAAGGAAAAGCCTTCTCTAGGATGACTGCTGTGGTAGTTTGAATGAGAATGACCTGCCTAGGCTCATGTGTTTGAATACTTGGTCCCCAATATGTGGAATCATTTGGGAAGGATTAGGAGGTGTGGTCTTGTCAGAGAAGATGTGTTACTAGGGGATGGGCTCGGAGGTGTTAAAAGTGCATGTCCTTCCCAGCTATCTCTTTCAGCCTCATACTTGTGAACCAAGATGTGAGATTGCAGATCCCGCTACCGTGCCTTTGCTCCACAGTCATGGACTCTAATCCTCTGAAGCTGTAACCTAAGTAAACTCTTTTATAAGTTGCCTTGGTCATGGTGTTTTGTCACAGCAATAGCACAGCAGCTCGGATTACTTTATAACATGATTGTAAGGAAAACCCAGGCCCCTTCGTCTTTTGCCTCTGACAGCTCAGTACCAGTTTATGCTCAGCCCAGGGCTGTCACTGTTGATCTCAAGCCACTGGAGCCCGATCTGAACTCTCCTAGTGCCTGCCCCTCATGGAGCACACTCCACTTCCCCAAACTCCAGGGCTGCAAAGACTTTTGCATCCTGGCATCTGGTGCCTGACTTGCTTGCCCTTGCCAGAGCCCTTTGCTGGAGTAGGCTTGTGAATAGAAGCACCATCCCAGTCCCAAGGCAGGAGGCAGATGGCACGTTTCTGCTGCTCCCCACCCCTGCGTGCTGCTGCCTGCATGTGCCCTCCTTTATAATTTGTGGGACTGACACCTGCTCCCTGACCCTGATCCTCAGGAGGAAGCATGCTTTCCACTGACCCAGATTCTGCGCCTTTGACTGTGAATAAAGAAGTCAGACTTCTGCCCCCAGAGACTGATGCTTTGCAAGATGCTCGCTCAGATCAGATGAGAGAAAGAGAACAGGTCTGCTCAGGGTCTGAGGTCATTCTTTGTAGGAAGAATGCTGGGCCCTCTGGCCAGAGAGAGACTGTTCTCCTGGGCAGCCTTAGGCATCCTGCTCAGTTTCAAGGTGCCCCTTGTGTTTCTTTTAAAAGCCTTATGGAGGCCTAATTTACCTGCCATAAAATTCACCAGAAACGGGCCCAATTCCCTGATCATTGGTTTATTGCAGAGCTGTGCAGCCAGCAGCACAATCCAATTTTAGAGTGTTCCCATCCCTCCCCAAAGGGATGGCTATGCCATTAGCACTCACTCTATTGTTCCCACAATCTACCACCAAGCCCCACCAACCAATAGCCTCCTTTCTATTTCTGTAGATATGCCCGCTCTGAACCTTTCCTGAAAGTGGTATCATACAGCACGTGGGGTTTTCTGTGTGGCTTCTTTCACTGAGCACAATGTGTTTGACGCTCCTGTGTCAGGGCTTATATCAGGACTTAGGTCCTTTTTATTGTCACGTACTCTTCCATTGTATCACACTTGGCTTACTCGTTCCCCAGATCATGGGCACTTGGGCACTTCTACATTTTCAGCTGTTTTGAATTCTACCTCCATGAACACATGCATGGAGCCCCTTCTATATAGACGGCATTTTTTGTCTCTTTATAGACAGTCTATTTTTATTTCTCTAGGGTAGATGCACAGGCGTGGAATTGCCAGATCGTGTGGGCTGTGCTCAGGGTTGTGAAGAACCGCTACCATGCTTCTGCAAACCGCCACCTGTGGTGCTGCACACTGATCAAGACTTTCCGTTGTCTGGCCCTTTGTTACTAGCCATCGACGTGGGTACGGAATGGTTGCTTCAGGTGGTTTTCATTTACCAGAAGCTGTTTGTGTGTTTAATGTGTTTGTTTCCCTAGGGAGACCTATTTGTTAAATAATGTATTAACAAGTATAACCCACTCCACAAAGAAGAAAAGAAGGAGAAGGAGGAGGAGGAGGAGAAGAGGAGGAGGAGGAAGAGGAAGAGGAAGAGGAGAAAAGGTAAATGTGACTCTCTAAGAGACCTAGACTGTCGTATTCGCTCTGCCATTTGCTGGGTTGGCTTTATACGACGGTGCATATCAACACCCTGTATAATTAGGTAAACTTCATTTCTGCTATTATTATCCTCACTTCGTAGATGACAAAATGGAGCAGGGCTGGAACTGGAACTCCAGCTCTGTCACTGGAATGGATATTCTTCCATTCCGTCCTGTGTCTCTGCAGCCAGGCATGCTCTATCATGTCCATGGAATACGTGTTCCAGCCCTCAGCCACAGGGGTCAGGACTCAGAGAACGAGGCGTTCTCAGACACTGTCCTACATGCTTTTGATATTAGCTCACACAATCTCCCTAACCTGCCTCAAGCATGTTCCTTCATTTTTCTATTTCAAGACTAGAGGGCCAAGTTCAGAGAAGTAAGCCCCCTTAGCCAAGTTCACTTAACAGTGCTGACCAACAGTCAGCCAGTCTGGTTCTGAAACCTGGGACCTCACATTTCTGAGGTTATGATGTCGCTGTTCCAGAAAGGGGGCTGAACTACTCTCATGAAGCAGAGGCCAAGCTGTGCTGCTCCCCACCCCCATTATGATTAAATAGAAATACCCCTCCCCCTAGCCAGGTGGTGGTGGCACACGCCTTTAATCCCAGCACTCGGGAGGCAGAGGCAGGCAGATCTCTGAGTTCGAGGCCAGCCTGGTCTACAAGAGCTAGTTCCAGGACAGGCTCTAGAAACTACAGGGAAACCCTGTCTCGAAAAACCAAAAAAAAAAAAAAAAAAAGAAAAGAAAAAAAAGAAATACCCCTCCCCGCTGCCACTCTCCCAGTCTGATGACATAGAGAGAGAACCATGTCCTCTCCTCTCCCTAATTCCAATGAAACAGACACCGACCTCCTCATGCACAAACCATACCCCACCACTGTTCACCATCAGAAAAATGAGTTCTTTGTTATTCTCAGAACAAACCACAACTACAGTGAATCAAGGTCTGACTGGAGCTGCTCCCGGGCTGGCAGGCCTAGGCCCTAAGGTCCCAGTTGGTGCTCAACACTCCCGACACCTCCAGGAACTGGGAGACACTGCACACCTGCTAAGTTGGACCATGCAGCTTAGCAAGATCCCTGGGACACTCCATGTGCCTCGGCTCCCCATGTGTTCATTAGAGATGGAGAAACAGCCCTAAGAGCCAGTGATGCTCACAGTGGCATCTCCAGCCCCTCTTTGTGCACCTCACTGACCTGTGGGCTCCCCGGGGAAGCTCTGTCTCTGGAGCAGGCACACTGTGCCAGCCTCTGGCACCTCCCAGGACTTATTCAGAGCTCAGCAGACACCGACTGTGTGCTAACCTCCAAGATGCTCCCTCCCAGGATTCCTCTACCTTCAGGAGGGGAAGCTTCTCTTTGCAAGGATCTCAGCAGCTGGGGCCAAACCTCTAAGACTGTGGGTGGAAGCTTACTACAAGTAGGGTGTGGGCCACATTGTCTCCAGCCCTCGCCACTCCCTTTACTTGCTCCCATTTGTGTCCGTCATTCCCTCTACCTGTCCAGTTGCTGGGGGTGTGACGTTGGGAGTCCTAGCGTACATTCTCCCTGGGGACAATGATTCCATGAAGCACTCCCACCAGAGATCGTGAGAAAGACCTTATAAAGCTAAGTGCTTTGAGAAAGACCCTGATAAGTCCTGCATTTAAACTTTAAGAACCCTACGGCTGAAGATGCGGCTTTGTAGAAAGAGTGCTTGTTGCTCTTGTTCCTAGCACCCACATGGTCACAGCTCACCACCTTTCATAAATCCGGTTCTAGGGGATCTGATGGTCTCTTCTGGCCTCTTTAGGCAACAGGCACACAAGTGGTACACAGACTACATGGAAGCAAAACGCCCATACACATTATATATATGAATCTCAATTTATTCAGAACTACCCAAATGAATTGGCTTATAAAATTTCTGCTGTCAAGTAATCAATCCCTATAAATTTAGTATCATCAGGAACATAGGCCAGAAAAAGCTGTTAAGGACAGAGAATCCAATTACCACTGTCAAAGGCCAGTGGGATCCACGAATCTGCATTTTATCACACTGACCACACTGACCTCCCTTTCCAGGAGACGCTGCTCTCGAGGCACCGTGCAGCCCAGGAGACCGGCCAACCACCATCTCCTCAGCATGCCACTTCCAAAGTTCACTCCTGATGCTGTTTGAGTTGCTCTAACTTGTATACAGGGTTGCTATAACACAAAGCTGGAGTCTTGACAGCTTGCTCAACAGATATTTGTTTCTCCCAGTTTTAGTCTTGGAAGCTTAAAATCAAGGCCTGGTATATTCACTGTTTGGATAGGAACCACTTCCTACTTCAGCAGGCTGTTCTTCCAGTGTATCTTCATGATACAAAGGTGAACAGGTGTGTTTGTGCACACATGTGTATGCACACGTGAAGGTCAAAGGTCAATGTTAGTCATCTTCTGCAGTTACTCTTTACCTTATTTTTGGGGGGGGGGACAGGGTCTTTCATGCAACCGGGAGTTTTGCTAAGTTGAGCTAACCAGGAAATTCCAGGGATCTTTCTGCATCACCCCTCACCCTTCCCAGGCTGGAAGTGTGCACCCCAGCACCATGCTCTTTTACATGGGTGCCAGGGATCCAAACTCAAGTCCTCATGCCTGCACAGAAAGCACCTTATTGATTGAGCCATCTCCCAGAATCCCATGGGATCTCCTTCCTGAGGGCATGAATCCCATTTATAGGGTTCTGCCTTCATGACCTAATCATCACCCCCAAATCCTCACTTCTTGATGCTAGTATGTAGGCCTTAAGATTTCAACACATCCCATTGCATTGCACCCTGAGACCCCAAACTGTGGGTCCTCTTTATGTGGAAACTACCAAATCCTAGTAGAACTAAAAGTCAGCACCCCTTTCAGCATTAATCAACAGAACTAAACTCAAGTGAGCCTTTGAATTCAAACAAGGTCTTGTTTCCTAAGTACAATGTCGGTCAGGCAAGATGGAGATTCCTGTTCTAAAAGGGGGAAGCCTTGAAGGGCAGGGAAGTTGGGTGCAATGGCATGTACTGGAGGAATGTTTGAGCCAGGACTTCAAAGTCAGCCTAGGTGAAATAGTGGTATCAGCTAGGTAAATGATAGTGATTGATTAATTCATTGACTGATAGATGACACATAGATAGACAGATCTTAGATATGATAGATAGATATGATAGGGTAATAATGGGTCTTAAGCAAATATAAAACCTTACAACTTGAAAGTCATCTTCAGGTCAATGTTTTCTCCTCTGGGCCTCTTGGTGGAGGTCCTACCCCCATACATAGCCATACAGGGTAGAAACCTGTTCCTAGAGTTCTAGGTGGCTCTGTTCCTGTAGCTTTGCTGAACTAGCACAAGCCCACAGCTCTCACAGCTTGGAGTGACCAGCCTGTGGTTCTTTGGTGCTAGAATCAAATGTTAGGCCTCTGCTGTCGTGTGCTCTTGAAGACTGCCTCTCTCCCGTGGTCCTGCTGGATGACGGCCTAGCAGACTCTCTAGTTCTCTGCCTGGGTTTTATCCCCAGCAGCTTCATTCTTGGACATGTAGATGCAGGCCGCCCTGTGGCCACGGCTCCATGCCCTATGGAGATACACATGCTCAGTGAAAAGCCAGCCACCTGTGGTTCCCAGAGTGGTGACTGCCCATACCACACGGGGGCCCACTGAAGGCAGTGGAGCTGGAGTGGCGAACAGCACCTGTGGCCTCTCCTTTGAAATGTTCTTGCAGTCTCTGGATCCCCTGCCCAGATTGCATACTTTTAGTGGTAATTCCTGCCGTATTCCAGATACGTAACTCATTTATATGAAGCATAGCACTTACTGCAAAGAGCTTTCTACAGTGAAACTACCTCCTTTCTGCATTTAATATCTCAAGTAATTGATACACGAAATTCAAATTGATTTATCCATCTTAGTAACGCTTTAGCTCTTGCAGCCTAACTCCAGTATTTGAGATATTAATCAATTTATTATAATTGCTGGTGACCACTAAACTTGTCAAACTATAAAATGGCCTGAACTTTGAGTTTGCTTTCTAAAGTTCCTACAGAAAAGCATCTGACTGCAACTAGCCATTTGCTCATTTTTTTCTCCCCAAATACTTTAAATTTGGTGAGTTTATTTTGGTATATAAGCATAACAGCTACACTCACTCAGCACTATGCTAAGTGCTTTACATAAGATTTCTTTTTTAAAATAGTATTTTTATTTATTCTTTGAAAATTTCATGCATTTATACAATGTATTTTGATCATATCCCTCTACCATTACCTCCCTCCATCTCTCCCTAGTGCTTCGTACCCATCACCCTCCCAACTTCATGTCTTCTCTTTGTTATTAATAACCTCCTATGTGCAGTTAATGCTACCGTTATGTACATGGGTGTGGAGTTATCCACTGGGGCAAGACCATGTCTCCAAAGGAGAGTGAGTTTCCCTTCTTCAGTAACCATGTACTGCTAATAGCTTCTCTGCTGACCCCCAGTCATGCTGGGATTTTGACTGGCTTGATCTTATGCAAATCTTGTGCAAGTAATCATGGGTGCTGAGAGTTGATATGACCAACAGCCACGGCTTAGCTCTCCTCTTCTGTCTGCTCTTACACTCTTTCCATCCACTCTTCCGCCATCTTTCCTGAGCCTTGGATGGAAGGAGATTGATAGAGATGACCCATCCACAACTGAGCACTCACAGTTCCTTACAGTCAGCACTTGGACAGTTTATGAGTCTCTGCATTAATCGTTACCCAAGGCAAGAAAGAGATTTTTTAATCAAAGTTGAGAGCAACCCAAATCTATGGGAATAAGCGGAAATATTTAGAAGCCTGTTTGACAGCATAATCATTTAAAATGACAGCAACAGCAGGTTGTCCATAGGGCCTATAATCTTCCAGCCATGGGCTTTTGACCAGGTTTACAATACCAGGCACGAACTCTCTACTGGGGAGCAAGCCTAACATCCAGTCAGATGGCAGCTGGTTACTCCATAGCTGTCATGCCAGTATGCACTAGTGGGTATATCTTTCCAGGCAGGTCACTGTTACAGCATGCTGGGTCCAGTGTGTGAGACTATGTTGTTCCCCCCCAGCAGCCTGCACAGCCCCTTCTGGCACTATATAAGCTAGATATCAAATCGGGAATTACCTGTCAGTCAGTGTTGATTCACCAAGTTCTGCATTCAAAGTAATATTTTAAGCAATAGGGTTTTTCCATCTCATTATTTTAAGCAACCACAAGTGATAGCAATAGTTTATGTTGTTTGGGGTGCTCTTGGGGCCTCAAGCGGATAATTCTTAAGCATTAATCTTTGGCTCCTATTTAGATGGCTGGCTCACCAACCTTTTTATCAGATGACCACAAACTGTCTCAGGCAAACTATTTTATCATTTGCACGTCATCCTGGGAATTCCCAATCTCTAGGTTTGGCCTCCTTTCAGGGTTTTCAGTTCCATCTTAGAATCATTTGTCTTCTCTTGCATCATACTACAAGCAGTCAGGAGATGCTAAGCCGCTCCTTCAACACTTGCTTTGGCATTTTCTCAGCCAAATTCCCATCCAGTTTGGGTTCCTATGAGTTCTTCCTTCCATGAGACACTAAGATGCACAGACAACTCAGGAAAGTTCCTGGACAAGTGGTAACAAGGCTGGCTGGTCCTCCCTGGTCAATAACATTCTTATTTCAATCTAAGGCCTCATCAGAATGGCCTGTGCCACCTACTCTGATAGGACAGTGTACCCCAGAGTTCAAGGGTTAGAAACATGGTTCCCTGTGTGACACTAGCTAGAAGTAATGTTAGTGAGAGGAATTTGGGCCGTGGGAATGCCACTTTCACGAAAGGAAAAATGATTTAAAGTGGGAGGGAGCTGTTACCATGGGAGTGTGTTCCCTGCTGAAAAATTCGAGCTCAACACTCTTGCCCTTTTTCTCTTGCCACTTTCTCATCTTCAGCCATGAGACGAAGCAGCAAGAAAGCCCTTGCTGATCTCTGCAACCCTGACACTGGACTTCCTGTCCTCCAGAACTGCAACAAGTTTCTTTTCTTTATGAGTTACCCAATCCTGGTACTTTGCTATACAGCACAAAACTGACGAAGAACCATCTATGCTTTTACCAACATTCTAGATGTCTCAAATACCCTCTAAGGCCAAGGCTGTCTCGGCAGCTCTCCGTGGTGCCTTTCAAGTCCTCATCAGAATCACCTTTAGCAGTTCAATCGCAACCATGTAGGCATGCACCAGCCTGCATCCCACCAGCCTGCATCCCAACACTCTTCCAGCCTCTCCTGGATGCCCTGTCTGAGGACCAGTTTCATATTATTAGATATTTGCACAGAACTATCCTGCTTTTTAGTACCAATATCCTGTCCTAGTCTGTTTCCTGCCAAATTAACTTAATATCCCAGGAAAGCAAAGTCTGTGGTAGTTCTTGCTGATCACAGCATCCCTCGCACCCAGTAGAGCTAGGCATACAACAAGCCACTGTGGCGGAATGAATGTATGTTCTCTGTGCTTCCATCCTCACCTGCTCACAGAATGGTCCATGTTGTACTGATATTATCTGTTGATTCTTAGCCCAAGAAGGTGGAGGTAGTTCCTGCCATGCTTACAAAGTTTCCGCAGACACAGCTCAAGGAGGGAAGGCAGAAGATCCTCATCTTATTAACTGGTTGAATGATGAGAGAATATAACTTTGTGTCTATGTTGACCTTTGTAGTCAAATATTGAGGTTCTAGAAGGGACTTTTAAGTTACTTAATCTCATAACACCCTAGATTCTCATCTACAAAATGGGGTTATAAGACACTCCCCCATAAAGTTCTCTGTGGGGTCTAAATGAAAGTTCAGCTCAATGCCTTTACAAAGTAGCCAGCCACTCATTTGATGCCAGGCATTATTAAAATCATAATCATGGGTGATGGGTTCTCAGGACAGATTTGCATCCCACTGGGTGGTAAAGAGTATCAGTCCTCTGTCACGGCTCCTGACAAAGTGTGAGGGTCATTTTTTCCCTTAATGCAAAGAGACAAAGGCATGTTCGACTTGAGCTCCAGCAAAGAGCTCTCCCAGACTGCTCTCGAAAGGTGAAAATGACTTCATTTTCATTCATCTTCCCGGGGCTCTCTCGGCTGACACTGGCAACAGAGCTTTAAGCATTTGATATTGGCTTGTCCTGATTCATTACCCTGGCTTCTTCCTGTACTCCCACTTACACAGGCTGAGATGCAGAGCTTGGCTCTAGATGGTCCCCATCAGAACTCCAAGGTTCCCCGGGCCAGTGGAAAGCCCCTGGGCTGCCTCTTGGTTGCTTGAGTTCCTGCCGTTATTTCCTTCTCTGATTTGTCCTCTCATTCCCCTACAATGCCTGCTCCGCAATCTCACGTAGAAATGGCCACCAGGGAACGGCTTTTAAAACAGCAAATTGCATCAAGTGTGGGGCTGCGTGAGTCCCATCTTCAGCGAGGAATTTCCCTGTTTGGTTTGGCCATCCAGTGGAGCATTAGACAGCAGTTTAATCATTATTACCAGTGCTGTACTGTGACTCTCTGGAGAAGCACTAAACTGGAATGAAAAGGAACTGACATAATTAGTCTGACACAGTTCAATAG
The DNA here is from genome assembly GCF_903992535.2 of Arvicola amphibius. Lineage (NCBI taxonomy): Eukaryota > Metazoa > Chordata > Mammalia > Rodentia > Cricetidae > Arvicola > Arvicola amphibius. Next base: position 49,514,874 of record NC_052050.1, read on the forward strand.
GGAACTATTACACCAAAGGTAATGAGCTACAGTGATATGTTAATGTTATTGTAAGAAATTATGCCAGCGCAACAAAGTGGCTTTGGGTTGGGGGTGGGGAGAGGGACAAGCTGGGAATTTTCCTAGGCACTAGATTAATGAGGGAAAAAAAAAAACAAAACAGCAAAGCAAGAAGGCTTGTAAAAAGCCTCTTCCCTCTGACCTCCAGGTATCTGTGGTCACTTGGTCCTAAAGATCTGTTACCCATGGTATCGGGCACAGATGAGGCCATGTAGGCAATGCTGTCACCGTCGATACAGACAAGTAGCTGGAAATTTGTTCAACTAGGAAAATAAAAGGATCAAGAGAATTGCTCTGAGCACTAAAAATCAATGGAGGGATATTGTGATAGCAGTTCCTTGCTGTAGTTCGTAAACACCACACAGTTTAGAGCTTGGTGTCTGGAAGCAGAGGGACACACTCAAAGAGCAAAGACTCCGATACCCACTAACTGTAACTCTCATCATGGATCTGAACCCCCATGGCCTCAGCCTCCTCATCTCTGAAATGCACATCAGTGCCTGCCTTCAAAGCTGAAGTTAAGCACCGAATCTCCCACTAGATAGAAGGGATCCAATAGCATAAGGCTAACACAAGGATGGCTACTTGCCCTTTTGCTTGGGCAATCTCTGAGGATGCTGCTATGGACCAGAACCTTCTGATATTAACATCAAACCCCAAAGAAGGAACATTTGCACAGTTTGAACCCAGAACATGCCAACATTTCCCAGACCCCAAGAACTCATTCCCATCTTCCACGTTCATGGGAGTCCTGGCAAAGCCCAGCACAGGACATAGCTCAAGTGGGGACTTTTGCCTGGTGCGATTATCTCTAAAATCTGAAGTCTCTGAAAATATGAACAAAAGGAAAGGAAACTAACCTTATGAAAGATAGGGCTCCCTTACACAACACCCCCCTTTTCTCACTTCTCCCCCGGCTAAGAGCCAGTCTTCAGAGGCTGGATTCAGCCCACCATAGTACTGAGCTATTCAGAAATGAAATATTCTGTGTCTTGAACAAAGTAGAGAGTTTTTCTTGCTGTTATTCCCCAAACAATACAGTATTAACAACTACTTACATATGATTTACAGTGCATTGGACATTTAAGCAACCTGGAGATTACTTAAGTCATTCAATGGGATGTCTGCATGTTCTGTGCAAATGGTATCCCCTTTTCATGTAAGAGACTTGAACATCTGTGGGTTCTGGTATCTGGCAGGGAGGCCTGGAAGCAACCTCCTGATTCAGAATATAGAAGAACAGCACCCTGGCCATGTCTTATCACAGCCCATGGTTTATATCCATTTCCAGTACATGGCCTCATTCTCCCAAAAAAGCAATCTCTGTGAACGGGCATATCCTTTGCTCCATTTTATAGATAGGAAGATCGAGGCACTGCAGAGTGTCATCTGCACCATGTCACCCAGCACAGGGGAGACAGGACAAGCATGGACTTTGACACCAATTCCCGGAACAAGGGCGATGTCACTGGGATGCTTCCTGTTTCAACATGCTGCGTCCATCACACACCTCAGCACAGGGTGCAAGGCATGCTTGGAATGAACCCTTCTTTATATCTTACAAAAGGGAGGTCCTTTGCCTGCTGGGGTTGTGGGTGACTTAGGAATCAGCCTTTTGTGGTCTGTTTTCTGAGAGAAGAAAGACTACTACTACTGTCCCCTGTCAATATTCTACCTTCTCAGGCCCCTTTCTGCAAGGCCTTGTGAGCAGCTCTTGCTCGAAGAGTTCAAGCATCCCCAGACAGCCAGCACCAGCAGGACATTCAACAGTAGGCCAGTAGCTCTCCATGTGTGCAACTCTGAACAGCAACCTCAGCAACATCCAGAACCTCCTAGACATCCTGTTTCTCAGGCCCCATGACAGACCTGCTGCATGTGAGACTCTTGGAGCATGGTCCAGGAAGCTACAGGTCACAAGTCTTCTGGGGCACCTGATGTACACGGCACTGGGGGGACCTCTAGTCTTGCCTCCCCATCCCATGCCATGAGTTAGAGGAAAAGGAGTGAGATCTCATTTGGACATTCCTGTTTTTCTTTCTCCCTCCCACTAGTCTTTCTGCAACTTCTGCCTGGCACTACCAGTAACTCTGACCCCATCTGCAGGGTGTGTCCCCGCCCTTTCTCCTGCTCATAGCCTACTACACTGTGGTTAGATGCCACAGGACTTGCCCTCCTCTTGCAAGGGAATGGGGTTTCTTTCTGCTTCTGGCTCATCCTATCAACCAAGAAGGCCATCTACTCTCTCCCCGACAGTTTAAGGGCAGAGTCATTCTTTCTGCCAAAGAACTGATTTTCCTATGAAGACGTCACGCTTTAGCCTAGGAGGGAAGTATGAGTTATTCTGTTAGTACGACTTGTCCCACTCACTGCAAAATAATGGCAGGCCTTTATCCTATTAGAACAACATCTCCTGCTTTTCTGGGCTTATTTTCACACCAAGAAACTGATATGTGTCTGAAAGTATCTCTGAGTCACCCAGCCTGGCCTGCTTCCTCATTTTTTTCCCCTGAAAGTGGGGGGGGGGTGCAGTTCGCCCATTCTCTATTGCTCGGTACACAAGTGACAGAGACCGGAAGGGCAGCAACAGGCCTGTGATGCTGCCTACCAGTGGGACCATGCCTTGTTGTTCCAGACCCCATCAGTACCCCCTGGGTAGGGCCTCAAGGTCCCCCATCCTAAAGAAGACCTGGAACAGCAGAGGCCAGGCTACCAGAGGGTGCTGGGTTCTACTTTCCTGGGCTTTCATGGATTAGCCTTTAAGCATATAGCCTGCTAGTATCCACGGCCCTTCATTCCTATTCAATTTCTCTAAGCCAAGACACAATAGCCCAGGCTCAGAGGAGGTAGATTTCCGCAAACAAGCAAGCTTCCTGGAGCAGGCCCTGCCCAAAAGTGCATGGAATTCCTGCTCATGGCTGAGCTCACATGTGCATGGTCCACACCACAAGTGCCCCTGCCCCCTCTCTCCCTGCAGGCCATGAGCCACAGACGGAGCTGACGCCCTGGTCACTTGTTTGGATAGCAATGTCCCTTACAGGAAGAACATCAGTTTTGGGCCATCCCCTTCCCCACAGTAGCCAGGAAAGCCTCAGCCAACCCCATGAGTCACAGCGGCAGAGATTTTTGTTCCCAAAAATTATCCAATGGCCACCAGCAGAGGGAGCTCACAGGAAGACGGCCTCTGCATTCTCCAACCTGGATCAGAGTAGGGCCAATTCCTTGTCTTTAACCACATACCTTAATCAATTTAGGTTGCAAGTGACTAGACATTCTGATTTAAACTGGTTTAAGTAAAAGAAGAAATATATGGGCTTACATAAGCAACATTTAGAAATAGTCTTGCTGCAGGTGCGGCTGGATATAGGTGTTCCAAAATAATGCTCCAGGTATGGCTATTGGTAAGGAGACTTAACTCTGACCTCAAGAAGAGTAAGCCTGAGTCACATAAGATTACCACTGACTGATGCTGCATCCTTCCAGGTTCAAATCCATGAGGAACTCAGAGTCCAAGCAAACATTCCTGAAGCACTGACTAGCCATGCAGGAGTCACACCCCCCCCCCGCCCCCCCAGCCTGAAGCACTAAATACGACCAGAGGAGGAGGCTGTCATTGACTCAGCCTCTGATCTCAAGGTCCATTCAGACCATTGCAATAGATGAGCGTAGATAGTTGAAGATGGGATTAATACTAAAATAACATGCAATCTCCTCTCCATTCCTTCTGCCTGTTGGTCTCCTTGCTTAAGGGATTGTCTGCCCCCTCTCCCACTCCCTAAGATGCACATTCCTCTGATGGACTGAGCCAGTAGGACTGGACTCTCTTCCCTTTCTGGGCTTCATCTACAGTCAAAACAAGAACAAGGCATGTTCAGACACACAGTGGACAGATTGCCTGTTCATTTCCCACTCTTTGTCACCTCCTCTGTCCCTGTAAAATGATTAGTGCTAACAGTTGAATGTGCCCCAAAATTCTTGTGCTCCAAGTCCTAGCAACCAGTGTGATGATGGTGGAAATGAAGACTTGGGGGGTTATCAGGGTTAAATGATGTCATGAAGGTGACACTTGAGATTCGATGGATCTTCTAAGGAGGGACATTGGAAAGGCTGAGCATCCTCTCTCCACCCTGGCAAGCACAAAGAAGAGGTCATACGAGGACACAGTGAGAAGCATCCATCTGCAAACCAGGAATAGAGCCCAGTGCCCAGCCATGCTGAGCTCAATCTTAGATTTGTAGCCTCAAGACAGAGAGGAAACAATTGACTGATGTCTGAGTCCCAAGCCTGCTGAGCTTCTTGTGGCAATCGGAGACAAACGATAATGGAATGGACCCCAACCCCTCCGTGTCCAAAGCCCCTGAGACCATCTGAAAGGGCAACAGAGCTCCGAGAAAAGGTGTCTGGTGTTCCAAGCAGCAGGGCATGGAGATAGTAGAGGCAATAGAGGGATAGGGCTGCCCAGCCTGTTTTCCTTCCACTTCAGGCTACATTGGACTGCAGTGAAGAACCCTGTCCGCCAACACAGGAGCAGGAGCCCCAGTCCTCAGTCTCCATTTTGTACTTGACTCGCTAGCTGATGCAGTGGGCATCTTCTCCCTTCTGAGCTCCAGTTTCCACATCCATAAGGTGGGGATGTAAAACTGTACATAGTTCATACTCCATTCCAGCTCAGATGCCCTGCTTGTCCTCTGGAGCTGCTGGGACAGTGATGTGGGATTCCCCTCTGTATGCTGTGAATACCATTAGTTAATACAGAAACTGTCTTGGACCTGCACAGGGAACAGAGGTAGGTGGGAAAAACTAAAGTGAATGCTAGGAGAAAGAAGGAGGAGTCAGAGAGAAGCCATGTAGCCCTGCTGGAGATGGATGCCAGAACTTTACCCGGTAAGCCACAGCCACGTGGTGATACACAGATTAATAGAAATGGGTTAAATTAAGATGTAAGAGTTATCCAATAAGAAGCTAGAGCTAATGGGTCAAGCAATGATTTAATTAATGCAGTTTCTGTGTGATGATTTCGGGTCTGAGCAGTCAGGAAACAAACAAGCGGCCTTCCTCCAACAGGACAGCAGCTCTGTACACGCAGGTAGCACCCATCCTTGTCCATCCCTCCTCTCCACTCAGGGTTTTCTGAGATGGGAGCACACATTCCAGGGGAAGCAGCATCTGTTTGTTCCCACAGAGTCCCTAGCTTCCCGGGGTCACGCTGCTGATAGAATTTCCGATGCTTAGTCATACTTTTTTGAGTAAATATCATGGTAAAAAAGACATGACATTTCCGGGGCCAGTCTTCAGCATTAATAAAAGATTCCAAGAACAGAGTGACCTTTTCACAAAGGATTTGTAAATGCCAAAAACTACATAAAACCTCTCTTTCTGAGGCAGACAGGATTGTCACAGCTCAGCATTTATTCTGCCACAGGCGAGGCTGGCTCTGCCTCCTGCCGGGTTCTTGTGGTGCTCAGCTTGGGGAGCTGAGGGCATGAAGCAGGGGAGGAGGGAGGCAAGGAAAAGGAAGGGGAGAGAAATAGATGGAGGGAGAGAATGAAGGGGATGAAAGAGAAAGACAAGGTAAGCTCAAGGATCGCGCAGCACTGAGCGGGCTCCTGAGCATCATGCATCTAAGTTCATATTCAGCCTGCAGATAAAGATAGCCAAAAAGAGCCATGAATGCAGACACACAAAACTGTAAGCTTAAGACATTGTGAGGTGTTGTTTTTTTTATTTTTGTGACTTACTTGTGACTAGATTATGCAGGTTTTTTGACTAGAAGCTTTGTAGGGGACAACACTGTATTGCAATGACAAAAGGTTGGGCACACCTGACTGCCACCTCTTAGCCACCACCACCATGGGGCCAGCTCTGAACCTCCTGCTGGCCACAGAAAGGTGACATGAGTGAATGGCTGGTCCTTGCATAGGAGCACAAGCATCCCCTGGCTAGCCTGCATGTGTGCCAGGCAAACAGAACCACAGGGTGAGGGTGGTAGTAAGGCATATATGTAAGGGACACACATTCTGGAAACAGGATCTTCTAATTCCAGGCTAGCCCAAGCCTGTTTCTACATCCATAAGAGGGGCCTTCCTGTTAAGGTTAAAGGCGTGACATTATGACATCACGGGATAGAAGATGCAGAATCATTAGTAAAGACATTCTTGTTAGTGTGTCATTCCATACTTCCTTCTGGGGACCTCTGAGACCCTTCCGTTCTTTGGTCTTTCTCAATGGGCAGGCCAAGAGCTTGGAGTATCTTTAGAACTAAATCCCACTCCTCAGGCCAGAAGATTTGTCTAATCCTCCCCACTCTCTGAGGTAACTGCCAGGGACTTGAGAGGAGAAGACTCTCTGAGGTGGACCTTCTACATGAAGTATGCCCTAGCTCAGATGCCCTGAGCTGCCTCTGTGGGGCCAGAGCTGCACATGAAGCTCTCTGCTGCCCTGGGATGGACGCACTGTGCCATGACACTTGACAGATCCTTCTTTTCTTCTTAAAAGACCATGCATTATACAAAAGGACACAATAGTGCAGAACGGTGACATGAGGCAATTGTCCAGTTAAGGAGGATAGAACGGGTGTCAGTGCCCAGCTCAAGTGCCTGGCTCATGGTTTTAGAACATGGTCTGTAAAACATATTTTAACTCAACTGTGACAAGCCAGGGCTTTGGTGGGTCACACTGTGTGTTAAGCAGTGGCAGACTTCACACAGAGAAGCCTTTACTGTCTCTCTGAGACTCACAGTCATGAACAATGAGTCTCCACAGTAATTAGCTCTCATGAAACAAAGGAACAAAAAGTGCAAGAGATTTGCCGTATCACACAGCAGACTGAAGACTGGGACTCATAAACCAGCTTCTTCACCCGTTGTTCTGCAGTCCATCCTATGAGAACAGATCTCTTGACCACTTTCCAGTTGTCTGTAGATGGATAAGACTGTCCAGTGAGACAGACGGTGGCATCTCCCGGGCTTCCTGGATGGACAAGCTTCACAGGTGAGGGTGGCCTGAACTGAAGCATCCAACCAAGAAACAATGGAGAGAAACTCACAAAGGCAGAAAAGATCAAGGAAATACCCACAACAGACCTTGATGACGCAGAGGGTGCAGCTGGGGGCCGAGGAGGGATCCTTACCTGTAATGTCCTCATGCGGCAAGAGAAAAGGCAGCTTTGATCCCTGGGCAAGGTGTGTAAGATCAGGAGTCAAAACCCAAATCAGTCCCATTGCAGTGAATCTGAGGAGACAGGACCTGGAAGGCATACAACACAGATGAGCAAGGCACTCAATGCAGAGAGCGCAGGTACAAGCCATGGAGAAGCCCAGTGTAGTGGCAACATTGGCAATGGAGGGAGGGGGTGTTGTGACGAGTCAACCCACCTCAGGTTCCTGCTGCCCTGTTGGCAACTTAGATCCATGAAAAGGGCCCAGGGTAGGACGGACAGCTGAAGGTCCTCATCATAAAAGAGGCTGGCAGCTGAAGTGACAGCCCACATGACAGGCCAGTGGGCAGCTGCACTGGGCTCAGAGGCTGAAGAGTACAAGTCTCATGTTCCCAGCTGCTCCTGCACGGCCATCATGGTGTCTCTGACCGGAAGGTCTGTGTGAGCTGTCAGCGGCCTGTGGCTGCCAAGAAAGCAATTGCCTCCTCTGACTCCATTAATAGGAGCTTAGTGTCGGGATCAATGTGGCTAAGAGTCCCACTGCACTCCGCACTTGTCAGGCTGCATCTAGAGCTCCAGACTGTGAGGAGCTCACGCGGCTCAAATGCTTCTCTTGCGGGTCCCTAAACTTCGTTAAAAAGCCTGCATCCCTCTTTGGAGTGTGGTGCCCCCCATCACTCTGTCTGTGGGACCTATCTCCTCTGAGGATATCCCATCTCTAGTGGGTTGGGTGGACTCAGTTTGCCTTGTCTTTCTCTTATAGAGACCATTTGCATTCCTCTTCAAGATTGCCTTCCCCTGTCTCACCAAGGCACATCATCCAGGCCCCTGCCTCGATACTGGGCACTCCTGCATCTTCTACCCAAGATCCTATTATATGGAGATCATGAACTCAAAAAGTGTCTTGGCTGGGTGTGCTACAATCCCAGCACTAGGGAAGCTAAAGCAGGAGAATCGTGAGTTTAAGGCCAGCCTGGGTCACATATTGAGTTTGGGGACAACATGAACTGTGTAGCAAGGTCTATCTCAGAATAAATAAATAATAACTAAATACATCAAAAGTGAAAATTAAGAGTTCCTTGAATATAATGTAGCATATTCACATGTTCTAAAGACTATATATAATTCTGCCTATCACTGTTCTTATTATTTGAAGCAAATGTGTGCCTGTCCCTACAGAGTCATTGCTCGTTAACCACTGTGGGCTGGTCTACTTTCTGAACCTTAAAGCTGTAGTTCTCATAGTCAGGCAGACAGTCAATGGACATGTGGGTGGAAATTCAAATCAGGAGCCAGAAAGGAAAGCCGTCACCCACACATGCACAAGAGTACGTGCTACTGAATACATGTGTGACCGCATGCTGTACAGGGAGTGCACAGGACACCCTGGCCCACATGTGTATTCTACTGCTGGATCTTCTGCTCACAGTCCTGCATGTTTTGCTTCCCAGGCCCTTTCCTTGGAGTTCTCTTTCCAAAGTGTCAGGTCAGCATTTCCCCAAGTCACTTACCAAATTGGATTAGCTGTGGACAGGGGCCATTAAACAAATGCACCTCCCACCTTGATTTACTGGAAGAAAACAAGAGATGTTTTCCTTTCTGGGAAGGTATCATTCTTATGCATGCTAACATGCAAAGACAGAACTCCTGCAAGCTTTCTGGGTAGCCTGTCCCAGAAAGGAACCCACTTAGAAATTAAGTCTCAGCTGTGGAGCTAAGAAGTTCACTCTGCCCAAGGAGGGCTGAGGGTGTGAATAGGGAGCACCTTGGGGCAGGAGAATGCTGAACACAAAGATCCTGGGTCTCCATGCCAAGAGGCTAAGAGCCAGCAGCACTTGGAAGACAAAATGGTGAGGAGCATGACAGTTGACGTCAACAGGTGGCAGGACTTCGGGTTCCATCCCTCACCACACCTCACGCCCTATGGGATTACAAAGCGCCCCCACATCCTCAGTCTTGCCGTGCCCTCATAATAGCCCTGATGAGAATTCAAGCAACAGTTGCCGTCCTCGGGACAGCTTCAGCTCAGCGGGAACAGGTATCCTGTGCCAGGGACCAACTCGCATCAATCTTAAGAGATGGAAGTGAAATAGAAGTCCAGTTCCTTGGCTCCAGAGCCTCACATTCTCCTCTGCACCTCAGCTGTATCTCTCACAGTGCAAACTCTTCATCGCTCACATGAGCAAGCTAGAGGTGGAGATTAGATGCAAGTGGCATTTGGACACGCTCTCCAGGTCCACAGTTGAGTCACATACAGATGTGCCATGAGTTCTGTAAAGAAGTCATTGTACACCTGAACATACTTCTTCCGGACAAGTTATATGATTCCAGTAAAGACTCAATGCAACCATGCTTGCCTACACTAAGCCTGCCCAAGAACAGACACAGACAGGAGAGGGGTCCAAGAGCCCTGCCCCACCCCTAACAAACTACTGACCACTAATAAACTCTGAGAATGGGAAGCCACTACCAACACTTATATAATCTCCTACAAGGCTCCCATGGAAAATTCCAAACCCATGGTCACACAGACAGCCCTTTTTAAAATCACTGGGTCACAAAACAAAACAATACATGAATTCGGAAAAGGGCCTCATAGCTAGGAAAGAGGGTTCATAAGGATGGGAGGGAGGGGAACGAGGGTGGGGGGAGAACAATCAGAACGTACTGCATTTATGTATGATTTTGTCAAAGACAAAATTTAATCAGTAAAAGAACACTGGCCACTTCTCCTTTCCACACACAAAACAACAAAAATAAGGCAGAGACTGCTTTCATCTCTCCTAGCAGGATCTGCACACAGAGGTACACTCAGTCAGAGCCCAGGTGCCACAGCGTGAGTCATGTGACTTTGTAAAAAGCAGCCACAGCCTGGCTTGGTGTTTCCATCTGTGATGGTTAAACCTGGTGCCAACTTAACTGGGATCAACTAAGAGAAACGCCTGGCAGAAGGTCTGCGAGGGAATTTTCTAGAAGGAGTCACTGAGGAAGAAAGATGTTTAGAGTAGACAGCGCCTCTGATGGAGACTCAGGTGGAAAGGAGCCTGAGGGAAAAACTCATGCTTTGGCCTACATGCTTTGCACCTTGCTGGAGAGTGCAGCTGCTCTGCTGCTGCTCCAGCCCTCCTTCATTGACATCAGAACTTAACTTCTCTGGCCTTCCAACACAGGCTGAAGACCAAAGCTTTCCAGTAATCCTCTAGGCCTTCAGGGCCATATTTGGAACTACTGAGAAATCTTGTCCTGTGGGCTGAGCAGTTACTGGGTTTCCAGCTTCCCCATCGTGAATATAGCCAGAGTTGGACTCCCCAGCCTGTAACCTGCAAGCCAATCTAATAATATCCTTTTGTCTGTTCTGTTCCTCCGGTGAACCCAGGCTAACACATCATCTTTATGAGAACAATAACAGACCTCCCAGGCTCCCATCTCTCCAGGCATGAGGGGATCTGTAACACCTTCCTCTCAGACCATCCAGGGAAAAAGACTCTCTCCCTTCCTCCCTCCCTCCCTCCTTCCCTCCTTCCTTCCCTCCCTTCCTCCTCTTTCGTTCCTTCCCTCCCTCCTTCCCTCTGGATGCCTTCACCTCCCTCTCTCCTCAAATCCAGTTTTTTAGAAACCTAAATAAGCCCAGTTCAGCGGACAAATCAGCTTAAGAAATTGTCAGAGCAAATTGTCTTGTCAGTCACTTGCCAACAGGGCCTTGGAGATTCACCTGAGCCGCTCACAGGAAGGAATGATTTGTAAGCTTTGAAACCCAGAGGAAATGCCCACAGAAAGCTCAACATCTCTGTTATCCTGGGAGAGACAGGAGGAGCCAGTCAGGAATCTCTTCCCTCCCCAACTGGCACTTCTGCTGCTGGCCTACTGGCCCAACATTAGTTGGGTAGCTGGTTCCTATCTGGTGTACCCCTCTGACCCAGCTCTTGAACCCACACAGACCTTCCTCTCAGGAACCCCTACCCTTCCCTCTAAAGTCTGCATGGACTACAGAGAGGAATTCTAACAGCAGGCCGGGACAAGGCTAACTAAGCAAATATGATTACTCTCAAGTTAAAATTTTTCATAGGGGCCACAGAGATGAGTCAATAGGCAAAGGGGCTAGTTGTGAGAACTTGATAGCCTGAGTTCCATCCCAAGAGACAGTGTGAAAATCCCAATGTGGTGCCACACGTCATAACCCCAGCACTCCTACAGCAAGGCAGGAGGCAGAGACGGGAGGTTGGACTAGAAGCTCAAGGGCCAGCCAGCCTAGAGAACGCAGGGAATTGAGAGCCCCTGCTTCAAAAACACAGTGTGAGCACCCACCTTTCCTCTGACCTCCTCAGACAACCATGGCATGTATATGTAAGTCCATACACAGACATCACACATGGGCATGCATGTACACACACACACACACACACACACACACACACAGAGAGAGAGAGAGAGAGAGAGAGAGAGAGAGAGAGAGAGAGAGAGCGCACAGCAGTAATAAGGAATTTTCATTTTTCATATAGCTGTGCTGAGACTACACACAGAAACGGTTCCGGGTGAAAAACTTGCCCCTGCTAGGATTTGTAGGATTTGCAATCCCCTGTGACAGACTTACACCTCAAAGCACAGCTTTGAAAGGTGGGTTATTATACATCTAATGTATACATTAATATCCTTTGAGATTTTAGCCTTAAAGGTGGATTTTTTTTCTAAGTGCTCTTTGGTGTCACTTGTGAACATCCCACTTAGCAAGAGGTATTTCCTATGCCACCTGCTATGAAAATAATAAGGAATTTAAACCCAGTGTTGCAAAGCCCCCTCCTAATATATTTCAAATGGACTTTCCATTGCTGGTGTGGGGTGAAGACAGGGTTGGATATTTGAGGAATTCGCTGTCTGTTGCCACTTCTTGCATCTGGAGACATTCCTTACCCTTTCCTCATCCTTTCATCTCCCCAGCTTCTAGTCCCCTTGTGTGAATCATTTTCTGTTTCTGTAATAAAATACCAGCCAGGTGGTGGTGGTACATGCCTTTGATTCCAGTACTTGGGAGATAGAGGCAGATGGGTCTCTGAGATCTAGGCTAGCCTGGTCCTGTTCTAGGACAGTCAGGTTTCACAGAAAGACCACATCTTGAAAAAATAAAATAAAATTGCCCAAGACTAGATAACTGTAAAATAAAGAGGTGTACTTTGAGGCTGGAAGCCTCCATGGCAAATGACATCATCAGCTCAGAACATGGCAGGTGACATCATCCGTTCACAACATGGCAGATGATGTCATGGTGGAAGAAAGAAAGACCACATGGCAAGACAGGAAGTGGGGGAGGAGTCTAACAACTGGCTCTCAGACAGACTAAGTCATTCCATGAGCTCAGTATTAACAGTTCCAGTGGTTGTGTCCCCGGTAAACTAATCATCTCTCATTTGGCCCCACCCCTTAAGTCTACCACTTCTTAATTCTGTCACATTGGAGATCAAGAATTCAACACATGAACGACAGGAAGCAAGCCACATGCAAACCACAGCCCCTTTCCCTTAGTCTCTTTCCAAGGACACTTACACTTTGTCTTGGTATAGCTTTCTCCCTGCCTCAGCCTTATGAGTCACAATACAAAGTGTGAACAATGGACATTGGCCGTGGGCGAGTATATTGCTGCAACTTTTCTCTAAACCCCAAACCATTCAAAGTGAAACATTTACTTAGAAATGAAAGAGCCAGTGAAAGCGGTGGCCCCCAAATGTCCATTCAGATGTCCCGTGGCTGATTTCCTCACAAGCTTATGTGAGTCACAGCCACACTACATCATAGCAGGTAATAATTCTTCCCACATGACAAAAGATCATTCCTTCTGTTAATACGACCATGACCTTGTCCTTTGAGAAAAACGACTCCGGCACATGTTGGAAGAAGCAGTTGACTCTGTTCCAGTTGTGAATGACACTCTCTCAAAGGGCAGAGCCCAGACTCAGATGTTAGAGTTTCTAGTTTCAGACCTCTCTCTCTCTCCCTCCCTCTCTCCTCCCCCACACACTCAAGCCTTCATCTACTTATAATGATGAGGGGAGGGGGTTCCAGTGCATCTTACCACATCGTAACAATCAAACTAACCTGACATATCAACCTTCCACCCTCTGTATACTTGGGTTTCACACCTATCACCTTCTGTATCCAAGGGTTTCACACCACGGATTGGACCAAGTGTGGACTGAAAATATTTGAAAATAAATTGTGTGCATTACACATAGAAGCTTTTTCTTATTTTCTGATCAGCACATTGGAATTGTTTATATAATATTGACATCACATTAGATACTATAAGCAATGTAATGATGTCTTTAAATGCATGCAAGAACACACAGTTATTTGCAATATAATGCCATTTTGTAGAAAGGATGCCATAGAATGTGGGGTCATCAGGGAGCCTAGGAATCAATCCTCTGAAGATACCAAGGACTGACTACATTTAGAATTATTTGACCAGTATTATATTGTGTACATTGGCACAATCATTTCATATTATTTGGACACCATGGCTACAAATGAGATTGGGATTCAGTTTCTTTGAGCCTGCATAGAAGCCCTATCAGGAAGGTACTCAATTTATAGATTTAAAGCTTATTCAGAGAGTTAGGCCATTTTCCCAAGGAGACATTAATGTCAGTCAGCAGTAAAGCTAAGGCTTTAGTCCCAAGCCTCTCCAGAGATCAGAGTTTAGTGTTTGTCTCCAAGGTCATGCCAAAAATAACACAGGCTGGCTTACACCAATGACTTAGAATTTGTTGTTGAATTATGTTTCCAAATTATTATTAATAAGTGAGCCAAAAATAATTCTGAAGACTCAAACTTAGAAAACCTTCTTATACAGAAAAGGCACCAAGAGAAACCAGTGCACTGATGGAGGCAGGGCCTGAGGCAAGAGCAGATGCAGCTTGCTGGAATTCTCTAGATCAGCTGGGCTGAATCCAAAATATGCAGAAACAAGGGGTAAAGTATGAACCCAGGGTATATGGGGACATGCGACAAAGACTGAACTTCTGTGTACTCTCTAGTGCACAGGTGCACGGAGGAAAAGTTGACTGCAGAGTACTTGGGGTGACTTAGTTATGCTCTCTATTGATATGATGAAACATATGACCAAATGATGTGGGATTCCCTCTCTATGCTGTGAATACTACTGGTTAATAAAGAGGCTGTTTTGGTCAGTGGCTTAGCAGAATAGAGCTAGATGGGAAAAACTAAACTGAATGCTGGGGAAAAGAAGGCAGAGTCAGTGAGAAGCCATGTAGCCCTGCCAGAGGCAGACGCTGGAACTTTACCCGGTAAACCACAGCCTCGTGGCAATACACAGATTAATGGATATGGATTAATTTAAGATATGAGTCAGCCAGAAATATGCTTAAGCTATTGACCAAACAGTATTGCAAATAATATGGTTTCTGTGTGGTCATTTCAGAGCTGAGCAGCTGGGAATAAACAAGCGGTCTCCTACTACAACCAAAATAAGCAATTTGGGAGGAAAGGGGTTTATTCGGCTTATACTTTCAAATCACTGTTATCCATCAAAGGAAGTCAGGGCAGGAACTCAAACAGAACAGGATTCTGGAGGCAGGGGCCAATGCAGAAGCCATGGAGGGGTGCTGTTCACTGGCTTACTCCCCTTGGCTTGCTCAGTCTGCTTTCTTATAGAACCTAGGTCCAGGGATGGCACCACCCACCATTGATCTGGACTCTCCCCCATTGATCACTAATTGAGAATATGCCTTATAAGCTTGCCTGCAGCCCAATCTTCTGGAGGCATTTTCCCAACCGAGATTCCATCCCCTCAGATGACTTTAGCCTCTGCCTAGTTGGCACAAACCTCTCCAGCACAAAAGGCATGGCAGAAAGGCTGGATCCTGAGCACACACGGGCAAGGGGAAAGGCTGGACCTTGAGGACATAGGGGCACGGGGTAAAGGTTAGACTCTGAGCACACAGGGGCATGGGGGAGAGGCTGGACCCTGAGTACACACAGGCACGGGGAAAGGCATACACAGGGACATGGGGGAAAGGCTGGGCCCTGCATACACAGAAGTTCCGGGGAAAAGGTAGACAACAACATCTCCTGCAGTAATAGCCACTTTTGATTGTGTTACTCTGCAAGGAGTGCTCATTTTGAAAAATCCCACTTAATCCCCCAAACAATCTGTAGTGATAGATTATTTTATTAGCTAGAATGTCTTAGTTACCATAATATTTTTTGCAAAAACTTAGTGCAGTTTAAACACTAAAAGAACCATACAGGCAAGATGTTTTAAATTCCTGCTCTGAATGCTCCCTCCTATCCAAACACATGGTGCTCACAGATAAAGCGCAAATAGTGGGGGACTCAGAAGACGTCCACTTTCAAATGCAAGATAAATGTCTTCCTGGTCTAGGAATGGCAGTAAAAGACAAAGAGGAAAGATAAGGTGAATTGCAGGTCTACCAGTTTCTAGCCAAGAGACAGGGAGAGGCAGCTTAGGTCCTTTCCTATGGGACCAAAACAACTGTGTGAGGTAGGAATTCTTATTCCAACACCTTCGTGGGATGTGTCCTCATGTTAAAAGAAAAGAGAAACTTCAGTGTGCCCAGCCCAGGGTTGCGGCTGTGTGACACAGGTGGGCAGCATGGAGCCTTTAAGCCAGAGTCTGGGCAGACCAGCCTACTTCTAGGCTCTTCATTTTCATCTTCCTTTCTCTCCTCACAGTACCAAGGCTTCACCTGCCAAAAGACACCAAGTACTCCAGCCGGGGTCTTAGCAGCTGGGCTGACAATGACTACACAAGACAAATGTGAGGGAGAGGGGAAATGAGGGCTATACTTTGTCTCCTAAGGGGCCATGTATTGGTAACTTGGTGTTCAACACATCAGTGGATCATTAAAGAGATAGAGCCTAGGAGGCAGGACACATAGGTCAGTGGTTAAGAGAGCTTTCTACTCCTTCACAGGACCTGAGTTCAGATCTCAGTACTCACATCAGTCACACCACCTGTGACTCCAGGAGGCTCTGAACCCTCTGGCCTCCTCAGACTCTCTCTCTCTGTCTCTCTGTTTGTCTATCTGTCTGCCTCTCTCTCTCTCTCTTGCTCACACACATGCAAGCATGTAATATAAGTAAATCTTTTTTGTTTGGTTGGGGTTTTTTTGTTGTTCTTGTTTTTTGAGACCAGGTTTCTCTGTGTGGCTCTGGCTGTCCAGGAACTTGCTCTGTAGACCAGGCTGACCTTGAACTCACAGAGAATCACCTGCCTTTGCCTCCCAAGTGCTCGAATTAAAGGCACATGCTACCACCACCACAACTCAACATGTAATTCTTAATAAAAGAGATGGAGCCCTCATGGGAATTTCACAAGGTACTTAGGTTATTGGGGAATGCTGATCTCTTGGAGGGAATTTTTTTTCAGATGAGGAAGTTGATATGAAAGCCTGAACCTAAACCTACCTGACCTCTGGTCTGCTCTGTGGCTTCTTATATGGCAATGCAGTATTTCCATTTCAATATGCCATAGTTAAACATAATAGCATAAATGGAAGAAGTTATTTTTAAATTAAATAGAAAAATAAAGACAGATCATCTACAAAACAATATAATGACTGAAATTTCTCTTGACAAGAGAAGACACAAGTCAGTGAAGTCTTTTTGTCATGGGCTAAGAAGAAATCATCAGAGGCCTAGAATTACATCCCCAGCTAAACTATCATTTAAGATGAAAGTGAAACCGGGACTTTTTCAGACCTAAAATGATCCTGAGAAACTAACTGAGAGAACAAGCAAAGAATGTGCTTTAGTGAGGAGAGAAAAGAAACCTGAAGTGAAACGCCTAAGAAACAACGCAAAGCCCAGAAATCAGTAGACTGTGTCAATCAACTTAGTTACTGTCTAGATAATGTTATTCCGTGGGTCACCAAGATGGCTCAGTCAGCAAGGGCACTCATTGACAAACCCAACAACCTGATTTTATCGCTGGGACCCACGTGGTAGAGTAGAAATCTTACTGTCACAAGTTGTCTCTGATCTTTACATATGCCATGGTATGTACCACGCGTGTGCCCGTGCGTGCACATATACACACACAAGCCAAGACTTCCTCTCCCAGCCACGCAGACCTGAATAATCACACAGACACATTACCAATTACAACACTGTTTGGCCCATGGTTTAGGCATATTTTCTAACTTGCTCTTGCATTATAAATGAACTCATTTCTATTAATCTACGTATTGTCATAAGGCTATGGCTTACCAGTAAGGTTCCAGCGTCTTTCTCCTTAGGCAGCTACATGGCATCTCCCTGACTCCACCTACTCTCTCTCTATTTCTCTTCCAGCCTGGCTATATTCTGCCCTGCCATAGGCCAAAGCAGCTTCTTTATTAACCAATGATAATACAACATATTCATAGCATACAGAAGGGAATCCTACATTGCACACTCACACACACTCACACACACATACCCTCTCTCACACACTTACATACTCTCTTGTACATACACTCATTCACACACACACACACACACTTGCATATCCTCTTTCTCACACACACTTGCTCACACACTTACATACTCTCTCTTTCTCACACACACTCGCTCACACACTTACATACCCTCTCTCACACACACTCACTCACACACTTATATACCCTGTCTTTCTCACACACTCATACACTCACATGTTCACACACACAAAATGTAATTTAAAATTTTAATAGTTACTTTGCTACTATACAATTACCTAATTGCAGCCCCATCTAGAGTCCAGCCTAACAACACGGAGAAAGACAGAGTTGAACTGCAGTGTGCTAAGCAGGGTCTTATCTGCAGACTAGAAATAAAGCCTGACCTTTGCTTTGTCACAAATGCTGATGTGCAAAGAGAACAGTTGAGAGTGCAAAGCTCACTGAGGAAGCCAGAAGAGCACAGTGTGTAGTGCCCAAGTCAGGGCAGGAGAGTGGGGAGAAATGAATGAAAGTCAGTTCCGTCAGCCTAACCAAGACTTGAACAATAGAACTAACGCAAACCAGAAAAGAAGAGAATCTTTCTCACTAGCTGCCAGCATGAAGTGTGACTAGATAGACCAGCTGTTCCAGAGCAGGCTATCAGATCAGACTTCTAAAAACCTAGCTGTGTGGTGCTTTCATATGACAGAGAGACTCAGAGTAAAGAGCTAGAAAACGAAACATCCTAGACAAACTTGAAGAGAAATCTGGTCTAGCAATGCTAATGGGAGCCAAAATGTGAAGCAAAAGCTTAAATAAGGAGTCATTATTATACACACTGATAAGGGGAACACACTCCACCAAACATACATAACAATCATGAACTTCTATAAATTCAAATAGCCTGTATTAAATATGGGAAGCAAAAATTGGCAGAGGTATGGGGAGATATTGCGAATATCCAATCATGCAGGAAGGGCTTAGTACCCTCCCCCAGAAACAGACCAAGCAACAAAGCTATGGACTATCTGAAGCACATCATTAAAAGACTTGATGTAACAGATAAATGTGGAGCCCTGCTTCAATCGAGCATGGGTATTCATTCTTTTCAGGCCCAGGATACACTTTATAAAACTTGACTTTGTATCAGGTCACAAAAGTAGTACCAGAAAATTACAAAGAATCTATGTCACACACAGTGTGCTCTCCAACAAATGCAGAATTATAAGAGACGCCATCAATTAAGGTAGCTTAAAATACACTTTTAAAAGAAAAGCACACATTCCAAAATGACAGAGTGACAAATGAATGAACATTTATTAAATATTTAAAACAAGTGGCAAGGACCACACTTCATGTGAGATTTGTGGGGCATGACTAACATCATTCCTAGGGGAAATTTACCCTTCAACACATTTGTTATAAACCGAGAAAGATTAAAAATACACGAGTTCTTTATTTAACTCCTGAAGCCAGGTGGGGGAAAGTGGGTTGAGGGATGGCTCAATAGTAAAGAGCACTTGTGGCTCGTGGAGAGGACCCATGTTCAGTTCTTAGCATCCGCATCAGACAGCTCACAACTATTTGTAACTGCAGCTCCAGGGGCTCTAATGCCTTCTGTCCCCCACAGGCACTGCACACACACACACACACACACACACACACACACACCACAATAGAAAACTGAGAAATAAATAAAACATTTGAATAAACCAGTGACATCGGGGAAATGAAGTGAGTAGTCCAAACCTTTTACCTTCTCCCAAGTAAAGGAAACTATTAAAGGAACATGGTCTATGAAACCCTGGAAAGATGGGTGCTCTGAACAAAATACAAATAGAATGTAATTTCCCTGCCCTAATAAAACGCACATACCAAAAACCCCAAGTGAACATTCTAGATAATGCTATTTTAGCATCCTCCCCAGTAAAATCAGGAAAAAGACCAGAGTAGTTATACTTAGCATTAATTTTCAAAATTTTTAGGACTAAACTAATGTGTAGAGAGCAAGGACCAGAAAGGAAGAAATAAATGCAAAACTTGTCATTATTTTTGACTAATAGGCTTTACTGCACAGAAAAATTCGTCCTAGATGGTTGATGAGTGAGTGAGTGAATGAATTAATGAATGAATGAAGTTCAGATTGGTTCTGCTGGTTCAATAACACACAGGTGAACCTCTGTTCCCCGGAAGTTCAGCTGGGAGGTCAGTTGACCTGCTCATCATACCTCACAGGTGTGCCTGTCAAAAGCCAGGGAAAGCCCTTTGGAATTATCTTGATTTAAAATGGTGCAGCACTTCATCATGGGCATTTCACACGAATGTTGGTTTTCAAGCACTCCACACACATATAACACACCAGTTAGTGGGTTCCTGGCTTCCCCTTCCATTTCGCCAGTGCCTCACTTGACCCATCCTGGTCCCTGCAGGGGAAGGCGCTGCATTCTGCCATGACGCAGTCCCTGCAGAGTGGGCATCAAGCCTCGGGGCTGAGAGACACCTGCTCTATTAAGGGATCCCCACTTTAGTGCCTCCCACGCACATGTCATTGCCGTCGCTCAGTTAGATGTGACGAGTGAGGCTGACAGCCTTCCTGTCTGAGTCTGAGAAGGTGGGAGGCAGAATTGTGCCTGGAACCATTTTCCTGCCAAATGCAGGGGCTGGTTCCTTCCACAGCTGGGACAGCCGTCATCTCCATTCAGCTGAGCCACAGCCTCTCAGACTGACAGCGACCATGTAGGAAGCTGTATCTTTCTGAGGGGTTCCAGTCCACAGGGCTACCATCTTACCACCTCTGAGTCACCAGTCAGGAGTCAACCTTCCTCCTACATCTTCTTCTGTCTTAGTCCAAGCAGCTGGTGTTTATGGAGACCAACTCGTCCTAACCTTAGAAGAGAATGACAGCCTTTGCAGCATTAGTCAGGCATGGAGCTATACACACATAATCCTGGGCCTTTGGAAGCTGAGGCAGGAGATCGCAAGTTCACCTGAGGTACCTGCTATGACCTTGTCCCAATGAATTATTTAACTGATAAGAACAGCCTGAGTTCAAATTCTCACCCTGCCGCTTAGCATGAGTCCTAGGGGATGTCACATTGCCCTCTCCTAAGCTTCTGCTTCCTTTACTGTGAAGGCATTCAGAGCACCTGCTTCTAGAATTCATGGAAGAATTAAGTGGAGACAATGCCCATAATGTGCTTGGCGCAGTGCCTGGCACATTCTGTGTTGCCTGTAGAAGGCTGTAAACCAACACGCAATCGGTGGGGTTCAACAGAGACAGGCTGTAGGGTATGAGAGCGAATCCCCAAAGTCACGATGTTTTCTGGAGGATGCACCACTGAACAGGATCTGGGGACACATGCCTTCTCTGGAGGAGGAGGAAAGGGGAGACACTGTAGACTGGGGGAGTGTGTGAGCGTGCCGGCACTGAGAGAGCAGAATGTGGTGGGTGAGTGCAGGACAAGTGGAAGGACACCCACAGCTTGGACAGGCGACTGGAGCCTTAGGTGAGAGTCACTGTGCCGTGCATGAAGGCGCATAGTGAGGAGTCTTTGCTATCTCTGCAGGAGCACAGAGTGGACAACCTGCCTGAGCTCCTCGGTCTCTCATATTTCTCAGCCTCTCCTACTGACCTCCTTAGAAAAGAGGACCCTGAAGGTGGGACTGCTTGGATTTGTCTCATGGTTCTCAGGGATCCGTGTGTGACCCAGCTCAGTGTTTGGTGAATGAATGGAATAGAGCTTACCTTTCAAAGGACCAAGAGTTCCTCCCCCATCTGTCCCCACAAGGATGGATCAGAACCAAGGGCAAGAATGAAAATGGGTGTTCTCAGTGGGGATGGCACACTCTCAGGTTCTGGACTGACTCTGAAGGAGGAACTCAGGCACTGGAGCTCTGAGCCAGGCTATCAGTCATGTGCACAGGTTTGCTGACCTTCATGATGTATGATAAATAGCCAACACTATGGTCCACCAGACTTAGGGACAGCTGCTTTACATAGTAAGTCCACATCCCAGCCACGCACCTCATCTTGAAGACAGGAAAGCCATGTGGGATTATGTAAGCTTAATTCAGTGGGACTACAGTCCTCATAGTCCCCTTCTTTATATTCTTTCAAGCTCAAGGTGACTCTAGGAGAAATTGTCACAAGAATAGGAGGGAGGGGAGAAGCATGGCACTTCCTCTCTGAAAGTCAGGTGAAAGACAGAATGCAGGATGACAGCTCACATATAACCACATCTCCCAACTGCTAACCCACCCCACTGCCGTGGGAGTGCTAATAGGGCTGTACCTCATTCAGTTCTTGTAAGGTCTCTTTGGGTGTGTTCCTTGTGTGGGTGGGCGTGGGCATGAGTTTGTGTATATGTTCTTGTGTATATACATTTATATGAGTGCTTGTACACGTGTGTTTGGAGGCCAGAGGTTACTCTACACCTTGTTTGATTTTGTTTTGAGGCAGGGTTTCTTGTTGAACATAAAGTGCACAGATTCACTTGAACTAGCTGGCCAGGCTCCTACAGGAAGCCTCTTGCCTCTGCCTCCCTATATTCTGGGAGTAGAGATCCACACATCAGATTTCTGTTGAAGACTGGAATTCATCCTGCACAGCAGAAGCTTCATGGGCTGAACCATCTTCCCAATCCCTTATTCTTATAAGCCTTGGGCCAGGTATACATTTATCTCTGCATTAAAAGATTCCTTTAAAATCATGCATTGCCCAGATTAGAGACAGCCTACAGTCCTGTGAAACCCGGTCAATAGCTCCAGGGCATTTGTAACAGTCAGCACTCTGGGCCAGTTCCAATATGGACACTAATGGGCATTTTTATTTATTTTGAATAAGAGAAAGGGGAAAGACATATATATTAGAACTTTGTTTCTTTGTCAATGTTGTGAGCCCCTTCTTGGCTAATTTGAAAGGATGGTTTGGAATTCCATCAACTGTTTCCTTTACTCGTTATATCATGACTACAAAGTTTCCTGATTCTTTGAATTTCTTATAAATTTTTATTTGCTTAACTAACATTTTCTTCATTACTCTATTTTTAAAAAGTATTGCATTTACTTGTTTGTGCATGCATGCGCGCACGTGTGTGTGTGTTTCTATCTGTCTGTGTAGATGTGCATGTCATGAAACACATGTGAAGTCAGAGAACATCTCACAGGGTTCAGTTCTCTCCTTTCACCGTATGAGTTCCAGGGATCAAACTCAGGTTATCAGCCTTGGCAGCAAGCACCTTTCTTTGCCCACTGAGCCATCTTGCCAGCCCATTTTAAACATGTCTATCAATGGAATAATAAGTCAATCCCTGATTCATTGTATTTGTCAGTGTCTCTGGTATAACTGCCCTCATTGAGGTTAACTGCAAGCCGCCGATTCGATCCCACTATACACGGAGCTGAAGGGGGTGTGCAGTAGAATGTGTTATGCTGTTTTCCACCATTAAGAGGAAACACATATAAATAAACTCAAGCACATAGGCAATGAAACCTAGCAAAATGCTCATCAAGTGATGGGTTTCAAGATCTTATCATTGTTGCTTTTAATGTGATTTACTTACTTGGAATCTTACATACTATAATTATTACTAATGGTTGCATTTAACAGTTGGATCAGAGAAACTCTGATACTTAATAATGTACTCTCCAGAGCTGTTATGAGCCAGCTCTGCACACCATCGGGTGAAGCTGCCTCCACGATTCCAGCTTGTCCTTTGCTCTCCCTAAGTGCTCATCCAGCAATCACACTGCTAGCCTGCAGTGGCTTCAGAGACAACAGCAGGCACAGATGCAGCAAGCCCACTAAGGTCTTCCCAGATCCCACGGTTGTGCACAGTGCTTGACGCGTTGTCCTTCTATGGAACTCAGGCATTTCGGCTCCAGCACATTAGTGCTGACTGATACACAGAGAAAGGGATTTCTCAAAATAAAAGAAGGTTCTGGTCACCCCCGCAGCAAGCTCCAGGTGTCTGTGTTCACCTCTCAATCAACACAAGGACTCAAGTTCAACCTTCACCACCCATGTTAAAAAATGAATGCAGCGGAATATGCCTTAAATCTCAGTTCTGGGAGTCAGAGAGAGGAGGATTATTGGAGTTTGTTAGGCAGGGAGTCTAGCCAAAACAGTGAGCTCTCAGTTCAGTGAGGGGTCCTCTCAAAAGATAGGATGGAGAGCAATTAAGGGAGAACCTGACATTGACCTCTGACCTCCACATGCACGCACACACACACACACACACACACACACAGTTGGTAGTGTTAACACCTTGATTCACGCAGGAATATAAAGTGGCAAGTGCCCTGCACCCCCAGCCATGCATGGAAAAATGCCACAATATGCTGGGCCAGTTTTCAGGAGCCATCCCATGAGCGACAGCACCAGAGTCAGCTGGACTCTACCTACTAGCAGGCTGATCAAGCAAAGAGAGCAGCTTGGGTGCTTGACTGTTTAGGACTGAGTCTGCACCAAGGTTTTTCTTTTATACACATGATCCAAATTCTCCGCATCTTTTCATTTGCTGAGATTATTTTTAAAATATGACAAGTAAGGGACCCATTGCATTCTGATTTGAAAGTAGGAAGTATGGCCATATTCACACTTACAAAGTTGGACATCCAAGTTGCAGAAGCTCAACTCACTTCTGAACCCTTCCCTGCCAAGCATCTTCCAGAAGGGTTTTGTGAATTACTTTTCTGCTATTGTGATAAAGATGCCATGGCCAAAGACAACTTTCAGAAGCAAAGGTTTATTTTGATTTATGGTTCCAGAGGGATACGAGTCCATTGTGGCAGAGAGGCATGACTGTAAGCAATAGGCACGGCATCAGGGCCAGGAAACCGAGAGATTACATCTTCAACTGCAAACATGAAACAGAAAGACTGAATTGGAATGCAGCTGTATAGTTTCCAAGCCCAACCCCACTGACATACTTCCTCCAGCAAGATCAGATCTCTTACACATCCCCAACTAGCATCACCAACTGAGGACCAAGTGTTTGAACACAGGAGACTATGGGGAACACTTCTCACTCAAACCATCATAGATTGTGCTTAGAGTTCTAAACCTGACTCTAAAGCCATGGAAATGAAGTCCACCAGTTGGATGTGGTTTGGAGTTGGATGTTGACATTGTATACAGAATGCAGAGGAGCTGAGAGTCTACTCAGTGATCAAGTGAGAAGCCTGGAATGCACAAGACTCTTCACCACACTTCAAACCAAAGACCAGAAGAACAAAACAAAGACCAGAAGAGCACCAGCCATCCACACAATGCTGGAGTCAGGCTAGAGCCTATTTACAGTGAGCAGGACTTTCTGAACTCTGAGAAGTTCCTTTTTCTTCAGACACAACTCTGCTATCTCTGGACAAATAAGGCTTTGGACACATGGTCTTCTTTACCTCTGATACACAAAAGTATTGGAGAATATCACAAATTTTGATCACTGAGCAGATGGTCTCGTCCTTGGGTAAGGAACTTCAAAATCCTTCTAAGTGTCCTCTGGGGTGTTCAAGGTGAGAATCTGGGTGTTGTCATGGAATCTGCAAATTCAAGCCCTGCCATCTGCCCAGGTCTCTCTTAGGCCATCAAGACAACTGGCTACAGGGACATCAACCACAGCTCAGCTTCCAAGGCAGAATGGGAAATGGAGCCCAGGGGAGTGTCATGAGCTATGCAGTAAGGCAAACCTGTGAGTGTGCGTGTGCATGTGTGCACATGTTCCCACATGGGGAGGTATATTCAGTCCCTCAGATGCCTCAGTTCCATATTCAGTCATCAAATGAACCTCACTTTATTAGGATTAAGGATAGCATGCAATAATACACATAAAGTACCCACCACAGAGCCTGAGCCTAAGAAACCCCCCAAGTTCTAAGGTATTGGTCTGTACACAGTGCTCAGCTGCCAAGTCCCCTTGTATTTCTAAGTGTAAGTCTGAGTAGAAGTTTTATGCCTTGTTTTGGAGAAGAGAAGCCAAGCTATCCTTTCCCGGGCATCACATGGTGGTGGAGTCAGGAATGAGATGGTGGCTGGAAGTCCTTCAGTCACATTTCATCTTCTCAGATCTCTTTATTTCTCTCCTCCCTCAACCTTTGAGGCATAAAGTGACAAGGTTCTGCTACCATTCTTCTGCAGTTTCCATAAAGAAAGAGCTTGTATTTCCTGAAGGACTCACACACACACACACACGCACGCACACACACACACACACACACACACACACACCCGGGAGCCGCTCTGCACCACTGGAGCAGGAGAAATAAATCCTCTTCCAATCTGCTTCGATGCAGTCCAGAGACCAGGAAGCACCTCCTGCTCCAGCCCCCGCAGAGGCCATATGGGCCTGGACAAGGCAGGATTAAGTGTTCCTGCATGAGGGGGTGGAAAGGCAGCTGCGCTCAAGACCAAGGGCTCCAGAGAGGGAGATTTCTCTACCTGCTGCAGCAGATGAAGAGTCCTTGCTGATTGGCTGCTCAGGGAAAAACACCACCATCCATCTCTGGTCCCTAATGAAGGGTGGAAGCCTGGGACCCATCATCCGAGTCAGCACCATGGAGAGCTGCCGGCTGCCGGCTCCTGGGCTGGGCACACAGCTGCTCTCGGTCTGGCAGAAGGAATGGGAGAGGCAGAAATGGACTTAAAAAAAAAAGAACAGAACCAATAGACTGAAAGACACACACACAGAGAGAGAGAGAGAGAGAGAGAGAGAGAGAGAGAGAGAGAGAACTCAGAATAAAGGGTAAAAACAGACAGATAAGCAAAGAGTTGCAGATTGGGTTAAAAAAGAATACAGGATAGCATGTAAAAGAGAGCTGGATAGAATTTAAACCTAAGCTAAACAACACAAATGAGAACGAACAAGTATCAAGCACTTGTACCCTGTGCATTGCATCTCTTGACCATCACCATTATCCTAGAGAGGGGTACTGAAATCATCCTGCCAACAGACATCTCCTTCCAGCACTCGGAAAAGAACTTGGTTTTGTCTCCTGAAAACCACCTGCAGCTTTGGGCTGTAAATGCTGGAGATGCTTCCAGCATCCCTGTCTCACCACCGCAGCAAGATATTCAGGAAATTCATCTTTCTCTACTCTGCAGTCAAGCAAGTCTCTAAAACATCATGGCTGAAGCTGTCTCAGGCCCTTGGCACTTGTTGTTCCTTCTGCCTGGAGCTCTGTTCCCCATGACTCCAGGAGTGCTGAAGGACCACTCCTCAGAGAGGGTGCCCTTGTGTTTCTGGTGTCAGGAACACACACACACACACACACACACACACACACACACCATGTCCTTACCTGAGTGATTTATTTGCCTGTGGACTTTTCTCTTTCCCACGAGAGTCCTGTTGTATCTTCTTCATGCTTGTATTTCTGAATGAACTTCATTAACATATGCAAACACAGTCTGAATGAAGAAATACTTCTAAAACCAAGGCCCATTGGCTGGATAATGATATGGAGCCAGAGGTTTTCAGCTGAGCAACTTGTGCCCCTCTCCACCAGTTCTCCATGCCAGCGGCCTCATGGGGATGCATTCTGTTGATTGGATCTCCTTTAATCCTCATAATAATTTATCACAGAACTGTGGGTACATGGGTAGGTCATGAGAACTCACCCAATGGCAGGGTCACCAAATCTCCATCATACAGTCTCCCTAGTGAACAAGATACTGTGCTGCCTGGATTCTATGTCCACAAAAGGCTCTTTCCTCTCCTTTCACAGATAAGAAGCAAGGCCACCTTTACACTACAGCCAAGGGCACCTGAGCTCGGACACACCTGAAATGTCTCTCTTGTGTTTTGAGTGCTTCTTCTGAAAGCTGAGTTCTTTCCTTGGGAGAGTGACTTATGTGGACAGACACCCCTCACTCTGGTTGTATACAATCTCTCAAGATTCTTTTCATGGAAGATTTGTCTCTTCTGTTCTGAACTTTTCTGTCACCCCACAAGGGTTGTAGCCAGGAATCTCACTAGTAGAAAAGTCCCTTCCCCCCGCCCTGTACCTTACTTTAGCTGAGTTGAAAATCTAATAGAGATTGCTCTGTTGGGGGCATAAGAACACATTGTAAAACTAAGCTGTTGTCTTTAAGAAGCGGGTGGTAGATCTCATATTAACAGGCAACACACGTGTTACTATGACTACAGCTTTTAAAAAATTATGAGCAAGCCAAGTGCTTTCTATTATTCATAAAGAAAAAGATAATGTTTTGCCATCATGGAAAGATGTGCCCCAAATCCAGACTTGCCTTCTTTCATTGGCATGTGTGGAAGGAACAGCACTTCACTGTGTTTTGTCAGGGGTGCCAGCTCTCCAGAGATTCTTGGAACACTGTTGATGACCGAGTACTCACAAAGCTCGAGACAACTTCTCAAGGACGGGATTCTTGGTGCTGTGCAGTCTAAAGTACAATCTGCATGCACATCGGGATGTGGCTGCGATAGCCAGCTTAGGGAGCCCCACTTTGGCTGAGACAAAACTGAGAGGGGCCCCCAACTCACAGCAGACTCACATACTGCATCCAGAAGGGCTGTCAACAATCCAGACTCCAAATCGAAACAGAGCAGCCATAAAAGGAAAGGATCACCTTCAGAATGTAAAAGGCCGCTTTAGAAGGGTACAGTCTGAAGAAAAAAATGGAGAGGATGAGGACGACCTCTCCAAAGACAAGGCAGGCCTGTGAGCCACATTAGGCTGAGGCTGTGGGAAAGATGGCGGAGGGCAGCAACTGAATTCTCATGGCAAAGACTGAGGCCATGGGAACCTCAATATTCACTGCACAAATGGCATTCAGTCCTACACTGAGCACTCTGGGAGCAGGAACACCAGACATGAGGTTCCATTTCTCTAAGGGGCTTATAGCTACATAGGAAACACTCTAGAAACACTGTGTGGAATGTCCTCTGGTAAGAGATGGCTAACTGAGAACTCCTTCTGCACAGGAAGCAACAGTTTGCATCACCTGATTAAAGGTTTAAATTAAGACTAGGATACTTTGCCTCAGAACTGGGGCTCATCTTACAAAGTCAGGAGATCCAGCCACACGATAGGGGCAGCAGTGAATTATCTGGGACCAGGCCACAGCTGCACCCATATTGTCCACTAAAGTCCATACCTAAGTTCATGAGCATGTAAATCTGGAACTCTCTGAAATCTCTTAAGAAGTGAGAACTGGATGAATGGGTATAACACTGCCCAGGCTCCATGTGGCTGAAGAAACCATGGGGTGAGCCTGGCTCCTCTGGTTGGCCTAAGTAAGGTAGCTCTTGTTGCGGGGGTGGGGACTTCAGTGTATTAGCTGCTACAACAAAATATCTGAAAAAAGGAACTTAGAAAGGGAAAGGTTTATTCTGACTCACAGATTGAAGGCTCAGTCCATCAAGGAAGATGTGCTATTGGATGTGGGTCAACTTGTCACATTGTATCTCAAGCCAGAGAGCAGTGAATTGTCAGGAAGTAGGACGAGGCTTCAGAAACTCGGGAAACCACTCATTCTAGTGATGCTCTGCGTTCTAAAGATCCCACAACCTTCTAAAACACTGCCAGCATCTCAGGACCAAGTATTCATGCACACGAGCCCATTTGGGATATTTCACACGTGAACCACAATGGTGATTATAGGAGTGCACAGTGAGGGATATTGTATCATGACAGTGAGACACATCCTGGCAGTACCAATTACTTCTAGAAGATGATGGGCATCAAAGAGGCTCCTCATAGAGTTTGTTAGCCATTTGGGCAAGAAACTGCTCTTGCATGGACTGCTTTATGCTATGCTGTGTGAACTGGATATGCAGGACCCACAGAGAGATGACTGCTGAAGTTGCCTAAGGAAGGTGAGACAGTCCTTTGGGGTTCCTGCTTCATGAAAGAATCTGTGAGACATTCTGCAGGACACAGAAGAAAATGACTGACAAACTTCCAATAGAAGCAAAATTTCCTGTTTCATGGCCTGTAGGCTGAAGATGGATGCCCCAATGGCACAAAAGAACTCTGGGTGACTGTCCAGGTAGTGAGATGTCTCTGTCAAATCTGGAGGTAGCATTATATCCTTCTGGAGTCTTTGATGGAGTTGAAGAATTGATAGTTATAATTATACTTTTCCTTAGTTATGATAAAGATAAAGTAGATGTAAAATTACAACTGTAATTCTTGCTTGAAAATTGTTTTATGTAATTTTACTATGTTAAAGTTAAAATCTTCCTTTTTATTTAAACAAAAAAGGGGAGGTGATGTGGGATTTCCCTCTGTATGCTGTCAATACCATTGGTTAATAAATAACTTTTTTGAGCCTACAGCAGAGCAGGGAAGAACAGAGCTAGGTGAGGAAAACTAAACTGAATACTGGGAGAAAGGAGATGGAGAGAAGAGAAACCATCTAGCCCCGCCGGAGACAGATGCTGGAACTTTACCTGGTAAGCCACAGCCACATGGCAATACACAGATTAATAGAAATGAGTTAAATTAAGATGTAAGAGTTAGCCAATAAGAAGCTAGAGCTAATAGGTCAAGCAGTGATTTAATTAATACAGTTTCTGTGCGATTATTTCGGGAGTCTGGGTGGCTGGAAAATGAGCAAGCAGCCTTCTTGCAACATTGTGTCCATTGTACAAGAACAGATCTTGGAGCAGAAAGCAAGCCTCACATAGCCTGAAGTCAAAAGACAGTTATGAACCCAAAGTAAAAGTACTGTTCTATCTAACAGAGCCTCAACATTTTAGTGATGTTAAAACAAATGCTTTATTCTACTCTGTTTCAAAAGTTCAGATAAGGTAAAGCAGGGATACTTGCCTTTCTCAATCTTGGGGACTGAACTGGAAAGATCCACTAGTTGGGGGTAACTCAGTGACTGAGGCCAGAAATATCTGTGTAGAGGCCAGTGGTTGACATCTCTTGCTTTCCGCCTTACTTTTTAAGACAGGGTCTCTCACTGTATCTAATCCTCACAGATTCAGTTGGGCTGACTGGTCAGTGAACTTCATTGATCCTCTTGGCTCCATCTCCCCAACAGCAGATTACAGGTGCCTGGCTTCTATGTGCTGTTGGGAATCCAAATTCAAACTTTTACCACTGTGCAATCTTCCCGTCTCCTTGGAAAGGACCATGGTAATGTCCTCGCTGCCTCTGTTTGATCCAGCTTATTCTCAATAAGAATTCTCTGCTCTTCACATTTATCAAAGAGCTTTTTGAAAATTCTAAACTCCTAGGTAGGCTTCTTCACTAAGTCCTCCCAAGGAAAGGTTAAATGTTTCAAAGGCCTCTGAGACTCATTTTCTTGGCTTTTCCTGTCTGGCTGCTCTACCGTGCACACTGCAAGGCCCTCTTTGCTCTCTGTTCGCTCCTCTTTCTTCAGTTAATTGGTTTGTTTCTCACAGTGTTTGCTCTGTGACCTATGAGAAAGACAAGGTCTCCTGGACAATCAGGCGCAGGATCTTGCTGTGGCAAGTCCCCTAAAATGTAGTTTTGTTAAAGTGACAGCCAGTGTGATATCTGAATTCTCATGGTTGTCACACAGACCCTAGGTTGTGCAGTCCTGCAACTTGCCTCTTATCTCAGAGTGTGACATCACAGACACCACTGGGGTGATTTGGACAAAGAGAATACAGCTCTACCACTGCTCAGTAGCCAGTCCTGATTGGATAGGCTTCCACACAGTCAGCTGGTCTGTACCAGAAGACAGGGGTTTAGCTGTAGACATTCCTTCACATTCTTACCAGAAGCCTCATTGCTGCAGTCTGTCGGTGACCAAGCCAGAAAACACCATTGGACTTACCAGAGAAAGACTTTAGAACAGCAGTCAGTAACTTTATTCATTATAGGCATGACCTAGAAACCACTGAGATGTTCTTTGGCAGGGGAATGGATAAACATTGCCCTGGCTAGCAATAAAATAATACAAGCCCTTGCGAGCAGGGGAGCCTGTCAAAAGCATTTGCTGAGAAAAGGAACTAGGTGTTCAGGGAAGATGCTGTCAGATCCCGTTCCTGAGTTCAAGAGCAGGTGGGCATGGAGATATTGCAGAGCAGTCGTTGTAGGTCAGCTGGGAAGGGCTACGAGGAGAGTTTCTGGAGTGATGGAAATGGTCCCCGTATCGATTTGAGTGGTAGTCACACTGGTACACGCACATTAAAAATGCATCAACCTGTACTCTTAAGATTTGTGCCTTCTACCTGATATAAATTACACTTCAATTTAAAAATATATAAAAACAAACAATTTTAAGAGGAGGTGATTGATGTGTGTGTGTGCATATAAATCTGTGTAATGATGTTAATTCACAAGTTCTGGCTGAAATCTGCTGCAATTGCACAACACTGCCTAAGAGTATTTTCCCTTGGGATATGGATATTCTTCATCTGCTCTACCCAAAGGAGGACAGGAATAACATAACAACTAACTCTTTCATTTTGTTCCATTTTAGTTAATATGAAATTAGGTATAAATAACCGCAAGTGACCAGCGGCTACATTATGGATATTGTGGCATAGATTTCAGATAACCCAGGGTCACATGAAGAAATGTCAACTCTCCATGTTCATGCAAGAGTGAGATGATTCAGCAGAACCTCCGGGGACTTGTTTGGAGCCAGTGTGAATGTTTTGGGAAAGGCACCATCATCCTTATGGATCTTATCCTCAAGGTCTCCTCATGGCCCAAGATGATTGCTGATGCTCCAGCCATCATATCTGCATTACAGACTGAAAGCAAGCAGGATGGGAGAAGAGGAAACCTTTTCCCTTGTTAAGGTAGGGTATTTTTTTTGATTGCTTTGTTTTTTATAACCAATGGTTTGCTTTCAACCTTTCTGCTAAGCCTGCTGCAAGAGGAGCTAAGACACTTAGCTCTTTAGTTAGTATTAGCACTTCTCTATCCCTTTAGTGCTCCATTACCACACAGAGAGAGCAGCTCTCTTTGTCTCTTCAGAAGACAAGGGTGGGATGGGCAGTGGGGATGTGAGCAACCTTGCTGCTTCTGCCCCTTAGAAGAAATTCCTGTGCTTTCTCTAAGCCCATTTGGATGGAGAAACAGGAGACATGCTCTGACCTTCTGGTCAGCTAAGGCCTTCTGGAGAAACCACCATCCCTCCTTGGAACTTACAAGGCTCCTGGGGATGGTGGGAAGCTAGCTGGGCGCTGTTTGGCCTGGATTTTCCCCTCTTCTCTCCCACGGTGTCAGAAGATGGCGTGAGAGCCTGGAGACTTGAGCTCTCCATGCAGAGTCCACCCATAGGAGGAAGGGGAACTGCTACTCCGAACACCTTAAAGTAGGACAATCACCCTTGAGCGCAAGCAAGAAGTCTTCTGGGGGTGCTCAGCATGGGGCAGAGGAGAGGGCCAGACAAACAATCCACATAGCTGGGGTAGTGATCATGTTTTCCCATCTCTGCTAATGTCTTATAGGACTACGAAAATCTAGGAAATAAAATTGATGGTGGTGGACAGAGGGGAGCATTAGAAAGCCTTTTTTTTGAGGAGGTCAGACCAAGGGATTTGGGCTGGATTCCGTTCTCAAGGAAGCAACACCGTAGGAAACCCGAATTGAAGTCCAAATCTGAGTTTGAGAAGAGTCAGGTGCTAAACTAGGAGGAAAGTGTCTTCCCAGCTCAAGCGCTCAAAAGCCTGGGGGGTGTGAGCCTGGGATGGATAGACTGCAGAGATGGGCAGCATCTTTGAGGTCCAGGCCAAAAGTGGTCCAGCTTCTCACCATCCCAGGACACGTCCCAGGGTAATTGGGTCTATAAAGGACCTGCTGGTGCCCTCAGCTACACCCTCAGCACCTGCAATCTATAGATTGCTAGCACTCTGCACTACTTTTCAACAAATTAATGGGTAAGCAGCCTACTTGTCTTTCTGTTGCTGGGAGAAAATACCACGACCAAAAGCAACTTAGGAAGGAAGGGGTTTATTTGGTTTAGATGCCCTCATTATAGTTGATTGCTGGGAGAAATCAGAGCAGAAACTCAAGGCAGGAACCTAGAAGCAGGAACTGAAGCAGAGGTCATGGGGAAATGCGGCTGACTAGCATGCTCTTTATGGTTTGGACAGCCTGCTTTCCTCTACAACCTAGGACCACATGCCGATGGGCGGCACAGCCCATAGTGAAGAAAATGACCCACACGGATACCTACAGGCCAATCTGATGGAGGTAGTTTCTAGAAAAATGACCCATAGGGTTACCTACAGGCTAATCTGATGGAGGTAGTTTCTAGAAAAATGACCCATAGGGTTACCTACAGGCCAATCTGATGGAGGTAGTTTCTAGAAAATGACCCATAGGGTTACCTACAGGCCAATCTGATGGAGGTAGTTTCTAGAAAATTACCCATAGAGTTGCCTAAAGGTTAATCTGATGGAGGTAGTTTCTGAAAAATGACCTATAGGGTTACGTACAGGCCAATCTGATGGAGGCAGTTCCTTGGCTGAGGTTCTCTTTCTAGGTGACTCTAGCTTGTATCAAGTTGACACAAACTAGTCCGCAAGTAAGCAAATGAATAATTAGAGGGGGCAGGCACAGCTGAACTGGCCCTCAGGGGGATGTTCTCTAAGCAGAAAACACTGCTCTATAACACGGACTTCTTCAGGGTCCACCCAGGACCATGTCTCAAAAGGACAAAGGTGACTTGTAAAGTATGTTTATGCAGTGGAATGAATGTCCAAGTGTCAATAATTTGGAAACAAGCCTGTAATGTGAGCAATCAGAAGTGAGGAAAAATCAATGCACTCCTTCTCCTGGTGTAGAAATGGAAAACAAGCTTCATTTTACTCCAGCCCTGGGCGAGAAAGAGTAAATTAATGGTTCCTGTCAAGGGCTCCTGTGCTACCTCTCTGCCAAGAGCCCATATTAGGAAGGGGCTGGAGTGATGGAGCAGACGGGCTCTGGCCTCAGCCTGGAAGTCTCTGCATGAATTCTTGGTACAATATTGCATGTGTGCATGTATGTAAAACATGTAGAGGTGTGGAGTTGTTCTAGAATGTCTTGTGCATGCATAGGTATGGCTGCAGAGACCCATAAACACAAATCAACACAAACATATGTGTTTACTCAAATGCCAGGAGAGTGTGTGTGTGTGTGTGTGTGTGTGTGTGTGTGTGTGTGTGTGGTAGATAAATGTTAACTCCTGAAGTCCTGGAGATCCGAACTCCACTAGCGGGATGAAATCCAAACCCAGGCAGGGCTCTCTAGGGAAGAATCTGTTCCCTCACCTTCATTAGCTTCTTAGCTGCACACATGCCCCTTCCCCCATCTCTGGCACCAGTGCCATAGCAATTATGTCATTCTGACCCTAACTGACCTTCTCCCACCTTCTCTTTATGATGATGTTTGTGACTACATGGGGCCATGGAAATATCCCCACGTGAAGGCCAGCTGCTCAGCAATCTTAATTCCCCCTTGCCATCTCCACGCATAGGATGTGGACATCTTTGGGGTCCTGCCCACCTGCCCTATCTTACTCTCACACTTTGGCAGCAGAGGACAGGGTGGTCTCAGCATGGGAGATGGGACAGTTTTCTGAGATGAAGTATGCATTGTGGAATCAGATCTATGATCATAGCCCAACTCTGAATCTGGCTCACTCAGAGCTGATGCCCACGGTTGTGTTTCTAAACCTCTGTCAGCCTTAGTTTCTCCATCACTGAAATGGAAATGGCAGCTTCTTCACTCTGAAACTACTACAGGGTCTAATGAAATGAAGCATGCTCAATGACCAGCAGGGCAGCACTGAGCTAGTTGTTACTGCACAGTAACCCTCGATATCTTACAGGCAAAGTCCCAGTCTCACCCTCAAGACTGCATAGAGGCCATGGCTCTGGTGTGATGAGAAAATGTTTTATTTGGTCACCCTACAATTGCAGAGCCCGCTACAGTCCCTTGGAATTCTGCTTGCAAACCAGCTCAGCCTACCTCCTTTCAAGGCAATTAGCAGCAGCCAGCTTCCACATCCACCATCCGGCCTCAGAATCCCTTCATCTAACTTGACAAATGCCTCGGGCACATGTTTTACCTTCTGGGTTATTGCAAGTGACAGTCTACCAAATGTTTTGCCATTGCATAATGCGTCATTTGTGCCAGGCTTCTGTGAGACTTTCCTCACCACCTGCCAGCCACTCTCAAAGCTACTGCCACATATTTCAGGGTTTTGCTACGGAGGCCTCCCACTTCAGATACCAAGGACTACATCAGCTAGCACCTGCTGTGTAACAACCAGAGGCCTCGGCATCCTACAGCACACACTTGTTTCTCACCCATTTCCCTGTGATTTGCAGATCACAGGGGAAAGAATTAGTGACAAAATAACAATCTAAGCTGACGCACGTGGTGAGGGTGTGGTGACTGACAGCTGTCGTCAGCCACCGTGCCACCTCCTCACACCATGATGCTTAATGGCAGATGCATAAAATGTCTTCCACCTCAGTCCACTCTGATGTCCCTGTGAGGCCTTAAGGCAGTTACCTCACCTCGTACTGAAGTGTCCCAAAGCTTCAACCCTGAGAAGCAACTTACTTCTTATTCCTCCTCCAGATCAGTGGGACTTGCATTGTGTTCCACAAACACTGATTTTACCCAGATCTTAGGGCCTGTTTTATCTGTGCTCCTCATGGGATTGGATAGCACAGTGATGGTAGCACATGTGGCAATCACTGACTGTCCAATGCTAGAAACTTAGTGCTGGCTGCACAAGTGGGTAAGAGTGGGATTTTAGATCAGACCTTACTAGGTTTGCCTATATCCTGGTTACGAGCCCCCCCCCTCTCTCTGTGTGTGTGTGTGTGTGTGTGTGTGTGTGTTAGGAAATAAGCAATTGAAAATAATCGATTGTTCCCACTTTCTTAAATTCTAAAATGAGAAATCTAATTCTAGCTATCCCCAAGTTTTTGAAGATGAGTTAAAATACACAGAAGAGCCTTTGGTAAGTGGTTCTAGTCCTCACATACTTATGATGGTGCCATTCTAAAGCCCTCATGAGGGTCTCCATAGACAGCCCCTTCTCCTATTATTACCTTTCCTGTTGGCACAATGCTCAGTCAACAATCTCAGCTTACTGAGATACCATGTTACATCTGCCAGAATGGCAAAGATAAAAAACACCAATGATAGCTTATGCTGGAGAGGATGTGGAGTAAGGGGAGCACTCCTCCATTGGTGGTGGGAATGCAAACTTGTACAGCCACTCTGGAAATCAGTATGGTGGTTTCTCAGAATATTGGGAATCAATCTACTCAGGACCCAGCAATACCACTCTTGGGCATATACTCAGATGATACTCAACAACCATACTACAAGAACATTTATTCAACTATGTTCATAGCAGCATTATTTGTAACAGACAGAACCTGGAAACAACCTAGATGCCCCTCAACTGAGAATGGATAAAGAAAATGTGGTACATTTACACAATAGAGTATTGCTCAGTGGCAAAAAAAAATGACAGTTTGAAGTTTGCATGCAGATGGATGGAACTAGAAAAAAAAAACATCATTAGTGAGTTCACACAGACTCAGAACGATAAACATGGTATGTACTCACTTATCAGTGGATACTAGTTGTAAAGCAAAGGGTAACAAGTCTATAGTCCACAATCTTAGGAAAGCTAAATAACAAGGAGACCCCTAAGGGTAACATATATAGATCTCCCTGGGAAGGGGAAATAGACAAGATCTCCTGAGAAAATTGGGAGTGTGGGGGTTGGGGAAGAAGGGAGGAAAGAAGGGGAGGAGGAGGGGAATAGGAGAAGAGGAAGGAGAATTTGAGGGAATGGGATAGTCAAGATGGGAGAAGAACAGAGACAAAGAGCAAGGAAAGAGATACAACTGAGGGAGCCATTATGAGGCTAGTAAGAAATCTGGCACTAAAGAAATTCCAAGGAATCCACAAGGATGACCCCAGCTAAGACCATAAATAATAGTGAAGAGGGTGCCCGAACTGGCCTTGCCCTGTACTCAGATTGATGGCTATTTTAAATGTCACCATAGAACCTTCATCCAACAACAGATGGAAGCAGTAGCAGAGATTCACAGTGAAGCACTGGGATGAGCTCCCAAAGTCCAGTTTGAAGAGTGGGAGGAGTGAGAATATCAGCAAAGAAGTCAAGATCAACTCTGGCAAGATAGGGAAGGAACAAGCACAGGACCAAACTAGGCTGTCAGAATGTGGGTGACAGTTGTATGGCTGGGGCAGACTGTGGGGCCACTGGCAGTGGGATCAGAAATTATCACTACTGCGTTTACCGGCTTTTTGGAACCCATTCTCTTTGGAGGGATACCTTGCTCAGCCTAGATATAGTAGGGAGGGCCTTGGTCCTTCCTCAAGCAATGAAGAGTGAATGGGGAATGAGGTTGCAGGAAGGTGGAAGGAATGGGAGGAAGAGACGGAGTAGGAACTGTTATCAGTATGTAAAAATATCTTTAAAGATATTTATAATGAAGTATATAAAATAAAAAAGAAAGAGTCTCAGCTTCAATCCCAGGCTCCTGTACTTATAAACTCTGAGATCTCGGACATGGTATTAATTCTCTGGACTGAAGTTTTTCACATACAGAGAAAAATATAAAACCAGGGCCTACTGCATTGGCACTGTTTGGAAAAGAACCTGACCCGGGGAATGGGTATTGTCATTCTGCCAGATCTACAGGTAGGAAAATCAGAATTAGCCATGTCCCTGGAGTCGCAGAGTTTATGCCAGCAAGACAGCTCTCCACCCAGGCCTGCTCTGCCCAACACAGAGGTGACATCGGCATTCTCGGTCCACCAGTTTCCTCCTCTTGGTCACCATCGCTTCAGTCAGCTATCACTTTCTTCAGACCTGAAGGTCAAAGACAACGAGTCTAAAGCCAACCTTCTTTAGGGAAGCTGCTGAGCCTCTCCAAGCCTGTTTCCTCACCTGCAGACCCAAGACTTTAATAAAGCAATGCCTGGCCCATGTGCAGCTCTGAGCCTGGCACCGCTCAGGTATTAAGCTGATTCTTCTTTCCAGTCCAAATGCAAACTCCTGGTTCCTGTGCTCCTCTGTCTTCCTGTCTCACTAAGTTATGCCTTCTCATGCCCAAAGTTTGCAGCCTCCAAATGTTTCGGTCACTAGCCCCTGTGTGTTGTAATCAGTCTCTCTCACCCTTACCTTCTCTAGAACATTCCTTCCATTTTTGTCCTATGGTCATTTTTTTTGTCATCTCTTTGATGAGGCACATTTATGGATACTACTTTTCCCTCTTTCTCATGTGTGCCCCCTTGAGTTATCTTAGCCCCATGATGCTTGTCTTGCTCTAATACGGGGACAATGACAAAAGTGAATTTAGGAAAACAGAAAGATACTTGGAAAGTATGTGTGCGCTGGACTTGTCCTCTTTTATAGCTCTTGGAACCCTGGGTTAATTTCATGAGTGAGCCCAGGCTAGCCTACAAGAGAATGGCAATCACGAGAAGAGGGTATTAGCAGCTACCCAAACTTCTCAGCATGGGCTGCCATGACATGTTCAATTTCCACCAAACCATCTACTGCCCATAGATGCAGGAAAGATCCAAGTTCAACAGAAGAACCATTTGTCTAGCACAGCACAGACAGCTGACCCAGAAAATTCTAAACAAATAGATTTTAATTTTTGCCCCTGAGTTTTTAGTAATTTTGTTACAGCATAAGCTAACTGTTAAGTTTGTTCCCGCTGGCCAGCACTTAGGCAAATTAGAAGTCTAATTAGTTCCAAAAGGGCAATTTCAGTCTCCTGGCCACAGGCTCACACATAGGCAGAACTAAACCCATCTATGTAGACCCTCCTGGCTACATATTTGTTTGAAAAAGGATACGTGGCCAAGGAAACAAAGAGTGAGGTTCTCTGGGAGAATCAGAGAGTAAAGCCTTTTGGTAATCATGAAAAATCTTCCAGAAGGTTTCTTCTTCCTCTCAGCTTTCCCACATAGACAGGTAGCTGGAAACAGAAGTGTGTCTTGATTTCATAAAAGAAGTAGTCTAAAGACAGAGGCAGGGTGGGAAGGGACCTTAAAAAATACATGACAGCCACTGGGTTGAGCTTGTCCTGGCATCATTCCACAGGCGATTTCCCAGCAGGTAAGCCTGTGAATTCCCAGAGTGAGTCAGCTGTCTCCTATCCTCAGTCACAGTCAGCCCAGCTGGTGTTTGACTTCTCATAAACGGAGACCAACTCTCGTCTTAGTGTCTATTCTTCACCCTTCTATGAGCTCTTCTCTCCCTGACCTCATGGCACCTGGTGATCAAGGAGTAAGAACCTCAGTACCTCTGAGCAACTGGCCTCTTCCTTGGAGGTTTAAAACTAAATGGTATTCCAAGTGCTTAAATTTGTGGGAAATAAGACTCACGGCTGCCAAGTGCACAGGAAGAAAACAGTCATCATGGAAACAGCAAATGAAACAAACATGCCCAAGAGGCAAGGGATAGGAGAAGGAAGAGATAGGAAAAGAGAGGGATTGGATAAGGGAGGGATGGGAAAAGGGAGGTATAGAGAAAGGAGGTATGGGAGAAGGGAAGGAATGGGAGAAGGGAGGAGATGGGGAAAGGGAGAAATAGAAGAGGGGGAGGGATGGGAGAAGGGAGAATGGAAAAAGGGAGAGATGGAAAATGGAGAAAGTAGAGAAGTGAGGGGTGGGAAAAGGGAGGTATGGAGAAGGAGGGGATGGGAGGAGGGAGGAATAGGAAGAGGGACAAAAAAGAGGAGGGAGGGAGTTGTTAGAATAAAAACTTGGTTCTGCAACAGCTAGGGAACCTGTATGGGACCGACCAGAGCCCCCTGGATATATGTGAAAATTGTGCAGCTTGATCTATATATGGGACTCCTGGCATTGGGAGAAGAGGCTGTTAATGGTGCTTTGACTGACTCTTGGAAACCCATTCTTCATGCTGGATTTTCTTGTTCAGCTTTGTTGTAAGGAGGGGCAGCTTGCTCTTCCCAACCGCCTTGCTTGCTTAGCCCTGAAATAACCACACAGAAACTTTTTTAATTAAAACAGTGCTTGGCCCATTAGTTCTAGCCTCTTATTGGCTAACTCTCACATCTTGATTTAACCCATTTCTCTTAATCTGTATATCGCCATGTGGCAGTGGCTTACTGGTACTGGGAAAGAGTCAGCATGTCTGTCTCTGGTGGCTCCATGACGTTCCTTTGGCTCTGCTTTTTTTCCTCCCAGAATTCAGTTCCATCTTCTGTACTTGCCTAAGTTCTGCCCCTACCATGCCAAGGAAGTTTTTAAAAATTCATTAACCAAAACAAGCAACACATAGGAAGAAGGATCTCCTACATCACAGCCTGAATACAAGGGATGTGTTTGGTCTTTGATATACCCTGCTTTGCTGAAGCCCATGAGAGGCCTGCCCCTTTCTGATGATTATGGAGGAAGGGTGGATTGAGGGGAGAAGTGGGGAGGTAGAAGAGGGAGTAGGAGAATAAGAGGTAGGGGAGGCTTCGGTTGGGATGTAAAATAAATAAATAAATTTAATTTTAAAAAGGTTAAAAAAGAAGAAAATTTTGGTTTTGATTGTAGTTAGATACAACTGTGTTCCTGTCTCTGCTAAGCTTATCTAACCCATCCTTTCTAGGACACTGGAAGACAACATTGCCTCTTTGGTTTAATCATGCTTGGTATTGGTTTCTGTCACTTACAGTCTAAGGGCTCTTGAATGCATGTCTACATCTATCTCCTGATAGGTTTCTTTTTTGGTGGGTAGGTGATCTGCACAGTAGCCATGCCACAGCCTGAATGCTGTCTTGGCATTTCTTCCACCAAAGTAGTCCATAATTTTTTTCTCTTTTTTTCCTTTGGTTCCAAAAGTAACCTTATTTACTTACTTACTTATTTACTTATTTATTTATTTGTTTGTTTGTTTATAAAAGAAAACAAACTATCTTTTTTATTATACATACCAATCTAAGTTCCCACTCCCTCCCCTCCTCCCATTCCTTCCACTTACTCCCCACCCAACCCCCCATCCAATCCTCAGAGAGGATAAGGCACATTGCTTTGGGGGAAGATCCAAGGCCCTCCCTACTATATCTAGGCTGAGCAAGGTATCCATCCAAATAAAATAGGTTCCCCCCCCCAAAAAAAACAGTAATAGAGACAGAGTGCCTGAAATGGTCTTGCCCTGTAGTCAGATATCTTAAATATCTCCATAGAACCTTTATCCAGCAACTGATGGAAACACAGGCAGAGACCCTGGAGCACTGCACTAAGATAAGAGCACTGGACTAAGCTCCCAAAGTCCAGTTGAAGAGTTGGAGGAATGAGAATATGAGCAAAGAGGTCAAGATCATGGTGGGTACACCCACTGAAACAGTCTACCTGAGCTGATGGGAGCTCACCAACACCAGCAGGACTAGGAAGGAACAAGCATAGGACCAAACCAGTCCTATGAATGTGGGTGACAGTTGCATGGCTGGGGCAGACTGAGGGGCCACTGGCAGTGGCACTAGTCTATAACTTTTCAGATCGTCATTAATTGGTTTATTAGGCCATGAGCAGAATGCAACCAGATTCCTTACTAGGATGTGATAGGAATGGTGGGTTGTGAGATAGCTCATTGGAAATATGTCATGAACGGTGGGCTCAAGAGATAGCTCATTAGATAAAGAGCTCGCCACACATGCTTGAGGAACCATGTTCAACTCCTAGAATTCTCATTAAAAAGTAAAAGTTGGGAATGCTGGTATGTGCCTCTCATCCCAGCACCGAAGAAGAAGAGATGGATGCCCGGAGTTCCTCCATCAGGGAGTCTATCCTACTTGGTGAGCTCCAAGCCAATGAGAAACTTTGTATAAATAATAAAAATAAAATAGTAGATGGTTCCTGGGGAGTAACTTCCAAATTTGACCTCTGACTTATAGATACACACATCCCCACGCAATGTTTGCACATGCATGCACACATGTACACAAACACACAGAGTGACAGAGACAGAGAGAATGATATAATAAGATGTCTTCTATCCTATTTCTTTGTATTACTCTGAAACCTCATGTACCTCCACTGTCCACACTCCTGGCATCCTGAACTTGCAAACTCCCACTGTAATGCTCCATCAAATTGCAGCATTCAGGAAATTTTAAGCCTTAAGTTTAAAACTTTTCCACATCCCTCTAGCAAACTAGTCCCCAAGGGACTAAGAACCATATGGTCAGATTTATTGCAAAATCAAATCCCACTCTCAGTATCTATTTTCTATATTAGTTACTTTTCTCATTGCCGAGGCAGAATACATGACAAAAATGGTTTAAATAAGGAAGAATTGATTTATCGCACAGTTCAAGGATGCAGTCCATCACTAGGAATGGAGACATGGCAGTAAGAGTGTGTGGTAGCTGGTCACACTATATCTACAGTCAA
Organism: Arvicola amphibius; assembly: GCF_903992535.2. Taxonomy (NCBI): domain Eukaryota; kingdom Metazoa; phylum Chordata; class Mammalia; order Rodentia; family Cricetidae; genus Arvicola; species Arvicola amphibius. Next base: position 49,557,861 of record NC_052050.1, read on the forward strand.
GAAGCAAGGAACCATGAACACTGATGCTCAGTTTTCGTCTTCATTGAATTCATTCATGGGTCTAGCTCACTGAATGTTGCCACCCACTTTTAAAGTAGGTCTTCCCACCTCAATTAGTCCAATCTAGAACCACACTCAATGAACAGGAAAAGATATTTGTCTCTTAGATGGTTCTACATTCTGTGAAATTGACCATCAGTATTAACTACCACACTCAATAACTCTATTTCTGATTGCTTGACCTTTTTTGCCAAATAGGCAGCTTTAGCTAGCCCTTGAAGATGTTTGAGGAATCTCTGAATACCAGCATGTGATTGTAGCTTGTGGCATAAGGAGAATGGACGGGTGAGAAAGTACCAAATGATGAGTGCTCCCTTCAAGTCATGCCAGGTCCTCTCTTAACTGCAAAGACATATGAAGAGGTCGTCTATTTTGTCATGGAGCTGAGTCAACCTGAGTTTCCATGTAGCATTCCTTCTTGATAAATAATTCAAAGCCATGTCTTCATGGATCCACATACATCATCCAATTCAAGGGGCTCTGATTTATGCATACTTAGCTTTTGAACACAATAGCCTCTGATTCTATTTTGTTACAAGAGAAAAAGACAGGAGTGCTCAGGATTTACTACACTGATAGGCATGTACAGAAATGAAAGCAAGGAGTTATGGGCTATTTGAAATAAATGTACAGGGACATTAATGCAGTGTGAGGTAGAATTGGCTGTCACCTGCATCCTGCTCTCTCCATCCTCAGGGGCAAAGAGGAATAAGAATGTTTTCTGCTAGCCTAGACGATTCTCATCTCTGCATAGTCCCTTTGCATTACAGATGGAAGAATTGCCCAAAGTTTTATAGAAAGTGTGGCAGAGATAAACGGCTTAGAAAACTGCATCTCAGGCTAGAAAAGCTGCCATGCTTTGAGGCCTCAACCAACTTCTTCAGGTGCAACACAGAGATGAGCTGCTGCATGAATGGAGCATGGCTGACTACACAGGGCAGACACTGATGTCTGGGTGCTATGGGTTTGCTTCTAAATTCTGACACTTGCAAGATGCCTGGCTATAGGCAAATCTCTTAATCTCTTTACATTTGGGTTTCCTCATCTCCAAAATGGGATGAAATTTTGTGGATATCACAAGGCCAAAAGGTACTTGAATTGGACTTCCACACACCCATTTGGGTTAAAAATTGTGTCATGTAGACAGATGATGATTCCTTTGTCATCTTTATCTTTGAATGTTTGTGTCTTTGATTTTGTGTGGACATATTTGTAGTGTAAAGTAGCGACCTAACTTACTTTTGTATAACTGCCTGAAGTATGGACAAACGTAGTTGAACATTTCTTTAATAGGGACAAATAGCTGTGGGACAATAGTTTTACCCTGTAAAGATTTCTTTTACTTGTTTAATAAAATGCTGATAGGCCAGTAGCTAGGCAGGAAGTATAGACAGAGCAACTAGGCAGGAAGTAGAGGTGGGGCAATGAGAACAGGAGAATTCTGGGAAGAGGAAAGATTCAGTCTGCAGTTGTCACCCGGACACAGAGGAAGCAAGATGAGAAGCCTCGCTTAAAAAGGTACCAAGATACATGGCTAATATAGACAAGAATAAGGGCTAATTTAAGATGTAAGAAAGAGTTAAATAAGAAGCCTGAGCTAATAGGACAACCAGTTTATGATTAATGTAGACCTCTGTGTGTTCCTTTGGGACTAAATGGCTGCGGGACCTGGTGGACAGAAACCTCCATCAACAACAAATTATTAAAACCAGTGGATGAGGAAATAGTCTTCTTTATTTACATCATCAGTGAGACTACTGACACCAAGTTTTGGTAAAATTTTGTAAATATATAATCAAATTTTATGTCTATATTCTAAAATCTTTTAACCTTTCTTTAGAACCCTGTCCTACTTATAAAATTATATAAAACACAGAATGTAATACTGTTCTGACCTTTTCATAGAAATTTTTACTCTAATTTTATTTTTATGGGTATGAATGTTTTGTCTATATGTACGTATATGCACCACTTGGTTGCCTGGTGCCCTTGGAGGCAACAAGAGAGCATCAGATTACCTGGAATGGGAGTTAAAGATGGTTTGAGTTACTATGTGGGTGCTGGAAATTGAAATGGGTCTTCTGGAGGAAAATCCAGTGCTCTTAACTGCTGTGCCATCTCTCCATCCATTTGCAATGGTTTTTTAAAGGTGAATTGGAATTTTATTTGTTTTTCTTGGGAAAGAACTTAAAGTTTAGAAAATAGGGAGGGGGAGAGGATTTGAAAGGACCTGGGGAGGGGAAGAATATGGTCAAATATCTTCCAATTTAAAGATTGTTTTAAGTGGCTAGAAAAGTGGTTTAGGGGCTAAAAGCACTGGCTGCTCTTGCAGAGGACCCGTGTTTGAATCCCAGCACCCACATGGCAGCTCACAATTGTCTGTAACTCCAGTTCCAGGGGATCTGACACTGTCACACCAATGCACACAAAATAGTTAAATGAATTATTAAGAAAAGAAAAAAGTTGTTTTAAACAATAAAATACAATGAATAATTGAAAGTGGAGATAATTAATATGTGCATCAGGATGAGTAACTAGTGGTATGCCCTACCAACACACTCCTACACTGGCGTTTGAGAAGCGCCATATGTACAGACTTGGAAAGGAGATGTCAACATATTGTAAAGTAAAAGGAGGTTCTGGCACAGCGTGGAGAGTGCTAATACTCAACTTAGGTTTGTGTGCCATACATAATAAAAATAGCTAATGGTTTATCAAATGTCTGTGCCTTTCCAGACAGATATCTAAATATTTAATCCGAGCAGCAAACTGGTGAGAGAAGTAATCTTAAACCCCATTTTGCAGATGAGGAAACCGAGGCCCCAGTAAGTGAAACAATAGCTCCCAGGTTGTGGCACCAGTAAGCCACAGAATGGCGTGTGGGAAAGCTGGACTCTGAGCTTGCTGCTCTAGCCACACTGGACACAGCCAAAGCTGAGAGCCAGGGCTCAGACTCAGAGGTGGGAACCCTTTCCCTGCCTACTTTATCTGCTTTAGTGTTGTTGGATTTGTTGCAATGAGCATGTAATTGAAAAATAAAACTTTTATCAGAGCACCCAACCGTGTGGAAGTGTTGCCTGGGATGGGAGCCAAGAGTGGGTGGGGAGCCACGGATGCTTCCCGGCTGGGCTGAGCTCTAACCTGACTTCCTGCGGATCCCCGGACACACACCTTGCTCCGCTGCCTACCCGCTGCATGGACTTGCAAGCAGCTTCCCTAGGCCTCCTTTCTGCACCTTCGGGATGCACTGTGATGACTCAGATGCTGTTCCACCTGGAGTGGGTGGTCGGGGAGGTTTTACAGCCACCACACCCACTCCTGCTGCTGCAGTGGCTCCTGGGACCTGGCATCCCATGAATTCCATGGAAAACTTTCAGTTGACATCATCAGTGAAGACTTTGTTGATGTGAAGGATTCACACCAGTTCTCAGTACTAAACTCAGCTCAGAGACAGAAGGTACCCCATAACAGTAGAAACCCAAAAATCTAATAGGTCCTCCAATTTCAAGCTTTCTCCCTCTGTGATATTTATGTCCAAATCCCTCTGCGCCTCAGTTTTCTCATCTCTAAAATGGGAAGACAGTAAGGGGATATCATCAGGATCAGCAGGTGCTTGAATTGGATTCCCACATACCCACTGAGTTAAAACTGTGTTATCTGGGCTTTGATTCTTTTGCCATCTTTGCTCTTGGAGTTTCTTTTTTATTTTGTGTGTGCACAACTTTAGTGTGAAGTAGGGGATCTGACTTATTTGGCATGACCATCATCATTGTGGACAAACTTAGTTGGCTATTTTTAATACCAACAGGTATAATACAAGTAAATCCAGTATTGGATAAAGTTGGATAAACAAGCTTCCATTTTTAACATCAGTGAGAATATGAATATGATTGACACTATATTTTGGAAAAATAGTATACATGTAATCAAATATAGTGCAAATATCCTACAAACATATAAACTTTCTTTAGAACTCTGTCATAAAATTACATAAAACACAAGGTACAATACTGATGATTTGCCAAAGCTTATTCTTTGCCAGACACTCACAAAAGATGGGTAACACACACCTGCAGTCCTTGTACTGGGGGAGGCAGGAACAGATGAATCCTGAAAACTCTCCTACTCAGCTAGCCAAAACAGTGAGTTCCAGATTCACTGAGAGACTTTGCCTCAAAAATAATATGGAGAGCAACAAAGGAAGGCACCTGACATCAGCCTCTGGCCTTTAGACACTCACAAGTGAGCAACCTCATGAGCACACACACATGTCCACACATGCATGCATGCATATCACACACATACACACAAACTAAAAAACGAAGCCATGGCACTGAGTTCTTGTCCTTAAGAAGCCCAGGCTCAAGGTTGTAAGTGTATCTCTGCAGAATTCTTTCCCAGAATAATGCATGGTCTGGGTTCAATTCCTAGCACTCCAAATTAGAAAAGAACCCAGACTGAAGGTACATCAGGGCAGAAAAATATGAGAAGAGCATGTTTGACATCTTGGAAGTCTGTCCTTCAACTTTGAAGTGACTTTAACACTAGTGCCCTTGTCAGCGCCAAATATTACCTGTATGGATGGTATTACCTTGTCTATTACTTGAGTCACTCTCTGCACCCCAAGTTCCAGCTACTGGGTACTGGTCTCAGAGGAAGAGCATTCTCCGTTCTGAAGACCTTGCAAAGTTTGTGTGTGGCTGTGCAATCTCCCCAGCAGCTTCGTTTATCACTATTGTGTGTTCCTCCAGATCCTCAGTTTAATGACACCCTTTCTGAAGCAGCGGTGATGGTGCCAAATAGCACTTGCATTTCCAGGAAAGCAGCCAGACTCATTAAGTTAATAAAGGAATTTAGCTGTATGGAGATGCCTCCTTCCCATACATTCCCGCAACATGCTCTCTCACCACTCAGCGGCAGCCATTAAACCTCCGCCTCCACCTGCAAGGCTCTCCTCCCACAGAGACACACCAAGTCAGGCTGCAGCGGACTGCAGAGGGCAGAGCACTCTACACGTGAGCCTGGAAGTCATACCTCAGAGCCTACCCAGCAGACTTCTCTGTTCTTCTGTCCGCAGTGCAGCTCCCCAAAGCCCCTCTCTCTGTGACAGAGTAAAATTCATGAGAATCCCTAGGATCTTAGATTTGGAGGGGTCGGTCTCCTTCTGTCTATCATCCTGTCACAGCTTGATTGTGTGAGATGACAGAAAGCAGTTGCCAAGAGAAATGTCACGTGATCTCCCGTCTCACCTCAGTTATGCCCTATATGATCATATTTACCTTCTGCAGCCAGGAAAATCCTTCTTAATCATAATCCTGATTGAACTGGTCCTCTACCATATTGTGATATCAGCTCCCCATTTAGACTTCCAGTCTCCCACGATGCCTCTCAGGACACCATCTTCTACCACTTATCCCCCCAGCCGTCCCTGGACTCACCATCACCACGCAGCAGCACTCAGAACAGTCTTCCTGCCCCTCTCACTTCAGGCCTTTGAGGGTTCCCTCCAGATCTCTGCTGCCTTCTCTCCCCTGCCTCCTCTTGCTCTTCTTCCAACTCCTTCCTTCAAGACTCTCTGCACAGACCCCTTCCTTCCAGCTTGCCTTTCTTAGATGCTCCTCCCTCAAGCATCCACAGGTCATGCTCACACATCAGAACAGTTAGCACATGGATCCACAGGCAACTACTTAGTGATCGGTCTCCACAACCAGAGTCCCCAAAGACCCATGTCTTCATCCCCGCCTTCCTACACAGCTAGCCTGTGAGGTACTGGTACAGGAAGCCCAGTGGTCCTGCTATAACCTGAGCGTCATTGCTCTGCATGTTCAGGCCCCACGCCTCCTCACGTGTTAGTTCATCAATGACCTTTGTAGAAATGACCTTTTTGTATTTGTCAAAACAGAACTTCCAATATTTTCATTTCTCTACTCCAGGGAGAAGTTTGTGCCTGGCCCCACTGCTTCATCAGAGTGGCCTACCCAGCACCTCACTGTCCTCACTCCCTTCAGTCATTCTTTTAGAAACCGAGAAGCAGCTCTTCACCATCCTGACATCCTGTGAACAAACTAGACCCATCATGAGGTTGGCCTTGGTGCGCCCATCCTGAATCTGATTCATTGAAATGCTCTGAGGTGGGTATCACAGCCCAAAGCAGGAATGACCACAGGACAATTCATTCCTCTTAACAATTCCACACAGATCAATTGCTGAGTTCAGCCAGGTCTCTCAGGAAGGGCTTTTTATTTCCTATTGGCACCAGCTCTTAGAATAATGAATTGCTGAAGTTTGCCACACTTTGTGTTTTAAACCTTCCTCTTCCAAGCCCCAGGATCCAGAATGTAATTAGCATCCTACAAGTAGCAGACATGTGTGAGGTGTGGTCCTGTACAAAGACCCCACCCATCTTTCTAGGATTCAAGATCCTCCTCCATAAGAACCAAAGGACATGAAAGGACTCGCTGAACCAAGGACTCGCAGCCCCAAAGTGACCCAAAAGGAAACTTCTCAGCAAAGAACAGCATTGGCTCACACACAGCCAGTAATGGCTGCCTTGTAAGAATACTATGATCACTGCAGTGGCCTCTGTGTGTAGAACAAGGCAGAGGTTGATCCAGGTGCCCTGGTACTGAAGTCTTAGCTGGCCCAAACAAGAAGACTAGAATAACCCATAAATATACGCAATTGTTCTGTGTCAATTAAAAACCAACTGTATTTTAGAAAGAAAACTACGATGATTTAGGGATGCTCAGTAAAACCAAAACCACTGTAGTATTCAACCATAGGGACCTTCATAAAGGGGATGTGGCACACCCAGTTAGGAAAACCTGAGACACCGAAACCAAGATAGCATGCAGTCCTCAACTTACAGCAGCAGGAAGCCAGGCTCCCTCACTGCTGCAGGACATGAGATGATGAATGACCAACACCCAGAAGCTGGGGCCATCTGTCTGAGTGACATTCTGTAGCAAAAAGTAAGACACAGGAACGAGGGGCTGTCAGGAAGGACCTGGAGCAACTGTGGAGGTGCAGCAGTATGCCCAGAAGGTGCTCTCTTGGTCCAAAGCAGCAAAAGAAGGGGAGCTGCCTTGGCTTCTCCTTTCTCTGCCATTCCTGCCAAAACCAGACAGAAACTGGAGGGCAGCATCATGGAGCAAGATAGCAGGTGATTTAAAAACAAGGGTGGTGAGCACCTAGCAACAGTGGACAGCCAGATGCCAGGAGGTCTTATGCCTTCTCTGTTCTTCTTGGAGTGTTAAGGCTTTTCCTTTGTCCTCACCCGGCCACTGATCTTCTAGATGGAAGGGTCTATCCCCACAGGAAAGGCTCCAATGTCCATTCTAAGGGCTCAGTTAATTTTACAATTGTCCAGATACTTATTTGCACCAGAATAGGTGCCAGGCACTCTCTCTGCTTGACAATGGGGGGAAGGGACCATTGAAATAAATAAGATCTAATCCTTGCTCTCAGGGATCTGTGCTATGGGGGATAGGGAGGGCAGATAAGCACATAGCCCTCTGGATCACGCTCTACATAATTTATTTGAGGACGAAGATGGAATTGCCTTTGGGAAAATGGGAGATGCTTACAGCAAGAAGTAACATTTTCGTCTCTGGATTTTAGATGGGGGTATTGGGAGAAGGGGTTTCTGGGTAGAGGGAGCAGTGACATCACATGAACCCAGTGAGTGACAGGACAGGATGGCTCTAAGGACACTGTGAGACAGAGATGGAGTAGAGCGCATGGAAGAAGAATATCGACCTGGTCCAAACTGTGGGCTGGTGTTAGAGGACCTTGAGTCCCACACAGCAGTGTGGAGCCATGGAAGGGGTTCATAGAAAGTGACATGATGGGGTTTGCATTCCAGAAAGATCTTTCTGGCTGCCTGTGCAGTGAGAGAACTGAACGTGCTGGGAATAGAAACATAAAGAGAAGCTTGGGGAGCACCTTCCTCACAAACAGATCCTGGAGGGGCGCAATGAAGGAGAGGCACAGGGCACCTGACCCATGACCTTGGGCTGGCTTTTTGTAGTCATAGACCTCCATGGTGTGGAGACTAGTGTTAGGCCTGGCCCCTGGGAATGGGTGATCAGGGTTTGTGCAATAAGAAAGAGACATACTTGTGATATCTAATACCCTGCCTTCTGTAGATGAATCATGGGCACAGACATAGGGTCTTTCTGAGTATATCAGAGCAATGTAAGGTGAGCCATTTTCCCAAGCCACTCCCTGTCTCTACCCGCTGGTTCATATATGCATGCCACCGATATTTTATCCCTTTATCTACTGGTTCCTGAGCTGCTCAGCAGAAACCCGCATCCCCACAGAGCGTTTTTTGAGAAATGCACTCTAATCTTCCACTAATCTTGCAACCACTCCTCTAGCTCCACCTTGTGTTCTTAACTCACACATTCTCTCCCCAGCTCCTAAGCTGAGAACATGAGAACCTGAGATCATGAGAAGCAACAAAAGACCAACATCTTAGTTGAGCTTTCTACTGCTGTGATAATCACCATGACCAAAAGCAACTTAGGGAGGACCAGGCATGTTTTGCTCTACAGATCACAGTTTATCACTAAGAGAAGCCAGAACAGAAAATCAAGGCAGGAACTTACAGGCAGGAACTGAAGGAGAAGCCATTGAGGAATATTACTCGCTGGCCTGTCCCCAAGGGCTTCACAGCCTGCTTTCTTATACACCCCAGGGCAGCCCACAATGAGGACAGCCCTCCAACACTAGTAAATAGTTAATAAGATATACAGAGGGTTCCCACAGACCATTTTCTCAGTTGTGGTTCTGTCTTCCCAGATGACTCTAGTTTGTGCCAAGTTGACATAAGACAGCCAGCACAGGCACAAACACCTCTGAACAAACATCAGAAAGGAGCTAATGAAATGGTAGTGACCTTTCACCTCTGTTGTTCAAAGGGTTTTGTTGTTGCATTGAGGTTGTGTTGGGTTTAAGACAGACCTCACTTTGTGATCTAGACTATCCTGGAACTCAGTATGAAGTCCAGGCTGACCTCAGTCTTTCAGAAATTCTCCTGCCTCAGCCTACTGAGTGCTAGGATTACAGTTTCTTGGGTATGTTAACTGAGCCATCCTAGGGGACTGAGCTCAAAGTCAGACCCATGGTTTCCAGCCTATCTCACAGTCTTATGGAATTGCAGGTGATACATGTGCTGTTGGGTGCTCCCTTTGTGAAGGGCACTGGGAGGACCCAGGAGCAGGTGAGGAGCAGCTTGTCCTATGGATTCACACCACCAAGGGCTCGGCTATCTACTGAGCTCCCTTAGCTAGCACCATCCCTTGTTGCTCCCCACTGAACATCTTCCTTATATTGACATTGAATAAACAGAGATTGGGAGTCAAAAATGCCATTAATATAGAGACGAGCTGGGGCGTTTAACCCTTTTGGTTCTCTTCAAAGAGAATCATTCTTTTGGACTGACTTAGCAAGCTAGCTGGTGTTCCCCCAAGGGAGCAGTAGGCAGGATGTGGGTCGATAAACACATTTTTCAAAACATCTTTTCTATCAAAGCCCTGGAAAAAAGGCTAGAATGCAAAAGATGAATCCAAAAGAAGCCAGGCACTGCTAAGAACCCTGCACAGTACCATGAGAGTAAGGACCACAGACAGTTCCTGGAACACGGTAAGAACCCTGGACAGCTCCATGAAGCCTCATCATTCAACAAACAGGCATCAAGCTTTTGCTGCACACGGCTAGTACTGGTGTTAGGTGCTATACACCAGACAGATGTATGTCTCCCTCACCCCAAATAAGTCATCTGGCCACACAGGCCGGAACTCAGTAGCCATCCCTGGCATCACACCTCCACACCTCCATGAGAATGTATCTCACCACCAAATATGCACCATCCTCTGATGTGACTAAGAAACAGAGACAGAAACAGAGACAGAAACAGAAACAGAGACCTCAGCCTCCAAGTCACTCCTCAACCAGTTCACAAGATTGGTTGGGCCTCTAAAATCCCAGTAAGGTCTCTGGATCTCAGCCCCAGAGCCTTCCAGCCTAATATTAATGCCTTTACTCATGGCTAGAGAACTTATTTCTATTGACTCATCACCACCTGGTGGCCCAAGCCAAAATTTGTCAAGTAAAAAGAGAGCTTGGAGTAACGGAGCTTAATGACCATTTGACACCATGGATTTGTCCTCTTCTAAGAAGGCTTAGCAGAACTTTCCCAGGGGCCTCATTAATTCTCTGCACTAAGCCCCAGACACCTAGAGATTTGGCCTGCTCTGAAAGACTTCTCCAAGGGAATTCCACACTCACCTCCCCTGACTCAATCCTGTACTTAGCACCTCTTACTGGGCAAAAGTCCCACCTTGGCTCTAATCCCAGTCCCTCCTGCTGAAGTTAAAACCCCTTTGCTTTGATGAGCATCACAGAACTGGATACACAGCTCTGTGTTTTCTAGCTCAAAAGCCTCCAGAGGGAGGGGTTGGGGACAGAACTCTGAGTGCAATGAACACAGGTGTGTCTCAGGGTTCAGACACCCTCAGTGTGATACCAGAGCCAACTAGAGGTTCTTGTGTCCCCTATTTCCTAGCTGCCTTTAGAGTGGGAGAAGGAGTGACAGGACAAGGCAGTTGGAGGCAGAGCTATCCAATGATTTTTCTTGCAGCACACCGTTCAGCACACAGGAGGAACACTATGCATAAGGTCAATCTTCAGGCCCTGCAGAACCAGTCTTCATCTATAAGGCTGGAGTGACTGGCCCAGTCTTCAGAAAATGTTGGGAAGTTTAGCTAAAATGACTTTACCAAGATCTAGGCAGGGAACAAATTCAACTCTACAGATGCTAGTCATCAGTCCCCTCCTTGCTTTTAAAGACTACTTCAAAAACATCAATTTAGAGCAGGTAAGGGATGTGCCACCAAGCCTGAGGACCTAAAATCAACCTTGGGATCCATATGGTGGAAGAAAAAAACTGAATTGACTCCTGCACTTGCTGCTACATGCACCCCTGAACAGACAGTCAATACAGTCAATCAGTAAATAAATGCAGCAAAAATTCTCAATTTGCTCATTCTATGCACTCACTGCCATCTTGTTCTAAGGAAACACAATGCAGTATTTACATACACACCAAGATGAAAGGTGAAAACGAAAATTGTATTAAGTTAGAACACACATCAGTATGTATGAAGCAAAGCAAAAATAAATGGGGAGATTTTGCAAATACATTACTAAGAGTCTAATGTCTAACTATAGAGTTCCCCAAAGACAAGTGGACACACACACACACACACACACACACACACACACACACACACTTAATGGGACATTTATATCACACCCCTGACTTCAAGGAACATTATGGAGAGGACAGAAGCATTTTGTAAAACCCTGATGTTTAGAATAAGTGAGGCAAACTATGTCATCTGAACATGACAGGTCCATTGTGCCCATGGACTCACAGTAGCTGTGGTCACTTATACAGGATACACACAAGACCAAGACAATCAACATTCCAGAGCATCATGATGACTCATTCCTACCGAGGGCCTATTGAGAGTTAATGGCTGCTAGGAGAGGCACAATTGGTTTTCTGGATGGTTATGGTTTATAGAAGGTTGGTCATAATCTAGGGGATGGGCCACACTCATTAACATATAAGCAGCACTAATTAGACTTAGTGGGGCATGAGGACATGAAGTTGGGAGGGAGACATGGGCTTACATAGGAGAAGAGTACATTGTACAAAGTTCTCAAAGAACTAGAGAAAATATTTTTTATTCTTTGAGAATGTCAGGAAAACATGCAGTGTATTATGATCATAGTCTTCCTCCTCCCTCAGTGCCTCCCAGATCCCTGCTGCTTTCCCTACCCACAAGACTTTGTGCCTCCTTTTTGTTTGTAAAACCCACCAAGCCCAACTTGTACTTCCTATATTCCCACAGATGTGTGGTCTTCCAATGGAGTGTGGTTGATCTCCCAGAGCCCACATCCTTAAAGAAAACTGACCCTCCCCCTCAACTGACATCTATGAATTGTCAATAGCTTCTTATCCAGGAGTGGGAACTTGTGTGTTCATCTCCCTTTTTCATGCTGGGATTTTATCTGTCTTGTGCGTGCTGTCACGACCTTTGTGAATTCATATGTGCTCCTTCCCTCCTGTGTCCAGAGAACAGTTTCCTGTAGTCCTCTACCACCTCTGGCTCTTACAATCTTTCTGGCCCCTCTTCTGCAATAATCCCTGAGCTGTGGGAGGAAGAGCTGTAATATAAATGTCCCATTTATGTCTGAGCATCTCACAGCCTTTTATTCTCTGTACCTTGACCAGAAGCAGATTTCTGCATTAACTGCAATATACTGCATCTCTTCTGATGAGGGTTAAGAGATACACTAATCTATAGCTATAATGATAAGTCATTAGGAATAAGTTTAATAACATCATAAGAGTAGCAAGTCCTCCCTTAGGACTTAAGACTAGTGTTACCTCAGGTTCTTGGGCCCAATAACAGTGCCAGATATGAATTTCATCTTGTGGAGTGGGAGATAAAGCCAATAAGAAAGTGGTTAGTTACACCCTTGATATTTGTACCACTATTGCACCAGTAGGCATGTCTTACCAGGCCAGTCATTATGGTTGCTCTCAGAGTTTACAGCTGTTTAAGACTGATGATTGCTTTCTTTGTCTGAGAGCATGAGCAGCTCTTGCAAGCACTATGAAAGCTATCTATAGTAGGGATGAAGCCTTTGTGTTAGTAGAAGTTTGATTTCTCCATGTTCTATGACTCAAATACATAGTGTCTTTAGCAATAGAGTCTTACTGTCAAGTTCTGGAATGTAACAAGAAGCACTGACAACATTCTATAAAAATCAGCGTTGGGGGCGTCTATGGACATTCACTAGTCACTCCAAATGTTGTCGGCATTTGGATTTTTACTTTTTAGCTTGTGGTGTATGGTAATGGCACTGTGACCCAATTCTGGAGTAACTACATTTAAACTCTGGCCAAACTGAATAGTTAGTCCCAGCAGAATGAAACAAAATCCTCATTGCTCCTCCAGCACAACTTTAAACGGTTCAAGGACCTCAACGGAAGATCTGATACCCTGAATCTGATAAAGGAGAAAGTAGGGAATATGCTTGAACTCACTGGCACTAGAAAGGACTTTCTGAACAGGATGTTAGTGATATAGGCATTAAGACTAATGATTAATAAATGGAAACTTGTGAAATTAAAATTCTTTTGAACATCAAAGGATGTAATCATTTGAATAAAAAAGGCAGTCTATAGAATGGGTAAAACTCTTTACCAGCTGTACATCTGACAAAAGATTAACACATAGAATATACAAAGAATTAAAAAAAAATAAAGGTTAAGAAAACAGACAACCCAATTTTGAAATGAAGTATGGAACTAAACAAAGGGTTCTCAAAGGATGAAGGATAAATTTCTGAGAAACATTTTCTTAAATGGTCAACATATTTAACCATCAGAAAAAAAAATGCAAATTAAAACTACTTACCCAAGTCAGAGTGGCCAAGATTCAAAGTGACGACAGCAGATCCTAGAGTGGGTGTGGGAAAAGTGACACTTATTCACTGATGGTGGGAGTGCAAACTGGTATAGCAGCTTTGGAAATCAATGTTCACTTTTAAAAAAAAAGCTCAAAATAGAACTGCCCATGGTCCAGTTTTGCATATTTCCAAAGGATGCTATATCCTACTCTAGAGATTCCAGAGATACCCGCTCATCTATGCTTATTACTTTTCTATTTACAATAGCTAGGGAGTGGAGGCAACTTAGATGTCTGTCTTAGTTACGATTTCCATTGCTGTGATGAAACACCATGATCAACTCTTAGCAAAGGTCAAGAACTGTCACCTTTACAAATATGACCACCAGGGAAAGTTGAGTTTCACAGCTATATTGGGGTACTCATGGTATTTTCCATGGCCCCTATCTTCCAGAATAGCCTAAAAGGTGGAGTTATCCTATGTGCATTCATGAACCAATCACTGTTCCTAAGATCTGGTGCAGAACCAGGACCAGAAAATCTCTCCAACATCATTAAGACCATTTGGCCAAGGCATAATCCCAATGGAGCTGCTCAAGGCAAGTAGGATATTTAAGAACAGGATATAATTCAGGTTGCAGAGAAGGCCAATTCAAAGGAATCCAGTATGTCATGAAGTCATTTGCATAGATAAACAGCATCAAATATCAATAACACCACTATGAAGGCTGGCTAGTCTGTCATTAGGCTACACTGGATGACACCAACAAATGTGCCAGTAAGTCAGGCAAGATAGCCGGATACTTACTAGGTGACATTTCTAAGACCCCAAGAACCACATCCTGCACTCATAACATTGCACCATCGGCCTCCAGATGGTGATAATGTCAATGAGACATGCAGACATGGTAACTCTGACAACTCCTTAACATATCTATAATGACACACTGGGCACCAACAAGTATGAAAACCCATCTATGTCCCTGAAGATAGAATATACAAAAGGTACCTACCAGAGCAGTTAACTATTTAACCAGAGCAGTGGCCATTAGAGATCCACCCATTAGAAAGTCAACAAGGCCCAGACAAGACTCGGGACTACTCACTCACAACCTGGAGAAAGGTGGCTGCTAAAGTGTCTGTGGGTACCAACTCCCTACATCAGTACCCTGAGTGTAATTTTTGGGGGTGGGGTTCTGAGTTTTATCTTTTTTTTTTCTTTTTCTTTTTTTTTTTTTTTTGTTTTTCGTTTTTTGTTTTTTCAAGACAGGGTTTCTCTGCAGCTTTTTTAGAGCCTGTCCTGGAGCTAGCTCTTGTAGACCAGGCTGGCCTCGAACTCACAGAGACCCGCCTGCCTCTGCCTCCCGAGTGCTGGAATTAAAGGCGTGCGCCACCACCGCCCGGCTGAGTTTTATCTTTTTAATTGCTGTTTGGAGGAGGGATGAGACTACATCTTAATCTCTGGCACTAGCTAGCCTTGAACTCACAGAAATTCTTCTCCCTCAGCTAGGACTAGGATGCAGTCCTGTGCTACTACACCAGGCTTTTATTTTGCACATGCTCAGTGTCACTTGCCAGGGGTTCTGAGGATAGCTAAGGTTGCTTTCTACAACATGTCTTGCTGCTGCTAATGTTACTACCTCTCATGATAATAAGGGACAGTAAGTTAGATAATGTAATATTAAAAGATAAGAGATAGAGATCTTTCTAACAAAGAATAGTTTTCTATGGTAAAAACTACAAAGTCTAATCAGATTGCAAAGATTTGAATAAGTAATGTAAGATGTAAAATATAAGAGACTTAAAAATAGTATCAAGGGGGCTGGAGAAATGGCTCAGCGGTTGGGCACACTCATTGCTCTTCCAGAGGACCCTGGGTCAGGTCCCAGCACCAACCTGGTGTCTTGTAAGTGTCTTTATCTCCAGTTCCAGGGGATCCAATGACTACTTCCTGCCTTGGCAGGCACCAGTCACATGTGGGGTACAGAAATACAAGCAGGCAGGAAAAACACCTATATACAAAAATTGAAAATAATTCAGCAATATAAAATTGCTAAACTTTCTAAGATCAAAGTTCAATCAGAAGTTTTTACATCAATGAACTTCACTTATTATTGGCCTGCTCTTGGGAACGTTCATATGCTGTCATGTTCAGCAGGATTTTCCTTAAAATGTTTAGTTTTCCCTCAAGTCTTACAAGTCTTATGTAAGTGTCACTAAAGTTTTTCGTTTTTATATTTTTTTCCAGTTTTGAGATACTAGTATTATCACATCATTTCTTCCTTTTTATTCCTCCCTCTAAATCCTCGCTTGCTCTCTTTCAAATTCACGGATTAGCATCTGGTGAGCTCTTCCCTGAGGAAGAGTGTTTCTCCCATTCTCAGCATTCCTTAGTCACCTGTAGCTCTTTGTGATGGCTGAGGCCTACCAAGCTTTCTCCCCCATCTGTGTTAGCGTGTCTCTTGGTGTACACGTGACCCCCAACCATTTAATATTTGACAAAGATGCCAAAAAACACTCTGAAGAAGAGAAAGCATCTCTGAAGAAGAGAAAAACTGGTTGTCCATGGGCAGAGGAATGAAATTAGAAGCATGTTTATCACCTTGCATAAAAATCAGGCTTCAGATGGATCAAAGTCCTTAATGCGAAAACCTAAAACATTGAATCTGCTAGAGAAAAGCAAAGCCGTGCCCTAGGGGATGTGAATGCAGACAAGGACTTCGTGAAGAAGAAGACTCCATAAGATGGAAAAGCTCCCATGAAACAAAAAAGAAAAAACAAAGACTGCCAATGGAGTAAAGGGGAAGCCCACAGAACGGGAGAGAATTTTTGCCAGCTGTACATCTGACAGGAGGTTAATATCTAAAATATACAAAGGACTCAAAAACAAACAAACAAAAAAAAAACATTCAAAATATGGGTCCTGGAGATCTGAACAGAGAGCTTTCAAAAGAAAAAAAAAGTGACTAGGAAATATCTCAAAATGTTCATTGTCCCTAGCTATTAGGGAAATACAAGTCAAAACAACTTTGAGATTTCAACTTACCCCAGTCAGAATGGCAAATTTCTACCAAAGACCTAACGGCAGAGGCCAAAGGGAACCCTCACGTTGGTAGGATTGCAAAATGGTCCAGTCACTCTGGAAGCCAGTGTGTAGGAACCTCAAAAAAAAAAAAAAAAAAAAAAAAAAAAAAACTAAAATAAACCTACAACCCAGCTACACCGCTCCATGGCATATGCCCAAAGGATTCAGCATCAAACTCCATAGATACTTGCTCAGTCATGCTCAGTGATTCACAATAGCTACAAAATGAAAACAACCTAAATGTCCCTCAGCTGAAAAATGGATAGTGAACCTGTGATATACATAAGCTGTGAAATACTGTTCAGCTGTAAAGAAAATGAAGTCATGACTTTTTTTTTTCAGGTAAATGGATGGAGCTAGAAAAGATCTCGTTGAATTAGGTAACCCAGACCCATAAAACAAGTTCTTTCTCATTCCATAGGTCAATCTTCAGTCACAGCTTCCTAAAGGGAAGGACCAGGGGATGAGAAAATAAAGATGGAGTGAGAAAATAAAGAAGATGGCAAAGTTTGGTGCCAGGAGGTGGATTATGCCAAGCAAGTTTACCGAGAAGTACTGCATCTTATATACATTTTACAAGGAAAATGGGACAGAGTCAGCAGAAAACCATCATACAATGTGATAAAGTCAGCAGGAAGATATTCAAGCAATGTCACACAAAGGGACATCACACAGGATATCATAAGTGAACCATAGACGGAGCACACGGTGACCTTGGAGCTGATAATTCCAGTCTCTTTGGTGGGAAAGTCAGGTCCCCGTGAGCTGAAACCTTAAAGCCTTTGAGGTCTTAGTCCCAGACCAAGACCAGACTTTGCCATGTCTTCCCCTGAGCAAGAACACAGAATTAATGTTCCCTTTCTACTTTCATCAGGACCACTGAGAAAGCCTTGTATTGGTCTGCCTCCTAACAGGTAAATGGACAAAAATAGAGAAGATTGCATTGAGTGAGGCATCCCAGATCCAGAAAGACAAATGTTGCATGTTTTCTCTCATTGTCTTATCTTGTGGTCCTAGCTCCAAATCTTGAGATGTGAGTACATAACCTAAAGTAACTGCAGAAACCAGGAAAGTAAAAAGGAACCATTGTGTGTGTGGGGGGGGGGGGGGAGGAGGGTGCATCAGATAAGAGAATAGTAGGGTATAAGTGACCTGAAGCTGGAAGTGACCAGAAAGCCTCCTCCCTAAGGATTAGCTTTCATGGTACCAGAAGATGCCATACAAACTTCCAAAGGAGGGAAGCAACCAACACAACAGTCCTACCCAGCCATGATGCCAGGAGCCACAACAGTGACCAGATGGCATTATAATCTGGCATTATAACCTGAAGGATGCAATGGCGGCACAAATACCTTGGTGGTAACCAACAGTTCTCTAACTTAAGACATACTCAATAGCAACAAAGACCCGCTCAACAAGGGAAATTATCCCCAGTACTGGAAACCTAGCCAACATCCAGGGCTAATGAAACCGTGGATCTTGGAGGACCTACAACTGCCACTTTATGAAACCAGCATAATCCTTAACCAGGTTTTAACTATTTGTTCTTACACATGCAGCCCCCACTCTCCATTAAGAAAACTTCTCTTTGCAATAGATGCAGTCCATTATAGAGAAAACACAACAAGTCAAAATACAGAGTTGTGAACACAGTCCCAACTGGTATATCTATAACACACCTGTGTAGTGAGGAGCTGCGGGCTATGTTCCTGCCTGGCTCCCAGCTGCCTGGCTAGCTTATGCCCCAAAATAACAACACACAAACTGTATTCATTTAAACACTGCCTGGCCCATTAGTTTCAGCCTCTTGTTGTCTAATTCTCACATCTTGGTTAACCCATTTCTAATAATCTGTAGCACCATGAAGTGGTGCCTTACCGGGAAGAATCTAGCATATGTCCATCTTGGGCCGGAGCTTCATCACGTCTGGCTCAGAGAGGAGAGGCATGGCGATTGCCTGAGCCATCTACCTCACTTCCTTCTTCCTGTTCTGTCTACTCCACCCACCTAAGGGCTGGCCTATTAAATGGGCCAAAGCAGTTTCTTTATTAACGAATGAAATCAACACAAACAGAAGACTCTCCCACATCACCCCTGTACTGGGTGGTTTTGTGTCAACTTGACACAAGATAGGGTCATCAGAGGAAGGAGCCTCAGATGAGGAAATGCCTCCATGAGATCCAGCTGCAAGGCATTTTCTCATTTAGTGATCAACTGGGGAGTGCCCAGCCCATGGTGGGTGGTGCCATCCCTGGGCTTCTGGGTTCTGGGTTCTATAATAAGGTGATCTGAGCAAGCCAGGCTAAACAAGCCAGTAACAGCATTCCCCCAAGGCCTTTGCATCAGCTCCTGCCTTTGTGATCCTGCCCTGTTTGAGTTCCTGTCCTGCCTTCCTTCAGAGACGAACAGCAACGCTGAAGTGTAAGCCAAATAAACCCTTTCCTCCTCAACCTGCCTGGTGGTTATGGTGTTTTGTCACAGCAATAGAAACCCTAAGACAACAACATTGTCAGAAACAAAACACAACTGCTTGTGTTAACACTGACCAAAACAAACTAAAGCAAACCAACCAACCAGACAACCAAACAAAAACCAACTTTACGTATTAGGAGGTTGTGAAAGAATTCACAGGATTGCCTGTGGGTAACTACCCAAGGTAGTACCAAGGCTCACTGATCCACTTCTGTAGTGTGCACAAGCCTCCAGGTCCCATGCTCAGCACCAAACAAAAGAGAAACAAGGACACTTACTTTGGCAGAGAGCACAGACACATTATTTTAAAAGTAGTTCTGCAAAGACAGCCTCCGAGTATGAGAGTTCAATACATAGTCCTCGAGTGCCATCTAGTGGCCACATTGCAAACCTGCTTTGAAGGCTGAAATGTAAAAGGTCTGAAAGTAACTCAGTGTTGTGTGTGCACTCTCTCAGCCACCAGGTACCTAACAACCAACAAAGCAGGCGAGGTCTTACCTTCTCAGGGCTTGCATGATCTTTGAAGGTAGAAGTAACGCGAAGAAAACGAGTCATGCGGAAGAAATAAGGTGAGGTGAAGTTCTGTAAGTGCTGTTTTCCTAAGAAGGCTGCCGAGCGAGCCTCTGACTGCCTAGGCAAAGTTTTGTTTTTTCCGTGAACAGAAGCAGGTTGAAAGAACTCATGTCCACCACACCAGTCCTATAGAGAAACCAAAGTAATGCTGCCACTGACAGTGGAGTGGAAAAAGGAATAAGCATCACTAAGAGAAAGAAATGATACAGAAACACAAAGCATGCAAACAACCAGAAAACAACAAAAAATGACTGCACTCAATAACTTCAAATATTAATAGCCTCAACCAGCCAATCAAAACACAGACTAGCTGAATGGATGAAGAAACAAAATCCATCTTTCCGTTGTCAACAAGGAATTTATCTTAGTTTTAGAGATAGGTTGCAATTTTTTAAATGAAAGGATGGAAACCAGCAAATGCATCCAGGAGCCAAGCAGGTATTGCTGTCCTTATCCAAGAAAATAGACCTCAAAATAAAACCAGTCAGAAGACAGAAAGAAGGATTCTTTATTATAATCAAGACAACAATTAAGCACTGAAATTAAAGACACAGTTAACTTCAAATCAGTGACAACAGGTGACTTCAAATCCTACTTTCTCCAACAGACGGGTGGTCTGAAAAATAGTAAAGAGAAACAGCAGAATTAAGTGACATAAACATCAAATAGACCTGATAACGACCTGCAGAATATTCTGAATATCAAACTCAGTAGATACTCAGGAGCACATGGCAGTCATTGGTGGTGATTTGAATGAGAATGGCCCCCACAGGCTCATATATTTGGTACTTGGCCCCCAGTTGGTGGAACTGTTTGGGAAGGATTTGGAGGTGTGGCCATGCTGGAAGGGGTGTGTCACTGGCAGTGGGCTTTGAAGTTTCAAAAGCCCATTCCAGACCAGTTAGTTCTCTGCCTCTTGTTTGTGAATCAGATGTAAGCTCTTAGCGTCATGCCTGCCTTCCCACTGCCACACCTCCAGCCATGATGTTTATGGAGACTAGCACTCAGGAACCATAAGCCCCCACACTATATGTTTTCTTTTATAATTTACCGTGGTCATGCTATTTTGCCATGGTGATAGATAAGTAACTTAAATTATTTCACAAAGTAGAAAAGAAGGAATATTGCTTTTATGAAATCAATATCACTCCTATACCAAAACCACATGAAAATCCAATTTAAAAGAAAATAATTGTTCAATCTCTCTGATGAGCATAAAAACAAAAATTCCCAATAAAACACTTACATTGTGAATTCAAGAACACATCAAGAAGTTCACCAACCATGATCAAATCAGCTTCATCCTAAAAGTACAGTAATGGTTCAACCTAAGTTAAAAAAAAAAAAGAAGAAATGTAATTCACTATAAAAAGGCTGTTGGATCCCTCCTGGATGCTCACATATGCATTAGTTGGCAAGGCGGTATTGTTAATCCTTATTCTCCTTAAGTGTCTCCTGCAGCAGATCCAACATCAGCAGAGAGCAGCTAAGGCAACTCTTTAGGTGTTAGTGACTTTTGGGCATCCTTCTCCCAGTCCTCTGTAGGAGGTCATGCATGCCTGGTTATTTGTAATTCAAAAAGGTTACTGCCTGGCCCCTCCCCACCATCTCTCCAGGAATGAGTAGTCAATGATGGCCAAGAGGTTGCCCGGCAGGCCAACCTAAAACAGGCACAGTCCAGTGACTGAGCCCTCCTGAGGCAGGATCAACAAGGCCTGAGCACAGAACTCTGGTTCCTGCTGTGCACCCTACGTAATAAACAAAAAAGTGTGGATATGTAGGAAGTTAAGGCCTATCAGGTCCAAAGGAGCCAACCTGAAGTCTGCCTGGTGCTCTCAGAGGTCCTGACCATGCCTCACCAATGAGGGACATGTGATGTCAACTATCTACAGGTCAGAATGCCTGGGTGCTGGGAGGGTTTATAAGGTTTGCCCTGTTGTTAAATAAACAAGTCTGCTGTAAGACTTTTCCCTGACTCCTGGATTCTGTGTTTGTTGATATCACACCTTCTCATCCCCTCCGCTGAGGAAGACTTTAGGGCCCATCAACAATTCACCACATAAATACACTGAAAGATAGAAATCACGTGGTCATCTTACTATAGGCAGAAAAGGTCTCTAAGAAAATCTAACATCCTCTGATAAAGAAAGTCGTAGAGAATCTAGTGAGACTGAAAATATATTTCAACATAAAATAAAAGGACTCATGGTGAGGATCGTGCTAAGTGGAGAAGAACTCACAGCACTTCCTCTAAATTCAAGAATAAAACAACGATGTCTGGTTTCTCCGTTCCTGGTGGATATAGTGCTTGAAGTCTTAGCTGGGGCAATAAGACAAGGACGTAAAGGGGTTACAAATAATAAAGCAGTCAAAATGTTCTCATTTGCAGATGATACAATCCTGTATACAAAAGGCCCTAACGACTTAACCAGAAAACTCTTACAGCTGACAAACATATCCTGCAAAGTGGCAGAATAGAAAATTAACAAACAAAATCCATAGCCTGCCCATACACCAACGATGAATTCACTGAGGAAGAAACCAGGAAAATAATCTCATCCACAGAAGTCTTAAAAGTGAAAATACCTTGAAATAAATACAATGAAATCTTAAAGACACCAAAGAGATAAATTATAGAAGATACAAGGAGATGGAAAGACCTCCCATGCTCATGGAACAATAGGATTAATATGGTGGAAATGTCCATCCTACTGAAAGCAATTTACAGATTCAACAGAGTACCATCAAAATTCCAGTGCAATTATTTACAGAAATTGGCAAAATAATATTAATTTTTATCCTGAAACACAAAACACTAAAGATAGCAAAAAATAGCCCTGAATAGTAAAAGAACTTCTAGAGGGTATCACCAGCCCTGATTTCACATCTGTTCTGTAAAATAGAAAGGAATAGTACCAAATTCATTGCACAAAGCCAGCCTTACCCTAATGTCAAAATCTAATAAGAACCCAATACGGACCAAAAAAAAAGTATAGATAAAGCCGGGTGGTGGTGGCGCACGCCTTTAATCCCAGCACTCAGGAGGCAGAGGCAGGCGGATCTCTGAGTTCGAGGCCAGCCTGGTCTACAAGAGCTAGTTCCAGGACAGGCTCTAGAAACTACAGGGAAACCCTGTCTCAAAAAACCAAAAAAATAAATAAATAAATAAATAAATAAATAAAGTATAGATAAGTTTCCAAAACAAGGCACAGATATCAATAAAATACTTACATAGAAAGTTTGAAAATGCATTAAGCTTATCAGCTACCACAACCAAGTTAGTTTCTTTCTCAGAGTGCAAGGATAGTTTGACATTTGCAAATTAATAAATCTAATACAGTCCAGAGAGTTAAGGTCAGAAAATATATGATAATCTCAATAAACAAATAAAAGGCATTTGACAGAGCTCAGTATGTCTTCATGAGGAAAGGTCTGAAGAACCAGGAACATAAGGAGCATCCCTTAACCTAAGGAAGTGATCTAGAGCAATGGTTCTCAACCCTCAGAATGCTGTGATCCTTTAATAAAACAGTTCTTCATGTTGTGGTGACCCCAGCAATAACATTATTTTTTTGCTACTTCACAACTGTAATTTTACTACTGTTATACGTAATTGTAATTTTGCTATTGTTATGAATCATAATGTAAATATCTGGTATTTGATATGTGACCCCAAAGGGCTTGTAGCCAGCCCACATGTTGACACTCACTGGTCTAGGTGGTAACTTTCCAGGAAAATCAAGAAGGTGACGAGTGTGCTCATACTCTCAGCTCTCATTCAGTATAATATTCAGTCTGAGCAACAAGAGGAAGGCAATAAAAAGAAATAAAAGGGATACAAGCAAAGAAACAAACAAGTCAAATTATTTCTATTTGTAGGTGACACAATCTCTTACTTGAAAGTCTCTAAAAACCCTACCAGAAAACTTTCAAGTTTGATGAACACTTCCAGCAAAGTAAAAAAAGATACAAAGTCAATATATAAAAGCCAGCAGACAGGGTTTTTTTTTTTTATTACATATACCGATAACAAATTGGCCAAGAAAAAAATCATAAAAAAATCATTCACAGCTTGAAAAAATACATAGGAGTAAACCTAAACAAAGAAGTGAAAGACTTCTACAGTGAAAATTTAAAGTGCAGAAGAAAGAAATAGAAGAAAGAACTAGAAGATGGAACTACTTTCCAAGGCCATGGTTTAAAGGACTTAATCTTCTGGGTGTGTGTGGGGGAATGACCTTATTACCAAATCTAATCTACAGATTCATACAATCCCCATCAAAATGCCAGTGAAATTCTTCACAGAAATAGTTACCTTAAAGTTCATATGAAAATATGAATATCTTTATATAGTTAGTACAATCCTAAACAGAAAGAACAGTGCTGGAGGTATCATCATCGATGAGATCAAACTAAACTACAAGACCATAGGAACAAAAACAGCATATTGTTGGTACAAATACATAGAACGAAGGGACAGAAAGGAAGATCAGGAAATGGAAGATCAAGACACAGCCAAATCCACCTAAAATATTTTTCTTTTTTATTGTTTTTTATTGCAATCTTTTCTCATTTTACATAGTTATTCCTGTTCCCACTTACTCCCCACCTCCCGCTTCCTCCAACTTCCTCCTACCATACCCCCCCCCCCCATCTACTCCTCAGAAAGGATAAGGCTTCCCATGGGGAGTCAACAAAATCTGATACTTCATTTTGAGGCAATACCAAGGCCCTTTTCCCTATATCTAGGCTGAACAAGGCATCTTTCCAAAGAAAGTGTACTCATAGATGCTAGTTCAAGTACTAGGGATAAATCCTGGTACCATTTCCAGTAGCCCCACAGACTGTCCAAGCCTCACAACTGACCCCCCACACTCAGTGGGCCTAATTTGGTCCTATGCAGGTTAGCCTATTCACAGTCCAGAGTCAGTGAGCTCTCACTAGCTCAGGTCATCTGTTTCTGTGGGTGTCACAATCATGGTAGGGACCCCTTTGCTCATATTATTGCTCCTTCCTCCCTTGGACTGGTCATCAAACCCCACACACTGATAGTAGGAGACTTTGACACCCCACTCTCCACCTAAAATTTAACACAGGTATCAGAAACATACATTGGAAAAAAGAGGCCTTTCAACAAATGAGGCTGGGTAAACTGACATCCACTTATAAAACAATCATTCCTATCGTTCACTTTATACTTTTATCTACTCTAAAGTCTTGAAATTATAAAGCTATTAGAGGAAGACAGACAAAATACATCAAGACATAGGCATGGTTAGGACTTTCCTAATAACTCACAGTGATTCGCAAGTGAAATTATGCAAAATTGAACAAATTTGCATAGCCAAAAACAGTTACCTTAATAAAGTGGCAACCTATAGACTGGTTAAAAAAAAAAGCCTTTGCCAACTATTAAGTCCAAAAAGAGGTTAGAAATCTAGGTTCTAGGAAGATGGTGAAGGTCACAGAGCACTATAGTGTGATTTGGAAAGAAATGTGTGATAAGATGAGAACACAGAGGGAAGAAAACTCATGAAATAGTGATCAGATTTCGTAGTTGGACAATAATTTAGCATTTCTAAACTTGGTGTAATATGTAGATCATACATGAGCAGGTAGTGGTGGCAGCCCTGGACTGTGGTTGGGATGGGTTGGCTTTGTTTTATCTTTGTGGGTTAAGAGGACAGGTTCCTGGCAATCACAGATGATTACCAGGCATGATATCAAAAGCTATGGAAAGATATGATGATGCTGTACACCTGTGTGCTCACATTTAGCGAGAAGATCTGATTAGCAATGCTACCAGGAAGCTTGAAATTGCCATTTGGAAAACCTAAGGAAAATATGTGGAGGCCATTCGAGGGCTAAGTGAGTATCTGAAACAATTTGTAAAGAAAGAACTTGCAGAAGTTTACCTCCGTGAATGCAACTGTGCAAGAGAGGCTTTTGTTTAGAGCAGCTAAGGGTGACTACTCCACACAACCACTTAAACCGTCAGGAGCATGAAAAATCAAATACAGCCAGGGTGCACTTAAAAGCCTCAAGCATTCAAGAAACCAAACAACAGAACTACGAGAGCTCCATTTGTGCTTTCTGTGTCTTCAGGCCATTCCGTTTCCAATCCCAAAGCAAGTGGAAAAGCAAAAAAGGACAATGTGAAGTATGGCTATTGGGGAACTAGTCAAATAAACGGAGTTTATCTGTTTTCAAGCTAAAAGGAAACCAAATCTTCTGCAAAAGCAATTGAAAACATGCTGCAAACATCGCAGATCTCTCAGTATTAAGGTTTCAAACCCTCACTGACATTAGATTTCAAAGAAAAAGATCTCATAATTATACTGTTGAACTTATTTCCCTTTGACTTATTTGTTAAATGCCTAGTGCTATTTATATTCCAATTCTCTGTGAAGAGTCAGTTATAAAGAACGCTATCAGGAAGATGGAAGGAATCCATGAAAGAAAGATTTAAGATCTGTTGATTATGTATCAGTTCTTCATATCATACATTCATACACACACACACTGAACTTTTTAGATTTTATTTTATTTATTAAAATTAGAATTTCTCTTATACATTATATCTTAACCAGTTTCCCCTCTCTCCACTACTACTATCCCCACCCCCTCTCTCCTCCAGATCCACTCCCTCTACGTCTCCTCTTCAGAAAATAGCAGCCTTCCAAGAGACGACAGTCAAATGGGAAGAAACAAGAAACGGTAAGACAGGCAAAAGCCCTCATATCAACACTGGACAAGGCAACCGAATAGGAGGGAAAGAGTCTCAAAAGCAGGCAAAAGAGTCAGAGATAAACCCACTCCCACTGTTAGGCATCTATATATAGAGGTATATAGTGAATTGTGTTGAACTTCGATGGGAATTGCATTGAATCTGTAAATTGCTTTTGGTAAGATGACCATTTTTTACTGTATTAAACCTACTGATCTATGAGCATGGGAGATCTTTCCATCTTCTGATATTTTCTTCAATTTATTTCTTCAAAGAAAGACCTGAAGTTTTATTATGCAAGTCTTTCACTTGTTTGGTTAGAGTTACCCCAAGATATTTTTTATTATTTGAGTCTATTGTGAAGGATGCTGTTTCATTGATTTCTTCCTCTGTTTGTTTGTCATTTATATATAAGAGGGCTACTGATTTTTTTTTAAATCTTGTATCCAACCACTTGGCTGAAAGTATTTATCAACTGTAGGAGTTTCCTAGTAAATTTTTTAGGGTCACTTGTATACACTATTATATCATCTCCAAATAATAATTTTGACTTCTTCCTTTCTACTTTGTATCCCCTGATCTCCATCAACTGCCTTATTGCTCTAACTAAAAGTGTGAATAGATATGGAGAGAGTGGACAACTTCTAGTCAAATTGCTTTGAGTTTCTTTCTATTTAAGTTCGTGTTGGCTATAGGTCTACTGTAAATTGCCTTTATTATAATTAGGTTTGTTCCTTGTATCCATACTCTCTTCAGGACTTTCATCATGAAAGGGTGTTGAATTTTGTCAAAGGCTTTTTCAACATTTAATGAGATGATCATGTGAGTTTTTCCTTTCATTTTGTTTATATGATGGATTATATTTACTGATTTTTATATGTTGTGCCATCCCTACATCTCTGGATTGAAGCCGACTTGATCATGGTGGATGCTCTTTTTTATGTGATCTTGGATTCAGTTTGCAAGTGTTTTATTACTTTTGCATTTGGTGTTCATTAGGAAAATTGGTCTGTAATTCTTTCTTTGTTGAATCTTTGTGTGGTTTGGGTATCATGGTGACTATGGCTTCATAAAATAAATTTGGCAATGGTCCTTCTATTTCTAGTTTGTGGAATGATTTGAAGAGTGCTGGAATTAACTTTTCTTTGAAAGCCTGATAGAATTCTGTGCTAAAGCCATCTTCCCCATTTTTTTTCTTGTTTGTTTTTCTTTTAGTTGGAAGACTTTTAATGTCTGCTTCTATTTAGCTAGGGGCTATAGGTCTGTTTAAGTTGTTTAACTAATCTTGATTTTAACTTTGGTAAGTGTTACCTATCAAAAAAATTATCCATTACACTTAGCTTTTCCAATTTTGTGGAATACAGATTTTTAAAGAATGTCCTTAGGAGTCTCTGAATTTTGTCAGTGTCTGCTGTTTATTGGTTTCATCCCTCAGTTTGAATATTTCTTGTCCTCTACTACTCTTGCGTGTGATTATTTCTTTTTGTTCTAGAGTTTTCAGGTGTGCTGTTAAGTTGCTGTCATGAGAGTACCTTCAATCCCAGCACTTGGGAAGCAGAGGCAGGTAGATCTCTGAGAACTCAGGCTAGTCTGGCCTAATAGTGAGTTCTAGGACAGCCAGGGTTACAAACCTTGTCTCAAACAAAAATTACACGCAAAAAATGAATAATAATCAAATAAGAAGAGAGTATTCCTTTGAACAGGGGTAGAAATGAGGACATGAAGGTGTGCTGTCTAGTTTTTGTTTTTGTTGGACGCAAACCTAGGCGCATCTGTGAAGAGTGAATCTTAATTAAGAAAACTTCATAAGATTGGCCTGTAGGCAAGTCTATAGGGGATTTTCTTAATTATTGATTAATGTGGGAGGGTCAAGACCAGTATAGGTAGTGCTATTCCTCAGCCAGGTGGTCTTGGGATGGTATAAGAAAGCAAGCAGAACAAGCCACGGGAAGCAAGCCAGGAAGCAGTGTTCTCTGTGTTCTGCTTGGTTTCTGTCTCCAGGTTCCTGCTGTGACTTTCCTCAGTGATCGAGTATGGTCTTAGAGTTCTAAAAAGTAAATCTTTTCCTCCCCAAGTGCTTTTGGTCATGGTAGTTTATCATAGCAGTAAAAACCTAACTAAGATGAGTGTTTGGAGCAATAAAACAAAGAAGGCTATTGGAGGAAGAAAGGGGAAGGGGAGTAATAATATAATAATAATAATAATAATAAAATTTTAAAATAAAAATGAATTGAGAAATCTTAAATTAATAACTTAGTGTTGAATCTGAAGGCCTTGGGAAAATAAGAATGAACAATACCCAAGAAAAGTAGATGGAAGATATATGATAAAAAATAAATCAAGGCTGAAATTAATTAAACAGAAAAAATGCAATGAAATAAAGTTGGTTCTTTAAAAAGATCAGCGAGTCTAACAAACCTCTAGCCAAATTAATGAAAAGAAGGAGAGAGGACATGCAAATTAGTACATTAGAGAGAGAGGAAAGGGGAGATTCTCACAGTTAGTGGAACTATTTTGAGGAGTGACTAGGAGGTGTGTCCTTGTTGGAGGAGATGTGTCACTGGGGGTGGCCTTCCATGCCAGCCTGTCTCATACTAAAGGAATAGAGTGATTACTTTTGCTCTCCCAAAGGCTTGGTCTAATATCTTCCCAGATATTCAATTCCTACTAGGGAATGAATTTGATAGTCCCCTAGACAATAGCCACCATCCCCATTATACAATGAACTAAAAAAAAGTCCCCTCAAAAACCCCTCAAAAAACAAAAGCTAAACATCATGAACACGAAATTGAAGCCTGGAACTAAGCAGAGAGTTCCCAAAAGATGAACCCTGAAAAACCAAGAAACAAACAAAAAATGTTCAACATCCTTAGGCCTTCGGAAAATACAAGTTAAAACTACTTTGAGATTTTTTTCTTATTAAGAATATTTGAATACAATCTTTTCTCATTTTACATTACTATCCCAGTTCCCACTCCCTCCCCTTCTCCCACTTCCTCCACCTTTTCCCTACCCCACTTCCTCATCCATTTCTCAGAAAGAGTAAGGCTTCCCATGGGGAATCAACAAAGTCTCAAAGTCTGACACTTCACTTAGAGGCAAGACCAAGGCCCTCACCCAATATCTAAGCTGAACAAGGTATCCCTCCAAGAAGAATATGCTCCTAGATGCTAATTCAAGCACTAGAGATAAATCCTGGTCCCATTGCCAGTGGCCCCACAGACTGCCCAAGCCTCACAACTGTCCCCCACATTCGGTGATACTAGTTTGGTTCTATGCAGATTTGTCTGCTATCATTCAGAGTCAGAGAGCTCTCACTAGCTCAGGTCAGCTGTTCTCTGTGCTTATCACTATCATGGTCTTGACCCCTTTGCTCATATTATTATTCTTCCCTCTCTTAGATTGATCTTTGGCAGCTCAGCCTGATGCTTAGCTGTAGATTTCTGTGTCTGTTTCCATACATTGCTGGATGAGGGTTTTATGATGACAATTAAGGTAGTCATCAATCTGATTACAGGGGAAGGCCAGTTTAGGTGTCCTCTACACTGTTGCTTAGAGTCTTAGCTGGGATCATCCTTGTGGATTCCTGGGAATTTCCCTAGTGACGTTTCTTGCTAGCCCTTTAATGGCTCCCTCAATCAAGATATCTCTTTTCTTGCTCTCCCTCTCTGTCCTTTCCCCTTCTTGAGCACCCCATTCCCTCATGTTCTCCTCCTCCCTCCCATTCTTCCCTCCTCCTCTCCCTTCTGCCCTCCCTTCTCTCCCCTCCCCCATATTCCCAAGTTTTTCAGTAGATCTTGTCTGTTTCCCCATTCCAGGGGGCTCCATGTATGTCTCTCTTAGGGTTCTCCTTGTTACCTAGCTTCTCTGGGATCATGGACTGTAGATTGGTTATCCTTTGCTTTATGTTTAATATCCACTTATGAGTAAGTATGTACCATGTTTGTCTATATGGGTCTGGGTTATTTCACTCAGAATGTTTTTTTTTTCTTGTTCTATACATTTGCCTGCAAATTTCAAGATGTCATTGTCTTCTATTGCTGAGTAGTACTCCATTGTGTAAATGTAGCACATTTTCTTTATCTATTTTTTGGTTGAGAGGCACCTGTGTTGTTTCCAGTTTCGGATTATTACAAATAATGCTGCTATGAATACAGTTGAGCAAAGTCCTTGTGATATGAGCAGTGCCATTGCTATGTCTTAAGGTAGATTGATTCCCAATTTTCAGAAAAACTGCCACAGTGATTTCCAAAGTGGCTGTACAAGTTTGCTCCCATCAGCATGGAGGAGTGTTTCCCTTAGTCTATATCCTCTCTAGCATAAACTATCATTGCCGTTTTTGATTTTAGCCATTCTGACAGGTGTAAGATAGTATCTCAGACTTGTTTTAATTTGCATTTTCCTGATGGCTAAGGATGTTGAGCAATTCCTTAAGTGTCTCTTGGCCATTTGCAATTCTTCTGTTGAGAATTCTCTGTTTAGACCCATGTTTTGGTTGGATTATTTGATAATTTGCTGTCTAGTTTCTTGTGTTTTTTTTAAATATATATTTTGGAGACCAGTCCTCTGTCTGACCAAAATCAGTCTACTTTGAGATCTCATCTTACCCTAGTCAAATGGCCCAAGATCAAGGAAACAAATGGCAACAGATGCTGCCATGGATACGGTGGGAAAGGTACCCTTATTCACTGCTGGTGTGAGTGCAGCCACTAGGGGACATCAGGGTAAAGACTCCTCAGAAAGCCGGGGGGGGGGGGGATCAACTACGCCCTGTTTCTCTATGCTGCTAGGTTTCTAGCATGCATCATCCCCCGGTGAATGATGGTGAAACAATAGGACTAGCATCCCGAATTAAAACTTCATATAATAATATCCTTTACTAAACTGCTAAATTCAGAGATCCTTCTTTCTAATCTCAGATATTCCTCTCCCCTAAAGACTACAAATACAAGGACTTCCATTTGTTCTGTGGGGCTGCTGAATAGTCTCCATACTGCAGCATTTTTTTTTTTTTTGGTGGTAGTGTTTGTGTTTCCCTTCTTTGAGTTGTGTTGGTGAAGGGTTATTAGATGTCTGTGCTGCTATTGTGGGTGATGTTGGCTTCCTTGGGTTGAGATTTTCCTTCTAGTACTTTCTGTAAGGCAAACCAGTAAGCAACCCTTTTCCATGGCGTCTGCATCAGATCCTGCCTCCAGGTTTGAATTCCTGTCCTTCAGTGATGTGCTATGACACGGGAGTGCATATTAAATAAACGCCTTCCTCTCCAGGTTGTTTTTGGTCATGGTGTTTCATTCCAGCAATAGTGACAACACCCGCATGGCTGAACAAAAGTCAATATACAATTTTCTTGACTTAAAGTCAGTCTCTCCCTCTCTCTCTCTCTCTCTCTCTCTCTCTCTCTCTCTCTCTCTCTCTCCCTTTCATAGGTTGGTTTGGGGGTGCATTGAACAGGACTGCAGCTGACAAGGTAAAACCACAGGTCACAAGGGTTGCACAAGGCAGTTAACTTTTTTTCTGCAAAGTTCATGATTTTATCTGTGATATTCCCAGATAAAAGTTTAGAAAAGGGAAATATGAAGGCCCTACTCAAAGGTCTTTCATGCTTAGGCTTTAAGCATGATTTGCTGTTATTTTGACATTCTTATTTGAATTATCTGTAGATAAAAGGAATGTTGGCTTGATAGAGGCAACCTTCACAGTGAATTTTGTTACTATCATTTTTTTTTTTTTACTTTTATCTGGTGAAATGGACTTTACCAGACTCAAAAGTAAGAAGCCCTATTCACCTTTATCACCTTAATTTTCTGCTTTTTTTTCCATCCTGCTTTGCTACCACTAGATGGCATTCATGATTTGCTCAGGGTTCACCCGTTAGAGAAAGTATAGAGTAGTATGCCCGTAGAAACTCTGAGAAAGAAGAGACTCCCAGCATGACTGATTTAATTGGGTGTTTCTGAGTGTGACTCCCTGTTATATTTCACTCTACAATTTATAATGATGCTTCTTCTCTCAGGCTCAGGCGTCTGAGTTTTATTTACTGACACAATTCAAATGCCCGTAATGAAATCCTTACACCAACCAAGCAATAAACATCAAGATGACAAAAAGTCGCAAATCCTTGAAGATTGAGAAATAAACAAAGATGGGGTGTTTTACTATTTATTTATGTTTATATTTAAATGACATCATGACCAAGGGTACTTGTTAAAAAAATAATTTAATTTGGGACTCACAGTTATAGTGGGTGAGAGTCCATGATCACCATGATGGGAAGCAAGACAGCAGGCAGGCAGGCAGGCATGGACTAGAGCAGTAGCTGAGAGTTTACATCTGTTCCAGAAATACGAGAGAGAGAGAGAGAGAGAGAGACAGAGAGAGACAGAGAGAGAACCAGGAAATGGCATGGGTTTTTTAAATCCCAAAGCCTACATCCAGTAGCACACAGTCCTCCAACAAGGCCACATCCCCTAATTCTTCCCACGTCTTGGAACTAGATAAGTACTTACAAGCAGAGTTACAATATACTTCTGGATTCCCAATACCAGCCTGTCTGAACATAGATATGCATATTCGTTCCAGGCAGAGGTAGAGACTGTGACCTAAGAGGGAGTTCAGCTCCTCTGACAAACAGGAAGCCCAGTGCGTGCGGCAGTGCTTCTCACGAATCCACGACGTCAGAATTACCAAGAAGCTCCCTGGAAATGCAGCTTATTGGTCTCACTCCTTTGTTGAATCAGAAGAAAGAATCTCTCAAGTGCCGCTAGCTCCCTTTAATGGAATCTGTGTGAATACACTGCCCAGGTGACAGTTGAGCACACTGGGTTTGAGAGCCACTGGCCTCCAGTGAGCAGAGAGAGTGATGCAGGAAGGTTAGAAGATGCCAGGGGCCACAGCCAAGCCCTTTAGACCGTGTTTATCTCTAGATGTAAATAAATGGAAAGACATTAAAGGCCTTGAGCAGAGAAGGTATAAGTTGGACTCAGGAGGTTTTATTGTTTTGCTTTTTTTGTTTTGATTTATGTTTTTTTTTTTTTGAGACAGGGTTTCTATGTAAAGCTCTGGCTGTCCTGGAACTCACTCTGTAGTCCAGGCTGGCCTTGAGCTCACAGAGACCCACCTGTCTCTGCCTCCCGAGTGCTGGGATTAGAGGTGTGCACCACCACAGCCTGGCTGGACTCAGATTTTAAGAGCAGCTACTATGGAAGCAATTGACTTCAATGAAAACACACAACTAGAGGAACCTCTGGGAAGGCATTGCAGTGGTGCAGGCTACAGATGCCCAGCCCTGTGACCAGGATAGAGGACACAGGCAGAGAGTGGAAATCAGAAAGGAGAGTGTTGGGAGGTACTGTCAATGTGTCACGGGTCAGGAGGAAAGATTTCACTTCATTCTGCATATTCTCAGCAAATATCTAAGACTGGATAATTGATGGAGATCCCAGTTTATTTCTTTTTTTTTCTTGTTTTCAAATTTTATTTAATTAACATTTTTTTTATTTATTTTACATACCAACCACAGTTTTCTCCCACTCCTCTCCTGCCTTGGACTCCCATCTACCTCCTTCCCATCTACTCCATTCAGAAATGGGCAGGTCTCCCATTGGTCTTAAACAAAGCATTGTACATCAAATAGAGGTAGGACCAAGCTCCTCCCGCCCCCCTGCATCAAGCCTGGGCAAAGGAATCCAGCATGGGGAATAGGTTTACAAAAGCCAGCTAAGCTACAGGGACAGGTACTGATCTCACGGCTAGGAGCCTTACAAACAGACCAATCTACACAACTGTCACACATGCAGAGGGCCTAGGCTGGTCCCATACAGGCTCCCTAACTGTTGATCCAGAGTCCATCAGCTGCTGTGTGCTCAGATCAGCTTCTCTGTGGATTCCGGCATTATGAATTTGACTCTCCTGACTTGTACAATCCCTCCTCCCTTTCTTCAAAAGGACTCCCAGAGCTTGGTCCATTGCTTGGCTGTGGATCTCTGCATCTGCTTCCATCAGTTACTGGATAAAGGCTCTCTGAAGACAATCAGGGTAGTCACCAATCTGATTAGAGTAGATGGTCAGTTCAGGCACCTTCTCCACTATTGCTGGGAGTCTTAGCTGGGGTCATCCTTGGGATGTTTCCCCAGCACCATGTTTCTCCCTAACCCCCCAAATGCTTCCCCTCTGTCCAATCCCAAAACTACCTCCCACTGATAACATGCCCAACCTGCCCCCTCAAGTTCCCATTACCCCAGTTTACCCAGGAGATCACTTCTATTCTCCTTCCCAGGAAAATCATGTATCCTTCTTTGGGTCCTTTTTGTTATCTAGTCTCCCCGGGGCTGTGAATTGTAGGCTGGTTATCCTGTACTTTACTCCTAATATCCACTTATGAGTGATAACATACCATGTTTGTTTATATATTTCTGGTTTACCTCACTCAGGATGATTTTCTCGAATTCCATGATTTTCCTGCAAATTTCACAAGGTCGTTTTTTATTACTGAGTAGTACTCCATTGTTTAAATGTACCAGATTTTCCTTATCCATTCTTCAAGTGAGGTACATCTAGGTTTTTTTCAGGTTATGGCTGTTCTGAATAATGCTGCTATGAACACAGCTGAGCAAGTATCCTTGTGGAATGATTAAGCATCTTTTAGGTGTATGCCCAAGATTGGTACGGCTGGGTCTTGAGGTAGATTGAGTCCCATTTTTATGAGAAGCTGCCATATTTGTAGGCAGAGTCTGCTTGTTCATTTCCTGACTGTCCAGACCCACATAATCACACAGAAACTTCATTAATTAAAACACTACTCAGCCTATTAGTTCAGGCTTCTTATTAACCAACTCTTACATCTTAAATTAATGTTTTTCTATTATTTTGTATTTTACCACGAGGCTCATATTTTACCAGTAATTTTCCGGAGGGCAAGTATCATTCTTCTTTGGCAGCTACATGGTGTCTCTCTGCCTCTGCCTTCTTCTCTCCTTTATCTGCTTGGAATTCCCTCCAGAATTTCTCTATTCTGCCATGCTGTAGGCTAAAATAGCCTTATTCATTAACCAATAAAAAGCAACACATATACAGAAGGACTTTCCACACTATTTCCCCTTTTCTGTCCAAATAAAATTGAAGGTTTTAACTTTAACATAGTAAAATTACATATAATAAAGTTATCTAGCAAGAATTACAGCTACAATATTTTCATCTATTTTATCTTTTATCATAACTAAGGAAAGCTATGATTATACCTATCTATTCTTTGATTTCATCAAAGACCACAGAAAGATATAATATTGCCTAAGTTAACAGGAAGTGCATTGTAAGCAACTTTCAAAACTCTAGAATTGATAGAGACATCTTGTTGCCTGGACAGTCATCCAAAGTTCTTTTGTAACATTGGGACATCCATCTTTAGCCTACAGTCCCATAGCATCTGGCAGACTTTCTCATGAAGCAGGAAATTTCAAAGACAGTTCCACCTACATTGGCAGTTTGTCAGTCATTTTCTTCTGTGTCTTGTAGAATGTCTGGCAAACTCTTCCATGAAGCAGGAACCTGAAGAACTGTCTTACTTTTAATCAAGTTCAGCAGTCACTTTTCTGTGAGTCCTGCATGTCCAGTTCACACAGCATACCATCAAGCACTCCAGGCAAGAGCAGTTTCTTGCCCAAATGGCTAATCAACTCCGTAAAGAGCTTCTCAAATGCCCATTATCCTCTTAAAGTAGGTTAGTGCTGCCAGAAGCAGACGTGTCTCATTGTCATAAAAAGTACTAAGTTTTTAAGACATTTTAAATGCCATATTCCATGAGTCTTTGAAAGGTTTGAAGAATACCTACCCATCTGAAATATATATATATATATGTGTGTTTGTGTGTACATCTAGAAAATGTCACTAACATGATTACAAGCTTGACTGTTATAGATGACTATTAACCTGTATTGCTTAATTATACATTACATTTTTAAATGAGCTTCACAAACAAAATACCTTAATCAAGAGCACAAATATATGTATAACAAAATTGACCTTAAATTTGTTAGATCACAAACAGAATATCACCACAATCAAGGACCGTTTGCTGAACTGGGACTTGTTGGCGAAACTGGAATCCGCGGCATTCGTAGATAGATGAAGTAAGACTGAGACATGAGTCCTGCACCCAGGAGGCGGGGCCACTGCAGGCCTGAATGGAGCTTTAAACCTGACTCCTCCAGCCCAAGCACCTGAAGAGACTTCACATCAGGAAATGAGCTAGATAATGTTCCACCTTCACTCCCAGGGTTCAGAGGACAACCAGCTGTGCAGACTCTCTAATACCTTACTTCCTGGAGTAGCCAGAGTCTCTTTCACTTTCAAACAACAGGTTTCCTAGCTGAGCAACCTCATCGAGGGACACACACAGCCCCTTAGAAGAGCTGGGTGAGTAGTAAGAACAACAGAGTCCACCAAACTATTTGTGTTTGATAAGTTCTGGCCTGGCTGCACTAAGGCGTACTGTGGCAGACATGGGGGACCTGACAGCCAGGACCCAGGGTCCAGCCCTGTTTGAAGAGTCTGCAGGTCAGCTCTGGGGTGACATTGCTTCATTCACCAGTATGCTTCATGTGTCTGCTCCTGTCATAGCCTATCCTGCACTCTTCTCTCTCCGGTATGACATGAACCTGCAGGATTAAGGGTCACCTTTTAAATGGAAAGACTGGGGAGAAGAAATAGAGAAGATGAAAGCAGCAGCTGGAACCAGCAGGTCTTGCATAATCAGATTTATTAAGCTAAGCAAGTTTATTAAGAAGTACAGCGGGGAGTTGGGGGTGGGGGCAGAAAGCCAAGGTGAGCAGAGAACTTAGTAACAAAATGTGCAAAGAACACAGGACCCCTCAAACACATTGATAACCACAGCCCAGGGGGAACAGTCAGATCCCCAGAATCTACAGTTTCAATTCCTCCAAAGCACTGGCTCCAGTGTCAGATAGGTCTCACCAAGTCCACTCCTGGACAAGGACACAGAAATAAAGTTACATTTTTCCTTTTGTCAAGACTTTTGGGAAAGTCTTTGGGTGACTCTATGCCAACACACTGCTGTCCATATGGCTCTTTGGTTTTCTCTGGGTAATTTATTCTTCCAGCTTAGCTGGCTTTGCATTGTTCTTCCTTGTGGTGCCCAGGGACAGTAGACTTCTAAATTTCTTCATAGGGCCTGTTCTGAACTTGATTGAACTCTTGAGTCCCCCTCTGTGCTGAATCTCCCCTCCTCACCCTCTGTCACAGTAATGACCAAATGATTAATCTTCTTAGAGAGGAACACTAGAAAAGGAAGAGGACGAGGAACACAGAGCAGTGAGTGTCCTGCACGTTCCATCCCTGCACCCTCCATCCCTGTCTCCCTATCCTCTCAGCTCTTGTTATTACAACACTCCTTTCATCCATCTCCAACCCTTCTGCCTTGATTAGCATCCTCTAGTCCTCCCAGCTGTCATGCTCCATGCCCTGCATCCTTCCATCCTCTTGCTTTCCCATCCCCATATTTCCCCACCCTCCAGTCTCCAGATGTCCCAATCTCCATCACTTTCCATGGCTAGACCTGGGCCAAGTCTTTGCTGCTGTGGTTCTTCAAAGTTAGAGACCTAGATCTCCTGTCTGCTGCTGGAGGTGGGAACTGTGCCCTCTTCCAGGAACAGTGCTGCTTCTATACCTACAAACCAAACTGGTAGAGAGGGCCCAAGACTTAATTTAAAAACAAACAAATATTCATTGACAGTCATCTTCTGGTTCTCTCCCACTCTGGCTCCTCCCCTTGATCTCTCCATTCCTCCTTATCCTCATTCTTTCAGTTTTACCCCGCACTTTACAAGTTTCATGCAAGTTCCTCCTGAATCAAATCACTGTCATCACTAGGTCCACAGTAGGACAATGGCTACCCTGGCTTGGAGCTTACTGGGTCCCCTGTCTTCAGCCTCATCTTACTCACTATAGCCCCTGACTATAACTGTGTTCACAGGTTTCTCCAGGAGTGAATGACAGCAATCACAGGATCCACTGCAGCAGATCAAGTCAAAACTCTTTTCCTGCTACATGAAGTCACCCTAATTTCTAACCCCTTAAACTGTAGGGACAGATCCTAGCCCCACCTCCATCATTCCCCTCCCACAGAAAACAGTCAATGAGAGATAAACCTTCCTGCACTTCTTTTTATCTGTCTTCAGGGTCTGGAATGAAGGGTTAAACATTAAAGAAGAAGCCTTAGAGAAGCTGTGAAACCCCTGTCTCAGCCTAATGATAAGCATGCCTGCCTGACAGGAAAGCCAACACAGGAAGAACGATTGCTGGCATCATTCAGGAAACTGAGGAGAATACATCCACTGGTAAACTTCCCTCCCAGGGTTCCTTTTCTGCCCAATAAAACACAAGTCCCTGTACCTGGCCACAGGCTCCATCCCCAGGAGGGACCGGAGTCCTTCAGTTATTCTGATCTGGGGACCATCTGTCCCTGTAGAGGTTTCTGTGCTCTTTCTTCTATTTCCTGCTTTCCTCCATCAGTTCCAATCAAACAGACTTTTCCAGAGCCGAAATGTCTAGCAGAGACAAGAATCCACAGGTCTCCTCCTTGGAGCAACAACAGAAGGGAGACATGGAGCAGGATCAGTGGAAGCTGCACCACCTCATGGAATGTGAGAGATCTCCCCAAACAGGAGTAGCTCAGGCACAGTCAGGATATGCCACAGAGATGCCTCAGCATGTGGGTCAACAGATGATCTTCCACCTCCAGGGTCCCTCTTCTCTGTCAGAGGAGGACTTACAGCTAAGTAAGTACACCAAAGACCCCAGGCCACCATTGCTATGACTCCTTTCATCACCACTGAACCCTCCTTCCAGAGTTTCCATGGGCAGGCTAATCTCTTGTCAAAAGAGTTCTAGACCCAGGAGAAGCTGGAATGGGAGGCTTACAAAGGCCCTAATTGAAACCTAAAGCCATACCCTCATGTATACCTGCTTTCTCATGCCCCCAGGTGGTGCTTGCAGCCCCTAGGAAGGAGCACTCAGGAGCTATAGTGGGGAGAGGCCGGCATTCAGAGGGGCTCTGAGATGGGTGAACACACAGTTCAAGCCAAATCCCAAAAGGGGTGCTTGGTGACACTGATGTTACAAAGTCAGACCTTGGATCTGGGCAGAGGCAGATTTCAGTCCTGGCTCTTCCTCAATGAGCAAGTCACTTTA
Source organism: Arvicola amphibius (assembly GCF_903992535.2). Lineage (NCBI taxonomy): Eukaryota > Metazoa > Chordata > Mammalia > Rodentia > Cricetidae > Arvicola > Arvicola amphibius. The sequence goes on from NC_052050.1 coordinate 49,597,471, forward strand.
TAGCCCTCTGCATCCAGGTCTTCACCTGGGAAGTGGGAGAGCAGACATTTGTCTCTTTGGGCTGTGACAGTAAAGTAAAATCCACATTAAATATTGAACAGTCTGGTATTCAATAAATGTTCAATAATTGTAAGGACAAGCCCAAGCAATTGCTGCTATTGTTATTGTTATAATTTGTAACCCTGTGGGGCAAAATCTCAGAGCCCCACATGAGGAAGCTGAGGCCCAGAAAGGAATAGAGATTAGGGGCAGGTGTGTGAACTTCAAGAACCCACTGCAGAACCATTTCTCAGCACTTGTGAGAGGGTCATTCTCCCCCATGAGATTATGGAGAAGGGTGGAGGGTACTTTGGTAGAACCAACCCTTGCTCCTCTGGCTCATACCTCAGATGCTCTGACAAACACACAACTTTTCTCCTTCCCACAGGACATTCTTCCTCGGTTGTTGGCCCCACAAGCTTTGCTAACTTTGGATTCCCTAGCCTGCCCCACTTACTGGAATCACAGAGCTTAAGCCATGAATCTTGGAGACACTCTAAAACGTCAAAAAGGAAACTTGATAATCCTGATGAATCTGGATTCAGACACAAACGTAAGCTAAACTGAGGGCTGTGGATGGGACTTCAAGTTCACATCGATGATTTCTCTTCACCAATGAGACTCCAACTATATGGGAACCTGGGGTGAAGGACTTAAATGGAAGGGCAGAGGAGGAGCCATGGTGGAGTGCTAAGAGTCACAGGTTAGAAATGGCCCTCTGGGCTCTGCAGTGCTGAAGTTGCATTGACAGATGAGGAGACTGGAACCCTGTGGGTCAGCAGTGAGCCTATACAATTGACACCCAGAATTCAGCTCAGAATCTGAGAAGGCACTGAAATCCCAGAGGTCATGAAGGCCTTGAAGCTCCAAGCAGGTTTCTTCCTTTGACATGGAGCCTGTGAAAAGGGTATGATCCTGCCTCAGCTTCAGCCAGGTTCTTCTACTTATCCCCTTATTTCATTCCCACTTACACAGGCCATACCCTGACTTCTTCCCCTTCTCAGGCATCAAAGTAGACACCTCGCTCCAGTGCACAGGGCCTAGAGAAAGAGAATTTAATTTGATCAAGCTCACAGCACATAGAGACAGATGCGGAGCCTGAGAAATGACTTTCTCCTCCTCCTCCTCCTCCTCCTCCTCCTCCTCCTCCTCCATTCTTTTGCTAGTCTATGAAAGTCCTGCCCACACTTAACCCTTGTTTTTCCTTTCAAAGTCCATTCTTACCCAACCCCACATTAAGCTTTGAAAATGTCAACCACAGAGTCAAACTCCATTACCCTCAGTAGTCCTCCCTATTTCAGTTCCTGGGTGACATGGGACAAGTCACTCTATCCATCTGTATCCAGTCGTCACCATCTGAGCCTTCACACTGCTCATGGTTCGCTCCACTGCACCTCTATAACAAGTCCAGATCTCACATCTTCATGCTCTGCACAAGCCCACTGCACGTGAACTTCGGGTAGACTCCGCTGATGGTATTGTAGCAGAGGTTACACTGTTACTGATGGTACTGTAGCAGAGGTTACACTGTTACTGATGGTACTGTAGCAGAGGTTACACTGTTACTGATGGTACTGTAGCAGAGGTTACACTGTTACTGATGGTACTGTAGCAGAGGTTACACTGTTACTGATGGTACTCTAGCAGAGGTTACACTGTTACTGATGGTACTGTAGCAGAGGTTACACTGTTACTGATGGTATTGTAGCAGAGGTTACACTGTTACTGATGGTATTGTAGCAGAGGTTACACTGTTACTGATGGTATTGTAGCAGAGATTACACTGTTTCCACAAGGGCTCCTCTTGGTCTCCCACCAGCATTTTTCTCTCTCTTGCCTTTCCCCTCCCTGTTCCCAGCTGCCCAGTTATTCCATTTACAGCAATTCCACTGCATCTCTAACTTCTGTGCTCAAGTTTCGTCGGCTATGAAACTGTGCCTGAGAGTAAAGATGTCCACCCACCTTAGGATGCCACTTAGTAACTGTCAGCTATTATTTGAAATCTGGACCTCAGTCCTAGGAAGTCCACCAGAATCTCTCTGCCTTATGTACACTATTTCCACCTAGTTTTAGGGGAAAAAACTAAGAAAGATCATATTACTTAAAACTAATATTATTGACTATGCATAGACATATTCTTGTAATCCCAGAACTGGGGAAACTGAGACAGGAGGAACCTGAGCTCAAGATAACTTGAGCTACATAGTGAGATCCTATTAAAGTTTAGTGCCTCGGAGGTATTAGTTGCTTGACGTGTTTTTGGAATGAAACATCTGACAAAAGCAATTTTAAAAAGAAAGGGTTTGTTTGGCTCACAGATCGAGAACACAGTACATTTTAGCAGGAAAGCCGTAGCTGCAAGAGACAGAAACAGCTGTTCACATTGTGTTTAGTCAGAGGGTGGAGAGATGATTGCTTGTGCTCAGCCCAGCTTCTCCTTTTATTCAGTTCAGGACTCCAGCCCTTGGAATGTTGCCACCTACAATAAAGGTGGCACCTCAGTTAGCCTAACCTATTGCTCACAAGTGTTACCCGGGACTTGTCAGCTGGGTGATTCTACATCCTATGGTATCGATGATGTTAGCCATTGTCCCATCTCACAGGATCATTCTAAGAGTTCAGAATTTGTGTCTGAAGCACAGTGGGAATGGGGGAAGTAGTTGATTCTTCACTGTTGTTTCTCACTAGGAGAGCCCTAATTAAACTTTCACTAAGCTTATCCAGCCACACCCCAGACCATGAGTTTCCAGGTCAGGAGTCACCCAATCTTCCAACATTAGAGGGTCGTCTGAGAACTGGGAACCTCCTTCTAACCCATGGCACAGTACTTAAGAAACTCCTGGGATGAGGTGGCCACTGGTGAAACATTTAATTCTCTGCTCACATGTGATGAGCTTCTTAAGGTGACACAAAGACATGAGCAAAGACTCAATCCCCTGGTCCAAGTGCCAGCATAGCACCCAGGACCCGATGAACCCTAGAGAGCAACCTAGAGGTCCTGTTCCTAGAGTCCCACTGTTGGGCTCAGCACCGCTCCCACAAGGCACTTGGAATTAAGGATAGTGTGGTCTCAGGCACAAGAACAGAACTGGCTTTCTGGGCAGAGAACTGATAGACAAGAGAATCCATTACCACAGGATTCCACATCACTGACTTTCCCAAGTGGCCAAGGGGGTCATCAGCTGTTTGTTGAGCACCCACCTCATGTCAGGCCTGATACCCAGGGCTTCACGTGTATCTCACTTATACTAAAATCTTACACCACTCTTGAGAAGCAGGCTGCTAATGTCCCACCTTGGCCATAAGAAAAGCAAGGCTTAGAGAAGTGAAGGCTCACAGTTGAAGAACTGTATTCAGGCTTCAGTGTCATAATTCACACTTAACACCCCTCTCTCCCTCACTCTGACATCAGGACAATGAGGAGAGTCACACCAATGTCAGAAAAGTACAGCTCTGGGTGCTAAGAGCCTAACCTTGAGAAATATTGCTTCTCTGTGCTAGGAGATGCCACCTTGAAACCTGAGCTAAACTCTAACAAAAACATTCCTTACACTTGTATAATCTAGGGCACTACAATATGGTCCAGGCTTAAAGATCATCAACTGACTTAATCAGTCCCATCACTTCCCATTCAAAATGGAAAGGGGAGAAGAAAAATAAAGAAAAATAAAGCATCTATAGACACATATAAATGCAACAACATCCATGCAATGCAGCAACCTTAGGAATGATATTAGCAAGTGTGAAGCCATGAGGAATAAAACGTTGCTGTACCTGAACAGCTCATGGATTAGAGGACCCTGGCAGGCAGGGCGATGGCTTAGGAAACCCAGGTTCTGCTTTTTCCCATTTTCAGAAGAACTTTATTTGATGGCCCCACCCTGCTCCCTCTCAAATTCATGGCCTCTTTTGCTTTAATTGTTACAGTCACACACACACACACACACACACACACACACACACACACGTGTGTAAATATTCAAATAAATATTTAAACACAACTTCTGAGTTCATGTAGTGTTGCTTGTATGTATATGATCATAGGGCTTCTCGAGACTGCTTAATACTGGATAACCATTACGAGGTCATCCCTGGGAAAGACTAATGCTCCTCTCAGCAGTCATTAAGTGACCACAGCTTTCGTCCAGGGATTGGGCCCTGACATCCACAATGGCATGTCAACAGTTGTCATTGGTCATGTCTTCTTTAAGCAGCCATAGTGTTGAGATTCATGGGTGCAACTTCCCTGCCATATCTTTAGACACAATCTTACAGCAGACTTCCTAGTTTTCTGGCTCTTAAATCCTTCCAGAAAGGAGGAGGTAAGGAGGAGGAGGCGGAGGAGGAGGAGGAGGAGGAGGAGGAGGGGGAAGGGGAGGGAGGAGGAGGAGGAGGAGGAGGAGGAGGAGGAGAAGGAGAAGGAGAAGAAGAAGAAGAAGAGAAGAAGTAACGAAGAAAGCCAACGGAAATCGTAAGAAGCAAGACTCCTAACCTCCTACCTCCTCCTCCTCTTTCTCCTCCTGCTCCTCCTACTCCTCCTCCCTCTCTTTTTCTTCTTCTCCTTCCACCATGTTCCCTGAGCATTAGGCATAGGGGTTGTGTTGTTGATATATTGATTGGAGATGTTTATCTCACCAATCAACTTAATCAGATGTGACATTATATAATGGTCTCCATCTGCTTAAAAAGAAGTTGATTGATGATGGCAAAGAGCTACACTTATCTGTGGGTATAAGCACAAGTCTTTAGAATGCAGTGAGGGGTCGCCTGGAACTCGGCTGCTTGGCGGCCTGTGTGCGCGTGCGCGGACATGGCTTCAAACGACTATACCCAGCAAGCAACTCAAAGCTATGGGGCCTATCCTACCCAGCCTGGGCAGGGCTACTCCCAACAGAGCAATCAACCTATGGCCAGCAGAGTTACAGTGGTTATGGCCAATCAGCTGACGCTTCAGGATACGGCCAGAGCAGCTATGGCTCTTCTTACGGACAGACCCAAAACAGCTATGGCACTCAGTCAGCTCCCCAGGGATATGGTTCCACTGGAGGCTATGGCAGCAGCCAAAGTTCCCAATCTTCTTATGGGCAGCAGTCCTCCTACCCTGGCTATGGCCAACAGCCAGCTCCTAGCAGCACCTCGGGAAGTTACGGTGGCAGTTCTCAGAGCAGCAGCTATGGGCAGCCCCAGAGTGGAGGCTATGGCCAACAGTCTGGCTATGGTGGACAGCAACAAAGCTCCTATAACCCACCTCAGGGTTATGGACAACAGAACCAGTACAACAGCAGCAGTGGAGGTGGTGGAGGGGGTGGTGGAGGCAACTATGGCCAAGATCAGTCCTCCATGAGTGGTGGCGGCCGTGGTGGTTATGGCAATCAGGACCAGAGTGGTGGCGGCGGTGGTGGCTACGGGGGAGGCCAGCAGGACCGTGGGGGCCGTGGCAGGGGCGGTGGAGGTGGTTACAACCGAAGCAGTGGTGGCTATGAACCCAGAGGCCGTGGAGGTGGCCGAGGAGGCAGAGGCGGCATGGGCGGAAGTGACCGTGGTGGCTTCAATAAATTTGGTGGCCCTCGGGATCAAGGATCACGCCATGATTCTGAACAGGATAATTCAGACAACAACACCATCTTTGTGCAAGGCCTGGGTGAGAATGTTACAATAGAATCTGTGGCTGATTACTTCAAGCAGATTGGAATTATTAAGACAAATAAGAAAACTGGACAGCCTATGATTAATTTGTATACGGACAGGGAAACTGGCAAGCTGAAGGGTGAGGCAACAGTCTCATTTGATGACCCACCTTCTGCTAAAGCAGCTATTGATTGGTTTGATGGTAAAGAATTCTCTGGGAATCCTATTAAGGTTTCATTTGCTACCCGCGGAGCTGACTTCAATCGGGGTGGTGGAAATGGTCGTGGAGGCCGAGGACGAGGAGGACCCATGGGCCGTGGAGGCTATGGAGGAGGTGGCAGTGGTGGCGGTGGCCGGGGAGGATTCCCCGGTGGAGGTGGTGGAGGTGGTGGACAGCAACGAGCTGGGGATTGGAAGTGTCCTAATCCTACATGTGAGAACATGAACTTCTCTTGGAGAAATGAATGCAACCAGTGTAAGGCCCCTAAGCCAGATGGCCCAGGAGGGGGACCAGGAGGCTCTCATATGGGGGGGTAACTATGGAGATGATCGCCGTGGCAGAGGAGGCTATGATCGGGGCAGCTACCGGGGCCGAGGCGGGGACCGTGGGGGCTTCCGAGGGGGCCGGGGTGGTGGGGACAGAGGCGGTTTTGGCCCTGGCAAGATGGACTCCAGGGGTGAGCACAGACAGGATCGCAGGGAGAGGCCATATTAGCTTGGCTTCTGAAGTTCTGGAACAGCTCTTCAGATTCCTGTACCCAGTGTTACCCTTGTTATTTTGTAAACTTTCAGTTCAGAATTGCCCATGGATTTTGTGTGTGTGTGTGTGTGTATGTGTGTGTCAGATTACCGTAATTGTAACCATACCTCTGGTTCCCATTAAAAACCATCATTTTAGTTAAAAAAAAAAAAGAATGCAGTGAGGGATTGCAATGGTTTAGTAAAATGATAGTAGCAGAGTATCCTCTAAGATCCATGACCTCACTAGCCATGCGTGGTTGGCTAGGTCTACAGAACAAGGCATTATTTCCTGTTGAGTGACTATGAAGTCCAGTTAGGAAACTATTGGTTACCACTAAGATATAAGTGCCACCATTGTATCTTTGGAGATACCTTGTCATGCTGATTGCTGTAGTTCATCGGTCTCACAGCTAGTATGTGCCTTAGTTAGGGTTACTAGTGCTGTGACGAAACACCATGACCACAAAAACCTATTCAAATTATACTTCCACATCACAATTCATCCTCAAAGGAAGTCAGGATAAGAACTCAAGCAGGACTGTGACCTGAAATTAAGAGCTGATACAGACGCCATAGAGTTGTGCTCACTGGCTTGCTCCTCTTGACTTGCTCAGCCTGATTTCTTATAGAACCCAGGAATACTAACCCAGGCATGGCACCATATGTAATGTGCTGGAAACTCCCCAAATCAATCACTAATTAAGAAAAGGTTCCACAGGCTTGCCCACAACCATATCTTATAGAGGCATTTTCTCAACTAAGGCTCCCTCCTCTATGATGACTCTATCTTTTGTAAACTTGATATAAAACTAGCCAATACAGTAAAACTATCGGTTGCTTTCCACCCTTGGCAATTCACATGGTTTCTTCCAGAACTAAGAAAGCTAGTCATCAGGGAAAAGGCTTCGGGATCACATAGACCTAGAATCCTCCAAGTCCTGTGTCAAAGTGTGAGGCGATTTCAGCAATAACGACTTCCCTTCTAATTCTAAGGGGCAAACAAGGGCAACAGCAATAGCATCTATTATTTGAGAGACCCCTGTACTCCCTTGATTAACAACTCAAAAGAAGGTTTCTCATGCCTGTCACTAGAGGTTGTAGTAGACAGTCTGTGGCTTTGGGTTAAGCAATATTGTCCCCAAAAGAATATCTTCATTAATGTGTGTACCCATATGTGTGTTCTTATTTGTATGTATACACATACTTAGAAGTACTGTATGTAATTTAAGTACATATAAAACCATGTAATTCCCTAAATGATTGATATTCTTAGTGTTCTTTATCCTTCCTCCCTCTACTTCAATATTATCCTCCCTCCTCCTATCCAACTAAAGCCCCCACACTTCATTTTCCCCCTTCACAGAACCTCATCATTCTATTCCCCTCTGTAGAGGTCCTTCTTACCTCATGGTCCCTCTTCCTCTCCTGGTTTCTGCAGTGACTCCAGGTTACATAATAACATCTGAAGATTTGGAGCTAAGAACCCCAAGTAAAAGGGAGAGAGAGAACATGAGTGTGTCTTCCGAGGTCTGGCTTGCCATACTTAATGTAATATTTTCTATTTATCGATTCACTTGCCATTTTTTTTTATTTCATCTAAAGCACTGTAACAAATCTTGGAATCTGGAGGTTAATCCCTCCAGCATTGGTTTACTCAGGATTCCTCTAGCTATCTGGGGTCTTTTGTGGCTTCTTATAAATTTTAGGATTTCTTTCTACTTCTGTGAAGAATATTGTGGTGAAGGGGACATGGTAGAACACATTTGTAATCCCAGTACTCAGGGGGCAGAGGCTGGCAGATCTCTGAGAATTCAGTGCCAGCCTGGTCTGCATAGTGACTGTCTAGACAGCCAGAGCTATATAGACAGATTCTATCCAAATAAAAAGAAGAATACATGCTGTGGTGGGTGCAGAGACTAAAGAAGTTGCTCTGTGGTTAAAAGCACTTATTACTCTTGTGGGGCACCCAGGTGCAGTGACTTAACAGTCATCTGTAACTCAAGTTCCAGACTCAGTATTCTCTTCTGACCTCAATGGATTCCAGGTACAAACTTGGTACACATTCACACATTTGGGCAAATACGCATATATACTGTAGCACACCACAGCCATCTGAGCTCTATGCGCTACCATACAGTTAGTGAACCGGGAAAGGGGCTGGAGATTTAAAAAAAAAAAACACATACAAATAAACACATAGACTCACAGACAGAGACACGGATAATCCTTGAGTTTCCCAAGAATGCCCCCTTTATTGTGTCCAGGGGCAGCTTATATAGGGATCTTTCACTGATAGCCACGCCCCTGCAAACCCACCAGAAACGACTCCCCTGCCATTAGGAACTCCTGAGGGTCACGTGCTCAGAGCAGCTGCAAACATTACAAGTTGTTTACCAGAAATCCAGGAAATCCAGGATCTGGGGATTCACAGCTCCCAACAATATACGAAATAAAATAATCTTTTCTTAAAAAGGAAAAAATTGTTTCAAAATTTTTAACAGATGCTGTGGGCATTTAGATGGGAACTGCATTGAATCTGTGCATCTCTTTTGGTAAAACAACATTCTGCCTGTCTACAAGCATGGGAGTTTCTTCATTTTCTAGTGTCTCCTCAATCTGTTTATTCAGTGATTTGAAGTTTCATTGTAGAAGTCTTTCACCTCTTGGTTACACTTATTCCTAAATATTTTATTTTCTTTGAGGTTATTGTAAATGAGAAAGTATCCATGATCTCTTTCTCGTGTAATTGTTGACAGTTTATAGAAAGTCTACCAAGTTTTATTAAAAATTTTTGTTGAAATTTTTTTAGCTTGCCACTTTGATGCAATTGGTTATCATTTAAGAAAGTATTCTGATAGAAGTCTTTTTTTTTTTTTTTTTTTTTTTTTTTTTTTTGGTTTTTCGAGACAGGGTTTCTCTGCTGCTTTGGAGCCTGTCCTGGAGCTAGCTCTTGTAGACCAGGCTGGTCTCGAACTCACAGAGATCCGCCTGCCTCTGCCTCCCGAGTGCTGGGATTAAAGGCGTGCGCCACCACCGCCCGGCTCTGATAGAAGTCTTTAACTCTCTTATGTATAATGTCATATCATGTGTAAGCAGAGGTAATTTGACTTTTTATTAATCCATTTAATTTCCTCCTCTTGTCTTATTGCTTCAGCTCGTGCTTTGAGCACTATATTGAAAACAAATGAGAGAGAGCAGGTGCTGGACTGGTGACTCAGCAGTTGAGAGCACCAGCGGTTCTTCCAGAAGAGGTGGGTTCAATTCCCAGCACCTACATAGTAGCTCATAACTGTCTGCAAGTCCAGTTCCATGGGATCTAACAACCTCTTCTGACCTTTGAGGGCACTGTACACACATGGTACACAGACATACATCCAGGCAAAACACCCATACTCATAGAATAAAAAATAAAATAAAAAAATTTTAAGGAGTGGGAATAGTAGACAGCCCTGTCTCACTCATGATTTTATACGGATTACTTTGAGGTCTTTCTCCATTTAGGAAACTGTTGGCTGTGTTTGCTATGAAGAACATTCATTATGTTGAGGTTTGGGTCTTCTGGGCATATTCTCACTACAACTTTTTGTCATGAAGGAATTTTGGGTTTTATCAAAGTCATTTCCTGCATAATTGTTGATAGTTGATAGAAATGCTACTAAATTTCATTAGATTAATTTTGTTAAAATTTCTTTAGCCTGCCACTTTGATGCAATTGGTTATTATTTTAAAAAGTATTCTAACAGAATTCCTTAAATCTCTTATATATAATGTCATATCATGTGTTATTACTGAGTCATATTTTTTCTTTAAGCCCATTTATACGATTTATTATTTTAATTAGTTTATAGTGTCTTAGTGTTTCTATTACTGTGAAGAGACACCATGACCATGGCAACTTCTATAAAAAATTTAATTGGGGCTGGATTACAGTTTCAGAAGTTTAGTCCACTATCACCATGGAAGGACATGGCCTCGTGCAGTCAGACATGGTGCTGAAGAGCGTAAAGGAGTTGAGAGTTCTGCATGTAGATCTGCAGGCAGTGGTAGGAGTCTGTGTCTCTATGGACATATCTTGAGCATGGGGGACCTCAAAGCCCACCCCTATAGCAACACACTTCCTTCAACAAGGCTACACTTATTCCAACAAAGCCACACCTCCTAATTGTGCCACTCCCTATTGGGGCATTTTTCTTTCAAAGAACCATAGCTATGGTTTGAACTAACCTGCTTCTAAGTAGAAAACCAATTTATTATAGTAGATGATCTTTTTTACATGTGATTCTATTCAGTTTATAAGTATTTCATTAAGGATTTTTGTCATCTGTGTTCATCAGTGAAATTGGCATGTAGTTTTGACAGATTTTTATTTCTTTTATTGTGTGTACAAGTGTGTGTGTGTGTGTGTGTGTTTATCTGGTTTTGGTATTGAAGTTATACTGGCTTCATAGAAGGAGTTTGGAAGTGTTCCTGTTTTTGTGGAAATGGTTTTTTTGTTTGTTTGTAAGGTTGGTTAGTTGGTTGGTTGATTTTGAATAACTTTAGAAAGATTGTTGTTGATCTTGTTTGGGAATCAGAAGAATTCTGCTGTAAATCCTTCTCTACAGGGCTGATTTTTTTCAGAAGTCTTTTTATTACTGTCTCAATCTCCATATTTGTTATTTGTCTGTTTACCTTGTTGATCTCTTCTTGATTAACTTTGGGGCTTGAATGAATCCAGAATTTTGTGAATTTCTTTTAGATTTTCCAACTCAGTAGGGTAAAGTACTTGTAAACTATTTCCTTGGACCATTCTGAATCTCTTTGAGTCTGCTGAAATGTTCCCCCTTTCATTTCTGATTCTGTACATTTGGTCCTCTCTCTTTTATCTTTTGGTTAGTTGGGTCAAGTGTCATCTTCTTTATGGATCTCAAAGAACCAGCTTTCAGATTCATTGATTCATGTTTCTTTGTTTCATTGACTTCTGCCTGGTTTTGTTTGTTTGTTTGTTTGTTTCTTGCTGTCTTCTAGGTTTGTGCTTGGTTTGTTCTTGTTGGTCAGATCTTGAATCTCTTCATTAAGTCAGTTATCTGTGTTCTTTCTGATGATTAATGTAGGTATTTGGACATATAAATTTCCCGTATAGAGTTCCTTTTAACTCATCCTAAGCTTTTGTTTGGTTGTATTGTTGTTATTTTCATTTTCATTTACTTACAGAATTTTTCTTATTTCTTTCTTGATCTCTTATTTGGCTTGTTCATTTTTAAGTAATGAGTAATCTCCATGAGTTTGTACATTTACTATGGATTTTTTTTTACTGTTGATTTTAACTATTATTTCATAATGGTGAGACAAGATACACTGAAATATTTCAAATTTTCTGAATTAGTTAAGATTTGCTTTGTGAATAAGAGGAGAGAAAGGAGTGGGAACTGAGATTGATATATAAAATAAAAAAAGTAGTTTGGTTTCTTTTAAAAAAAAAGAAAAGAAAGGAAATTATTTTAAAAAATGAATGTAAGTTATAATTAAGAAATACAGATTAATTGAGAATCATCTATAATAATCAAACTTTTAGTCAAGTTAGTTAGGTTTTTTAATATTCAGAGATATATTTCAGTTAGATAAATAATCTTCAACCATTCAAAGACAAAAAGAATATTTAAATGGCCATTAAAACATTTTAAGAACTTACACTTTTCTCAACAGTGAGACATGTCTGCTTTTGGCAGCACCATCTACTTCAGAGAGGTTGATGGGCATTGAAGAATCTCATTATAGAGTATGTCTTCAATGTGACAAGGCTAGTCATTTTGGTAAGAAACAGCTCTTGCCTAGACTCCTTGATAGCATGCTGTATAAATTGGACAGACAAGACCCACAGAAAAGGATTGCTTGAAGGCGTAAGTCACAAACAATCCCACACCAGTTTGGAATTACGATTAATAGAATGGTTATTTATTTAAAGGGGAAAAACTTACAGATCACCGTCCCAGCCAACAGCCCTCTGCACAATCAGGAAGGGAGCCTAGTCACTGGAAGCAGAGCCGGAAGTCAGAGAGCAAGCAGAAGGGCAGTTGCTGCTTTTTTAAAGAAGGAGAGACCACGCCTCAGTGGGCTGGTATTTCAGCAGCTATTGGATGAAGGAGCAGAAGGAGTTTCTGCAACACCTCCCCCTTTTGTTTAAGTAAGAGAGTTCTAAACATACTACGAAATTATATACAATAAGTACAAATACCCTATTCTAATTAGCTTAAGTCTTGTATTATAAATAATTTGGCCAAGTCATGAGAGGAAAGTAACTACATTTATATAGTCTTCAACCCCATCGAAGATCTGAGAAGGGAAATAATGTTACCTGAGTAATTAGGAAGTGCATTCAAACAACTTCCAAAACATGCAACAAATCACAGAGACAACTAGCTACCTGGACAATCACCCAAAGTCACGTTTGCAGCGTTGAAGCAACCAACTTTGGCTAAGGACTAACATAACTGACATACCATTTTCAAAGGCAAGAAACTTTTCAAAACTATCTTACCCTGTCTTGGCAGGATATGACAGTCCTGTTTTATCCATTTATGGATACTCTGGATCTGTCAGTGGTTGAGGTATGGGCATTTCTTTGCCCAAATGCCAGTTCTGCCAAGAAGAAAGGCTCCACATGGAGTGTCTTTGGTGCTCAACATTCTCTCGGGAATAGATCGGTGTTGCCAGGAGCAATTGTGTCTCACTACCGCGGAACTCTGAGTTAAATTAAAGGCCATTTTCTACAGCTCTTTGGAGAGGTTGAAGATTATCTATACTGAGTATAATCTCTATGTATCTAACGAACCTGATTAGTCTAATTATAAATGACAAACATAGATGACTATTGATCTATATAATTCTCAATACCTATCTAACTTAAAGACTAAGACAATAAACAACTGTGCAATAAATGAGGACAATATGACTTCCAAATATAAATAATGTACAAATATACAATGCAATATGGTAAATATATATCAATACATAAACAATATATAAGTATCTTAATCAGAGGTAGAAATGTACACTGCAATATGGTAAATATATACTATATATATATCAATACAATATATATCAATACATAAAAAATGTTTTAAACAGAGGTAGAAACATGCATGCATACAATAGTCAATATAATTTAATTTTGTATTAATATACAAGAATTGATACTAATATATTTGTCTAAAAACAGTAACTCACAATTACAAATCTATTATCCCATCATCCAATTATCCCTCTTTTTTTTTCAAAAAGATCCCTGAGCTTATAAAATTCCTCCCCTAACCCCCCAACCCTCAAAAGTATACTAATTATAATCAACCCTTAAATGATGTCCCTAAACCCAAGGACAAACTTTACTGGGAGAGGGGACGTTGTCCTCTAGAATTACTTCCAGCTGTCATGGGGGTGATGTTCTTTCTGGGGGATTCTGTGAAAGTAAAATGATGGTTAAATTTCAAGATCAATATCTTTTAAAATTGCAAATAGTCTCTGTGTATTTTGTGCAGGTCTGGCCAGAATGTTGTACAAGATGTGCATCATTTCAGCTAACCAAGTTGGAACCGTCTTTTGCAGCTGGTACCCAAAACGGGTCTTGTAGTAGCGCTATCAGTATCATGACGTCATATCAACCAGGTGGAGGTGTTGTTATGGGGCCCCATCTTCTTCCTGGAAACTTCAAATATCACTGCAGGAAAAACTCATTGTTCATTGTGAAAAACTTAAACATTAATCATATAGACATATATAGGCATACATATATTCAATGAAAGGCATGATAGATATATTCAATGAAAGGTATGATAGATATGAAGAAAAGCAAAGATGTTTTCTAAACACATATTTCTTTCTGTTCCATATCATGGCTCTTGACATGAGACAGAAACTCCAGAAACTCTGGGTTTTTCTCTTAAGGCTTGGAATTAGAGAGGGACTGAGCCAGAATCCAACTCCAAAACCAGCTCTATAAATTTAGAAATGTGATTTAGTATATTTACTTATGGAACCTATTCAGTTTTCTTGATAGTCCCTATTGGGCAGTTATTTTTCCATCTCTCAGTATTCAAACATCCAGGGCCCCTTGAATTTTTCAAAGATGAATGTTTACCTGTAGAGATAAGAACAGAACCCTGCCCCCATTCTATGTTTTTCTTACCACCTGTATGAATATCATCATTGTGGATGAGCTGTCATTTCACCTTTCCAAGAGGTTTCTCCTCTTCAAATCGAACCTTTATTAATTTTGATGGTATCCACAATTTTTCTTCTTCTGTGGAAACAAGAGCAAAACCCCTTCCCTAACGTAGCACATCTCCTGGCTTTCATTGAGAGGTCAGCACATCTTTGAAATAAATTGGTTGAATTAGTTCAGCAGACTTTTCCATTATTCAATGTCTTTCTGCCGCTGTTGTTCCTTTCTCATTAGCGTTAAGAAAATTCAAGGTTAATAAAGCATTATTCAACCTATATCTGGGGGTATTTTCTGTCCCTTTCTGTTTGTTCAGCATATCCTTTATAGTACGATTTGATCTTTCTATAACTGCTGACCTGTGGGATTATTTGGTATACCTGTAATATGCTTTATATTATAATAATCAAAAAAGCATTTCATTTTCTTAGATACATATGCTGGACCATTGTCTGTCTTTATTTGTGCAGGTATACCCATGATGGCCATAATTTCCAATAAGTGTGTGATTACTGAATCAGCCTTTTCTGAGCTCAGGGCAGTAGCCCATTTAAAACCTGAATACATGTCTATGGTGTGGTGTACATATTTTAATTTACCAAATTCCATAAAGTGAAACACATCCATCTGCCAGATTTCATTCCTTTGAGTACCCTTTGGGTTACTCCCTGCAGGCAATGGTGTTTGATTATAGAAAGAACAAGTAGGACATCTCTTTATAATGTCCTTAGCTTGTTGCCATGTAATGGAAAATTCTTTCTTTAGGCCTTTACTATTGACGTGATGCTTTTTATGAAATTCTGAGGCCTGCAACACACTTCCAATCAATAATTGATCAATCTCACTGTTACCTTGTGCTAGAGGATCAGGCAGACCTGTATGGGA
Organism: Arvicola amphibius; assembly: GCF_903992535.2. Taxonomy (NCBI): domain Eukaryota; kingdom Metazoa; phylum Chordata; class Mammalia; order Rodentia; family Cricetidae; genus Arvicola; species Arvicola amphibius. The sequence continues at coordinate 49,612,958 of NC_052050.1, forward strand.
CCGGATGTGTGTTATGTACATTGGACAAAGCCTATTCCTGATTATGTCTTGTACCTGGATAAACAATGAAGTCAACTCTGTGTCATCTGGTATAAATTCAGCGGTTTCAATATGCAAGATAACTCTTTCTGCATATTGTGAATCTGTAACTATATTAAGAGGTTCTTTAAAATCCCTTAGCACCATAAGAATGCCATATAATTCTGCCTTCTGGATAGAATTATAAGGGCTTTGTTCCACCTTACTCAATTCATCTGACTTGTAATCTGCCTTCCCTGATTTATTTGCATCAGTATAAAACGTACAGGCTCCAGTTATTGGAGCATCTCGTACAATTCTAGGAAGAATCCAAGAAGTTCTCTTTATGAGGTTAAGTCTATCACTTTTGGGATAGTTGCTATTAATTTCTCCCAAAAATTAGCATAACCTCTTTGCCATGGTTCATTGTCTTCCCATAACTTTTTTATTTCCTCAGTAGTAAAAGGCAGTATAATTTCTGCTGGGTCTATACCTTCTAGTTGACTAAGTCTCAGCTTACCTTTTATAATTAATTCAGAGACTTTTTCCACATAAGTTTTTAATTTTTTACTTGGTTTATGAGGTATAAATATCCACTCTAAAATAATATCTTCCCTCTGCATTAAAATCCCTGTAGGAGAAATTCTGGAAGGCAATATGACTAGAATGCAACTAAGATTTGGGTTCACCCTATCCACTTGTGCCTCCTGTAATTTTTCCTCAATCATTGTCAGTTCCTTTTCTGCTTCAGCTGTCAGTTTTCTGGGACTATTCAAATCTTTATCACCATCTAAGGTTTTGTTTAAATGAACTATTAGATCAGGTGTTATCCCAAGAGCTGGTCGTAGACTGGACATGTCTCCTAACAATCTTTGGAAGTCATTAAGAGTCTGTAACCAGTCTCTTCTAATTTGTGCCTTTTGCATTTTAATTTTCTCTAACTTTATTCTGTAACCTAGGTAATTAATAGAATTTCCTCTTTGCATTTTTTCATGGGCAATTTGTAATCCCCATTTAGGCAAGACTTTTTTTACTTCTTCAAACATCCTTTCTAAAGTATCTTTATTTGAATCAGATAACAAAATGTCATCCATGTAATGATAAATTATGGACTTGGGAAATTGCTTAAGAATTATTTCCAATGACTTACAAAATATTGGCACAATGTGGAACTATTGAGCATCACCTGTGGGAGGATAGTCCATTGATATCTCCTAGTAAGTGGAGAATTATTGTAAGTAGGCACTGTGAAGGCAAATTTTTCTCTATCCTTTTCTTGTAAAGGTATAGTGAAAAAACAATCTTTCAAATCAATAACTATAAGAGGCCATCCTTTTGGTAGTAGAGAAGGCAAAGGAATTCCAGATTGTAGTGGGCCCATAGGTTGAATTACCTTGTTGACAGCTCTTAGATCTGTCACCATTCTCCATTTACCAGATTTCTTTCTTTTTTTTTTTTACAACAAATACAGGAGAATTCCAAGGACTGGTTGATTATTCAATATGGTGAGCATCTAGTTGCTCTTGTACCAGCTATTCCAAAGCCTGTAATTTATCTTCAGCTAGCAGCCACTGTTTGATCCATATTGGCTTCTCAGTTAGCTATTTTAAAGGTAGGGCTGTTGGTACCTCTAAAGGTTTGCTATTTGCTGTATGTTCTTGTACAGCCTGAATGGATGGTGACCTTTTTCCATAATTCCTCATCATATCCTTCCCAGAATTATGAGTTCCTGTAACTACAGGAATGTTAATCTGGGTATTCCATTGCTGTAGCAGGTCACAGCCCCATAAATTTATTGCAATATTGGCTATATATGGCCTTAGTCTTCCTATTTGCCCTTCAGTCCCTATGCATTCAACCCATCTTGTGCTTTGTTTTACACGAGATAGGGTTCCAATTCCCAGGAACTGAACATCTACCTCTTGAAGAGGCCAATTCGGATGCCAAGATTCTGGAGTAATGATACTTACATCTGCACCTGTGTCTAATAAGCCTTCAATAAAAATGCCATTTATATAGACTCTTAGCTTTGCTCTTTGATCGTTAATAGAAGTCTGCCAAAATATACGTTTACTCTGTCCTACTGGATTTTTTTGACTCGTTCCCCATATGTAATTCATCATTTAGACCAGTATTACTTTTTACAGCAGAAATTGGAGCTTTTAATTTTCGTGGTGAGGCACGTTCTCCACTGTGACTGGGAATGATTGGGCCACTGTTGGCTTGAGGGCCTGCAAGAGGCCCCTCAAGGGGTTTCCCGATGGTATCGGGTTGCCTTGTCTGTCTGTTGTTGACCTGCATTCGTTGGATCAATGTCAGGTTTTTTTTTTTTTTTTTTTTTTTGGTTTTTCGAGACAGGGTTTCTCTGCAGCTTTTTTAGAGCCTGTCCTGGAACTAGCTCTTGTAGACCAGGCTGGCCTCGAACTCACAGAGATCCGCCTGCCTCTGCCTCCCGAGTGCTGGGATTAAAGGAGTGCGCCACCACCGCCCGGCTTCAATGTCAGTCTTAACACATCTCCTACATATACCTGAAGGTCGAGGTCTCCTATTTTTGTCATTCCCAGAAGAGATATTATTCCTAGAACTTCTTTGTCTGCAATCCCTTTACAGATGTCCTAATTTACCACAATTAAAACACCTGGCAGTTTGATGTCTCCTCATTGCTTTGGAAATTGCTTCTCCTACCCAAGATTCATCATTATAACTAAACGTCTCAACATTCATCGTATGCTGAATCCATTCATCCATAGGTGCTGATCTAGACTTTAAAGGCCTAATTATCTTTTTGCAATCTATATTTGCATTTTCAAAAGCTAGAGATTCAAGAAGTATTCGTCTAGCTTGTGGGTCTGTTACCCCTATGTCCAGAGCCTTAATTAATCTTTGCAAAAAGTCAACAAAGGGTTCTCTCTGTCCCTGCCTAATCCTGGTCTATGATTCGACCTTTTTCCCTGGATCTTGTATTCTATTCCAAGCATTTAAGGCTGCCTTGTGACATAATGACAATACTTCTTCGTCATAAAGAGCTTGGACCTATGGATCAGCATACGCTCCTATACCAAGAATTTGATCTTGGGAAACCTCCACACCTTTTGCTCTTCCTTGCTGTTCCATATGTTTGGATTCTTCTCTGAAATAAATTCCAAACATCAAGGAAAGTCCATCATCTAAAACTGCAGACACTAACTGAGAGAAATCATGGGGGGTAGCTCTGACATTAGAAGCCCAAGTCCTTATCATTTCCTTAACAAATGCAGAGTGCAAGCCATAATGTACAACAGCTTGCTTAATATCTTTTAGATCATTCAGTTCTATTGGCTTCCATCTAGCTTCTTTGACTCCCTTTGAGCCTTTAGAAGTTGATGCTTTGTCAAAATAAATTAAAGGGTATGTCGCTAAAACCCTGGGTAAGCCAGTTCTAATAGCTGGTGGTGGCATTGTATCCTGTCCTTGTGCCTCCTTATTCTGTTCACCAGCTCCAATAATTTCTTCAATCTTTTTAAATCTTTTTATCATTGCCTCTCTTAAATCCTGAATCTCCTGACCTGCATGAGTTTCTAGTAAAGATTGTACGGTTCTTAGGAGTGCCATATTCTTCTTTAATGATAGAATATTGAAAAGTATACTGAAACCTAGTAACCAGTAAACTAAAGTATCCCCATAGTCATATAAACCTTGCATGATATAATCCATTGTGTTAGTAAACAAAACAGTAAAATTTGCATTGGAAATGAAAACTGCCATATTACCTATTATCCAGCAGGTGGCTCTGTTGCAGAGTCGCGACTAGAACCACTGCAAAGGTGACAAAAATGGGGTCCTGTTTCAGTGTCTGCCTTAGTATTTGTTAAAAAACTGGGAAATGTGAGTTGCTCAACAAAGAAAATGTAATTAAATCAATTCCATATACGGAACCAGAAACCCAGAATCCAGGGGTAGAGAAGAGCAACCTGGAAGCTGCGTATGCCCCCACATGACAGAGTTGCCCCAGGGGTCGCAGCTTTTGGCAAGGGCTTGCACTCTGGTTCACACCACTTAAGCGCTGCACTTGCAAGGGAGATTTACAAATGTCTCAGAAAAGAGTAGGCCAGGAGGGCAGAGATTGTGCTGGCCTGTGGAGTTTAAATCCACATGGGGAGGCAAATGAAAGGGTGCATGGGGACTTGAAGTCAATCTGAGGCATGTAAAGGGAAAATATAAAGAATTTCAGCAAGAAAAGACACTGCGTGATAATTTATAGTAAACTGCTGGCTCCACACACAAGGCACAGGTCGTGGCTGAGGGAAGGAGGGCTCTTGCCAAGCCGAGTTGGCGGCAGGCAACCGAGCAGGGGAAGGAGGGATCCTAAAACCAAACGGGCGCCAGATGAAGGTGTAAGTCACAAACAATCCCATACCAGTTTGGAATTATGATTAATAGAATGGTTATTTATTTAAAGGGGAAAAACTTACAGATCACCGTCCCAGCCAACAGTCCTCTGCCCAATCAGGAAGGGAGCCTAGTCGCTGGAAACAGAGCCAGAAGCCAGAGAGCAAGTGGAGGGCAGTTGCTGTTTTTTTAAAGAAGGAGAGACCACGCCTCAATGGGCTGGTATCTCAGTAGCTATTGGCTGAAGGAGCAGAAGGAGCTCCCACAACAACTGCTGAATTTTCCAAAAGAGGGGATGGTTCTTAAGGGTTCTTGCTTCCAAAAGAGGGGATGGACCTTAAGGGTTCTTGCTTTATAGAAGGAACTGCCAAACATTCCGCAGGACACAGAGGAAAGCAAGTAACAAACTTTGCCAGTACAAGGCTGAGTAGATCTTTGAATTTCCTGCTTCACTGAAACATCTGTCAGCTATTATGGGCCTGTACACTGAAGATAAATGCCCCAGTGTTATAGAAGAACTTTGATTGACTGTTAAGCCAAAAAATGTCTCTGTAACTTCTAGAGTTTGGAAGGTGCTTACAATGTGCTTCCTATTTATTTACATAATATTATATCCTTCTGGGGTCTTTGGAGTTGAAGACTAGCTAGTTATAATTGTAGTTTTCCTTAGTCATAATAAAAGATAAATTAGATGTAAAAGTTTAGACTCACAAAGATAGAATAGGATAGATGATAGATATGTAAATGGACTAAACATTGTAACAATAATTCTTGCTTAATAACCATTTGTATATGTAATTTTACTACATTAAAGTCAAAAAGTTTCTTTTTTTATATTTATTTATTTATTATGTATACAATATTCTATCTGTGTGTATGCCTTCAGGCCAGAAGAGGGCACCAGACCCCATTACAGATGGTTGTGAGCCACCATGTGGTTGCTGGGAATTGAACTCAGGACCTTTGGAAGAGCAGGCAGTGCTCTTAACCTCTGAGCCATCTCTCCAGCCCAAAAGTTTCTTTTTAAATAGACAGAAAACAGGAGATGATGTGGGATGGCCTTCTGTATATGTGCTGCTTTTATTGGTTGATGAATAAAGCTGTTTTGGCCAATGATTTAACAAAGTACAGCCAGGCATGAAATCTGAACAGAGATATATAGAGAGAGTAGGCAGAGACAAAGAGGTGCCATCTAGCTGCTGAAGGAGAAAGATGCCAGAACATTATCATTAAGCCACAACCTCATGGCTATACATAGATTAATAGAAACTGGTAAATTTAAGATGTAAAGAGCTAACTATGAATATGCCTGAGCCATTGGCCAAAGAGTGTTATAATTTTTAAAAAACAGATTTACTTTGTGTCTCAGGATGTCAGTTTATTTTAGAGAAACGTCCTTGGGCTGCTGAGTAGAAAGTATATTCTTTGTTGTTTGGGTGGAATATTCTGTAGATATCTGTCTAGTCCATTTATGTACAGTGTCATTTGATTATGATGTTTCTCTGTCACTTTTTGTCCAGATGAGCTGTGTGGTAGAGAAAGTGGAGTATGAAATCACCTGTTGTTCATAGGTTAATGTCAGTCTGTGCTTTCCTTCCAGCACCACAATTTTTTGGCTTTTTATTCATTTATTACTTTTTTATTAAAAATTTCCACCTCCTCCCCTCCTCCCACTTCCCTCCCCCTCCCCCTTCCCCTCCCATCCAAAGAGCAGTCAGGATTCCCTGCCCTGTGGGAAGTCCAAGGCCCTCCCCCTCCATCCAGGTCCAGGAGGGTGAGCATCCAAACAGACTAGGCTCCCACAAAGCCAGTACATGCAGTAGAATCAAAACCCAGTGCCATTGTCCTTGGCTTCTCAGTCAGCCTTCCATGTAAGCCATGTTCAGAGAGTTCAGTTTGATTATATGCTCCATCAGTCCCAGTCCAGCTGGCTTTGGTGAGCTCTAATTAGATCAGTCCCACTGTCTCAGTGGGTGGACGCACCCCTCACAGTCCTGACTTCCTTGCTCATGTTCTCCCTCCTTCTGCTCCTCATTTGGACTTTGGGAGCTCAGTCCAGTGCTCCAATGTGAGTCTCTGTCTCTATCTCCATCCATCGCCAGATGAAGGTTCTATGGTGATATGCAAGATATTCATAAGTGTGACTATAGGATAAGGCCAGTTCAGGTACCCTCTCCTTTGCTGCCCAAGGAACAAGCTGGGGACATCTCCTTGGACACCTGGGAACCCCTCTAGAGTCAAGTCTCTTGCCAACCCTAAAATGGCTCCCTTAATTAAGATATCTACTTCCCTGCTCCCACATCCACCCCTCCTCCATCCCAACCATCCCATTCCTCCAAGCTCTCTCCATCCTCCCCTTCTCCTTTCTCTCTCCCCATCTCTCCTTACCCCTACCCTACCCCCACCCCTGTGCTCCCAACCCCTGCCCGGCAATCTTGTCTACTTCCAATATCCAGGAGGATAACTATATGTTTTTCTTTGGGTTCACCTTCTTATTTAGCTTCTCTAGGATCATGAATTATAGGTTCAATGTCCTTTATTTATGGCTAGAATCCACTTATGAGTGAGTACATACCATATTTGTCTTTTTGGGTCTGGGTTATCTCACTCAGTAAAGTGTTTTCTATTTCCATCAATTTGCATGCAAAATTCAAGATGTCATTGTTTTGTATCGCTGAGTAAAACTTTAAAGTGTATATGTGCCATACATTCTTTATCCATTCTTCTATTGAGGGGCACCTAGGTTGTTTCCAGGTTCTGGCTATTACAAATAGTGCTGCTATGAACATAGTTGAACAAATGTTTGTAGTATGATTGGGTATCTCTTGGGTATATTCCCAAGAGTGGAATTGCTGGGTCCTGAGGTAGGTTGACTCCCAGTTTTCTGAGAAACCACCACACTGGTTTCCAAAGTGGTTGAGTGTTCCCCTTACTCCACATCCTCTCCAGCATAGGCTATCATTGGTGTTTTTGATTTTATCTATTCTGACAGGTGTAAGATGGTATCACAAAGATGTTTTGATTTGCATTTTCCAGATCACCAAGGAGGTTGAGCATGACCTTAAGTGTCTTTTGACCATTTGAACTTTTTCTGTTCAGTTCAGTACCCCATTTTTTAATTGGGTTAATTAGAGTTTTAATGTTTAGTTTCTTGAGTTCTTTATATATTTTGGAGATCAGACCTTTGTCTGATATGGGGTTGGTGAAGATCTTCTCCCAATCAGTAAATTGCCCTTTTGTCTTAATGACAGTGTCCTTTGCTTCACAGAAGCTTCTGTTTCAGGAGGTCCCATTTATTCATTGTTGCTCTTATTGTCTGTGCTACTGGGGTTCTACGTAGAAAGTGGTCTCCTGTAACACCACACTTTTTACAAAACTGTAACCACCAGAGTTCATTACGTACATATTTAGGATTGTAATGTCTTCTTGGCTATCTGTTTCTTTGATTGTAATGAAGTGTCCTTATTTATCTCCCTTAATTCATTTTAGTTTGAAGTCTATTTTGTCAGTTAGTAGGAGAGCAGCACCTGCTTGCTTCCTGGTCCCATTTGTTAGGCATACTGCTTCCACCCTTTCTCTTTAAGGTGCTGCCTAACTTTAAAGCCAAGATGAGTCTTAGACACAACAGAAAGACAGGTTTCCTTTCTTAGTCCATCAAGTTGGCCTTTTATGAGAAAATAGATGTCAGTAAGTCTGTTGAAGTTACTATTGAAAGCTATGTATATTGATCTAATAAATCTGTTTTTGGTCCTCTTATTCACATTGTGTGTTTCAGTAATAATATTTTCCTTCTACTGTTTCTTAATTATGATTACTAGTCTCTTCAGTAGAAGTATGGATTCCAGTATTCTCTGCAGGGCTGGATTGGTGGACTAGAGTAATATCTGTGCTTCTTGTGTCTGTACAGGCTTTTCTTTTATAATTTGGGGGAAGTTTTCTTCCATCATATTTTTAAGATCTTGTCTGTGCATTGACCTAGGAGTCTTCTCCTTCATCTATGCCTATAAATAGAAGATATGGTCTTTCGAAGTAAGCCAAACGTCCTACAAGGTTATCCAGTTTTTTGCTTATTTCTTCTTTCTTTGTTGAAATTTTTAAATATTCAACATATGTGATCTAATTCCTCTACTTAACTTTGAATGTTTGTATTCTGTCTTCTATTTGATCCATTCTACCTGTAAGACTTTTCTGTGAATTTTCTAATTGGGATATCAAGGTTTTCAATTTCATTTACTTTTCACCTTGTGTTGTCTTCAATATTTCTATCTGATTTCAGTTTCAAATCCTTAATTATCTTTGTTGTTTCATTTAGCTTTGTGTTTTCTTGCACAACACTCAGGTATTTGTTCTCTTTGAGTTTATTGATCTAGTTGTTCCTGACTTCTTTAAACTCATTAATTCTTTGCAGTTTATGATTGTTCAACTAAATTCTTGATCCTAGGATTCATCTAAGTAATTCTCACTGGAAAATACATCTGTGGGACTACTGAATTGAGAGAAAACAAATACTGTCTTGACCTTTCACCTTGCTATTGCAATGATACTCGCCATATGGGCTTCTTTTGTTGGTTCTGTTTCTAATATGGACACAGAAGGTTGGTATTACCTACAGGATGTGCCACCCTACCTCAACCTGGAGTTTAGAAAGTGTGCAGGTGGTCCTCATAAGCCTGGACTAGTACCTGGTCTGGGGATTGGGAAAGGCACAGTCAGCAAAGGGTCAGGCAGGCTCACCAGGCTGGATCTAAGCACAAGAAGTGTGGGCCAAGAGGAGCCTGAAGGATGGATGTGGTGTTAGCAGCCATGGGTTGATAAGCATTATTGGGGTAGCTGTCCCAGGGAGCACACAGAAACACATGTAGCTTACCTGTGTCTCGGTACCGCATGCTTGGGCTAAAGGATTCCTGGTGGAGAAGAGTCTGTGGCTAGTGAGTCCTAAAGGAAGGGAAATAAACCAGGAGGAGTTCATGGTCCCTGGGAAGCAACTGAAGACCATCAGGATTGGGAGGAGTGCAGGTAGAATATCTGTCTCCATTCCACCAGCATAAGTTAAGATGTTTGTGATGATCAGGTGGGTCCCATGGGCAGGAGTCTAGGAGGAGATTAGTATCCCAGGGAAGAGGTGTGGAGTGAGCAGAGTGGAGTGGGGGAGGGGTCTGGGAGTGCAGGTCTAGAATAACTTTTATTTATTTGTTTCAAATCTTCATATTTTTATACACTGTAGCTCGATAATCTTCACTTTCAAATCCCCTCTACTCAATCATTGGCTCCCATTTTTTTTGTCCTCTCTATTTTTTATTTTGTTGCTGTCATTGTTGATTCATTTGGTTTTTTGTTTTCAATTTTTTAAAGCCTCTGAATCCAGTTTAGTGCTGCCTGATAGAAGAATGCCTGACTTTGTTCGGTTGGTCTTGTGCAAGTCATGCACAAGCAGCTACAGCTGTAGTGAGTTCACAGTACAACAGCCATGTAATGTCCAGAAAAACACATCTTTTTTTCTCAGTTGTGAAATTTAGATTTTTTTCATTTGAAAACATTTTTTTCATTTTACATTTTAATCCCAGTTTCCCTTCCCTCCCCTTTTCCCGCCTCCTCCACCTCCCCCATCCCACCTCATATCCAATCCTCGGAGGGGGAAAAACCTCCCTTGGGGAGTCAACAAAGTCTGGCATACCAAGTTGAGGCAGGACCAAGCACCCCCATATCAAGGCTGAGTAAGGTACCCTTTCCTCAGGAACAAGTTCCAAAAAGCCACTTCATATACCCAGTGTAAGTCCTGGTCCCACTGCCAGAAGCTCCCCAAACACATCAAACCATATAGCTGTCACCCACATTAAGAGGGCCTAGTTGGGCCCATACAGTTTCAGCAGCTAGCAGTGCAGAGTTCCTGAGTTCCCACTAACTCTGGTCGGTTGCCTCTGTGGTTTTCTCCATCATGATCTTAACCTCCCTTGTTCATATGACCCCTCCTCCCCCTCTTCAACTAAAGTCCAGGAGCTCAGCCCAGTTGTGGATCACTGCATCTGCTTCCATAAGTTATCAGATGTAGGTTCTATGATGACAGAGTATACACTAATCTGATTACAGGGGAAGGCCAGTTCGGGCACCCTCTCCTCTATTGCTAGGAGTTTTACTTGGGGTCATCCTCGTAGATTCCTGGGAATTTCCCTAGCACCAGGTTTCTCCCAAATCTCATATTGGTTCCCAATATCAAGATATTTCTTCCATTGCTCTCCTTCTCTGTCTCTCCCCACATTCTGCCATCTCGATCCCTCATGTTCCCCCATCCCATCCACTTCTATCCCCCTTTCAGTTTACCATTTTCCCTTCCTGGAAGTCCTCCATGAGTGTCCCTCTTGGGGTCCTCTTTGTTACCTAGCTTCTCTGGGATTGTGTATTGTAGCCTGGTTATCCTCTGCTCTGCATTTAAGAGTGACATTATACCGTGTTTGTCTTTCTGGATCTCGGTTAGTTCGCTCAGGATGATTTTTTTTTTCTAGTTCCATCCAATTGCCTACAAATTTCATGATGTCATTTTTGTTTACTGCTGAATAATACTCTATTGTGTAAATGTACCACCTTTTTCCTCTCCATTCTTTGGTTAAGGGGCATCTAGCTTGCTTCCAAGTTCTGGCTATTATGAATTATGCTCCTATGAACATAGTTGAGCAAACCTTGTGGTATGATTGAGCATCTTTTGGGTGTATGTCCAAGGATGGTATTGCTGGATCTTGAGGTAGGTAGTTTCCCAATTTTCTGAGAAAAAGCCAAAATGATTTCCAGAGTGCTTATGAAAGTTTGCACTCCCATGATCAGTAAAGGACTGTTCTTCTGCACATCCCCTCCAACATTAGTGGTTTTGATCTTAGCCATTCTGACAGTTGTAAGATGGTATCTCAGAATCATTTTAATTTGCATTTTCCTGATAATTAAAGGTGTTGAGCATTTCCTTAAGTGTCTTTTAGCTATTTTAGATTCTTCTGTTGAGGATTCTCTGTTTAGCTCTTTACCACATTTTTAATTGGATTATTTGGTATTTTGATGGCTGGTTTCTTGAGTTCTTTATGTATTTTGGAGATCAGTCCTCTGTCAGATGTGTGGTTGGTGAATCTCTTTTCATGTTCTGTAGGCAGCTGTGTTGTATTGTTGACCATGTCCTTTGCCTTACAGAAGTTTCTCAGTTTCAGGAGTTTCCATTTCTTAATTGTTGCTCTCAGTGTCTGTGCTACTGGGAATATATTTAGGAAGTGGTCTCCATTGCTAATGCATTCAAGCCTACTTTATGCCTTCTCTTCTATCAGGTCCAGTGTAGCTAGATTTATGTTGAGGTCTTTGATCTACTTGGACTTGCATTTTGTGCCTGGGAATAGATATGTTTCTACTTGCATTCTTCTGTGTGTAGACATACAGCTATGCCAGCACCATTTGGTGAAGAGGCACTCCTTTCAGAAAAACACAGTACCTCTTCCTGTCCTCCAGCTCATTCATTCTTTCTGTCTCTTCTTTTGCATTGTTCCAAGAGCCTTGGTGACCTCATTTAGATATTCCACTTACATCCAAGCACTCAACAGACACTTAATCAGCATTTTGACTGTGGGTCTCTATATTAATTACTGCCCCCTGCAGAGAGAAGCTTCTCTGGCCAAGGAGGAGTGTAGAGGGAGATCCTGCACAGCATTGCAGCTGCCTTGAATTCCTGAGTATTAGCACCTGGGCTTTGAACTACATTTCCTGACTGTCACCTTTTGTAAAGGCTGCCTTCTGTCTAAAGTGTTTGAATCTTATCTGAGTTCTTCCTGAAGGGTTCACAGCCTCTGCAAAATTTGGTTGGAAATTTTGTTGGAAAAAAATTGGAAAACCAAGATGCCATGTGTCCAAGGATTGCTTTGGATTGTTTCCTTGGGGGAGCTTCAGAGGTTTTGGTATTCTGAAATGTACTAGCTTTAGGTGTAAATTGTATTAACAATTTTAAAAGGTCTTTTGCATAGCAATGGTAATCAGTTCACCAGAAACTGAATCCCCTGCTGCTTGCAACCAAAAGGGATCCTAAAGTGACCCTATTTTTTCCAGGGACCTGCAAAAAACCAAACACCTACAATTTAGAGAAATATTAATCTATGGTCTAAGCACAAATATTCAGAAGGCAGTATAACAATATGTCCCTTTAGCAAAATTCCAATAGATCTTTCCCTAGGGGCTGTAACATCCTGAACCATGGGATTTAGATCATGGTACCAATTCCTTCCTGTAGAGTTCAAATTTAAGCAGAAATTCTTCAATCTAATCAGAAGGCAGATGGTTATCCTATAACCTTCATGTCATTGTTGGATCTGTAAGCATATCTCCCCTGGTGGGTTAGTATTATAGCATTCAAAATCACCACGAGATACTATCATTGATGGTTCTCTACACCATGGTCTTCATGGCACCTGCTAGTACTACAAAAGTTACTCGGCATGGAAGAAGTTTCATGTCTGTTCCAACTTGGAATTTCTAAGTCCTGTAACAAAATTTTATTGTGTCTTCAGCAATAGGAACTGAATTTGAGTTCTGGTTGACTACCAAGAGCAACAGCAACAGGCTTTCATTGTTTCAGAGTCTTTGCATCCTCCCTCACCAATAATACTGAGGGAGGTCCTCCATGTTTGGCATTAGGGTTTGCCTTTGATAGCTCAGTCTTCTGAGGAAAGCACTGTGCACCAATTGCTCACTAGCCTGCATTTATTTAAGCTATATATCTATAATCTGATTTTTAATTTTTATTTAATAACTTTTTTATTTGTTATAGACACGGATCAGAGTTTAACCTTCCTCCTCTCCACATGTTCCCACTCCCTGACTCTCCCCTACACCCGTTCACCTCCACCCTCTTCCCCATGCACTTCTCCTCTCTCTCCATTTAGAGAGGGGCAGACCTCCCATGGGCTTAAACAAAACATGGCATATCATGGGACCAACCTACCCCTCTGCATGTGTGTGACAGTTGTGTAGCTTGGTCTCTTTGTAAGGTCCCTAGCAGTGAGATCAGAACCTGTCCCTGGTGCTTAGCTGACTTTTGGTAACCCATGCTGAATTACTTTGCCCAGGCTTGACTCAAGGGGAGGAGCTCAGTCCTGCCTCAACTTGATGTGTCATGCTTTGTTAAACTATCTTTTTGATTAGTTTACAAAGTGTAGAGTTGCCATAGGATCTTTTATACATTGTTAGCTTTGGTTTGTCTATCCCCACCCACTCCTCTCCTTTGTCACCAATTCCTATCCTCACTTCAACCTTGAACCACTTAAACCTCAAACATTTTCACATCAAAAGGGTCCTATTCTCTCTTAACCCCTTAAGATCTTTTACCCTATCCATCTTCCAGGCTCATCATACTTTTCATGACTTTGAGAGACACTCCAGATAAGTCTGACATGGTCCCACCTCTAGATGAAAAGCTACAGGCAATTGATGGCTATTGACAGAGGGAGACACAGTCTTCTACAGAGATGAGTCCCTTGTAGGTTATCCAATCCCAAGTGGTCAACATTATATACATAAAAGCAACATGAAGTAGACTGAACAGAATGTGTGTGTGCCTGTATGTATGTATGTATGTATGTATTATGAAGGTATGCAACAATAATTAAAAAAGAAAATGTGAATTTGAGAGGGAAGGAAGAGACACAAGAGAAGCTAGAAAGGAGACTAAGAAGGGTGAAATAATATAAATATGGTATGGACATAGGAAATTCTCAAATTTTATTTAAAAGAAACTTTAAAGATAACAAATTAAACACTCATATCTAAACATATAGATCATATACAAAACATATCATATGACATGTAATCCACATATGACAGAGAAAATGTGTTATTTGTATTTCTGGGCATGGTTACCTCACTAAGTAAGGTATTTCCCATTTCCATTCATTTCCTGTGGATTTTTTATTGGCTTTTTCTTTTTTAATGTGTATTTTAATGTGTGCGGTTTTGTGTGTGTGTGTGTGTGTGTGTGTGTGTATACATCTTTATGTGTATTGGGGCATACTTATGTGGGGGTTTGCACTGTGTGTGTTTGTGAGCACCCTAAATTGAGGTCTGGAATCTTACTCAGTTTCTCTCCTATATTCAGTGAGACAGAGGCTCTCATTCATGCCCAGAGCTTGTCAGTGGAGCAAGTCTAGTTCTCCCTCTTACTATGTGGATCCCCTGACTCAAGGTTTTGAGCCTGGAATAACAGGGACCACATTGCAAGTGCAACATGTACAGGGATTCTTGGGATATATATCTAGTTCATAAGTTTTGTCTTCAATCACGTTAACTTGCAGCACCAGATGGTCTTAAAGTGCAACTTTTTAAAGAACCAAAGAGGATTTAGATGTGTGCATGGTAACAGATACATCCCAGCTGGAAGGTCTTGGAGAGCATGGCCTAGAAAGAGCTGAGTCCTCTCATGGCACCTCAGGAAGACATGGCCTGAGCCAGGCAGACCTTGGCCACAGACCTGAGTGGGCAGCCTGCTGCACTCAGGAGATGTTAGAAGGCTTCCTACAGAAGACAATGAGATCAGATCTATAGATCCTGGTTTCAGAGGCGAGTTGGCCCCAGAAGCCAGTCTCTCAAGGACAAATTGTGTGAGCTGATGCTGCACCCTGTGCTCTCACCATATTTTCAGCAGCACCTTGGCCAAGGAAGGAAAGGAAGCTACCTTGTACTTTGAAAAACCTGTAATTGCTGAGGGATGAACTTGGATTCTGATCCATGGGGCATTCTCGTGTCTGTCTTGTCTCGAGTTCTTTACAAAGAACATGCAGATAAGAGATTTGTGGTCAGGTCCAAAACTGGAGAGAGGACTCCTAAGATGCACTGGTTGGAGGACGGAGGGTAGGACAAGATGGGGGAAGCCTGCAACGTGTGGTGTGCACATGGTGGAGCGGTCACATCAAGAGCAAATGTGTCAGTTTGTTTTCCATTGCCAGGACAGAAAACAGAGACTGGGTAACTTTTGTTATTCTTGTTGTTTATTTGTTTGTGTAATTGATTCACTGACTGATTGATTGTAGGCTAGGATGCTTCCAAACTCACCATATAAAAATGGTGGCCCTGTGCTCCTGATTCTCCTGCCTCTGTCTTCTGAGTGATGAATTAAAGGACTTCTTTCTTTAGAACTTGTATGTCTAACTACACTCTGGAGTCTAGAAGTCCAAGAGTAGAGACTGTGAGTGCTCTGCTTAAGGAAAAAGTATACAGGCAACCAGGTGCCTGCAGGACTGAAAAGGAGCCCCTGCCTACAACAACTTGCCTATTCTTAGAAGAAAAGTATTGGTCAACGATTAAGGGGCCTACCGCCATGACTCCAAACACTTACACTAGACCCTTGTCCCTGTACTACTACACTAGCAACTGAATTTCAACTCTAGTTTCAACATAAATTTCAGTGGGAACTAAAGACATCCAAACTGTAGTCACAGACAAGGCTTGTTGTTACCAATATCTGGAATGCAAAGAAAAATATGCCCGGAGTTGCCAGGCCTAGAGACAGGGGACCAAGTTGATGTCCCGAAACATATATACTCTAAGGCATCGTAAGACCATCCCATCAGACCCAGAATTTCAGGACTTACAGAATGATGTTGTCAGTACTAAAATGGTGGGGGCCAATGGGATAATATCAGAAACAGACATTGGCTCCACTGTCTGTAATTTCCCCAGTACTCCATGGCCTCCTACAGAAGAGACTATAGCCCCCAAATTACAGATGGGAAAGCTGAGCTCAGTGGAGCTACTGTATTCCATAGACAGAATGAGGACAGAGTTGTGTCTGTGAAATCACCCTGTATATTCAACCCCAAGAGCAGGTCTGGCACAGAATAAGACATCAATAAATATCTGAAAATCACACAGCATTATTATTGTTATTACTCAAGGGAAGATTTGAACTATATTCTTCTGCTCTAAAGCTCACATTCTTGGCACCAGGACCAATATCCAATATGTTGTACAACTTAGAGAGATGCCTAAATTCATCCAGTTGTTGAAGGGTGGAAGAAAGAAAGGAAGGAAAGAACGAATTAAAGAATAAACAACCTTAATATATTCATTTATGATCCTTCTTTCTCTCCCTTATTTAGGAATCATTTCAGAAATATATCAGAGCAAAAGAAGAGAAAATCTTTACCCCACACAGATCCAGAAAACAAATGATTTGCTGCAAAATTTCACACAGCTACTACTTCTACAAAAACCTTGCCCAAGAAGTTGGGAAACCTTGCTTTGGAAAAGCTGGCATAAATATAAAGGAGAGGAGAGGGGACATCTGATTGAGATCCAAGACTTATTTTGCCCAAGTCAAGATATCCAGAAAGAGACACAACTTGTTGTATTAGAGGGGGCTTCTGGCATTGGGAAGTCAACACTGGCAAGGCAGGTGAGGAGAGCATGGGAGGAAGGCCAGCTCTACAGGAATCTCTTCCAGCATGTCTTCTACTTCAGCTGCAGAGAGCTGGCCCAGTGCAAGCAGCTGAGTCTGGCTGAGCTCATAGCAAAAGACCAGACTCTGCCTGCAGCTCCCATCAGGGAGATCCTGTCTCACCCTGAGAAGCTGCTCTTCATCCTGGATGGCATAGATGAGCCAGCATGGGTCTTGGAAGATAAGAATCCCAAGTTCTGCCTGCACTGGAGCCAGACACAACCTGTGCACACACTGCTGGGCAGTTTGCTGGGGAAATCTGTTCTGCCTCAGGCTTCCTTGCTGCTCACAGCTCGAACCACAGTTCTGAAGAAGTTCATTCCTTCCTTGGGGCAGCCACGTTGGGTGGAAGTCCTGGGCTTCTCTAAGGCTGAATGGAAGAAATACATCTACAAATATTTCACAGAGGAAAGAGAAGCAATGGCAGCTTTTAACTTGGTTAAATCAAACCCAGTGCTCTCAGCACTGTGTGGGGTGCCCTGGGTGTCCTGGCTGGTCTGCACCTGCCTGAAACAGCAGATAGATCGGGGAGAAGACCTCTCACTGACCTCACAGACCACCACAGAGCTCTACCTGAAATACCTTTCCCAGGCTCTCTCAGGTCATGCCCTGGGGAACCAGCTCAGAGCTCTCTGCTCACTGGCTGCTGAGGGAATCTGCCGAAGAAAGACCCTGTTCAGTGACAGAGATTTTCAGATCCAAGGATTGGCTGATGGTGTCATTGCCACTTTCCTGAATATTGGTATCCTTCAAAAGCATCCTGAATCTCTGAGTTACAGTTTTGCCCACTTGTATCTCCAGGAGTTCTTTGCTGCAATGTCCTATGCACTGGAGAATGTGCCAAGACATGGTTATATGAATGTCGACAGAATTGTGGAAGCACTAAAGGAAGTCTATGGAAGACATGACCTGTTTGAGGCACCCACTATGCGCTTCCTATTTGGTCTTTCAAGTAAAACAGGAATAAGAGAAACAGAGAAAATCTTTGCCTGCAGTTTGCTTCAGGAGACAGGGTTGTGCCTACAACAGCACATCCTAAAGGAAACCCAACACCATCAACAATATACTCTTGGTCTACTCCATTGTCTGTATGAGACTCAGGATGGGGACCTCCTGACCAATGTAATGCACATTTTTCAGGGAACAAGGGTGCATACCTCAGTGGATATACTACAGCCAGTGTTCCAGACAAATATTAACCACCTGGTGGTCCAGACAGATATGGAACTCATGGTGATCACTTTCTGCATTAAGTTCTGCCACCATGTGAAAAGGCTTCAGCTGAATGCTTGTGGACAACAGGGACAAACGCTGGCAGCCCCCAGTATGGTTCTGTGAGTATCCAGACACAGCCCTCTCTCCAGCTTCCCTGTGGATTGCATGAGCACACATGTTCTGAGCACCAGCAACACTCTTAGTTGGTTTCAGGTCATCAGGATCCAGGTCACTAGCAAGATCTAACTGCTGAATCTGACCACCTTTCTCTGTTTGCCTCTGTGTTCCTAACTATGCAACTGAGGTATGAGCTTGGTAAGGACCACCCACCTTCTCTGATTCAAATCCTCTTTGCCCTTCACAAGGTTCAAATGACCCACAGTTACTGGTCCTCTCACTCTTCACAATTTCTCTCTGAGAGAAACCTCATCCAACTCCTGCAGGCACCATCTTCTCTCCCCATGACAAGTACAAGACCTGAGGTCTTCCCACCCCAGAAGGCATATGCGTTAGAGTCCCTACATTTTTCCTGATAAGATGCTTTTCTTATATGTGTCAATGAAGGCAGCATGAGCCTGACACTCAGCTTGAGGGTGTGCTAATGTCTACCGATCCCAGCAGCAATGTAGACCTTGTATTCCAGGGTCTCCTTTCACTGTGCAGAAGTGGTAAACCAGTTTCAATATGTGCCTCTCTCCTCTCTAAATGTTTCGTTAAGCACTGACTTAATACCAGGCCCTGCCAATCAATTGCAAGAGGAGAAATACTGTTGTTCTCCCAAGGATTCAAAATTGGAAGAAAAGAAAACAAACTACTCTAATTATACAGGGTGTGACTGTTGAAATAATTAGAAACAACAGTTGTCTAGTGTGGAGGACTTTGACACCCAATCTGAATAACACAGCAAGAAAATAAATAGCTTAAAAGTAGTGGAGCAAAGGTTAGAGAACAGGAAGAGGATGAGGAGAGGTCGAAAAACTGGTCAAAGAAAACAAATGTAATTAAACTGTGTCATACACATGTAGAAAGTTGTCTCAATGACTCTCATTTTATATTAATAGGATGGAATAATAAAAACACACTTGCTGTAGAAGACTGAGGATTTATCAATTATCAAAACAACAGAAAATTAATATTCTACAGAATTCATTTCTTAGAGAGCAGCACTAAATATTGGGTTAACTGAGCTTGATTGGGTACACGTCATCCCAAACTCAGAAGGCTGACACAAGAAGGTCAGAAGTCCCAGTCTAGCCTGGACTACATAGTGTGATGTTGTCTCAAAATGTCATTGACTAAGGATGTTACTCATTTTGTAGAGTGATTGCCTACTCTGTTGGATACTTTTCTGTTGCTGTGATAAAGCACCATGGCCAAGGCAACTTATGGGAGAGTTTATCTGGGCTTCCGTCCAGAGGGATCAGGGTCCATTGTGGCAGAGGTAAAAGATGATCACTGGAGCAGCAGCTGAGAGCTTATTTCTTGAACCACAAGCAAGAAGCACAAAGAATGTGCTGGGTGTGGCTCAGGGCCTTGAAATCTTAAACCCTATCCCCAATGATGTATTTCCTCCCATAAAGCCACATCTCCTAACCCTTTCCAAAGGAAACCACTAGTTAAGGACCAAGCATTCAAATGTGCATGTCTTGGTGACCTTTCATTCAAAATACCTCACCTAATAAGTCAAAGACCCTAGGTTTGATCCACAGCATGAAAGAAGAAATATGACACCCCTTTTAATCTTTTCTTTACATAATTTTCTATGGGATTCCTGAGCCACACAATTTCTGTTATCTTATATTCATGTTTATTTGCTTGATGAATCAAGACTATCTTCTCTGGTACTAAAGGTTTAGTACTCACCATTCTGAGTAGCCTTCTGATATTGCCTAGAGAGAATATTTTAATAAGTTGGTTTTTTTTCCTGTACTTGGCCAGTATAAGTTGTTTCTAAGTGTCTATGGTTATAAAGAAGTGAGTCTTGAGGGACTTTGACATAGATGTTGCAAGTAGAAGTAGCCTGATGTGGAGCTTTAGAAGAATTCTGAGTTCAGAGACCCAGACAGTGCCAGAGAAACAAAGAACACCAGCCTGCTTGCAGGGACAGTAACCTTCAGAGCCTGGAGACAAACCCTTGGGATAGGAAGAGGCCTCAGACAAGGCAGGGATGACTAGTAGGAAGCCATTGAACATAAAGAAAAATGGGTGGACCTTGATTAAAGTCAAGGAATAAAGGATGGCAGGATGAGTGTCTTAGTTAGGGCTCCTATTGGTTTAAAGAGACTTCATGACAAGAAAACATTTGACTGTGGGGGCTCGCTTTCAGTTTAGAGGTTCAGCCCATTATCATCACGGTGGGACAGGGCACTTTGCAGGTAGACACAGTGCTGGAGAGGTAGCTGCTACATGTTGATGAGCAGGCAACTAGAAGTAGACTGTCTTACTGGGTGTGGCTTGAGCATATATGTGACCTCAGCCCGCCTCCACAATGATACACTTCTTCCAGCAAGACCATACCTCCTCCAACAAGACCATAACTTCTAAAATTGAAGCTCTCTTTAATCGCCATTTTCTTTCTAACTACTATAGTGAACAACTTCTGTGTGTAGCTTATAATGATGCCTCTTGTTTCATGATAGCATATTCTGAAGTTCCACTTTCAGTCAGTGTACATACTAAACATGCATCAAAACTACTATCCTGTGGGGACTGAGAGACTGGTTCCACCATTAAGAGATCCTGATGCTCTTTCAGAGGGTGTGGATTCATTTCCAGCACCCCCATCAGATGGCTCACAATCACCTTTATCTATATTTTCTGAGGATCCAATGCCCTGCTTCAAGTCTCTGCAGGTTTCTGCATACATAGAGTGCACACAGATAAGCAGGCATACAAATATACACTGCCTTAGGCCTTGTATTGCTATGAAGAGACATTTTGACCATGACAACTCTTTTTATTTTATTTTACTTTATTTTTATTTTTTTAAAAAGAAAAATATCTTTTTATTTTATATACCAATCCCAGTTCCCTCTCCCTCTCCTCCTCCCATTCCCTCCACTTCCCCCACCTCTTCATCTATTCCTCAGAGAGGGTAAGGCACAATGCTAAGGGAAGGTTCAATGCCTTCCCTACTATATCTAGGCTTAGCAAGGTATCCATCCAAAGAGAATAGGTTCCCTAAAACCCAGTACAAGCAGTAGAGATAAGTTCTGGTGCCACTGCCAGTGGCCCTGCAGTCTGCCCCAACCACACAACTATCACCCACATATAGAGGGACTAGTTTGGACTCATGCTGGTTTCTTCCTTGTCTGACTGGAGTTGTGGTAAGCCCCCATTAGCTCAGGTAATCTGTTTCAATGGGTATTCACATCACAGTCTTGACCCATTTGCTCATATTCTCACTTCTCCAACTCTTCATCTGGACTTTGGGGGCTCAGTCCAGTGCTCTGCTTCAGTTTGGGTCTCTGCCTTCCGTTTCCATCAGTTGCTGGATGAAGGTACTATGTGACATTTAAGAAATTTGTCAATCTGACTACAGGGCAAGGCCAGTTTGGGTACCCTCTCCTCTTAACTGGAGTAATGTAGAAGGGGCGGCAGGGCTGTGTCCCGCCACCCGGCTAGCTTTACACCCGAAATAATTACACAGACACTGTATTCATTTAAACACTGCCTGGCCCATTAATTTCAGCCTCTTATTGGCTAACTTCTCACATCTTGCTTTAACCCATATTTAGTAATCTGTGTAGCACCACGAGGTGGTGGCTTACCAGGAGAGATCTTAACCTGTGTCCGACTCAAAGAGGAGAGGCATGGCGACTGCCTGAGGCATCTGCCTGACTCTGCTTTCTTTCTCCCACAATTCTTTTCTGTCCACTCCACCTATCTAATTTTCTGTCCTATTAAAGGGCCAAGGCAGTTTCTTTATTAATCAATGAAAGTAACACATAGACAGATGACCATTCTCCATCAGTGTCATCCTTGTGGAATCCTGGAAATTTCTCTAGTGCCAGATTTCTTGTTAGTCCCATAATGGCTACCTCAATCAAAATATCTCTTTTCTTGCTCTCATGTCTGTACTTCCTACATCTTGACTATCCTGTTCCCTCAAGTTTTCTTACCCCCTTCTCCCAGCCTCTTTTCCTTCTACCCTCCCATCTACATCCACCCCTATGCTCCCAATTTTGTCGGGAGATCTTGTCTATTTGCCCTTTCCAGGTGGATCTATGTATGTTTTTCTTAGGGTTCACCTTGTTACTTAGCTTCTCTAGGATCATTAACTATGGGCTCAATATCCTTTGCTTTACAGATAATATCAACTTATGAGCGAGTACATAGCATGTTTATCTTTCTGGGTCTGGGTTACCTCACTCAGGATGGTTTTGTTCTAATTCTATCCGTTTGCATGCAGATTTCTAGATGTCATTGTTTTTTACCACTGAGTAGTACTCTACTGTGTAAATGTGCCACATTTTCATTATTTATTCTTCAGTTGAGGGGAATCTTGGTTGTTTCTAGTTTCTGGCTGCTACAAATAATGCTGCTATAAACATAGTTGAACAGATGTCCTTGTAGTATGATTGAGCATCTTTTGGGTATATGCCCAAGAGTGGTATCCCACCCCCTTTCCAGTTTTCCTTTATGTGACTCTAGAATTCTGCTCCAAATGAAATTTCACATCAAAAGGAAGAGGCTGTCTGAATTAACAAGGTCCCCCCGAGTACTCTAGATTAAAAAGAAAAGATACCTAGGCACCTGTTCATACACTGTGGAGCACCTGTACTGCAGTCTAGAGAAGAATCAACTCCTAGACTGCCCAGGGTATTCAAAAAACTCCAGGAGTCAGTGTGCAAAGTCTTTTCTATCTGAAGGGTTTGGGGAAGAGAGACACTCATACAATTTCCTGATGGTTTCCTTTCTATATTCTCTAATGATGTTTCTCTAAAGATGCTCCTCTCCTGATATTCCATCTTTTTTTTTTACAGCTTAAATAATGAAACTTGAAGTTTCTCTCCTGCACACCAGTTCCTAATAACTACTCTCAGGCTTAATAGTAATTACAAACTGTTAGGTCTATTAGCTCATGCTTACTATTAACTAGGTCTTACCACCTAAATTAAACCATTTCTATCATTCTATATTTTACAATAAGGTTCATGCCTTGTTACCTTACATCTTGCTTTCTCTGGTGACTTCTGGTGTCTCCCTGACTCCAACCTTTTTCTCTTTATCTACCTGAATTCCCTACCTAGCTACATTCTGCCTCACCACAGGCCAAAGAAGCTTCTCTATTAACCAATGGTAATAAAACATATTTACATCATATAGACATATAGAGGGGTATCCCACATCAAACACCCCACAAAATCTTTCAGGTAGTACAGGAGTTACATTTGAAGGTCACATACCATTTCTTAAGTAAATGATTAAAATCAGAGTCACCCTGACATCTCACATGCAGTAAATCTAAATAACCTGTCACAGAGCAGGGAAGGAGCACTTTTGCTCACTTAGCTCCCCAATTGGTGGGCTGTAACTTGCAGCTACAAGGAAAGGATCAGTCACATAATTACCTGTCTTGAGGGGTAATCTTATGAGGGATTTTAAAGGAGTCATAATCCTAAACTGCTGGATAACCCCCCCCCCCAATAAACCAAAAATGTGTACTTAGAACATATCTGACTGTATTACCTGCTTCGACCTTCTGCCCTGTATTCTCCCAGATAGGAAAAAGGCAATTTACATTGACTTACAACTAAGTAAACATTTTGAACTGATATTTTGTAATAAGAAATTGTAAATTCTGGATTATCTATGACTCACAGAGTCCAGTGTTTCTCTGCATTCTTTGAGTCACTTATAAAGTTTTGTTTGGACTCATTTTACCATAAATCTGATAATATTAGCTCAATTGGCATTCAACAAGGTAATAATGATCTAAATCCATTTTAAATCTTAAAATGTATTTTCTGTACTGTGTGTAGCATTAAACCAAGAAAATGTAAACTTGTAACTCTTTCTCAGGATTATGAAGTCAAATTATTTTCTGTATATAAAAACAGTTTGCTGAATTTTGAGTTCAGGATACATGCTCATATAAGAAAACCGAGGTTAGGAACTTGTGAGGAGAGTTAATCACTGCCCTAGGTTACCAGTCAGACCCAGAAAAAGATACTGCATGCAGCACTTAGGTTGCTCTGCACTTTTAACCTTAGTTCAGCAAATCAGAAAGCTGGCTCTATATCCTTGGACAGAAAATTGACTTTCTGGGAATTGTTTATCTTAAAAAACATTAGCAAGGCACCTGATCTACTCTAAAGCTACTTTTAAGCTATTGTACAGCTGTTCTGGTAGTTGGGGGAAATTCAGCTATTTTTATAGGCATTGCCTGTGTATCATTTTTACATGCATTTTTATTCTTTAAAATTCTGTATAAGCTAACATTAGACAATACAGCTCAAGGAGGAGTATTCTTCTTGACAATCACCAGATAAAAATGCCTAGGAGGTCAGTATGTGTTCATGAGATAAACATGCTATGATGCAGGGAAATTTGCAGTAGCACATGTGAAGTTACAGACAGAGGCAAAAAGATATTCCAGAGTCTGTAGCGTGGCCTGGCTTAATGAGGTTTCCCATCAGAGAATGTCTTTCTGGTAGGGTTGGCACCTTAAATATTAACCATCATCTGCTGCTCCTTTGAAAATGGCACCAACACACCTAGACTGAGTCAGAAACAGACACACAAAATGAGCACATCAAATGCTATGATAGGGATGTAGATGAGAAACCACCCAGGAAACATCCAGATGTTGTAGCAAAGGAGCAGGTAGAAGCTGGTGAATCCTGGGATGGCATATTGAGGCCTGGTGCTCAGACAGATAGAAACCTACTCTGCCTTGTGAGGCTATGCACATCAGACCATGCACACATGAATCACGTCTACCAAATATCTCTCTCCCTCAGGTCCAGGTGGACTCCGATCACTGATGCCACTTGGCAGATATTCTTTTCCACTCTTGAGTTCTCAGGAAATCTGCAGGAGCTGGACCTAAGTGGAAATCCACTGAGCTACTATGCAGTGCAAAGTCTCTGTAGGACACTCAGATGCCCTAAATGTCAACTAAGGACATTGTGGTGAGTCTGGTTTGGGTTCTTCCCTGAAGCAGAGATGGATAACAGGAGAAGAGAGGCAAAAGCTGGGTCTAGGGTGAGGTTTTATATTCATCGTAGATTCACCAAAGCCTCTGACCACACCTGTAACAGAGGCCAGAATGTTATGATAAAGAAATGGAAAACAGATTCTATTCTTAGAGATCATGAAATACTGATATTCATCAGGGAGCCCCACTAGCTATTGCTAACAACAGGCCCATGAGGGCTCCAGTGGAGCAAACATCCTAAGGAAGTGGCTGCAGGAGATCTGAAGAACACAGAGGAGGAGGCAAAATAAAGCAGAGGGAAGAAAGCTCCAGACCAGGGAATGGCATCCCCATTTCCTCCTACTCTCTTCCTTGTAACCAGCCTTCTGCTCTGTTTCTATGAACTCCATCTTTACTAAGATTCCACAAAACAACTAAGTCAAGTCTGGTATGGCTGGTGAATGTCACTTCAGATGACTCTTGAAATATATCAGTGAGCTGTCTTGGGCTAGAGGAGCTCTGCCATGGCCAGTCACAGCAGAGCAGTGGGTCTCAACCTGTGCTCCATGATCCTGCAGCTCAGCTGTGGGAAGCATGGAATTATCCGCCCAGACTAGAAAAGGCACTAGAAAAGCTAAGCAATGCTAACACAGCATGCCAGGGTCACAAAGGGAGACCAAAGAACAGTTTCCCAAGAGCAGTGATCCCTGGAGAATCTGACAGTGAGCATCTCCCATGCAGGCTTGTCAACTGTGGCCTCACATTCAGGCACTGTGCGGACCTGGCTCCAGTGCTCAGTGCCAGCTCCAGCCTGACTGAGCTACACCTGCAGCTGAATGATCTGGGAGACCATGCTGTGAGTCTGCTGTGTCAGTGGCTCAGGAATCCTGCCTGCAAACTCAGAATCCTGGGGTAAGTAAGACCCCAGGATGCAATTCTGGACGGGGGAAAGAAGGGACATGAGGGAGTGAAGAATACGGGATATGGAAAAGAAATGGGACAGGTAATGCATAGTCAGCATGGCTCCTGACCAGCTGTGCCACTTATACCTGAGACTTGGGCAAGTCACCGTATTCTGTAAAATTCAGTTTTCTCATCTGTCAGGTGGAATGTCATACCCACCTCATGGATTCTAATGACATAAAGTATACATATGTAATAACAAATACCAGGTAGGTAGCTGGGCACTGTGCAGTCATATGTATTAGCAAGGCTAATACTTTACCAGATTTCCAGGTTTGCCTTACTCCAGGACAGTGATTTAATCATTTATTCATTCATAAATACATATGGCCATGCATCCATATCAGGATCCTCTGTGCTAAGCACTTGTCTGGCGCCTAGGGATATAATCACAAACGCGCATGGTTCTTTCCTGCTAAAGCTGTTTGGGAAGAGACAAATAAATATCACCCATCAGTGCATGACACCATTGCCAAACTCTGCTGAACGCTATGGGGTCAACAGTATTGTGAGAATGTATTGCTGTAAGAGGGCCTGCTTTATTGGATGGCCCATGAGTGCTTTCCCTAGGCCTGATAGAGAACTAGGCTTTGCTTGGGCCAACCTGGAGACAACAGTCTAGGCAAAGGAAGAGTTGGAGAAAGCTCTAGAACAGAAAGTGGTTGAAGCCCTGGAGGGTCATGGGGTTTCACTACAGGAGCCTGAGGTGGTCCTCTGTCCAGAATGCCTATGGGGATATGGCCATGACCTCCATCTGCTGGGAATGCTGATAGCAACTCTGTGACCCATTCTCAATATGAGTCCCCTCATCTACACCCATGTTCCCTTCCCTGGGAGAGTCTATTTCCAATGACTAACTTGTGAGGGAGGGGTAAAAAGGGCCACCCCCTCATTTCAGCTCTGGAAAGTTCCAAAGGTCCTCATCCTGGCTTCAGATCTGCCTGAACACTGACCAACCCCATTGAGACTGTGTCATGGACACATCTCTGTCTGCTAAGCCTGCTGTTCTCCATTCTTTGTCTTGGATTTGGATCAAGAATAAGCTTAATAAAGCTCCTCACTTGCTCCAATTATAGACAAAAGAATCTAGGATCCTGGACCCTGAGACCTCATGTTCCTGTGATAGATCCCAGAAAAAATTAGTCTACTCTTGTGCCCACAGGCTGGACCAGGCCCCTCTCAGTGACCCAGTGATTATGGAGCTCAGGGCCCTGGAGGCAGAGAATCCACAGCTGCTCATCTCCAGCACATGGTAAGGGGTGGACACAGAACTCCTACTGGTCAACTCAGCCTCTATGTGACTGGTCCAGACCTGAGGTGGGAAAGGTGTCCTGAGTTGATGGCAAAGACAAATAGAGCCAGGCAACCAGGAACCACAAAAAAACAATGTGAGGAAGGGTTCTCTGTGGTGGAGAGGTTTCATTTAGCTTTTAGCAAAAATAGAATCATATAACATGCCTACATAAATTCTTTGATCAGAAGAAAGAATGTGAGAGGTGAGTTAGAGGTGGGTCCTCTGGGCACAGCAAGTGTGACAATGGTAAGCACCAGTAAACAAAAACACTGGAACAAGGAAAACTGAAACTACATTTTCAAAAGATACAGAAATTCACAGAGAACAAAAATCTACTATGTGTATCACTGTCCAAATCCTAAAACTCGGACACACATGAACATAGGAGTATGAAAATGTCACACATATGCACGCACACACACACACACACACACACACACACACACACACACACACACTGCACTATAGGATAGAGAACCTCAGGCTGGAAAGTCATTTTCCGCCCCCAGGTGCTGTGTTGAAACCCCATGCTCTCCCAGTTTACTCAGTTTCGGTTCATGACCATGAATTCCATCTGTCTTTAAGGACAGATGGTCTCTACATGGGATGTTATCTACTTATTGAACAAACATTTGTGCAAGACCTACTGTACATACACTGTTTGGGGATATGAGAACACATCAGGGAACAAGGCAAACAGACCAGCCATTCATTATCTCAGTCCAGCAGTGAGGGGACACTTGTTCCCCCACATCCAGAGAATCGTACCTGGGAACCCTATGAGTGCAGTGGTGGTCTGTCCGACTTCATCTGAAGCTGAGGTGAGCTCTGAAAAATGAGAATCATAGGGTTGATAGAAGAAGAAAATTCTAGGAAGAAGTAGAGGATACTGAAGCAGAGAAAGAAGAGCTCCATTGAGGAGCAAGAAGCCGTGTGTGGATATCATCAGCTCTGTCTCACTATTATCTGAGCCCTCCACAGAAATGCAGGTTCTCGGGCCACACTCCAGCCCTGCTGACTCAGAATCTCAGATGTGACAGCTTCCTTCAGTGAGCTTTCTGATTTAGCAGGCTGTTGAGTGGACATTTTAACACAGTGATTTGAGAGCCTCTGGTCTAGAGTTGATCAGGAAAGGGTGACATAGGAAGGCCTGAAGGGGGACGGGGGACACCCCAAGAACTATGAACCACCTTAAGAACCTTATGCTACTCCCCAGAGGAAATGAGAGGTACCTCACTTTAGCACCTCGGTCATGATGGAGTATCCTCACCCCTTTTTATGGTCAACTTCTATGTAGAAAATGAACTAGAAGGGTCCAGATCAGAAGCAGGGACACCTGCCAGAGGATGCTGCAGAGGATAGGAACAATGTTCACTCCATCCAGGGACAAGGGTGGAGTCTGTGGAGGGGGAGAGTCGTGAACAGAAAGTTGAGAGATTTAGAAGGTACTATCTAGGTGCTTAGCATTCAAGGTGAGTGGCTATCAGTTTGTTTTGTGCAGTTATAACACAATGTCTGACACTGGGTGCTTAACATCAAGAATTGAGATTATTTCTTGCAGTTCTGGATACAGGGAAGAGCCAGGGCATGGACCCTGCATCTAAAGAATCCTTCTTCCTGTCCCATCTGATCGTGCAACTGGGAGGTTTGAGAGTAAGAGACCAAGGTGGCTTTTGTGACAATTCCTGTCAGGGCACAGGAGTCTACTCCTGTGATGATGTCATTAACCCCTTCATGAGAGCAGAGCACTTGTGACCTCATTGTGTCTTATCTTATCCTTCATCCTGTCACACTGTGACATTGGGGTTAACTTTCCAATGAGTAAACACTGGGGAACACACTCAAAGCAAAGGAGTGGTTGAGATGATCCATGCTCTAGCAGCATGGATGCCTGAGAGGATGGGGACTTCATAGAGTTCTGGCCCAGAGAAGAATCATGGGACCAAGTTCAAATTCAGATGTATTGGATTTTATGTCAGAATATTGTGTACACAGCTCTGGTTTCTATGGTTTCTCCTGACATCTGAAAAAAATAACATGTCTGTGCATAGGAATCCACGTGTGATGGTCCCTACTGAGAACCCAGGTGGAGAAGGAATGGATGACAGCCTGACCTTATTCAATCAGCAGAGACTACAGTCAGGTATGTGACAGGTTCAGTCTCAGACCATCATGGTTGTCAAATGAAGGGGCATCTGTGGGAGGAAGCCATCACTTCTTCTTTTGTTTATATATCTTTTTTTAAAAATTTAATACACAAGTACTATATTTACATCATTTCCAGCACTCAGTCTCCCTGCTTCAACAACTCCTATGTCCCATCAACAAACTCTGTCTCAAATTCATGAGCTGTTCTTTAATATTATTGTTAAATACATGTAAATTTACATACATGTATATATATATATATATATATATATATATATATATATATATATAACCTGACATTTACAGTTGGTCATATGTTCCATGTTGACCACTTGGACTGATTGCCTATTAGGAATCTATTCTTGGAGAATACTGATTTTATCCCTCTCCTACTAGTTATTAATTGCTTATACGTTTTCATTAAGGAGTGGGGCATTATGAAATCTCTCCCATCAACATTCGCTTATCAACTAGTGTTGTCATTGTGACTATCTTGCTAAGAGAAAGATATTGTTGAGATTTCATTGGCACAATGTCCCTGTTTTATACAAAAACATTATCTTCCACAGATGTTCTTGAAGTGGTCATCATTTCTATCCCCCTGTCTCTGACATGGAACTGTACAGGCTCTCCAATAAGAGTGCCACCCATGTAAGGCATTCCACATCTAGAACTTAGAAGGAATACTGCTTCCTTCTCTCCCTGCCTTGGTGGGGGGGCTGCTGACGACCTTTTCTCAAGTCTGTGACTTACATCCAGCTCTATCCCAAGACTCTGTGTCTCATTCCTAGATCATGTGGCCTGGGACTCCTCTCCCTATTCCTGCTCATCTATATTTTGAGCTACATTCTTTTCTCTCTTTTTTTTTTTAACATACTCACTTGAGACATGCTAGGAAAATCAATATGTATAGACAGTAAGAAAGAAAAAACTGCAGCTGGCATGTAGGCAGGTATTATGGTGGGATAGTTGCTTAAGAAGCACAGTGGAAAGACAATAAAATAAAATGCTTATATATATATATATATATGTATATATATATACATATATATATAAATTAAAAGTATGCAGGAAGGCTCATGAACAGTGGTGAAAACTATGGGCATACTTCTTACTAAGACCTAGGCTGGAAAACCTGGAAAGTGTTCACTTATGTTCCAACACTGGGGAAAGCTGTGGAGATGGGCCTAACGACATGGAGTGACCCCAGTCTGGCATCTTCTAGAGGACTGGTGTTCATAATTTGCACCACCATTGACCCTTCCATCCATATTCTCCTGCCTCTCCAGAACACAAACACATGGAAGCACTGGGGACTGAAGATGACTTCTGGGGTCCTACAGGACCTGTGGCTACAGAGGTGATTGACAGAGAAAGGAACCTGTACAGGTGAGTGAGCTCAGCCTGGAAAAGGTGACTTTCCCCAGCACACTCTCCACACATTTTTTTACCTAGTTTCTACTGTGTCCTCTCCTCCCCTCACTAATGTAGAAGGCAAGGCCAGGATGGAAATAAGAAGTTTGAGCTGTTGTATAAATGGGTATCTTTTTCATAATTTTTTTCTGAGTGTGCAAAACGGGAGAGCACAAGAACTTCCCTGTTCAATTACTCAGTTCCAGCAACCATTTTTCCAAGTTTGTTTCCACTACTCACATTCCCCCTTTGTCATCACTGTCACAGTAGTGTGAGCCCAGGACATGAGATTTTGCACACAAACATTTCCCTGTCCCTATGCCTCCCTTTTAGTTAAAACAGGACCTCATCTTCCATGATCAGCACACCATTACCATATCAACAGAGCTGGCCTGAATCTTCCATTCCATCTAAACATCTGTACTCAACTTTGCTCATTATCTGAAATGTGTACTTTCTGCTGGTTGTTTTAATCATGGTGTAAGCAGCATCCCTGCCATGATTATATTGAGTTTCTTCTGTCTCTTATATTTCCCCCAAATCCCTGTAGTCTCTGTATTCCTGCTTACTAACAACCACTGTGTGCCAAGAACCCGCTAGGAGTTGAGAACATGAGGATGTGCACTGCAGCCCTGACCTCTGAGAATTATAGTCTCATGAGTGATGAGTGACTATGTCCACAGTCATGGTATCCAACATAACCTGGATCCTCCTCCAGCACTGTCACAGTCACTGTCTCAGCTGGAGAAACTGTCACTTTAACTTCCTCCCACAGAAGATCTTGATGAAGCATTGTTTCAGGGCCAAGGATTTACCATGAATAATTGCAGATAGACTCTTATTTTAGGGAAATATATCCTTAAGGAATATAAACACTAAAAAATGGAGGAAGGTGTACCTTAGGGGTAGAGGCCTTGCCTAGTGTGCACAAGGTCCTACATTGAGCCCCAGAACTCACACACACACACACACACACGCACACGCACACACACACGCACACACACACACACACACACGCACACACACACACACATGCACACACACGCACACACACACACATACACACACACACGCACACACACACACACACACGCGCGCACACAGACGGATGCACACACACACACACACACACACAGACGGATGCACACATCCCTATTTCATCACAATCATCATCATCAAAGGAATAGCTAACTTCTCCAGGTGTGTGTCACATGTGGGTTTACTCTAGAACACTCAGTACTCTCAGGTCTAGAAGACGGTGTTGTCATTACCCCTGTGTGCAGATGAAGAAACAGATTTGGGGGTTAAATGACTTATTTAGTCAGGGATCCACCTACAGACCACAGAGGAAACAGAACTCAGAGCCATTTGGCTTAAGTCTGTTGTGTCCCCAACCCTGCACCTGTTCTGCATCCAGCAGGTGAACAGAGCTGGTGTTCACTGGTGTCTGCCTCTCCCTCTTCTAGAGTTCAGTTCCCTGTGGCTGGTTCCTACCACTGTCCCAACATAGGACTCCACTTTGTGGTGACGAGGGCAGTGACCATCGAGATTGAATTCTGTGCCTGGAGCCAATACCTGGACCAGACTCCCTTTCAGGACAGTCACATGGTGGCTGGGCCTCTGTTTAACATCAAGGCTGAGCAGGGAGCTGTGGCTGCTGTGTACCTCCCTCACTTTGTGAATCTCAAAGGTAACCAAGGGAAGGCCAGGGGGTAGGGTGGAAGCCAGGTGGTGATGGTGCATGGCTTTGATCCATGCATTCAGGAGGTAGAAACAGGCAGATCTGTGTGAAGTCGAGTCCAGTTTGGTCTGCAAAGTGAGTTCCAGGACAGCCAGGGCTACAGAGAAAAAACCCTGTTTCAAAAAAAGGAGTAGGGTGGTGGAAATGGATGAGTTGACAGGTCATATAGAACAGTGCAGGGTGGTGGGTAATGAGGAAAGGTCCATGACTTCCTTAGCAGGGCAGAGCAGGTTGTGGAGGTGGACACTGAGGTGTTTTGTCATCCCTTCTTCTATGATGTATCTTCTTTGAAGTACATGTCTCCAAGCCTTATACTTTATTCTATGTTAACTAAAGGAGACCCTGGGTGGAAAGTGATGTTCGCAGTAGCTGTATTAACTGGTCATTAATAAGTGCTCCATACACAGCATATCTCACAAGACTCCAGCAGGAAACAGAGAATAAAACAAAGTGAAGAGATTGTTAGAAAGGAAAATAACAAAGATCATTTGGTACCCAAGGTCTATCAACACTCCACTACATTGCTGCAGGCAGAAAATGATGTCTTCAGATTTCATTTGAGAACCGGAGCCATAGAATAATGGTGTCCAAAGGAAAGAGGGGGTCTCATAAACTGTCCCAACCTCAGTTATCACCAAAGATTCCTTCTGAAGATATTTTAATAAATATAAGATTTCCCGTGAAAGATCTCATGATGGAAGCCATTACTACAGCTCTTTGGAGGCTGAGACAAAAGAATTTGGAATGCAGGAGCAGGTTAGACTACACAGCCAGACTCTGCTTGAGAAAGAAAAAAACAACATCAAGGAACCTGGCATTGCACAAGTGGCTACTGAGGTCAGTTATTTCTTTGGCTACAAGGAGCACAGGAATAAACCCACCATAGACCCCAGGAGAATCCAGCTCACAGCAGAAGATGTTCTTGTTATAAAGGTGATGAGAGCCACAAGAGGGGAGACCCAACAGCTAAAGAAGAATTGAAAAGTAGAACAGAAACACAGGCTGCTCCAGCCAATTGGAGAACAATGACTAGAAAACACGTTAAGCATCCCCAGGTTAAAGATGTTCATAGTTAACAGCAAGCCCACAGGAAGAAAAAAAGATGAAGAAATCAAGCAGGAATAAGTTGAAAACCTCAAAAACAAATAAAAATAGCAGTGACATGCACACACACAGAAGGTCCTGAGCTCCTGAACCTGACGGGGAGCACTGCTACGTGGATGGGGCCTCCCTAATATGTCCGTGGCCAATCCAGCAGCTCCACATCGAGATCCTCGTCCCCCCCCCCCCAATACTTGCCACACTCTCCACTCAAGCTTCTTCCCTGCAGACCACCGTCTTTTCTGTTTCCTACCCCCTCTCTCAGATCAGACTATTTCCCCACTGGATACTGAAAGGGAATGATTCGTTACAGTGTATGGAAGGCACAATACATGTGAGAAGGACAGTCCCAGGGCCATGTGGTGGCACATACTGTTAATATCAGAATTTCCAAGGTTAAGGCAGGAGAATATGACTTATATCTACAAATATGCAGTAAGTCCCTGTATCTAGAACTCAAAATGAGAAAAGAAATGAAAGAATTTGGTAAGTCAGCTTCTTGGTTAAAAAAAAAAAAAAAAACTTCTGGTATTAGCAATGAAAATTGCAGCACCCCACATTACCAACAAGTTCTGGGAGGTCCTGATTAGCATTCACTCTATGAAAAGTTCTAAGTTATTAAAACATTTTAAATGCCATATTTTGAAGGTCTCTGAAAGATTTGAAGAATATATATCTCTATATATCTAGAAAACCTAATTAACATAACTACAAGCTTGACTATTATAGATGACTCTCTATTAACCTATTTTTAATTATACATTACATTTGAAATAAGCTGCAAAAACACAATACCTTAATCAAGAGCAGAAATACATATACATGGTATAACAAAATCAACCAAGATCCGTACCAATGCAAATTATTCATACCCCCTTTAAATGTAAACAAACATTTATAAACAATATTTGTGAATATGGACATAGTTTACAACAGCCCTAAGAAGGGAAGTTGGAGAGGTACAGCATCTCCCCAAATTTCGTCAAAATGGCAAAGTACAAAGCATGAGTAAGTGCCAGACGCTAGTACTTGGACTGAATATGACTTGGGGACAGCCAGAATTTCAAGACCCCCAACAGGCACACAGGAGACATTGTAGTGCTAGCAGCTCCATCTGATGCTGTTACCTAGCATCACTGATTGAATTTCCAAGCTACACCACTTCCTGGAGCACCAAGGTCATGGTCTCATTCTTAGCTGTTTATTAACTCCAAGGATTTCACCCAAGGAAATAGAAATGTTCTCTGCTAAACAATACATATTGCAACACTGTTTGCAATGGTGCAAGTTGAAGCAGACTCAGTGCTGAAAGGACAGGCAAATGGTGGATGGCAGATTGCTGCCTCCATTAGCAGGGGTCACAAAAGTTTACAAGTGACATTCAACATCGTGATTCTGCCCAGTGTCAACTTGGCACACAGGCACATCACTTTAAATCCTAACTTTCTGCCTCACGCCTCTGAAAATTTGGTTGTCTCTCATAATGCAAAGTACAATCCAATTTCAAGGGTCCGTGGGTAAAAACAAATCCATAAAGACCACCTCTTATCTGAGATTCAAGGCAATGTCTTCACTATGAGCTCCGATAAAATACAAAAGAATTTGCATACTCTCAACATACAATGACACAGAATAGACATCGTCATGCCAAAATAGAAGAAACAGGGCACACCAAAGAATTATCAGACCACAGCAACATAAACTCTTCAGCATAAACACCTAATCCTGCAACTTCATATCCAGCTGTGGAGCTCATGATGTCATTCACTGGTCTCCAAAGGACAAAGGTAGCTCCACCCCTGCAGTTCTATCACATGAAGCACACATAGCCTCTCCTTAGACCATCTCTCTACTCCTTGTCTAAAACTTTCTTAAGCAGAAATAATATGTGGTTCTGGCTTCTACAACATCCACGGATTTCCATTCCACCTTAGGCTTCATTTTCAAAGGTCCATAGAATGAGCTCTCAGGATCCTTGGAGGTTCTTCAACTCAGGCACATTGTCTGGCCTCACTGCTATCTGAAACTGTGCAGCATTGAAGAAGGACACTTAAAAGAAATCCCACACTAGCTCAGAATTGAGAATAATAATGGTTATTTATTTAGGGGTAGACTCACAAATCAGAATCCTCTGCTGGAACAGAGAACAGGAACCGAATCCTGCAGCCAGAAAAGAGGCCAGATGCTTGTTTTACATTGGCATAAATAGTATAAGAGGCCATGCCCAAGTGGGCAGGTATCATAAAGGGTACTGGCTGTAGGATTTCCTGAAGCACAACATGACTCAGTGACCAATCAATCTAGCATCTTTCATGCCTAAAAACTATAGGGAAGACACTACCAAGTTCTGCTGGCAGCTTGAGGTGTGTTTACCCTGGCCCATAGCTGAATAATGTGCTGACCATGGGGAAACACTTTGTTGGGCATTTGCACTTGTGGAACAGGGAACATGATTACTTAATGCTTTCCGCTTTCAAATGAATTTTGTTCTTCACAAGGTGAGCCCATGAAGAGTGAGATTTTACCCTCAGGATACCTTTTCTATTGTCAGTGTGCTTTCTCTCCAGTGATGCTGATCTCTAATATTTACAACTGATTTTTCTTTTTTAAATCAGGGTCAATTTTTTCTGCCTTGGAATTTTTCCTGCCAAATTAGTCTTTTACATTTAAATTCAGCTTTACTCACTTTCAGGGCATTTACACACCGAAACTAGATTCTTGGCCAAACTGTCCCATGAATGGCACCTTTTACAGTTCTCAATGGAACTCTCTCTGAAAGTGTCGTGGACTGGCCTCCACCCCCTCTCTCAGCATTCTTGTCTTCCCTGCTTCCAAAAGAATGTACCCATAAGCTCTGCTTTCAGCATAGAAGGGCTTTCCTAGTCCTAAGGACCAAACTCTTCCACATTCCAGCCACAAAACACTTCCAAATGCCTAAGAACCATGTGACCAGGTTCATTACAGCAATGACCCAACTCCTGGTATCAATTGT
Source organism: Arvicola amphibius (assembly GCF_903992535.2). Classification (NCBI taxonomy): domain Eukaryota; kingdom Metazoa; phylum Chordata; class Mammalia; order Rodentia; family Cricetidae; genus Arvicola; species Arvicola amphibius. The sequence continues at coordinate 49,649,800 of NC_052050.1, forward strand.
CTATCCAAGTTTACAAATTATCAAAGTCTTGCAGCTCAGACAAAATACCTAACTAAAGAAACTCGAAGGAAAGATTTGTTTGGCACACACTTTGAAGAATAGTTCATCACGGCATGGAGATCTGAGAACATTGAGCCTAAAATGCCTGATAAATTGTGTCAACAGAGGGAACAGAACCCACTAAATGCTTGTACTCATATGACCATCTCCATTTTACACAACCCTGGATCCTAGTCCATGGATCCCACAGTGGTTAGGTCCTTCCAAATCTTTAACCCAATCAAGATAATTTCTTTCTATCATGCCCTGAGGCCTATATCCAAAGAGATTCTAGATTTCATCAAGCTCATATTTGACACTAACAATTCCATGGATGCATCCACTTGTCTTCAGTGAACAAAATTAGGTACCCTGGTCTCTTTCATGACAGCAAACTCAATGCTGCAACAAGTACATTAGTGGACACTACACTCCAAAGACACTGAGGTTGGTGATGGCAGTGCCTCAGGGAACCTAATGGATGCTCAGTCTCTAACAATGGCCTCTGAGGCTGTGTTCTTTGTAGGATCCATGGATGAGACCATCAAGAATTTCTACTGTACTGTGAATACTCCTCCAGCAGCAAGACAGGTCAAAGCCAAGGCTGCTCCAATGAGTTGTAATCTGCAGGCGTCACTACTAGTAGCACATCACAGTCACCTCACAGCATGGTGAACCAATAGCATGGAAATGTTTTATTAATCTGCTATGTTCTCACTGGGAATTAATTAATAAAAGTTAAGATTTTTTTTGTTCATGTTTTTCAGTTAAACAATAACTAAAAGCTAAAATTACATCATGACCAAAGCAACTTATAGAAGAAAGGTTTGGGAATGGTTAGAGTTTCAGGGGTAAGAGTCCATGACCATCATGGCAGAGAGCATGGCAAGAGCAGGCAGACATAGCACTGGAGCAGAGCTGAGAGCTCACATCATTATTGATGAGGAGGAGAGAGAGAAATGAAACTGAAACAGAGTGAGTTTCTTTTTTAAAAAAAATTTAAAAAAAGAAAAGGAAAAGAAAAAACATTAAAACCCACTCCAGTGACACATTCCCCACTCCTTCTCAAGCAGCTCCAGCAAATACAGCCGCCCATTCTCGTTCTAAGCACCGCCGTCATTCTAAACCCCAGTGGGCTCTTTTTCCAGCCAAACATGGTTCAGTAGAAACACTAAATTCACATCATTGAATCTGTTCTTTCACAGAGGGAGAGGTGGACACCTCCTGGTTCTGTGTGGCCCACTTTCAAAAACATGGGATGATCCTAGAAGAGCCAGCCAGAGTGGAGCAGTGCTACACAGTCTTGGAAAACCCAAGCTTCTCCCCAATGGGAGTTCTACTGAGAAAGATCCCTGCTGTCAGGAACTTCATCCCTATCACTTCCAACACATTGATCTACTATCACCTCAATGTCAATGATGTCACACTTCACCTCTACCTAATTCCCAATGACTGCACCATTCAAAAGGTAACATTGAGGACCAGAAGTGTAGGGCTAGGTTGGGCTGACAGAAAACTTGAAATGTTGGAATCCCCTTGGAGAGATTCTCCACTTGGGGATACAGTTCTATAAGGGGAGCTCTGGTGTTTATGAGTCTGCAGTCATTTTATGAGTCTGCCTCCTCATAACAGAGGTTCATCAACTGCCTTTAACACACATTTATCTCTGCACAGCCTTCTATGGCCTCTTTCCACCCATCAGAAGAATGGAAATTCTCCATATCTAACATGTAGCCAACTCCCTTCTTCTCTGTCAGGGACACAGTTCCCACAATGAACCTGACAGAGGCCAATAATTAACAGTCTGTATGACAGAATACAAGTCAGAAGGGTTCCCTGGAGGTGACATCACCCCATCACAAAAAAATGTACTGATCAACCAACTCACCTTATTCAGACCAGTTAGCTGTTGTAGTTTAGAAATCTAGTCAAATCACTGTCTGCAATGTTTCCTAGGCCATTGATGAAGAAGAAATGAGGTTTCAGTTTTTTCGAATACACAAGCCACCCCCAGTAGACTCTCTTTACATTGGCTCGCGGTACATAGTCTCTGCTTCCAAGAAGCTGGAAATCATTCCAAAGGTGAGCATCCAGGTGTTTGCTACTCTACAGGATCAGATGCCAGATTTGGGGCAGGTTACAAGGATTTACGGCAAACTGAGATTGGGGAGAAATGATTTGAGCTTTGGGATGAGCAAGAAAGCTTCCAAGTTAAGTGGAAAACAATTTAACGGATCACACAGAAGATCTGGTAAACCAAGGAATTGGTTTGTATATGGCACAGAGAAGGGCACAGCCTACCGTGCAGCAGGTCCTGGCTTGAGAAGTGTGAGCAGGACTTTCAGGATGAGCTCTCACTTGTTATGGTTTGAATCTGAAAGGTCTCCTATAGATGTAAATGTGAAACACTTGACCCCCAGTTACTGCTAGTGTTTGGGGAGTTGTGAAACAAATATGTGAGACCTGGCCATCAGAAGTAGACCACTAGTGGAAGGCCGTGAGGGTTATAGCCATACCCTGCTCCTCACCTCAGACTTGGATTCCTGATCCTGAAATAACAAGCTGTGCCACAAGCTCCTGCCACAAATAACAGAGCTCCAGTTTACATGTGTTCCCCATCATGAAACTAAACAACATAAGCCCTCCCTTAAGTTGTTTCCTGCTGTGTTTTTGTCAGAGTGATGAGAAAAGGAATAGAATGTGGGTCCCAGCTGGGCCCATTAGCATTCTCCATATCTTCTGTTGCTACATTCCTTCTATGTCCCCTTCCACCATGTTCCAGCCTTCTGAGTAAAGATGTGCATTCAACAGCTATGGGTTAACTCATTGCAAAAGACACTCAATGTCTAAGCCAGTGTTTACTGATGGAGGATTCTCATTGGCTAATAAACAAACTGCCTTGGCCAGCCGTTAGGTGGGTGGAGTAGACAGAACAGGAAGAAGGAAGTGAGGTAGATGGCTCAGTCAGATGCCACACCTCTCCTAAGTTAGGCAGACTGCCGTGCCTCTCCTCAGTGAGATGCGATGAAGCCAGCCACCAGGTCAGACGTGCTGAATCTTTCCCGGTAAGACACCATTCGTGGTGTTACAAAGATTATTAGATATGGGTTAGTCAAGATGTGAGTAAGAGGCTGAAAATAATGGGCCAGGCAGTATTTAAAAGAATACAATTTGTGTGTTGTTATTTCGGGGCATAAGCTAGCCGGTGGCTGGGAGCCGGGCAGGATGAAAAGCAGGCCTGCTCGCCTCTCACTACAGTCTACTATGGTGTGCAAGAATAAGAAAGTACAAGGGTGTGGAAAATGCTTGTTCTCTTGCGTAGAGGTTTCTAAAACAGAGTCTGTCTTCCCCCACCTCCTTCAGGAACTGGAGCTGTGCTACCGGAGCCCTGGGGAACCCCAGCTCTTCTCTGAGATCTATGTTGGCCACATGGGTTCAGATATTAAACTGCACATCAGAGACAAAAAGAATAGGAATCTCAAATGGGAAGCCTTGCTGAAACCAGGTAAAATTCATTTAGGTCCAGATACCCCATAGGTTGAAAAAGACAATGAGTGGGGAGGTGTGTTGTCATTAATTCTTGGTGTCATGAAATAGTCAGATTAGTTATGTGGCTCTTACTAGATACAAAACAGATGGTTCAGGTTAGAGTGAGAGCAAGGGGGAAAGGAGGAGCAGGAAAAGTTGAAGAGAAGATAACAGAAGAGGAGGGACAGAGGAGAGGAGGGGGCGAGAGTAGAGAAGGAGGAGTAGGAAGAGGCAGAAAGCCAGTGCAAGACATTCTATTCCAGGACGTGCCTCCAGTGGCCCAATTCCTCCAGCTGTGCACTCTCATGGTTTCCAGTACCATCCTCAGTGTTCATGCAATTATGAGTGCACTAGTGTGTGTGTTCATTCATCACAGCACAGTCCTCATGACAATTCCTGCTGCAGAACCAATCTTTCAACATATGATCATGGAGCATGTTACATCCAAACCACCACATAGCCTAAGCCCCGTTTTCTCAGTCCTGTATTGTGATTTCTACTCCCAGTGCCCTAGAAGTGACAGTTTTTGAGATGCACAAAGCATCTAGCAACAGTTCACATCTAAATATGAACAGTAAAAAGGAAGGGATATTTCCATGATGAGATTCTCAATCTTAAATCTACACATATTTTTAAAATCATTTTTGTCTTTTGATAATTTTATGTATGCATACAATGCATTCTAGGAAATCCACCCTAAACACCCCTTCTTATCTCCCTCCTACTCCTGCCAGCCCCTCTTCTTTTCTACAAATCACCTCCCCACATTCATTATTGCTTGTGTCTCACAGAGTTTAAGTAGGCTCATCTGTGTGCCTATGGGTTTTGAACTCTCCAGTAGGGAAACAAGTGAGTTCCCCAGTAGGTACAAATGGATTGTATACACCCTGTTCTCCCATAATCTATTATTTGTCAATAGTAAAGCAGTAAGTAGTACTGTCTCTGTGAGCTGCTTCCCCATGTCTAGGGCCCTACTTGTGTGGGTCCAGAGGCAGTAGGTGCAGGTGCTAAGAGTTCATGATGGCCATGGTCATGTCATGCTTATAAGAGAGCACAATCTCTTATCCATATGTCCTCCATATCTTCACAGCCCTTCCCCATATCTTCTGTGCCTGCATTCTTTCCAATTTCTCTTCCACGATGTTCCTAGAGCCTCTAGGGGCGATATAATTATCTACTAATAGGGATGAGTACTCAACCATCCCTTATTCTCAGTATCCTGCACAGCTGTAGGTATCTGCAGTCACCTCCATTCACAGCAAAGAGAGGCTTTTCTGGTGAAGACTGAAAGTAGCCTTTGTCTGTGGTATAAACATTGATATTTACAAGGGAATTGACACTATGTACCTTTATGTAGGCAGTAAATGTAGTTTTTCTCAAGGACCTAAGGCCTTCAAAGACCTGGGTTTGTTTGTTTTAATTTAAAATGCTAGGGGTGGATTCTATCCTGTGGAGTGGGCCTGAAGTGTAATCAGGTGGCTACTGGGTACTCACATCACAGTTATGCTACAATTGCAGCACGGGATCATCTGACTTGGCAGCATGGTTGCTGATGTCTTTTCTTCCTCAGCAGCCTGCTCAACATCATCGTACACTAAAAACTTAGCATCCAAAGGAAGCTTCCAACTCAGTTCCAGCTTGGATTCTCTCTATCATGTACCCAAAATGTGTGCTGTCTTCAGCAATAGGGTCTTGTCCACTATTTCTGATGGGGAACAAAGAAGAATGAATGCCCTTGTATTGTCGTGGGAACCCCCAGGGCCTCCATGGAGATATCCTATGGAGATATCCCACTCCTGGAACTGACTTTTGTTTGTGAAATTCACTGCTTCTAAGATCTCCCATTTGAATCATCATAGGGTGTCTAGTATTATAACACTTTAATGATTTTTGTATTGGGTTATAAATAATAGGTTTCATTGTGACATTTATACTGTCTTCATTAGTAACCCACTTCCTTATCTCCTCCATCTTCCAATCCTCTTGCTGTTTGAACATTTTGACCCACACAGTATTCTCTCTCTGCCCTCATTTTACCAATATGCTACTGATCGCATTTCCTAGCTCTTGTGAACAGAACTTCAATGAGCATGGCTATGAAAATGTCTCCATAGTAGAATATATATTCCTTTGAATATATTACCAGGAGTGATGTGGGTGGTTATGTAGGAGTTCGACTTCTAGATCTTAAGAAGTCTTCAGAGTGATTATCACAGTGGCTGCACTAGTTTACACTTCCACAGGCAGTGTGTTATAAACAGAGACTGCTGTTTTCTTTCTGAGCCATCCAAACCCAAATACTTAGACAAAAACTTTATTAATTACAACACTGTTTGGCAGGCAGCACCAGCATATTCCTAGCTAGTTGTTGCATCTTAACTCATTTCTATTATTTTATATTTTAGCACAAGGCTTGTGGTCTTTTTACCTCACATCTTGCTCCTTGGGAGGCTCAAAGCTGCTTCTTTATTAGCCAATGTTAATAAAACATATTCACAGCATACAGATGGGACTCCCACACCATCTCTCCTTTTCTGTCTCAATAAAAAGGAAGGTTTTAACTTTAACATAGTAAAATTACATTTAACAAAACAGGTATCACGCAAGAATTACAATTACAATATTTAGTCTTTTTGTATCGGGCAACATAAAGAAAATATTCTATTTTATCTTTGTGAGTCTAAAGCTTTATATCTAATTTATTTTTAATCATTAGAAAGGAAAACTAAAACTATAAATAAAACTATAACTCTAGGGCTGGAGAGATGGCTCAGAGGTTAAGAGCATTGCCTGTTCTTCCAAAGGTCCTGAGTTCAATTCCCAGCAACCCATGGTGGCTCACAACCATCTGTAATGGGGTTTGGTGCCCTCTTCTGGCCTGCAGGAATAAACACAGACAGAATATTGTAGACATAATAAATAAATAAATATTTTTTAAAAAACTATAACTCTAACAAAGAATCTAGAAGGATATACTATTACCTAAGCAAACAGGAAGTCCATTGTAAGCAACTTTCAAAACTCTAGAATTACAGAAATATCTCATTGCCTGGACAGTCACCCTAAGTTCTTCTATAATGTTGGGGAATTAATCTTCAGCCTACAGGCCCATAGTATCTGGCAAACTTTTCCATGAAGCAGGAAATTTGAAAGACTGTTTTGCCTATATTGGCAGTTTGTCAGTCACTTTTTTCTGTGTCCTCCATAATGTCTGGCAGACTCCTTCTTGAAACAGCAACCCTGAAGGACTGGCTCACCTTCTTTTGGCAAGTTCAGCAGTCACTTTTCTGTGAGTCCTCCATGTCCAGTTTATATAGAATACCATCAAGCAGTCCAGGAAAGAGCAGTTTTTTGCCCAAATGACTAGCCTTGTCATATTCAAGGCAAATTCCATAATGAATTTCTTCAATACCCATCAATTTCCTTGAAGTTTTCACTGTAGGAAAAAGTCTAAGTTCTTAAATTCTTCAAAATGTCACATTCTGTAGGTTTTTAAAGTGTTGAAGATTATCTATTTAACTGAAATATATCTCTGCATACCTAGAAAATCTAACATGACTATAAGTTTGATTATTATAAATGACTATCTATTAATCTGTAATTTTGAATTATACATTACATTTTTAAATGAGCAGTATAAACATTTTAAAAGGGACATAAATATACATAAAGCAAAATTGACCTATATTTGTATCAATTAACCAAAGTCCATACCAATGAAACATATTCATTTCTCTAACATATTCCCCCCGTCCCTTTTTTTTAGAAAGAGATTGACTGTGACCATTAACTACTTATAATCAACCCCCTTTTAATGAAAACAGTAATTTTTGGAATTTGGGCATTGTTTTCTCTAAACTGCTTCCTGTTGTTCATTGGGTGAAGTATTTTTAGGGTTCATGGAGACCTTTTGGAGACTCTTGTTCCATCAAACTACATTAGCCTGGAAGTAATCCACAGGTTCTCATCTTTTGTGAAAACAAAAGCAGAACTTCCTTTCTAAAGTAACATATCCTTAGACTAAAGTTTTCAAGTCAAGATACTTTTAAAAGATATATGTTGGTTTAGCTTAGCAGTCCCAGAATCAAATGTTTTTCAGCAGTTAACACAAGGCAAAAGAAAAAGAAAACAGACTCATGCATATAATACACTCTCTGTGTGTATTTTCCATCTTTATATGGCTTATTTTTTCTCTCTTACTTTTTAATATTTATTTTATTATCTTTACTCCTTTAATCTATGATTGTACCCTTTCTTCTCTCTCTCCTAAGGCCTCTATATTTATCCAACACTGTGACCCATTCAGAGGTCTGAACTTATCTTATTGTGTATCTGTAATCATTTTCTGATCAGAAGAAATTTTTAAATGCTAAGCAGGCCTGGCCAGGACTAACCATGTGACTTTGCCTGTTGACTCCACCCTGTCAAACTTGGAGGAGGTGTGTTCATGGCCTCTGTGAGTCATTCTCTCTATCCCTGCTCAGGGATGCAGAAGGTCTATTTTATCATTAAGCAACTTGTAACACTCTGCTCACAAACCCCATTTAAGTGCTCTGTAGCAGGACCTTCCAAAAGAGACAGAGCCATTCATGCTACCAACATGAACCAGGAAGTCATCTCTTAAAGAAGCTGTGCCTCTGCTTTCTGCCAGCAAACAGAGCATATCTGAAAAAAAAAAATGTGGCTACCAAAAAAACTCCAATTGACTCCCATTTTGTGAGCCTAGAAGCCCTTTCTTAAAGCTTTCTGAGGCTTTATGTGGATGTACGTGACTGAATATTAGGAGCCATTATGTAAGTGGAGACTGCAGTTTCATTTCCCAGTCACCCAGACCCGAAAAATCACACAAAACTATCATTAATTACAGCACTGTCTGACCAGCAGCTCAGGTATATTTGTAGCTAACTCTTACATTTTAAAGTAACTGATTTCTATTATTTTATATTTTACCACAAGGCTCTTGATTTGTTAACTCACATCTTGCTTCTTGGGTGGCTACAGGGCATCTGCCTGACTCTGCCTTTTTTCTTCCTGTATTCAATTTAGTTTTCCAACTGGCATTCTGCCCTGCCAAAGACCAAACAACTTTTTTTATTAACCAATGGTAATAAAACATATTCATACCATACAGAGGGAAATCCCACATCAGTTTATAGTGTTTCCCTGTCCCAAGTGAACTCCAGCATTTGTTAACATTTGTATCCTTGATACTGGACTTTCTCAAGGCATGAGAGTGAATCATAACAAATTTTAACCTGTATTTCCCTAATTTCTAAGTGTTTCCTAGACATGTGTGTTTCTTCCTTTGAGAATTCTGCTGCTACTCCTATGGCAAACCACAGAATTGTGCCATTTCCTTGTCATTTAGGTTTTTCTGATCCACATATATTCCTATTACTAATCTTCTGTCAGGTGTTATCTGGAAATAGCTCCTCCCATTCTTAACTGAATCTTCACTCAATTAAGTTTCCTTTGCTCTACAGAACTTTTTGAATGTCCTGACACACAATTTACCAAGTTTTGGTTTTACTTCCTGTGCTACCGAAATCTTATTCACACAATCCTGGCATACGCTACTGTGTTGAAATGTTCTGCCTATGTTTGCTCTATAAGTTTCAGGGTATTGGGGCCCAAATTAAGGTCTTTGATCATTTATAGTTAATTTTGTAAAGGTGTGGTCCAGGCATCTAGTTTAATTCTTCCATGCAGTGCTAAGTAGTTTTCCAGGACCACTTCTTTAACAGGCTGTCGTTTATACAAAGTATGTTTTGGGTTCTTTGTCAAAGTCCAGATAGCTATGGTTGTATGAACTTTTATCTATGTTCCTAATCTATTCTATTGATCTGCACATCTTTTTGTGCCAATACCATGCAGTTTTTACTACTAGGTCTCTAGTACTGGTTTGAAAGAAGGTGTGATGAAGATTATTACAAAATCATTTTTGTTCAGAATTACCTTGGAAATTCTATGTCTCTAGTGGTTCCACATGAATTTCAGCATTTTCCCGACTTTATTTGTGAAGAATGTACCTGCCATATTAATCAGGACTGCATTGAGTATGTAGTGTGCTTTCAATAGGGTGGCTATTTTCACAATATTAATTCTTCTAAACAATGAGTATGGGGGGAGGATGTCTTTTTATCTTCTAAAGCCGTTTTCAATTCTTCCTTTTATATGTATATATAAATTATATATTAATTTAATTTAAAATATATATTTATATAATTTATATACATATAAATATATATACCTCAAAATTTTCCTTATAGATTGCTTTCATTTATATTGTTAGGTTTCTGCCCCACAAGTGTGTATTTTTATTTATTTACTTGTTGGACAGTAATTTTTTTCATATTTTCAATCTCACATGAACAAGTGGAAACAAAATTGTTTAATTTTCTTTAGTGAAATAACAGTGCAGTCTTAGTTCAGCATCCACAATGCCAAAACCAATTCCCATTATCAGTACCTCTGGGGATGTCCAGCCCTTGACAGCTGTCAAACAGTCATGCTTCCTGCTTCTGAGCTGCTAGAAACAGGCTATATATGTGGTCAGAGAACAGGCTTTGCTCAGCCTCACCGTGAGTGAATCACAGGAGAACTGACCTGCCCCAGCATCAGCCAGTGTTCGAATCTCACTCCAGCATTTACTCTTCGGATGATCTTGGGAAATGACTTAACTCATTTGAGTCTGACCTTCCTCACCTGTAAACCAAAGATCAGAAGGAGTAACTCATAGGATGTTTGGAAAGTTTAAACACTGTTCATACACATGTCACAGTATGATTCTTAGCTGATGGGAGCAATGTTGCTATTTTTCTTCATTAAGCCAACATCTTCCTCATGATTTTGTTCTCTTCTTTGAGATTAGTTAAAATCTATTCTCTTCCATGAGGGAAAGTATTCAAATACTGGAAGATTATAATCATGCCTCTCTTATGTCCACAATCTCACATTTGGGTTTTTTAATTCATTGTCACTAAAATCACTATCTTCATTAGATGCTCCAGTTTATCTACAAGTCAGGATGCACCAAGATGGTCCAGATAGCATGGAGTGTAAGCAATATCATCCTTTTTCATATAAATGGATTCAGGGCTTCCAATACTACAAACTGGGTCCTTTGCTGACTTCCCTAAACTGTTAGAGCACAGTGAACTTAGAATCTTCTCAAACACTTGGGATTATTCATGAGCTGAAATTTACTAACTCCCTTCACTGAGTGTGAAAATTCATTCACTATTTCCTGGTGTGCGGTCTCACATCATCTTGAATCTGCCATCAAATCAGGAACACATATTTGGAGCATGTAAGTGTACAAGGTCAAACAAAGACAAGAAAATAGTTTTGTACACAGAAACAAATGTCAAATGTTTTAAACCACTAAGGAACTTCATAAATTCTGCACCGGAAATATAATCTAGAATAAAATTGAGGCTGTGATCCTGTGGGAGAAATGTCTGTTGCCATTGTTGTCTTCTCTTGCAATGATGACAGTTCTGGTTTCACGAGTCCTTGTGTAAGGAAATGTTCACCTTCCAAATAATGTCAGAATTTCTTTAGTTCATTCTCAAAATCACAGGCATGGTTGGGAGTTGCACAAGCTGCACTGACTGTTGGTGACAGGCATCATTATTGATGATCATCTCTCCTTTCTTCCAGGAGACCTCAGGCCTACACAGCCCATGATCCTTACATCCCCCGAAGGTCAGTAACACTTATACAAGGCCAGAGAAGCCAATAGTATTGCACAGGTAGATCATCTGATCCTTGAGAGAAGGTCAGTGAGAAAGGAGGGAGCCTCATTTTGCAAACCTTACCAGGACAGGTAGGCCATGTACCTGCCCCAGGGCAGAGTTTCTCTCATGCCTCTTGGCTTCCCATGTTGAAAATAACCCCACCCTAGAGCATGAATAATAAATACCCAGAGACAGATATTGGGGTTCAACCTGAAAATCAGAAAAGCAAAGCAGCATGTTACTGGCTCTTATCTCTACCTCAGATTGAAATGGGGTGAGATCCTGTATCCACAAACTCCACAACCCACACTTCATAATACACTGAGTTCCTGTCTCTTCCCCCTTATATTCCTCTCTCTACCCAGCTATATTACTCCTGTCTCCACCTCCCTAGTGCTGGGATTAGAAAAAGTTATCCCAAGTGCTGGGATCACCTTAGTGTGTGCTCTATTTCTCTTTTAGACAGATTTAATCTTGTGTAGCCCAGGCTGGCCTTGAACTAACAGAGATCCCTCTGCCTCTGTCTCCCAAGTACTGCGATTAAAGGTGTGCAACCATTCCCTTCCCTGTATGGCTGACTAGTATGACTGCTTTGCTCTCTGACCTTTAGGCAAGCTTTGTTTATTAAGAAACAAATAATACATCACTATACTACCCACTCCCAACCTGAACACCTTACCATAAACCCTTCCTTCTAGTTAGGGAGAGTGTCAGACTAATAACTGTCCTCAGGAAGGATACAGCTTCTCTCTCATGACTTCCCAGAGGAGGAAGGGGACCAGAGGTGCAGGGTGCAGATGAAATATGTTAAAAAAATAAAACAAGAACGGAGCAGACAGTGGAAGAGTCCATGGAGGACCCTTTCTATGCTCAGGGTCAGTCTTCACCCTTAGATGCTTCTGCCTTGCCACACTTTGTGGACCAGCATCGGGAGCAGCTGGTGGCCCGAGTGACATCAGTGGACCCTCTCTTGGACAAGCTGCTTGGTCCGGTGCTGAGGGAAGAGGAGTATGAGGCAGTGCGGGCTGAAGCCACCAACCAAGACAAGATGCGGAAGCTCTTCAGCTTCAGCCGGTCCTGGGGCTTGGACAGCAAAGAACAAGTCTATCAAGCTCTAAAGAAAACACATCCTCACCTCATCATGGACCTTTTTGAGAGGTCAGGTGGTGGCCCTGTGGGATCCTGACATCTTAGTGGCTGAGGGGTGAGCATTCTTCTTTGAGTCCTGGCTCTGCCTGACCTTCCTTTGCCCCACCCCTCCCCCAGTTTCTCCATCTATAAAGCAGTGGCCATCTGATGTGCCTTTCTGATGACAACGTTTCCAGGACACCTCTTGGGGACCCAAATGTCCCCTCTTGGCCTTCCCCATCCTGTTCATGTGGGATGTGCATCTCAGGAAACTTCCAGTGGAGCCAGCAAGTCTATTCAGCCTTGTCCAGCTGGCTTTCATGGCCTGAGTGGCCATCTCAAAACCACCTGACCCACCATGACACAAGCAGAACTGGGAGCTTGGGGATGGAGACAATGAGATGGTGTTTTCCCTGGAAAGTGAATTCTTATGAATATGAAAAGAAGAATATTTCCCACCCTCAGTTTCTGTTGTCTTTATTGATTCTATTTCTATTTTCCGGTCTTGAACAACTTATTCATTTACTTCCTTTGTTCTTTGTGTTATTTAAATGTTTTAAGGGATTTATTCATTTCCTCACACTATTTGGGTTCTCCTGGATTTCTTTAAGGGATTTATTAATTTAATCTCTGAGGACCTCTATCATCTTCATACAAACTTTTAAGATCTTTTTCTTGTGCTTTAACTATGTTGGAATAGTCAGGACCTGCTGTGGTGGATAGGTGGGCTCTTGTGGAGATATATTTGCCTGGATGTTATTGATTGTATTTTTATACGATCATCTAGGCATCTGGAATTGGAATGATTAAAGGTCTAAGTACTGGTATCTGGATTTGTTATGGTTTGGGTGGGTGTCTGTACCTTGGTTGCTGTTTCTTCTGATTATAGGAGAGTGTGGTAGCTGTTTGCTGCCTGGTAGGAAATTTTATGCACCTAATATGTGTGGTCAGTGAGGTTTCCCAGTAAAACATATTTTTCATTGACAGCTGACTCTTAGGAATGGGGCTAGGCTAAGAGTCTGAAGGAGTTCACAGGAGGGAGGAGATCAGAGTGTTCAACAAGGACCTGCTTCTTTAGTCTCCTATGAGACTAAATGAGAGGAGCCACAGTGAAAAGAGGTCACTCACAAGTCGGCTATAGCACTGGGGGTGAGACTGGATTGGATCTAGAGGGAGAGAAGGAGAAAGGAAAATCTATACACAGCCTACCTGCTTCCCTGGCAGGAGTAGCCTGTGGGTTATCAGGAGGTGTCTGCTGGAATTGGGGGTTGGGATAAAGCAACAAGTGGGGTAGGGAGGCTGGGAGGGGAAAGTCTGTGGGATCCACAGGAGATGGTGGCAGAGGAGGAAGGAAGGCTGAAAAACAGGTGCTCTGTTGCAGAGATAGTGATGAGACTGGGGTATTGGGTTTGGGGGAGAGGAGGAGTGGCGAAGGTCCTCAGTCCGCTTACCTGTTTCCCTGACTACACAGCTGGTGTGATCACAGGAATGAATGTCAGCTGGTTTGGAGGCTGAGCTCCTGGGATGAGTTGGGGGAAGGAAGGTTGGAGCAGAGGATCTTTGAGATTTGAAGGGAGTGGCATCAGAGGGGAAAGGAGACCACAACAGGTGTTCTTTTTAGTTGGAGATGAGGTTGGGATACTGGGAGCTGAGGAGGAGAGGAGACCTGCAGTCAGCCTAGCACAAAGGGATATGCCTTTTGTTCTTAAAAACTTGTGAGGACAGCTGCCAGCCCAGCAGGCTGGCTTAGCTGCGCTAAGACTCACGGAACACGTGTGACCAAGGCGGCGGGTGAACAGGCGGTGCGGCGGTGGGTTAACAGCACAGACACAGAAAATAGACATAAAGCTTTATTAAAGGAGAGAGAGAGGGAGAGAAAGAGAGAGAGAGAGAGGGAGAGAGAGAGAGAGAGAGAGAGAGAGACAGAGACAGACAGAGAAGGAGGAGAGATAGGCGCATGTGCACACGCAAAAGGGGACAGTAAGAAGAGAGAGAGGGAAAAGATACAGGATGACTCCGAGAGACCAGAGGTCGCTGGGAGTGGGCATGGAAAGGGGTGGGGACCAAGAGAATAACAGTGCCTTCTTCTCTAAACATCATGGAATTTTCCCAAAATTGATGATATACTCAGACACAAAGCAAGACTCAACAGATACAAGAAAACTGAAATAATGTCTTGCATCCCGTCAGATCATCATGAATTACAGCTGGATCAACAACAACAGAAAGCATACAAACTCATGGAAGCTGAAAAACTATCTTTTCATTAAAAAAACTAGATCAAGACAGAAATAAAGAAAGAAATTAAAGGCTTTCTAGAACTTAATGAAAATGAATACACGATATACCCAAATTTATGGGACACAATGAAAACAGAGCTAAGAGGCAAGTTCATAGTGCTAAGTGAATACATTAAAAACTACAGAGCTCTAATTCTAGCAACTTCACAACACACCTGAAAGCTCTAGGACAGCGAAAAAAGAATTCGTCACACTCAAGAGGAGTAGATTGCAAGAAATAATCAAACTCAGTATTGAAATCAGTAAAATAGAAAGAAATTTTTTTAAAAAATCAATAAAATGTAGACAGATTTTTCTTTGGGCTGCAAGTTCACAAAAAATGAGGCAGAAGTTTATTATTAATTATGAAAGCTTTTCCCTAGCTTAGGCTGGTAGTACTTATGAAAGTTAAATCAAGGTCAGATAAGCAATTTGCACAGACATATACCCCCTAGTGAAATTGAGGTAGTCACTGAGTTTTCCAAACAAAAATAGACCAGAACCAGACATTTTAGTGCAGATTTCTACCAGCCTTTCCAAGAAGACCTAATACTCCTCAAATTTTTGCACAAAATAGGAACAGAATTAGCGTTGCCATGCTCATTTTATAAGACCACAGTCACCATGATACTCAAATGCAAACAAGATTCGGCCAAGAAAGAACTGCAGTCCAATTTCCCTAATGAACATAAATGCAAAAATACTTGTAAAATATTTGGAGTTTAGGCCTGGTGGACCCCAGAAGCCAAGCACGGGTCTACTCTAGGTCTCTAGACTTGGGGCAGAAAGAATTTCACTGCCCTCTGGTACTAAGTAGTCAGGCACCATTAGAATTTTTGTCAGCAGAGTCCTGCCTAGCACCATAACAGACTGTGCCAGACAATAAGACCCACGAGCAGGTCAAAGGGGGACTGCCCAGGACTCTGAGGAGGAAAGATGGTCCTGTCCTGAGCCAAGATGGCTGAGTATGAAGAAACCCATAGATGGCATGGGGCAAACAGCCACAATTATGGTATACAAATGTATGGTATGGCATGGCATGGTATGGTATGGTATGGTATGGTATGGTATGGTATGGTATGGTATGGTATGGGAAAAAGAAAAGACAGAACGGTTCATGTCCTGTGGACAGAGGCAGATCTGAAGAGGAGAAAGCAGTGAGGAGCAGGCAGATGAGGGTGGCTTGATTGCCACCTAGGGCCATAGTGCTGTCTGGGCCTGGGCTGCTGCTGGGGCCCAGGTCTGGGTTCATGACCCTGATGCATTCAAGGTCTGTATTGATGTCTATGACTCCTGATACCAACAAAGGTCCAGAAGGTAGAGTTGGCACCACCCCTTACTGACTGCAACTCTGGGGAGAACTGGTCCTGCCCCTCATCCACTGAAGCACTCAGGAGAGTGGACCCTACACCTCCCCTGGGCAGCACAATAGAGCTGTCCCTGATGGGGTAAGTGTGGGAGAGCTGACCCTAAAAGCAGGAAAGTAGGAGAAATGGCCCCACCCCTTGCTCACCTCTGCAAAGGATGAACTAGCCAGGTCAATGCAGGAGAGCTCTCCCTGGTGGAGAGGATAAGAAGCAAGAGCTGGCTGGTAGACTGACTAATCCTGCAACTACCCAGGCCCAGAACCAGGATTTGGACTGGCCAATAACATCTAACTCATCTATGATCTGCTGGAGCAAGTGAAGGGGCTGGTATTGCAGACCCAAAGCTGGAGAATTTCCAAAACATAAGGCAACAACAGGCTGTCCAAGAGGAGTCCATTTGAGGGCCCAGCATCAAGAGTGTAGCAAAAACCAGAAACCCAGAACCAGATCAATGGCTCCTTGCAATAAACACTTGTAAATAAAGATCTATGAATAAACGGTTTACTGCATGACTCACTGTGTCACACTACAGCTATCATGACAAGATTGATTTTTTTCTTTTTTTTCCTCTAAATTTTATGTTATTTTGGGGGGAGAGGTTGCAAGGACAGAAAGCAGATACAAAGGGATGAGAAAATAAGTGGAACTGAGATGCCTGATGTGAAAGTCACAAAAAATAAATAATAAGAAAAAATACTTAATATGTTAGAAGAAACATTAAAAATGAATTTAAAGAATACTTGCATTTCAAATGCAAGACCGTGCCGAAAAGATCATCGGTGATTATCCAGTAGGCTTCATTCTAGAGTTGCAGGGATGGTTCAATATATGAAAATCAACAAACATAATCTGCCATATAAACAAACTTAAAGATGGTAAAGGAAAACACATGATAAGCTCATCATTTCATTAGATACAGAAAAGGCCTTTAATAAAATCCACCCCCCCTTCATGATGAAAGTCCTTGAGACATCACGGATACAAAGGACTTGTGTAACTATAATAACGGCAGTTTACAGAAAGTCCATAGCCAACATCAATTTAAATGGAAAGTCAAAGCAATTCCACTAAAACCAGGAACAAGAGAAGGTTATTTACTCTCTCCATACTTAGTCAAGATAGTATTTAAAGTCTTAGTTTGAGCAATAAGCTAAGGCTTATTGTTTATAAGATGTATAGGCTGAAGGAGATCAAGGGGATATAAATTGGAAAGGAAGTATTCAAAATATCTTTATTTGTAGATGATATGATAATATACATAACTGACCCTAAAAATTCCACTGGGAAACTTCTACATCTGATAAAACAATTTTATCAAAGTAGCTGGATAGCAAGTTAATTCACAACCGACACCACAAGTGACAAATGGACAGAAAAACAAATTAAGGAAATAACATCTTAGCCTCAAATAAAATAAAATATCTTGATGTAACTCTAACCAAGCAAAGGAAACAATTGTATGATGAAACTTCAGGTCTTTAAAGGAAGTAATTGAAGATATCAGAAGATGGAAAGATCTCCCACGTTCATGGATCAGTAGGATGAACATAGTAACACATGTAAACTCAAATGTTCTCCCATAGTACAATGCAAACATGAAGCACAGTTAATAAAATCTCAGAAACAGATATTGGGGTTCAGCTTGAAGACCAGAAAAGCAAAGCAGCCAACCACTAACTCTTACTGAACCTCAGTCTGAAAATGGTGATCCTGTCTCCAGGAAACCTCAGAATGAGACTGAGCCTAAAAACGGTCTCCTCCCATTTTATAATCCTCTCTAGTTCTCGAATTAAAGGTGTGCACCACTGGGATTAAAGGCACACACTGCCCAGTTTCTATTTCAACTAGTGTGGCTACTGGGATTAAAGGTGTGTGTTAACACTGCCTGGTCTGTAAGGCTGACCAGTAGGGCTGTTTTCCTCTCTGATCTTCAGGCAAGCTTTGTTTATTAAAAATATAAATGAAATACCACTACACAAATACATGTTAACTTGTTACTTACATGTTAAAAAACAAAAATAGAAAAATATTTAAATCTTTACAATTCATAATGAAGTTATCATGTTTCTATAAGAGCAGAAGGTCTTTCATGTACACCATGAAATCATGCTGTAATCACAGCACACGATAACCTCAACTATGAGCCAAGGTGTTTCAGAAGCATCATAGGGGTTGTGTGGTGTGTGGGTTCATGCAGTAGGAAGCACTCAGGCTGGGTGCTCAGAACCAGAGGTGTGAGGAAGTCACATGATGCAACATGGCACACACTGTAGAAACTCCTCAGATTCCGTGCACATTTGAATTAAGCTTGGCCATTTCATGTACACAAAATGTTTTTCTTGTCGAAATTTTGCAATTGCCACAGTGACTTTATCCCATACAGAGACGTGATTCACAGCTTAAGAATCTGATGTATGTCAGAGGTGCATGTCTTAAATCCAGTACTTGGAAGGTAAAAGCAGATGGATCTCTGTGACTTCAAGGCCAACCTCATCTACAAAGCAACTTCTAGGGCAGCTAGAACTGTTACACAAGGAAAGCCTGTGGAAGGGAAGGAAGGAAGGGAGGGAGGAAGGAAGGAAGGAAGGGAGGGAGGAAGGGAGGGAGGGAGGGAGAGAAGGAGGGAGAAAGGGAGGGAGAAAGGAAGGAAGGAAGGAAGGAAGGAAGGAAGGAAGGGAGGAAGGAAGGAAGGAAGGAAGGAAGGAAGGAAGGAAGGAAGGAAGGGGAACTGATGGTACAATTTTAAAATGAAGGGCAAACATAAGACTGTGATTAAGAGACTTGCTGCTATTGCATAGACTCAGAATTCTACTCCAAGCACCATAATCACACAGATACACATTCAAAGACACACATACACAAATGTACACACATTTACACACAAAGACAAACATATAAAAGAATGACAAATTGGGATTCCACTTCATTGCTCACCCATCTACCAAAGTAGGACTTAATGTTCATGACAGTATGTTTGCCGCAAGGGTAGGCCTTCCAGTTTCTTTACCCAGGCTGTCTGGATACTCTCTGCATCAGGTTTCTGAGCCCCTACTTCCCAGACTCATAACCAAAGCTGTTATCCTGTTAGCCTGGCTTCTCAGTGCCTCCCATCTTCTACTCTGGACTCCGCAGGTGTGCTAGCTCAGCCTGTGAGAATCTCTGAAACTCAACCTCTCGTTATCTCTCAGGGCACACTATTTTCCTTATTGTCATGCCTACCCTTCGTGTTGTCACAGGCAGGCAGCTTCTCCCAAGACTTCTTACACAGAACCCTCTAGGGTTTTATTAGACAAGAGATAGTTCCATGTTTTGACCTTCCTTCCCGCTACATTGACTTCATTGGAAATTTTGAAATAAAACTAAAAAGTTGGGTATTACAAGGGAACTCAAGGCTCATAAATGTATACAACAGATATAAAACCTTGGGTTTCTTTGTAAATAAGAGAAAATGCTAAAATGTCATGCTGTAGAATATTAGTTGAAGTTGTGCTACATTTATTTATGCTATGAAACATTTGTTTTAATGATTCAAAGATGTGCTGCGTTCTTTTAGGTTACATTTGTTTAACTCTGTGAAGCTGTGCTACTTTGCCTGTCTAAAACACCTGATTGGTCTAATAAAAAGCTGAATGGCCAATAGCTAGGCAGGAGAAAGGATAGGCATGGCTGGCAGGCAGAGAGCATAAATAGGAGGAGAAATCTGGGAAGAAAGGATCAAAGATCTAGGGGGAAAAAGGAGGAGAGGAGGACTCCAGGGGCTAGCCACCCAGTTACATAGCAAGTCATAGAGTAAGAAGTAAAGGAACATATACAGAAATAGAAAAAGGTAAAACCCAGAGGCAAAAGGTGGACGGAATAACTTAGTTTAAAAAAGCTGGTTGTTAGAAATAAAGCAAGCAAGGGCAGGACATAGAAGTAAGAATAAGCCTCCTCTAAACACTACAGAGAAACCCTATCTTGAAAAACAAACAAACAAACAAAAAAGAATAAGCCTCCATGTGATATATTTGGAAGCTAGCTAGTGGACTTCCTAAAGAACCATAAGAACAAAGAGTAAAAACAATCAACAACAATATCAATATCAATTTGTAAATATAAATTTAAGTCTGAGTTTATTAAAAGATCCATAACATTGAAATATATTTAGGTATACTAAATTTTATTTCATGAATTATTGGTATATAAAAAAAGAAGTTCACATCCTTTCTTCTGGCTGCTTGCTGGAACACAAGGTCACTGAGTACTCTAGGTAACCCAGGCCTTCTGCTGATGCAGTTACGTTGCTCTGAGAAACAGGTTATGACAGGACAGACTCTGTCTTCAGCAGCAAATCCACACTGACACAGTCCCCATACCTGAGGTCCTCAACTTGGCTCCTCCAAAGGACATGCCACCTGGTCAGTGGTCAAGTGTTTGATTGCTTCAATCACATACTGGTACATTCACGACCTTTTTTTTTTTTTACTGTAAAAATATATTAGTGACAAGTTTTTTGTGTCAATTGTCCAGCTGTGGCTTCCCTGTCAATAAAATGCCTTTGGCAGTGTGAACCAATACCAATAGTCACAACAGAGAGCAAAGGGCACCTGCTTCTTCACTGTTGAGTGGAGGGCTGGCTGCATTCTCCTGCCTGTCCTTTCTTACATTATAAAATTTTTTATTTAACATTTTGTGTCCTCCAGGAGAAACATTGCCAAATTAAAAACCACAATATTTGGCTCTTGACTCCTCAAATGTGTTTCTTTTTATTTTTCCAACATAATATTTGTATTGCTTATTTGGGAATTTCCATAATGCAGCCCAATCACACTGACTTCCCAGTCCCTGCATGAATATCCGCCCCACCCTTCCAACCTCTCCCACCAAAAACGAAGAAGAAAGAAAGGAAAGAAAGAAAGGGGAGGAAAGAGGAAGGAAGAAAAATTAAGGAAAGGAAAAAATATGAGTCACAGAAACCTCTATGTCCCTGTTTCAAAACTGTGAATCTGCAGTAATCAATATCACTGTGAAAGTAGCTTCCTTGCCCTTTACAGTCGGTGGGATCATGAATCATGGGCTACGACTTGGTTTCTGGAAATAGCACTGACTACGAACATCCACCTGGTCTACGGACTCAGTGCTTTCCAAGAACTTCCTCTTGATCTCCTGTGGGAGTGCAGACAACAGACAACAGGATGGCCCTCTGCTGAAGCACAGAGCACAAACACCATCACATTCTTTATCAGCAGCACAGGCCAAAGTTGTCAGCATGGTCCCTGGGGTAACATGGGCCATGAACACCACTATGGACCATAGTGACAGCCAGGCCCAAGGACATCAACATGGCCCCTGGGGTAACATGGGCCATGAACACCACTATGGACTGCAGTGACAACCAGGCCCAAGGACATCAACATGGCCCCTGGGGTAACATGGGCCATGAACACCACTATGGACCATAGTGACAGCCAGGCCCAAGGACATCAACATGGCCTCTGGTAACAGCATAGACAACAGACATCCACATGACCCCAGGAGACCTCAAAGAACACTCACATCAACATGGCTCTCAGCAGGCCCAGGGCCCATGGATCTCAACATGGCTTCTGACAGTGGCAATGACAACGCACGCCCACATGGCCCTCAGTGGTAACATGGGCCTCAGATGTCAAAACAACCACTGGCTGCAGTGGGATCAATGACCCAAACATGGCCTACATCCACAGCGTGGACCATAGACATCAAAACTGCTTCAGGTGGCAGCTTAGACCACAGATATCTGCATTGACCTCAGGTTTCATCATAGCCTGGGGCAGCAACACTGACCACTGATGGAGGAGTGTCTATGTGTTACTTTCATTATTAATAAAGAAAACTGCCTTGGCCCTTTAAGAGACAGAAAATTAGGTAGGTGGAGTAGACAGAACAGAATTCTGGGAAAGAGAGGGGAGACGCTTCAGGCAGTCCCCATAAGGAGTCTCCATGCTTCTCCTCTCCGAGATGGACGCAGGTTAAGATCTCTCCTGGTAAGCCACACCTCGTGGTGCTACACACATTACTAAATATGGGTTAAAGGAAGATGTGAGAATTAGCCAATAAGAGGCTGAAACTATGGGCCAGGCAGTGTTTTAAAAGAATACAGTTTCCGTGTAATTATTTCGGGTGTAAAGCTAGCCGGTGGCCGGGTGGCGGGACGCAGCCCCGCCGCTTCCTTCTACAGCTGGCTGCAGGCAGCCGAGCGGGGAAAGGAGGGGTCCTAAAACCAAACGTTGGGCGCCAGATGATGGTGTAAATCACAAACAATCCCACACCAGTTTGGAATTATGATTAATAGAATGGTTATTTATTTAAAGGGGAAAAAACTTACAGATCACTGTCCCAGACAACAGCCCTCTGCGCAATCAGGAAGGGAGCCTAGTGGTCAGAAGCGGAGCCGGAAGCCAGAGAGCGAGCAGAGGGAAGTGGCCGCATTTTTAAAAAGAGAGACCACGCCCCAATGGGCTGGTTTCTCAGCGGCTATTGGCTGAAGGAGCAGAAGGAGCTCCCGCAACAGACCACCAATACCATGGCCTCTGGAAAAAATACAGACAGTGAAGTCTTTCAAGGAGGTCCAGTCCAGAAAATGAACCGTTAGACCCGACATGACTAAATGTAATTTTGTATCCTTCTTCTTCTGGTGTAACTTTAAACTGTGACGCCATATTGACGAGATCACCAAATCCTAGACGTCCATCAACGATTTCTTTATCACTCTTTGTCACCATGTGAGCCCTTGATCCTATACTCTTGTCCATAGCTCTAGTGGCAGAAGCTGCCACAGGTTCTTGGTTGCATTACAATCCATGGCCATGAAGGATTTACTTTAACACGTGTGCAGTGGTTCCTTCCAGTTACGGCAGCCATGCTTGGTCTAGACACAGCTGGTGAATGACACAGACCTCTGAATCCTCATTGCCTCCATCTTGCGGCAAGACTGTCTGAGGCTCCCAACATGCATGATTACAGTGAAACAAGTGAGCGTTTCCAGCACGGCAGTGCTTGCCCTGCAGCAGAGCCCCTGACAAGGGCCTGGGCAGACTGGCTACACATGAACATGTAGTTAGCCTGGGGTCACCTCTGTTGCTTTCACACTAAATTGCACTAGGAATCAAAGATTCCATCACTTATGGGACAGACAGATCTCAAGGTAAAAGGAGCTGGGTAAGAGAGGGTGTGGTATCTTCAGGGGAGGGGTCCATGCAAATGCCTGTGGTCTCCCATTGCTCTATGAGTAATCCCTAACAAATTCATTTCTATTCATTGAGATGAACTTAACGAGTCAGTCTTCGGGCAGTGGAAAGGTCAGAAGTTAGGACAGATGTTAATTTTACATCTCCCCAGAAAAGTCACACCATAGTTGTGGTCAACAAATAGTTCAGTATATGCAAATGAGACTATACGCTAGATGCAGATTCAAACTAAGTGTGAAAATATATACAGTAAACTGCTATTTCAAACATATTTTCAGATTATTTAAACTCAAGAAATTTAATTTATTTGCTGTTTATTTTCTTTTCTTAAGTTATAAACAGTTCAAGACAAATTAGAAATGAGTCTACAAAGAACATGTAGCAAGGGTACAGTTTTCAAACTTTTGGAATCACACCTTATCAAAACAGACTAGGATATACAAATCCAGCAGTGATGTTTTAAGGTAATCATGTGTTCTGGCAGGGTTTTCATGCTATAATAACACCACTGGAAATTATCTTAATGTATGTCTTAAATAACTTGACACATATGTCCTAGCTTAAAACAATCTATTGAATAACAATGTTTTGGATAGAAAAAGTTTCAGACGATAATAATAAGGGGATTTGTTGTTGCTGCTGTTGTTTTAAAGTGTAATGACGAGCAAAAAACACTCATTGGTGATTAAAGTATTTATTCGCTAGTAAAAAGAAAGTCTTGCTGACACGTGGTGCTGATAAACTGGATGTCTGCATGTAAAGAACCTTCCTCTGCTCTCACCCTGTAGTGCACTGAACTCCAAATGCACCAAAGACATCAACACAAAACTTCAGGAGTCAAAATAAAAAATACACAGGGTTTATGCCTAAGAACCACTTCCTGAAATTTAGAGCCCATGGGCTGGGCAGGCTACAGGGAGGAGAGGGAGTCCAGAGATCCAGAGCACAAACCTGGGAGCTCCAGGAGATTCTGCTGAATCAGAACCTGTTGGCAAACCTGGGATACCCTGCTTTACTAGATGAAAGAAGTGCAGACCCGAGTCCTGCACTCAGCAGGCGGGGCCTCTGCTGGCCTGGCTGAAGCTCTCAAGCCTGACTCCTCCTCCAGCCCAGCCTTCTGCAGAGAATTCACAACAGGAAACCATTTGAACAATGCTCAACCTTCACTCACAGGGTTCAGAGGAAGAACATCTGCCATCTGCGCAGACTCTGATGCCTGCCTGGCTTCCTGGAGGAGCTGGGTCTCTTTCACTTTCAAAACTACTTTTACTAGCTGAGAAGCCTTGGCCAGGGAAGCAAGCATCAGAGAGCCCCCTAAAAGAGCAGGGTGAGTAGTGGGAACAACAGAGTCCACCGAACTATTTGAGTCATGGGAAGATAAGTGCTGGTCTGACTGCACTAAGGCATACTGCGGCAGACATGGGGACCTTGTCCTTGTTAGGAATATTTCCTAACGTGAGCTCCCTGCCAATGCAAAATTCCCAATCAAGCCAAATCAAAACAAGCCAGATTAAGAAATATCCAGGTTTAATGGGATTTCTGTGCTCTCGGGTGGTCCTGAGGGGGAACCAGGAAGGAAGAGGGACCACTTGTTCCTCTTTTGGGGGCTCATTTAAATACCTTGGGGAAGTGGTCCTGACCCCCCACCCCCAGGGAGGAGTCAGGATCTGGCCTGCTGGGATTTGGAGTCCAGACCAGGCCTGAGGGCTGGAATAGATGCAAGGGGCTGCAGCCTACACTCCCAACTTAACATTCCAGACTCTTTGGATATAGGGGTGAAAACTGAAGTGGTAATTATGACAAACATTTAGGCTCTCTTTGGAAAAAAAGGGCATAGACTCAAATCTGGCTATTTCCTGCCAGCACGGGGTGACACAGGGAAGGGAGAGGTAGGTATCCACGTTCAGCAAGAGGTGTGGCTGGAGAGGCATCCCATGGACTGTCATCCCGGAGATGGCAGGCATCTGTTCCTTGGGGGAGATGAGAAGGCAGGTGTCTAGGAAAAATAATGTTATCACTAAAGATGAGTGTGCCAGGATGAGGAGCAGGTAGGCCCTTTATTTGGCATCCTGGAAAAATGGAGGGTGGAAGGTCCTGTCTGCTGGACAGACCAAGTGTCTTGAGTAGTCACCCACTTGAGCCTGGAGAGATGGTACCAGCATGGGTGTCCCAAGAGCTTGGCAGCCAAAGGTGTGGTGAGGATTACCATGTGAGGTCCTGTCCATTGAGGTTCAAGAGACCAAGGAGTTAACTGTCTCATGGGGAGAGTGGGGCAGGTTTAGGGGCATTAGGTTCCACTGGTGTGGTGGCAGGGAGACAACTGTCAGCATGTGAATGGAGAACGGACCTTAAAAGGGAGAGGTAGGGTAGGTACCCTGCCAGTGGAGGAGTTTGGACTGGGAGGTGATGGTTAAGGAGAAAGGGCCTGCCATAAAGCAGCTCAAAAGGGCTCAGGCAGGCAAGTAAAGGCAAGGGGAGAAGGAAGGGCCAAGATAACCTGAGTTCAATGGAGAGCTTGGTTAGTTGTTGTTTGATGAGTCCCATTGTCCAGGAGATGTTAAGAGCTGTTTACATGAGCTCCATGACCCTGAGCCACAACATTTGCTATTTCCCTGGAGACCGGAAACCAGTTCTAGCTGGATCAAACTGGTTCAGACCGGTTCAAACTGGTTCAAGCCGGATCAAGCTGGTTCAGACCAGTTCTAACCAGTTCAGACCGGTTCAAACCAGTTCAATCCAGATCAGACCAGTTCAAACCGGCTCCGACTAGTTCAAACTGGTTCAGATCGGTTTAAGCCAGATCAGACCGGTTCAGACCAGTTCACACCAGTTCAGATTGGTTCAAACTGGTTCCGGCCATTTCAGGCCGGTTCTGATGAGCTAAAACCGGCTCAGACTGGTTCAGACTAGTTTAAGCCGTATCAGACTGGTTTCAACCCGGATCAAGCTGGTTCAGACCGGTTCTAACCAGTTCAGACCGGTTTAGACCGGTTCGGACTGGTTGGAACAGGCTCAGACTGGTTCAGGCCGTTTTAAGCCAGATAGAACTGGTTTAGACAAGTTTGATCCAGATCAAACCGGTTCCGGCCAGCTCAAACCAGTTCAACCCGGTTCAGACCGGTTAAAACCAGATCAAACCAGTTCAGACTGGTTCAAACTGGTTCTAGCCTGATCAAACCAGTTTTGGCCAGATCAGACCGGTTCCGACCAGTTCAAATAGGTTCAGACCGGTTCAAGCCGGTTCTAACTGGTTTAAGCTGGTTCAAACCATTTCAGACCAGTTTCGACCGGTTCCAACCAGTTTCAACCTGTTCAGACTGGTTCCGACCGGTTTGTACAGGCTCAGACTGGTTCAGACCGGTTTAAGCCAGATCAAATTGGTTGAGATAGGCTCAAACAGGTTAAAACCAGTTCAGACCTTGTGTATTAGGGTAACTGTAGTATTAGAAAAAGAGTCTGGCAATGTTCCCTCTGTTTCTGTTGTGTGGAACAATTTGAGGAGTATTGGTATTGGTTCTTCTTTGAAATTCTGGTAGAATTCTGCACTGAAGCCATCTGGCGCCAGACCTTTTTTGGTGTGTGGGGGGGGGAACTTTTGATGACTGCTTCTATTTCCTTAGAGGTTATAAGTCTATTTAAGTTGTTCATTTGGTCTTGATTTAATTTTGGTATGTGGGACCTTTCCAGAAAAAAAAAATTCATTTCCTTTAAATGTTTCAATTTTGTGAAGTATGTGTTTTTAAGTATGACCTGATCAGTGTCTGGATTTCTGAAATGTCTGTTTCTCCAGGTTGTTTGTGTAGAGACACTCAGTGCTGTGAACTTTCCTCTTAGCACTGCTTTCAAAGTGTCCCATAAGTATGGGTATGTTGTGCATTCATTTTCATTTAATTTTTGAAGCCTTTAATTTCTTTAATTTTCTTCTCTGACCCAAGGGTAATTCAGCTGAGCATTGTTCAATTTCCATAAGTTTATGGACTTTATCCAATTCGTGTTGTTATTGAATGCTAACTTTAAGCCATGGAGATCTGATAAGATACAAGGGGTTATTCCAAATTTTTTGTATTTATTGAAGTTTGCTTTGTTACTGAGTATGGTCAAGATCTCCTGAGTAAATTGTGAACATGGGGACCTTGGGGGGAGGGTTGAAGGGGAC
Source organism: Arvicola amphibius (assembly GCF_903992535.2). Taxonomy (NCBI): domain Eukaryota; kingdom Metazoa; phylum Chordata; class Mammalia; order Rodentia; family Cricetidae; genus Arvicola; species Arvicola amphibius. Next base: position 49,677,244 of record NC_052050.1, read on the forward strand.
AGAGGAGAGGAAGGGAGGGGAGCAAAGAAAAATGTAGAGCTCAATAAAAATCAATTAAAAATGTAAAAAAGAGAAAAACATTCTTAGTGAGGTAACCCAGACCCAGAAAGATGAATATGGTATGTACCCACTCATATGTGAATACCAGCTGTAACGCAAAGGGTAAGGAACCTCTAGTCCACGACTCCAGAGAAGCTAAGTATCAAGGAAAACCCTAAGAGAAACATACATAGATCCCCTTGTGAAGGGGAAATAGACAAAATCTTTGGAGAGAGTTGGGAGCATGGAATTTGGGGGAGAAGAAAATGTGGAAGGGAGGAGAAGGGGAGAAGTGGAGGGGGAGTATAACCAGAAGGAATGGTATGGTTGAGATGGGGGAAATACAGAGAAGGAGAACAAGGAAAGAGAAATATCTTGACTGAGGGAGCCATTATGGGGCTAGCAAGAAACCTAGCACTAGAGAACTTCCAAGGAACCCACAAAGATGACCCTAGGTAAGACTCTAAGTGATAGTGGAGAAGGTGCCTGAACTGGCCTTGTTCTGGAGTCAGATTGATGACTATCTTAAATGTCATCATAGAACCTATATTCAATAACTGATGGAAGCAGATGCAGAGAACCGCAGTGGAACATTGGGCTGAGCTCCCAAAGTCCAGTTAAAGAGAGGGAGGAGTGAGAATACAAGCAGAGAAGTCATGATGGGGACACTCACTGAAACAGCTTACCTGAGCTAATGGAAGCTTTCCAACTCCAGCCTAACAGCAAGGGAGTGAGCAGAGGACCAAACTAGGCCCTCTGAATATGGGTGATAGCTGGATGGCTGGGTAGACTGTGGAGCCACTGGCAGTGAAACCAGGATTTATCCCTACTTCTTGTTCTGGCTTTTTGGAATCCATTCTCTCTGGAGGGATACCTTGCCCAGAGTAGATATATTGGGCAGGTCCTTGGTTCTGCCTCAAATTAATGTGCTAGACTTTGTTGACTCCTCATGGGAAGCCTTACTCTCCCTAAGGAGTGGAGGGGGAGTGGGGTATAGGGTGGAAAGGGTGGAAGGTGGAGTGAGCAGGAGGAGGGGAGGAAGTGGAAAATGGATTTGGCATAAAAAATGAGAAAAGTAGTTTTTTTAAAAAAATAGATTAAAATAAAAAATCAGAAAAAAATGACATGGATTATCAAAATGATAATCAACATTATGTCAGTCCCAGTTAAGCTGATCATCCTTTCATTTAATTGTTCCATTTTTAAATCATGCATTGCATATCATACAGATTATGATTTCTAACTTTCTCTATCATAATTGTGTTTCTCATTTTTTTAATGTTGGAAGAAGCTCTCTCTCTCTTTATGAATTCCCTGGTTTAATAATTTTCAATTCTTTGGTTGAGGGGCATTTAGGTTGTTTCCAGGTTCTGGCTATTACAAATAATGCTGCTATGAACATAGCTGAGCACATGCCCTTGTAGTATGGTTGAACATCTTTTGGGTATATGCCAAAGAGTGATATTTCTGGGTCCTGAGGTAGGTTGATTCCCAGTTTGCTGAGAAGCTGCCATACTGATTTCCAGAATGGTTGTAAAAGTTTGTATTCTCACCAGCAATTGAGGAAATTACCCCTTACTCCACATCTTTTCCAGCATAAACTATCACTGGTGTTTTTGATCTGAGATATTCTGACTGGTGCAAGATTAGGTATCTCAAAGTTATTTTAAATTTGCATTTCCCTGCAAAGGATATTGAGGCTGTAGCTCATGATTCTAGAGAAGCTAAGTAACAAGGTGAACACTAAGAAAAACGTACATAAATGCACCTGGAAAGGGGAAATAGACAAGATTGCCTGACACATTTGGGAGCATGGGGGTGGGGGGAGTAGGGAGGGCAGAAGGGGAAGACGAGGGGAAGGCAAGGGGAGGAGGGAGGAGAACTTGAGGGAATGGGATAGTTGAGATGGAGTAAGGAGAAAGATGAGATCAAGATAAGAGATATTTTGATTGAGGGAGCCATTAAGGGGCTAGCAAGAAACCTAGCACTAGGGGAATTCCCAGGAATCCACAATGACCCCAGCTAAGACCCTAAGCAATAGAGGAGAGGGTGCCTTTCCCTGAAGTCAGACTGATGAATATCTTAAATATCACTATAGAACCCTCATCCAGCAACTGATGGACACAGAGGTAGAGTTAAAGTCCAGTTGAAGAGTGGAAGGAGTGAGAATATGAGCGAAGAGGTCAAGACCATAATGGGAACACCACTGAAACAGTTTATCTGAGCTAATGGGAGCTCACCACCTCCAGCTGGACAGGGAAGGAAACAGCATAGGCCCAAACTATTCCCTCTGAATGTGGGTGACAATTGTATGGCTGGAGCAGACTGAGGGGCCACTGGCAGAGGCACCAGGATTTATTCTTACTGCATGTATTAGTTTTTGGGAACCTATTCTCTTTAGCTGGATATCTTGTTCTGCCTAGATATAGTAAGGAGGGCCTTGGATGTTCCCCAAAGTAATGTGCCTTACCCTCTCTGGGGAGTAGATGGGGAGACATGGTGAAGGTGTCAGTGAAGGGAATGGGAGGAAGGTAGGGAGTGGGAACTATGTAAAATGAAAAAAGATTGTTTTCATTTTTTAAAAAAAAATTAAATAGAGAAAAAAAAAGAATTCCCGATTTTCTAACCGAATCTGCTGATGGTGATGATGAAGATGTGAGGCTGATGATTGCTGCTGCTTAGAACATTATAAGCTTGACCATATTTCAAGGCACCCACTTAGTTTTGGCAGCATCTGGAGAAGGGGGTCCAGGGAAAGCCCACCAGGAGAGAAGAAAGATTAACCTAGGGGGCGGGGCAGTGACTCCAGTCAAGTGTAGCTCAGGCATATGCCAATTGCTGCAAAGCCTGTCTAGGCAAACAGCTTCCTCATGAATCCATACCCAAAAAGTTAGGCAGCAGATGTAGCTTGAATTGTAATTGTTCTTAATAATAAAAACTCGGAGTCAGCTATCAGGGGGTGAAAGCTGAAGAATCAGAGAAGCAGAGTGGCCAGCCACTAGAGTTTATACCTCTCTGATCCTCAGACCAAATCGATGATTCTGTCCTCAGACTGCTTAAGACTGACAGAGTCAGGCTGGCGGCAATGAGCTCCCGTCTCCTCCCACCTTAGGTTTCTTTCTCCACTCAGCTGTATCACTCCTGTCTCCACCTCCCTGGTGCTGGGAGTCTAGGTATGTGATCCCAAGTGCTGGAATCACCTTTGCGTGAGCTCTGTTTCTCTTTTAGAATGGATCAATTTCGTGTAGCCCAGGGTGGCCTTGAACTCACAGAGATCTGCCTACCTCTGTCTCCTGAGTGCTGAGATTAAAGGTGCTTGCCACCACTGCCTGACCTCCATGGATAACTAGTGTGGCTAGCTCTGCACTCTGATTTTTAGGCAAGCTTGATTTGTTAGATCATAAACAAAATATCACCATATAAGATTATTTGGCCTTTTCTTCATCACTGGTTTATTGCTGTGCATAGACACTAGGAGCACAGCAACTTTTTTTTTTTTTTTAAGGAAAGCATGTAATTGGGTCTTTGCTACCAGTTCCAGAGGTGTAGTTCCCTATTCATCATCATCCTGGTGTTTGGTGGCACTCATGGCTCTGGAACAGTAGCTGAAAGTTACATCCTGATCCTTGGCAGAGAGACAGTGGACTTGGTATGTGCTTTTGAAACATCAAGGCCCACGTCCAGTGACACACTTCCTCTAGCAAGGCCACACCTCCTAATTCTTCTAATCCTTCCAAAGTGTTCCACTGTCTGGAAACTAAACATTCAAATATAGGAGCCTATGGAGTCATTCCTATTCAAACTACCACAGGCCTCTTCTGAGTCCCTTGCACTCTCCATTGAACTTTAGGATCCATTTGGCAATTTCAAAACAGTGACTGCTAGGATTATGATAGAGCACATTGAGTCTGTGTATCTGTTTATGATGTACTGACATCCTAAGAACATAGTCTTCTGATACATGAACACAAGCCTTTAAATGACCATGTGAACTCAGTCCATCTATCTGTCTGTCTGTCTATCTATCTATCTATCTATCTATTTATCTATGTTAGAGATATTTAAATACATATGTATAAATATATTTCAGTGGATAAAAATGCTTTTGTTACCTTTTATAATTATTTTTAATCAAGGCCCATAATTAACTGGACACCCATAACATGGGTCACAAAGCTGCCATCATCAAATGTCAATGTGCAACCACAGATATACATATACATATATAATACATATATATATATATATATATATATATATATATATATATATATATATATCTGTCCCTGAAGGTTCATGTAGGTTACAGGAGGCAGTGGTCCAAGTGGTCTACTCCTGCCACATCCTCTCCACAGCCTGAGCCTGTGTTCTCCACGATCATTTCCCTAAGGTGGATTGAGGAGGAGGAGCATATTCATGCTGGTTGTACATGGTATTGTATGACACGCATGCTCAACCTGAAAGTGAAGAGCAGAGAGTACCATGTGCTATTTCTGGAATGTACTTGAAGACAGCAGTGAGGAGAAACACTTTCAGGAAAAAAAACACTGTGTAGAATATTTGGTTGTTCCTTTAGTTTGGAAGGAGAAATGTCTTCCAGGAAAGAGTCTATATGGATGAGTGCATTGTAGCCCATTGTTGAGAGGCCTAGGTGACTGATCAAAGGATGCAGCCTATCATGGCCTCTCTGCTTTTTATCTGAAGGCATGGGACTCCTGGACTCCCCACAATGAGATTTTCTGCTCTTTACCTGCTGATATCTGGAGACTATCTCTGGGCCTGGATGAAAGCTGTCGCCAAGCCTAGACACCTGATTGCTCTTTAGCATGGCTCTTGGTACAGATCCTTGCTAGAAGCCTCCCCCGCTGCACATATGGTGACTAGGACTTGTACTAGGAACTCTGCTATAGGACCCTGCTGCTACATACAAAGCCTTATGATACCACAGTGCCGCTTAATGCAAATTAAGGATTGTCCCCAGGATTCTTAATCTCATATAATTCTTCCGCTTTAGAGCTCTAGAATAAAGCCGAAGTGATTCACTGAAGTCTGTCTCCTGGAGAGCTGTCTCTATTGTACCCATAGCCAGAGGAACCGTGTTCCCTGCTTCTGCTCCCTCTATTCCCATTGACCAATGCAGCCAATGCTCCCTCTGGGAAGAAGCAGAGTCACAATGTGTAACTGGAGAGAACGAGTGTGGAGAGATCTGTGGGTAGCCTTCTTAAGAATGGAAAGAATGGTAAGATGTTTCTGTTTAATCTGAATCCCCATCAGAGGCATCCTCAACAGGAGAGGATACAGGTGTGGAGTGGAGGGGAAGCGTTCTCTGCAGACACCTGTCAGCCCCTTCTCTGGTTGAACTTTCAGTGCTCGGCATGGTCATCTTCACTGTCTACGTTTCTGGATTCAGAATCACTGTGAACTTCCCTCTTGGATATTGTGGCTGTTTCCAGAAATATTTAACTGATGCAGGGTGCTCCATCTTGATTGTGGTTGTCATCTTTCTGGGGACTGGGGTCCTAGAAAGTGTAAAAGGAGAGAGCCATTTGAGGAAGGACATGTGTCTGTCTGCTTTCTGACTAGAAATACTATGCGACTCTGAGTCTGATCCTACTGCCATGACTTCCCTGACATGATCACCTATGTCCTCAGACGCTCAATCTAAACAAACCCTTCCTCAAGTGGTTTGTGTTAGGTAATTTATCATAGCAATGAAGAATATAGCTAATAACTTTCCCAGTGAATTGAACTACAGGGTCAGGTGTAAGGGCATGGGCTCAGCAGCATGGCTGCCAACTGACTTAGAAGGAGGCCTGGCTTCACCCTCCTTTATTTCTGTTCTTACGGAGAGCTGCTTGTTAAACATTTCGCATCCCACACCAAATGTGACATCCTACTATGCAAAGTCCTGTCTGTAAGCGCTGCTATGTTACCAACTCTACAGTTCAGTTTTCTGATTTGGAAATCAAGATTAACACTACTTTTCATATGGATGTTTTAGCCATGAAATGAATTATTTTAAGTAAACACTGACCAAAGTCACGTTCTTAGTTACTGCCATTACTATGATCATCATCATCATCCTTATAAACTATTTGTTGTTTTTTGTTGACATCATCAGTATTCTCCTCAATAGCCCCTTGTTTTCCAGATCTGTAGGTCCGTGTTATCGCATACAGGACTCAGAGCCTTGAAATTTCAAACACGGGACGCTGGGTGCTGAGAATATGTGCCGGCTGGTCCTCCGACAGACTAATTATCTCTGGACAACAAGGACAGGTCGTCCTTCAAATCGCAAGACAACAAAGCAGAGGTGGGATCTTAGTGTCATGGTTAGGGCCCACAGCCTGATAGGGATCCCGGGGTGATGGATATGGCCCATAGTTAGGAGAGGGGGTCCTGGGGTGATGGAGAGGTCCCACAGCTAGGAGAGGGGGTCCTGGGGTGATGGAGAGGTCCCACAGCTAGGAGAGGGGGTCCTGGGGTGATGGATATGGCCCATAGTTAGGAGAGGGGGTCCCGGGGTGATGGATATGGCCCGTAGTTAGGAGAGGGGGTCCTGGGGTGATGGATATGGCCCGTAGTTAGGAGAGGGGGTCCTGGGGTGATGGATATGGCCCATAGTTAGGAGAGGGGGTCCTGGGGTGATGGAGAGGTCCCACAGCTAGGAGAGGGTGTCCTGGGGTGATGGATATGGCCCATAGTTAGGAGAGGGGGTCCTGGGGTGATGGAGAGGTCCCACAGCTAGGAGAGGGTGTCCTGGGGTGATGGATATGGCCCATAGTTAGGAGAGGGGGTCCTGGGGTGATGGAGAGGTCCCACAGCTAGGAGAGGGGGTCCTGGGGTGATGGATGCAGCCCATAGTTAGGAGGCCACACATGAAGTTTTCAGGCCCCCACAGATTATCTATTATCTATTATTATTATCTGGTTGAGAATCACTTTTATTTGGAGGATTTAGATTTTGTAGTTCTAAAAGGGTAAGGATCTGGCTATGCTGGCCTTACATGGCCTTTCTGATTGAAAGAAAACCAAAATGCCTTAAACTAGAATCAGCAACTCTCCTAGGCTTGGCCATGGTAAAGGCTCAGGGTCTGTCATCATATTCACCGCATCTGTGAAATGGGAACCATAGGCTTAGCTTCTCGGCCTGCTGTGAGGATCTGGTGAGGAAACACATGTGAAACCAGCTATGAGATTCATAGTGATGTCCCAAGGGACCATTTTAACTGTCTCATTGTTTAGTGACAGTTCAATATCCTGCTCTTTCTTGTAGGATCCTTCTCCAGACACAAAACCAGGTAATTTTTTGAAGTGCTCATCTTACAAAATGAGCCAATTCTCACATGGTTTTGTCAGCTGGGGTTTTGTCAGCTGGGGTCAATTAAGGAGACCCAGTTGTGATACCTGTGGATTCTCCTTCCTCAAAGCTTGGCATCTTCTCCTTCCGGCCTGTGGATCCACCTGAGTCAGAATGAAATCTCTAGAGTTTGACTTTTCTTCATGCTGACCTCTAGGGTGATCCCATGACCACTGTGGAGTCAGCCCAGCTCTGAGAAACAGGAGACTTTTCAGTTAGAGCAGATGTACAGCAAATAGCTTGAACTCACATTAAGCATCTGATAGACATGTCAGATTCAGCCTCACCCCCAGAGGCAAGTGGCCAGTCCCAGGAGTTGGTTTTACCATTTACTTGTTGGGTAACCTTTGCCAAACTGCTCGTGTCCTCTGGGTCACCATTCCTTTATCTGTGCAATGGGCAGATAGAACTATTCTATGGAGTCTCTAAGTACATGTGCAGTCCCTTGGAGCAGCCATGTGGCTCTCTTATGTCTAACTCAATTTGTGTGTGTGTGTGTGTGTCTTTCCCTCTTGAACCCGTTTCTAAACATCTATAATAAAATCTCCATGACCAAAACCAACAGTGTCAGGGTGGCTGTGTCATACTATATGTGACACTCAATCACAGAACTGCCTGCTTCTCTGTGAACCTCTATTTCGTCATTAATCCTGGTGGAGAAGCCTCTCTGCCCGGACTCCACTGCCTCTCCAGAGCTGATGAGGATCAGCAACAGGAGCGAGGAGAGTTGGGGTCAGAGCTGTGGAACAGGCTTAGCGACAGAACTGCAGGGGCCAAGGTGCTTCTGATTCATGCCAATTGCCAATTAGAAAGGTGTAAATACACCAATCATGACCAAAGCAAAGATTTCAACACACCCCATTGAACAGCAGTTGAGATCACATGTTATTATAGAGTATTTCAACCAGCAAATGCATTACACTAAACAACTGCTAGAATAAAGTTCACAGGAAAATGGGGTTGGTCATCAGGATGTGTAGAGTTCAGTTTGTGTTGCCTTCATTTTTTTTATGCCATGATTCAAACTCTAGCCTCAAGCATTCTATTTACTCAGATGCTATACAGCTGAGCCACATTCCTAGGCACTCTGGCTTTGTTTCCAGTACAACTTATTTAATTATCTTTTCATAATTCACTTTTACTATCGGCTGTGTTTAAGGAGCAGATCGCAGGAATTCTAACCCCTTATCAATCACCACTCTCGGCAGGAAGTTCTCCTCCTATTGAATCATTGGGAAACCAAAACACAGGCAGAAGGCAGGGATAGAGATTTGAGTTCATGAGCACTGGCCAGAACTTGTGGCAGTGTGTAGACATCATGACATTTTATTCCGCTAGCCAGCCTAGAGGAAAAGAAGCTACAATTGGAATTCTATAGGAGAGGCAACCAAGGCAGAAAAACAACAAATTCAAAACTGCCCCAGAGTTTGATATATTTAGACTTAAATTTGCATCTAAGAGACATGAGCCTTGTGAGAGTTTTCTCACTCCAGAGGAATGGAGATGTCACTGCTGACTCTGTGTTGGTATGTCAGGTTGTGGGATGTTTGTACACTGTGAAGAGGTATTGATGTGATCTATATAAGAAAAACCTGTTTTCTATTTCCATCCATTTGCATGCAAAATTCAAGATGTTATTTTTTTTTACCGCTGACTAGTATTCTAATGTGTATATATTCCACACTTTCTTTATCCTTTCTTCCACTGAAGGGCATCTCGGTTGTTTCCAGGTTCTGGGTATTACAAATAATGCTGCTATGAACATAGTTGAGCAAATGCTTTTGTAATATGATAGGGCATCTCTTGGGTATATTCCCAAAAGAGGTATTGCTGGGTCCTGAGGTAGATTGATCCCGAATTTCCTGAGAAACCACCACACTGCTTTCCAAAGTGGTTGCACAAATTTGCATTACCACCAGCAATGGATGAGTGTACCCCTTACTCCACAACCTCTCCAGCAAAGGCTATCATTGGTGTTTTTGATTTTAGCCAATCTGACAGGTGTAAGATGGTATCTCAAAGTTGTTTTGATTTGCATTTCCCTGATAGCTAAGGAGGTTGAGCATGACCTTAAGTGTCTTTTGGCCATTTGAACTTCTTCTGTTGAGAATTCTCTGTTCAGTTCAGTGCCCCATTTTTTAATTGGGTTAATTAGCATTTTAAAGTCTAGTTTCTTGAGTTCTTTATATATTTTGGAGATCAGACCTTTGTCTGTTGCGGGGTTGGTGAAGATCTCCTCCCAATCAGTAGGTTGCCTATTTGTCCTACTGACAGTGTCCTTTGCTTTACAGAAGCTTCTCAGTTTCAGGAGGTCCCAATTTATTCAACGTTGCCCTTAATGTCTGTGCTGCTGGGGTTATACGTAGGAAGCAGTCTCCTGTGCCCATATGTTGTAGAGTACTTCCCACTTTCTCTTCTATCAGGTTCAGTGTGTTCAGATTGATATTGAGGTCTTTAATCCATTTGGACTTGAGTTTTGTGCATGGTGATAGATATGGATCTACTTTCATTCTTCTACAGGTTGACATCCAGTTATGCCAGCACCATTTGTTGAAGATGCCTTCTTTCTTCCATTGTGTACTTTTAGCTCTTTTATCGAAAATCAGGTGTTCATAGGTTTGTGGGTTAAGATCCGGGTCTTCTATTCGATTCCATTCGACTTCTCTGTTTTTATGCCAAACCAAGCTGTTTTCAATACTGTAGCTCTGTAATAGAGTTTGAAGTCAGGGATGGTAATGCCTCCAGAAGTTCCTTTATTGTATAAGATTGTTTTGGCTATCCTGGGTTTTTTGTTTTTCCATATAAAGTTGATTATTATTCTCTCAAGATCTGTGAAGAATTTTGATGGGACCTTGATGGGGATTGCATTGAATCTATAGATTGCCTTTGGTAGAATTGCCATTTTTACTATGTTGATCCTCCCAATCCAAGAGCAAGGGAGATCCTTCCATTTTCTGGTATCCTCTTCAATTTCTTTCTTCAAAGACTTAAAGTTCTTGTCAAATAGATTTTTTACTTCCTTGGTTAGAGTTACCCCAAGATATTTTGTGCTATTTGTGGCTATTGTGAAAGGTGATACTTCTCTGATTTCCCTCTCTGCTTCCTTATCCTTTGTGTATAGAGGGCAACTGACTTTCTGGAGTTGATCTTGTATCCTGCCACGTTACTAAAGGTGTTTATCAGCTGTAGGAGTTCTTTGGTGGAGTTTTGGGGGTCGCTTATGTACACTATCATATCATCTGCAAATAACGAAAGTTTAACTTCTTCCTTTCTAATTCGAATCCCCTTATCCCCTTATGTTGTCTTATTGCTATTGCTAGAACTTCAAGTACTATATTGAAGAGATAAGGAGAGAGTGGACAGCCTTGTCGTGTTCCTGAATTTAGTGAGATGGTTTTGAGTTTCTTTCCATTTGATTTGATGTTAGCTGTAGGCTTGCTGTAAATAGCTTTTATTATACTTAGGTATGACCCTTGTATCTCTAATCTCTCCAAGACCTTTATCATAAAGGGGTGCTGAATTTTGTCAAATGCTTTTTCAGCATCTAATGAAATGATCATATTTTTTCTTTCAGTTTATATGATGGATTACATTGATAGATTTTCATATGTTGAACCAGCCCTGCCTCTCTGGGATGAAGCCTACTTGATCATAGTGGATAATTTTTTAATGTGTTCTTGGATTCTGTTTGCCAGTATTTTGTTGAGAATTTTTGCGTCAATGTTCATGAGTGAGATTGGCCTGTATTTCTCTTTCCTGGTTGAGTCTTTGTGTGGTTTAGGTATCAGGGTAACTGTAGCTTCATAAAAGGAATTTGGCAATGACACTTCTGTTTCTATATTGTGAAATACATTAAAGAGTATAGGTATTAGGTCTTCTTGGAAGTTCTGGTAGAATTCTGCATTGAAACCATCTGGTCCTGGGCTTTTTTTGGTGGGGAGGTTTTTGATAACAGTTTCTAATTCTTCGTGGCTAACAGGTCTATTTAGATTGTTCACCTGGTCCTGGTTTAACTTTGGTATATGGTATTTATCTAAAAAAGTGTCCATTTCTTTTACATTTTCCAATTTTGTGGCATACAGGCTTTTGCAGTAAGATCTAATGATTCTCTGAATTTCCTCTGTGTCTGTGGTTATGTCCCCCTTTTCATTTCTGATCTTATTAATTTGCGTGTTCTGTCTCTGCCGTTTGATTAGTTTGGCTAGGGGTTTGTCAATCTTGTTGATTTCTCCAAGAACCAGCTTTTTGTTTCATTGATTCTTTGGATTGTTTTCTGTGTTTCTATTTTGTTGATTTCTACCCTCAGTTTGATTATTTCCAGTCTTCTACTCCTCCTAGGTGAGCTGCTTCTTTTTTTTTTCTAGAGCTTTCAGGTGTGCTGTTAAGTCTCCAATGTGTGCTTTCTCCATTTTCATTAAGTGGGCACATAGTGCTATGAACTTTCCTCTTAGCACTGCTTTCATAGTGTCACAAAGGTTTGAGTATGTTGTGCCTTTGTTTTCATTAAATTCAAGGAAAACTTTAATTTCTTTCTTTATTTCTTCCTTCACCAAGGTGTGGTTCAGTAGATGACTGTTCAGTTTCCATGAGTTTGTAGGCTTTCTGGAGATAGCATTATTGTTGAATTCTAACTTTAATCCATGGTGATCCGATAAGACACAGGTGGTTACTAATATTTTTTGTATCTGTGGAAGTCTGCTTTGTTACCGAGTATATGGTCAATTTTCGAAAAGGTTTCGTGAGCCGCAGAGAAGAAGGTATATTCTTTCCTATTTGGGTGGAATGTTCTATAGATGTCTGTTAAGTCCATTTGATTCATTACCTCCATTAAATCTCTTATTCCTGTTAGGTTTCTGTCTGATTGACCTGTCCATTGGAGAGATAAGAGTGTTGAAGTTTCCTACTATTAGTGTGTGTGGTTTGATGTCTGTCGTGAGTTCTAGTAATGTTTCTTTTACATAAGTGGGTGCTTTTATATTAGGGGCATAGATATTCAGGACTGAGACTTCATCCTGTTGAATTTTTCCTGTTATGAGTATAAAACGTCCCTCTCCATCTCTTCTGGTTGATTTTAGTTTGAAGTCAACTCTGTTAGAAATTAGTATGGCCACACCCGCTTGTTTCTTAGGTCCATTTGCTTGATAAACCTTTTCCCAACCCTTTACTCTGAGTAGATAGATGTCTGTCTTTGTGGTTGAGGTGTGTTTCTTGTAAACAGCAGAAAGTTGGGTCCTGTTTTCGTATCCAATCTCTTAGCCTGTGCCTTTTTTGAGGTGAGTTGAGTCTGTTGATATTAAGTGATATTAATGACCAGTGGTTATTAACTTTGGTCATTTTTTTGGTAGTAGAGTTTGTGTGTTTCCCTTCTTCTAGTTGTGCTGGTGAAGGTTCGCAAGATGTCTGAGTTATTGTGGGCATTGTTGGACTCCTTGGTTTGTGATTTTCCTTCTATTACTTTCTGTAAGGCTGGATTTGTGGCTACGTATTGTTTAAATCTGTTTTTGTCCTGAATATCTTGTTTTCTCCATCGATGGTGAATGCAAACTTTGCTGGGTATAGTAGTTGGGCTTGTATCCATGCTCCCTCAGTGTCTGTAGCACATCTATCCAAGACCTTCTGGCTCTCATGATTTCCAGTGAGAAGTCAGGTATAATTCTGATAGGTTTCCCTTTATATGTTACTTGGCCCTTTTCCTTTGCAGCTCTTAATATCTGTTCTTTATTCTGTATGTTTTGTGTTTTGATTATTATATGGTGCGGGGATGCTTTTTTTTTTGATCCAGTCTATTTGGTGTTCTATAGGCTTCTTGTGCCTTTATAGGAATATCCTTCTTTAGGTTGGGGAAGTTTTCTATAATTCTGTTGAATATATTTTCTGGACCTTTGAGTTGTAATTCTTCTTCTTCTTCTACCCCAATTATTCTTAGGTTTGGTCTTTTCATGGTGTCCCAGATTTCCTGGATGTTTTGTATTAAGAATTTGTTGGATTTGTTTTGTTCTTTAATCTGTGAGTTTATTTCCTCTATAGTATCTTCAGAGTCTGAGATTCTTTCTTCCATCTCTTGTATTTTGTTGGTAATACTTGTCCCTGTAGTTTCTGTTTGTTTACTCAGAATTTCCATTTCCAGTCTTCCCTCAGATTGTATTTTCTTCATTACGTCCATTTCATTTTTCAGGTCTTTAACTGTTTCCCTTACCTGTTTGATTGCACTTTCTTGTTTTTCTTGTTTTTCTTGGGTATCTTTGAGAGACTTATTCATTTCATCTACTTTTTTGTTTGTCATCTCCATTTCTTTATGGCAGTTTTTTTTACCTCCTGTTTAAGGGCCTCTATTATTTTCATAAAGTACTGTTTAAAGTCGATTTCTTCTATTTCTTCTGGAGTAGGGTGTTCAATTATTGTTGTTCCGGGATGCCTGGGTTCTGGTGATGTCATGCTGCTTTTCAGGTTGTTGGGGGAATTCTTGCATTGGCTCCTGACCATCTCTTCCTTCAAATTGAGCCAGGAGAGACTTGGTGTCTTGGTCCAATCTTTGCTATGACTGACTTGGGTGGATCTCCTCAGTGCAGGAGCAAGAACTATTCCTGACTGGATGGAACTCCTCAGCACTGAATCAGGGATGCTGGTAGTTCCAGGACACCTTGGACTAAAGGGTGAACGTGGTGGCAGGGCAGTGTCGAGTATCACACAGTGAACCTTGCAGCACCAGCTGAAGGTGTCTGCACTCCCCTGCAGGAATCCTCAGACCTGCCTGGAGGGCAGCCTCTCACCCTCTGGCAAAAAAACATGTTTTACAGTTTACATCAGATCTAAGAAACATCAACTTACTCTCTAATACAAACAGAAACCTTAGAAACTTTAACTTGCAAGGACTTAGCATGGAACAGACAGGAACCTGCCGCTTAACTACAAATAGAAAACTTAATCTGAAAAGGACAAATAGGAACATATTATTAACTGTATTAACTGCAAACAGAGCCCTTAACCTATAAGGTGTATTATTCCTGTTTTGGTCTCACATTCTCCATGGCAATAGAATGAGAAAACTCTCTGAGAGGCTCATGTCTCTTGAGTGCAAATAAGAAGTGGGGTCCAAATATATCAACCTCTGGATCACGTTCTCTTGAACTTGGTGTTATTCTGCTTCGGCTGCTTCTTCTATAAAATTCCAGTAGTAACCTCTTCTCTTCTAGGCTGGCTAAAGGAATAAAATGTCATGATGTCAGCCCCATACCACAAGTTCTGGCCAGTGTTCCTGACCTGGAATCTCCATCTCTGCCTTCTGTATCCTAGTTTCCTAAGGATTCAGGAGAAGATAGAACAAAAAAGTCTCCCTGCTGAGAGTGATGATTTAGATAAGGGGTTAGAATTTCTGTGAGCTGCTTATTAAACACAGCTAATACTAAAGGTTATTTATAAAATGACAGTTAAATAAATTGTATTGGAAACAAGACAGAGTGCCTAGGAATGTGGGCTCAACTGCATAGCACCTGAGTAAATAGAAGGCTTGAGGTTAGAGTTTGCATCATAGCATTTAAAACAAATGTAAAGGCAACACAAGCTCTGAACTCTGCTCATCCTGATGATTTTTTTCCTGTGTTCTGTGTTCTAGCAGTTGTTTAGTGTGGTGCATTTGCAGGCTGAAACACTGTATACTGACATGTATCTCAACTGCTGCTCAGTGGCATGTGTTGCAACCATGACATTGTCCATGGTGGGTGTATTTTTACCTTAGTCATTAGCAATCAGCATTAATCAGAAGCACCTTGGCCCCTGCAGTGGTGTTGCTAAGCCTTGATCCAAAGCTCTGACCCCACTCTTCTCACTCCTGTTGTTGATCCTCATCAGCTCTGAGAGGCAGTAGAGTCCAGGCAGAGATTCTTCTCCCCCAGGATAATAAGGAAACAGGTTCAGAGAGAAGCAGACAGAACCCATTGAGTGTCACATATAGAAACAGCAACCCTGGATTTTTTGTTTTTAGTTAAGGAGATTTTATTATGGTTTCATACAGAGGAGAGAGGGAGGAGAGAGAGAGAGAGAGAGAGAGAGAGAGAGAGAGAGAGAGAGAGAGAGAGAGAGAGAGAGAGAGAGAGAGAGAGAGAGAGATTTGAGTTAGGCATGTGTTGTTAGAGGTTTCCTGTCCTTCCCTGTTTCCACAATTGTTAAGTCCCAAAGAAATCACACAGACGTCTACGTTATAAACTGATTGGCCCATTAGCTCAGGCTAAAAAAATAAAAATAAAAACCGGACTGGAGGATTCTTACACTTTTCTGGGTGAGGATTCAGAAAAGTAGGCAGACATAACAGAACCTCATTGTTGCCCTAAGGGACTGTATACCCTGGGTTGGGGGGGGGGGGGTGTTTTTGTTTTTGTTTTCTTTTTTTTTAGTGACTGCAGCCCCAAGAGATAGTCAACATGGTTCTACCTGCCCATTGCACAGATAAATAAACAGATAAACAGTGACCCAGAAGACACAAGTGATTTGGCAAAAATCTCCCATCTAGGGAATGGTAAAACCAATGCCAGGGCCTGATCATTTGCCACTTAGGTGATGCTGAATCTGCCGTGTTTATCCCATGATTCATTGTGTAAGTTCAAGATAATGGCTGTATCCCTGCTCTAACCAAAACTACTCCTGCTCCTCAGAGCTGAGCCAATTCCACAATGGTCATGAGACCACCCCAGAGGTCAGCATGAAGAAAAGTCAAACTCTAGAGATTTCATTCTGACTCAGGTGAACCCACAGACCTGAATGAGAAGATGGTAAGCTTGGAGAAAGGAGAAGGCAGCAGATCCACAGCTCTCACAAGGACACCTTAATTGGCCCCCAGATGGTAGTGCCTCATTAACGGACTATGTGAGAACTCATAGAGAACTCATTGGTAAATGAGTACTTCAAAAAGTTTTCAGGTTTTGTATCTGGAGAAGAAAGTAAAGGTGACCATGACAAGCAGTGAAATGACGTGGCCACAGGAAGGGGCTGACAGGTGTCTGCAGAGAATGTCACCCTATCTACTTTGTTCTATATTCTTAAAAACTACTATAATTGAGTTTTCTGTCCTTGTGGTAAGAAGAGTTAATGAGTGCTGCTTTTTATTGATTTTTATTGAGCTCTACAGTTTTCTCTGCTCCCCTCCCTGCCTCTCCCCTCCCCTCAACCCTCTCTCAAGGTCCCCATGTTCTCAATTTATTGAGGAGATCTTGTCTTTTTCTACTTCCCATGTAGATTAGATCCATGTATGTCTCTCTTAGGGTCCTCATTGTTGTCTAGGTTCTCTGGGATTGTGGTTTTCTTTGCTTTATGTTTAAAAACCACTTACAAGTGAGCACATGTGATAATTGTCTTTAGGGAGTGCTATAACTGCTTTATTGCAGTGTTTTGTTTAAAAGGAGCAGGGTGTGGTTTATTAATGTAGTTAAAAGGAAATCTAGTGAAGAATAATGCTAAAAAGAAATCCCACACTAGCTCAGAAATGAGTAGAATAAAGGGTTATTTATTTAGGGGTAGGCTCACATATCACAGTCCTCTGCACAAACAGGGAACAGGAACCGAATCCAGCAGCCAGAAGCTTTACCTAGGCGTTTTTAGTATGAGACCACGTTCAAGTGGGCTGATAACTTAAAGGCTACTGGCTGAAGGAGTTCCTACAGCACCTCCCCGTTTTGTTTAAATAAGAGAGTTCTAAGCCTAATACAAAATTATATACAATAAGAATAAATATCAAGTATAAAAATTAGAATTACAACCAGCATAAACAATATCAAGCAAGAAACATGTGATAAATGTTTCAATAATTATCCTATCCTAAGAAATCTAAGTCTTTTTTTAGAAATAACTTGGCCAAGTCATGAGAGGAAAGTGACTACAACTATCTAGTCTTCAACCCCATCAAAGACCTGAGAAGGGAGATAATATTACTTAAGTAGACAGGAAGTGCAATCAAGCAACTTTTTTTTTTTACACATTACAAAATGTGTAATAAATGACAGAGACAACTGGCTACCTGGGCAATCACCCAAAGTCTCATTTGCAGCGTTGGAGCAACCAACTTTGGCTAAGACCTATAGTAACTGACAGACCATTTTCAGAAGCAGGAAATTTTTGAAACCATTTTATCCTCTTGGCAAGATTTGACAGTCTTTTTTTTCTTGTATCCTGCTTGTCCTGTCCCGACATGGTGCATTTTGTCAGTAGGAGTGGATGCATGGGCAGTTTCTTTCCCCAAAGCCAGTTTGACAAGAAGAAAACAGCTTTAAGCAGAGTACTCAACCGAAGAGTGCTTGACATTCTCTCAGGAATAGATCAGTGCTGCCAGGAGCAATCGTGTCTCACATCAACAGAACCCTAAGTTATTGAAATGCCATACTCTACAGCTCTTTGAAGTGGTTGAAGATTACCTATCTATGCAGAACACAATCTCAGTATATCTAAAGAACCTGATTAGTCTAACTATAAGCATGACAAATATGAATGACTATTGACCTATAATTCTTAATACATATATAGCTTAAAGACTAAGACTTCATATTAGAATATTAAACAGTCTTTAAACAACTGTGCAACAAATGAGGACAATGACCTCAAAATGTAAAAAAATGTATAAGTATCTTGATCAGAGGTAGAATTATCACCTCTGTAGATGAGCTGTCATTTCTCTTTTTCAAGAGGTTTCTCTTTTCCAAACTGAATCTTTATTAATTTTGGTGGTATCCATAGCTTTTCTTCTCCCATGGAAACAAGAGCAAAACCCTTTCCCTAACATAGCACATCTCCTGGATTCCATTGTGAAGTCAGCACATCCTTGAAATATACCAGCTAATTTAATTCAGAAGTTTTTTCTGTTATCCAATGTCTCTCAGTGCTCTTGTTTCTTTCTCATTAGCATTAAGAAAATTGAAGGTTAATGAAGCATTTATGCAATCTATTTTTGGAGGTATTTTCTGTCTCTTTCTGTTTGTTTTGCATATCCTTTATAGTTTGATTTGATTTTTCTATAACTGCCTGAACTATAGTATTGTTTGGTATACCTGTAATATGCTTAATATTATAATAAGAAAAAAACTGTTTCATTTACTTAGAAACATATGCTGGACCATTATCTGTCTTTATTTGTGCAGGTATACCCATGATGGCCATAACCTATAATAAATGCATGATTCAGGCAGGTTCAAAATGGTTCACACCAGTCTAGACCTGTTCAAACCAATTCAAACGAGTTCAGACCAGTTCAAACCGGTTTAGACGAGTCGAGACTGATTCAGACAGGACGAGACTGGTTCAAACTGGTTCAGGCCGGTTCACACCCATTCAAACCGGTTTAGACAAGTTCAGACCAGTCAAGACCGGTTCAGACCGGTTCAAACCGGTTCAGACCAGATCAGACCGGTTTAGACCAGTTGAAACCAGTTCAGAATGGTCGAAACTGGTTCAGACCTGTACAGACCGGATCAAACTGGCTTAGACTGGTTAAAACCAGTTCAGACCAGTCAAGACCAGTTCAAGCCGGCTCAAACCGGTTCAGACTGGTTTAGACAGGATCAAACTGGTTTAGAATGGTCAAAACCGGTTCAGGCCGGTTGAGACCTGTTCAAACCAGTTCAGGCCGGTTCAGACCGGTTTAAACTGGTTCAGGCTGGTTCAGACCGGTTCATACTGGATCAAACTGGTTCAGACTGATTCAAACCGGTTCAGACCAGACCAATCCAGTTTAGACCAGTTCAAACCGGTTTAGACCGGTTGAAACCGGTTCGGACCGGTCGAGACAGGTTCAAACCGGTTCATGCCGGTTCAAACTGGTTCAGATCGGTTCAGACCAGATCAAACTGGTTTAGACCGGCTGAGACCGGTTCAGACTGGCCGAGACCAGTTTAAACTAGTTCGGACCAGTTCAAACTGGTTCAGACCAGATCAAACCGGTTAAGACCAGTTTAGACAGGTTTAGACCGGTTCAGAGCAGATCAAACCAGTTTAGACCAGTTGAAACCAGTCTGGACCAGTTTCAACTGGCTCAGGCCGATTGAGACTGGTTTAGACCGGTTCAGACTGGATAAAACCAGTTTAGACCGGATCAAACCAGTTTTAACTGGCTCAAACTGGATCAAACCGGATCAAACTGGTTCGGGATGGTTCAAACTGGTTCAGGCCAGTTCAAATCGGTTTAGACCAGTTCAGACCAGATCAAACCGGTTTACACCGGTTGAAACTGGTTCAGATCGGTCGAGACCGGTTCAAACCAGTTCAGGCCGGTTCAAACCGGTTCAGACCAGTTCAAGCTGGTTTAGACTGGCTCAAATCTACAACATAAGCAAATTAACACGTCTTTGCCCAGTTGAAATAACAATACCCTGGGGAGTAGTCCTGACTCCACCCCCATGGAGGGGTCAGGACCTGGCCTTCTGGGATTTGGAGTCCAGACCAGGCATGAGGGGCTGGGATAGATGCGAGGGGCTGGGGCCTATGTTCCCAACTTGACAGTCCTGAGAGCCAGGGCCCAGGTTCCACCCCTGCTTGGAGAATCTGCAGGCCACTGGTGGGCTGAGGTCACTGGATTTCCCTGTATGCTTCATGTGTCTGCTCCTGTCATAGCCTATCCTACACCCTCCTCTCTCCTGTCTGACATGAAGCTGCAGGAATAAGGGTCCTGAGCAGGAAGGTGTTAAGTGGGAATGTCCTGCATCCTTCCATCCTCTTGCTTTCCCATCCCTACATTTCCCCACCCTCCACTCTCCAGATGCCACCTTCCCACTCCCCCTTCTCCATCATTTTCCATGGTTAGGCCTGAGACAAGTCATTGCTGCTGTGGTTCTCCAAAGTTAGAGACCTAGATCTCCTGTCTGCGGTTGGTGGTGGGAACTGTGCCCTCCTCCAGGGACAGCGCTGCTTCTGCACCAACAAACCCAAGCTGTTTGGCAGGTCCCCAAGACTTAATTAAGGACCAGATAAAGATTCAGTGACAGTCATCTTTCTAAGGGTGGGCTTTTAGTTCCCTCCCACTCTGGCTCCTCCCCTTGATCTCTCCATTCCTCCTTATCCTCATCCTTCCATTTTTCCATATCCTTTAAAAGTTTTACACAAGTTCCTCCTGGATCAAATCACTGCCATCACTGGATTCACATTAGGACAACGGCTACCCTGGGTTGGAGCTTACTGAGTCCCCTGTCTTCGATCTCATCTTGCTCACTATAGCTCTGTCTATTAACTGTTTTCACAGGTTTCTCCAGGACTGAATGACAGCGATCACAGGATCCACTGCAGAAGATCAAGCTAAAACTCTTTTCCTGTTTCATGAAGTCACCCAACCTATGCCCCTTAAACCCTAGGGACAGAGCCTACTACCACCTCCATCTTCTCCCTCCCACAGGAAGCAACCAATGAAAGAGTGCGCCTCCTCTTCTTTTTATTTGCCCTTAGGGACAGATAAATGACCTATTAACCTAAAGAAGAAACCTTAGACAAACTGAGTGCCCCTGACTCAATACAATGATCAGCACAACTGCCTGACAGGAAAGCCAACACAGCAACGAAAACATCCACTGGCACCATTCACGAAACTCTAGAGAACACATCCACTGGTAAACTTCCCTACCAGAGCTCCCTCTTCTACTCTATGAAGCCCAAGCACTTCACCTGGACACAGTCTCTATCCCCAGGAGAGACCTGAGTCCTTCAGCTGCTCTGATTAGAGGACAGTCTGTCCCTATAGAGGCTGCTCCCCTCTTTCTTTTATTTCCAGCTCTCCTCCCTTAGTTCTGGTCAAACACCCTTTCCCAGCACAGGAAAGGCTTGTAAAGACAAGAATTCACTGGCCTCCTGGTTGGTGCAACAACAGAAGGAAGCCCTGAAGCTGCATGGGAAAGAGCTGTATGTCCAGGCCATATCTGAGGGCTGTCAACACAGGAGCAGCTCAGTCTCAGAAGTGACACAGAGAGGCTCAACATAAGGCTCCGTAACTCTTGGACCCCTCCCACCACACTTGCAAACAGATGGACCTGGAGCTACAGGGGCCCTTTTCTCTGTCAGAGGAGGACTGGATGCTAAGTAAGTACATCAAAGACCCCAATCCACCACTTCTGTAACCCAAAAATCACCACTGAACCCTCCTGCCAGGGTTTCCATAGGCAAGATAACCTCTGTCGAAAGAGTTCACAGGCCCAGGAAAGCCTGGAACAGGAAGGCTTGCAGAAGGGAATAACTGAACGCTAAGCCACTCTGGTCTTCCACACCAGTGCATTCCAGGCCATCCTCACAACCAGAGAAGCACGCAGACGCTGTAGTGGGGAGCGACAGCCATTGAGGAGGCTGACACAGGGCTCAAGCCAGCTCCCAAGAGCAGCACTTAGTGACAATGAACTTACAAGCCCAGACTTTGAAACTGAGCAGAGGCAGATTACAGCCTTTCTTGATGTTTCCATCTGGGCTCCTTGGACTGTGAGAGTATATGATAATCCACATTGAATATTAAACTATCTAATATTCAATAAATGTTGAGTAATTATAAATGCAAGCCCGTGTGATTGCTGATGCCGTTATTATAGCTTGCAACCGTGTGGTATAGAAGCTCAGAGCCACAAGAGAGGGAGCTGAGGCTCAGAGAGGAATAGAGACTCATAGGGAGCACTTGTGTAGAACCAGGACAGGTGTGCGAACTTCATGGTCCCAGAGCAGGACCGTTTCCAAGTAGCACTTGTGAGAGTGTCTTTCTCCCCATAAGACGATAGAGAAGGGTATGAAGCTAAGCAGGAAGGACCCCAGATTTGGTTGCCTGGCTCCTACCACTGTCTCTCCAATAAACACAATCACTTATGCTTCCCATTTGTTGAATTCTAGGAAGTCTTTAATATCTTTTTTATTTCTTCCTTGGCACAGTGGTGATTCAGTTGGGCATTGTTCAGTTTCCATGAGTTTGTGGGCTTTCTGCAATTAGTGTTGTTGTTGAGTTCTAACTTTGAGCCGTGGTGATCCAATAAGATACAGGGGGTTATTCCAATTTCTTTGTATTTGTTGAGATTTGCTTTGTGACCGAGTATATGGTCAGTTTTAGAGAAGGTTCCATGAGGTGCTAAGAAGAAGGCATATTATTATTTTGTGTTTGGGTGAAATGTTCTATAGACGTCTATTAAGTCCATTTGAGTCATAACATCTGTTGGTTCACTCATTTCTCTATTAAGTTTCTGTCTGGCAGACCTGTCCATTGGTGAGAGTGGGGTGTTGAAGTCTCTCACTATTAGTGTGTGAGGTTTTGGTGTGTACTTTAAGCTTCAGTAATGTTTCCTTTACAAATGTGGGTGCCCTTGTACTTGGAGCATAAATGTTCAGAACTGAGACTTCATCTTGATGGTTTTATTCCTACAGGTGCTTAGCTATTGCAGGACCTTAGATGGGTGGGGGAGGGTCACAGGAAATGCGCCCAGTCCTAGGGCCTAGAGAGCAGGGCTATCCAACTAGGAGAGCAGCCACTCAGTTCATCCTCCTGTTGGTGCAGGTGGGGGCTGTGCCTCTGGGTCCCTCTGATGCAGCTTGGGATAGTGGTAGAGCAGCCTGACAGCAGGAGACTTGCTGGCTTACCAGCTGCTGGGGTTGTGATGGGTGGGCAATGGATGGGGGAAGTGTCTCTGAACCTAGGGCCTAGAGAGCAGAGCTGTCCAACCAGGAAAGCAGCCATTCACCTCTTCTGTCCGTGCAGGTGGGGACTGTGCCTCTAGGGCCCTCTGATGCAGCAAGGGATGGTGGTAGAGCACTGGAGGACATTTCGATGAGACGATTTAACTGGGAGGGAGCAAATACAGCCTTGACCTTTCATCTCGTTACTGCAGTGACACCGGGGCATATGGGCTTCTTTTGTTGGTTCTGTTTCTGATGTGGATTTCTTTTTAGTAACTCATGTCTTCAGGGGGAAGTACACTGCACCCTTTGCTCACTACCCTGCATTTACTTAAGGTATATTGTTGATGAGCTTACAAAGCGGTGAGTTTCCATAGGGTCTCTGGTGCATTGTTAGTTTCCCTTTACCCATCGCCACCCACTCCTCTCCCCCTTCAAACAATCTCTGTCCTCGCTTCAGCCTTGAATCACCTAAACGTCACTTAAACATTTCCACATCACAAAGGTTCTACTCTCTCTGCACCCTCTAAGGCCTTTTTACCCTAGCCCTCTCTTGGCCTTGTTACCTTGAGAGACACTCCAAATAAATCTCGCACGGCCCTGCCCCTAGATGAAAAGCTACAGACAATTAATGGATGCTGAGAGAGGGAGACTCTGTCTTCGCCAGAGATGTACCTTGTAGGTTCCAGTCCCAAGTGGTTAGCATTAAATGTATAACAACACCACTAATTAGATTCGGCAGAATGTGTGTGTGTTTGTGTGGATGTATGGTATGGTATGTATGTATGTATGTATGTATGTATTGTGCATGGATGGAACAAACATTAAAGAAAAGGAGAATTTGAGAGGGAGGGGGGAACACAGGAGGAAATGGGGAGAGAAGAAGAAAGGTGGAAATGATGTAAATATGGTACGGTTATAGGAAATTCTCAAAATTTAACTGAAAAGAAACTTTAAAAATAACAAATTAAACATTGAAATCTAAATATATGGATCATATACATAATATATGATCATATGTCATATGATTCATATATAACAGGAAAAATGTGGCAGTTGTCTCTCTAGGCATGTTACCTCAGTAAGTAGGATATTTTTCATTTTCATCCATTTTCTGCGGATTCTTTATTGGTCTTTTCTTCTTTCTATGTGTACATTGTGGTTTGCATACATGTATGTGCATCTTTTCATGTGTTGGGACACACATATATGGGGGTTGTAATGTGAGCTTGTAAGCACTCTAAATTGATGTTTAGAATTTTCCTCAGTTGTTCTCCCATATGCCTCGAAGCAGAGGCTCTCATCCAAACCCAGAGCTTGTCAGTGGAACAAGTCTACCTAGCCATCTTGCTCTGTGGATCCTTTGACTCAACTTTCTGAGCCTGGAATACCAGGGGCCACAATGCAAGTGCAGCGTGTAAAGGAGTTCTAGGGACCCAAATTCTAGTCCATACACTTTTTCTTCAACCGCGTTAACTTTCTGCCCCAGATTTTTTTTTTTTTTTTTTTTTTTTTTTTTTTGGTTTTTCAAGACAGGCTTTCTCTGCAGCTTTTTTAGAGCCTGTCCTGGAACTAGCTCTTGTAGACCAGGCTGGCCTCGAACTCACAGAGATCCGCCTGCCTCTGCCTCCCGAGTGCTGGGATTAAAGGCGTGCGCCACCACCGCCCGGCCTGCCCCAGATATTTTTAAAGTGTGACAAAACTGGAGATGATTTTGAAGTGTGCGCGGTGACAGATACGTTCCACCCGGGAGGTCTTGGAGAGCATGGGCGAGCAAGAGCGGAGCCCTCTCTTGGCACCTCAGCAGGCATGGCCTGAGCCAGGCAGACCTTGACCACAGACCCGAGTGCCTGCTGCACTCAGGAGATGTTAGATGTCTTCCTACAGAAGACAATGGGAGCGGATCTAGAGATCCTGATTTCAGATGCAAGTTGGCCCCTGAAGCCAGTCTCTCAAGGGCTAATTGATGCTGCACTCTGTGCTCTCACCAAATTTTCTGCAGCACCCTGGGGAAGACAGGACACGCTACTGCCTTGTACTATGGGAAGCCAGCAGGTGCTGAAGATTGGATTCTGGTCCATGGGGAATCCTCCTGTCTATCTTATCTGAGTTCCTCCCAAAGAAGATGCTGAGAGGAGATCTGTGTTTAGATCCACCTGGAAAGAGGATTCCTCGAATGGAGTTTTTGGAGTGGGGAAGCCAGCAAAGTATGCTGTGCAAACTGTGGAGCAGGTTCCATCAAGAGCAGATGTGTTAGTTTGCTTTTCATTGCCAAGATAGGGAACAGAAACTGGATGATTTGGGGTATTTTTGTTGTCTGTTTGTTTGATTGATTGACTGACTGATTGCACCCCAGGATGTTCAAATTCACTATATAGAAAAGCTGGCCCTGAGCTCTTGATTCTCCTGCCTCTGTCATCTGAGTCATGACTACAACCATGCTTAGTGGCTGTTTTGTTTGTGTGTTTGGGTGGTTGGGTTTTTGTTTGGTTTTTTGGAACTTGTATTTTTAACTATACTTCTGGAGTTTGAAGACCAAGAATAGAGACCATGACTGCTCTGCTTTTTTAAAATATATAAATACAGTCGAGCAGGTGCCTGCAGGAGAGAAAGGGAACCCCTTCCAACAACAACTTGCCCATTCCTAGAAGAAAAGTATTGGTCAACTAATAAGGGGCCTGCCCCCATGACTCTAATGGATCACACTAGGCCCTTGTCCCCTTGCTGCCACACTATCGACAGAATTTTAGTAGGTAATAAAGACATTCAAACGGTAATCACAAGCGAGGTTTGTTGTTACCTACGATAGCTGAAAAGCAGTACAAAATATGCCTGGTGTTGCCAGGCCTAGGGAGAAGGGACATAGTTTATGTCCTGAAACATGAACTCTTAAGTATCCCAAGGCCACCCCTTCAGACCCACAATCTCAGGACTTACAGACTGATGCTGTCAGGACTGCAATGGTGGGGGCCAATGGGATCTGTCAAGAACATACATTCACTCCACTATCTATAATCTTACCCAGTACTCTGTGGCTTCCTGCAGTAGATATCACAGGCCCCAAATTACAGGTGGAAAAAGTTAAGCTTCATCGAGCTAGTGGATCATCACACGGACGGAATGAGGACAAAGCTGTGTCTGTGAACTCACCCTTTATTCTCTACCAGTAGACCAGGTCTGGCACAGAGTAACACATTAATAAATATCTAAAGCGTGAATGAAATCACACAGCCATATTAATTAGTCAAGTGAAACTTGAACTAGACTCTTCTACTCTAAAGCTCACGTTCTTTGTGCTGCACTGTTCAGAATATCCCAGCACCCACAACCAGTCTGCTGCACAGCGTAGACAGATGCCAAGATTCATCCAGTTGTTGAAGGGTGAAAGGAAGAGAGGAAGGAAAGAAAGAATGAAATAACAACGCAACAGTGTACACTTATGCTCCATCATTCTTCCCTAATTTATGATTCATTTCAGAAATACATAAGAACAAAGGAAGAGAAGATCTCTGCCACACTGCATCCTGGAAAAGGAAAACTGAGGATTTGCTCCAAAATTACACACAGCTACTAATTCTACAAAAATCTTGCCCAAGAGGCAAGGACACCTTTGTCTGGAAAAGGTGGCGTAAAAATAAAGGAGAGGAGAGTGGACATCTGATTGAGATCCAAGACTTATTTGGCCTAAGCCCAGACTCCCAGGAAGAGTCTCAATTAATAGTATTAGAGGGAGCTGCTGGCATTGGGAAGTCAACACTGGCCAAGCAGGTGAGGAGAGCATGGGGGAAAGGCCAGCTCTACAGGGATCGCTTCCAGCATGTCTTCTACTTCAGCTGCAGAGAGCTGGCCCAGTACAAGCAACTGAGTCTGGCTGAGTTCATAGCAAAAGACCAGGCTGTACCCACAACTCCCATCAGGCAGATACTGTCTCACCCTGAGAAGCTGCTCTTCATCCTAGATGGCATAGATGAGCCAGCATGGGTCTTGGAAGAACAGAATCCTGAACTCTGTCTACACTGGAACCAGCATCAGCCTGTGCACACACTGCTGGGCAGTTTGCTCAAGAAATCCATCCTGCCTGGGGCTTCCTTGCTGCTCACAGTTCGGACCACAGATATTCAAATGATAATTCCTTCTTTGGGGCAGCCACATTGGGTGGAAGTCCTGGGATTCTCTGAGTCTGGACAGAAGGAATATATGCACAAATATTTCACAGGAAAAAGAGAAGCAAACAAAGCTGTTAGCTTGGTTAAATCAAACCCAGTGCTCTCAACACTATGCCTGGTGCCCTGGGTGTCCTGGCTGGTCTGCACCTGCCTGAAGCAGCAGATGGATCAGGGAGAAGACCTCTCCCTGACCTCACAGACCACCACAGCCCTCTGCCTGAAATACCTTTCCCAGACAATACCAGTCCAGCAACTCAGGACCCATCTCAGAAGACTCTGCTCACTGGCTGCTGAGGGGATCTGCCGGAGAAGGACCCTGTTCAGCGAATTAGATCTCCAGAAGCAAGGTTTAGCTGAGGATGTCATTGCCGCTTTCCTGAAGTTTGGTCTCCTTCAAAAGCAAACCAGCTCTCTGACTTACAGTTTTGCCCACTTGTGTCTCCAGGAATTCTTTGCAGCAATGTCCTACATCTTGGGCGATAGTGAGGAGAGATACAGTGATATGGAAAGCTACAAAATCGTGGAAAAACTGATAGAAGTGTATGGAAGACGAGACCTGTTTGAGACACCCACCATGCGCTTCCTATTTGGTCTTTTAAGTAAAAACGGAATGAGAGAGTTGTATAAGATCTTTGCCTGCAGGTTTCCTTGGAAGACATGGTTGTACCTGCAGTGGCACATCCTAGAAGAAGCCCTGTACCATCAACCATATTCCCTGGGTTTACTCCATTGTCTGTATGAGATTCAGGAGAAAAAGCTCCTGACAGATGTGATGCACAACTATCAAGAAACGAGGGCACATGCCCCAGTGGATATGCTACACCCAAGGTTCCTGACAAACATGAAGCACCTGGTGGTCCAGACAGACGTGGAGCTCATGGTGGTCACCTTCTGTATTAAGTTCTGCTGCCATGTGAAGAGGCTTCAGCTGAACGATTGTGGACAACAGGGACCAATGCTGACGGCCCCCAGGATGGTTCTGTGAGTATCCATACTTAGCTCTCTCTCCAGCTTCCCTGTGGATCCCATGCACACACATGTTCTGAGCATCAGTAACACTCTTAGCTGTTTTCAGGACAGCAGGATACAGGTCACCAGTGACATGTAATTGTTGAATCTGACCACCTTTCTCTATTTGCCTCTGTGTACTTGACTATGCGATAAGCTTTTATCTCTCCCTATGCCTGGGTAAGGACCACCTACCTTCTCTGATTCAAATCTTCTTCACCCTTCACAAGGTTCAAATGGCCCACAGTTACGGATCCTCTCTCTTACCATACTTTCTCTCTGAAAGACTGCTCATTCAGCTCCTGCAGGCATCATCCCTTCTCCCCATGACAATGACCTTGGCTCTGAGGTCTTCCCACCATCACCTCAGAAGGCATATCCGTTAGAGTGCCTATCTTTTCCCTGCCCAAATGACTTCCTTGTATATGTCAGTGAAGGCAACATGGGCCTAGCACTCAGCTAGAAGGCTTCCTAGCTTCCCACCAAAATCAGCAGTAATGTAGACCTCCACTTCCAGGGTCCCCTATCACTGTGAAGAAGTGGTGACTCAGTATCAGTTTGTGTCTCTCTCCTCTCTAGATGATATAAGCTGGCATCATTGTTTTTCATCCTGGCCATTCTGACAGGTATAATATGGAATCTCAGCATTGTTTTGATTTGCATTTCTCTGATGGCTAAGAATGTTGAGCATTTCCATAAGTGTATTTCAGCCATTTGACATTTGTCTATTGAGAGTTCTCTGTTTAGGTCTGTACCTCATTTTTTGCTGGATTATATGTTCTTTTGATGTCAAGATTCTTGAGTTCTTTGTATATTTTGGAGATAAGTCCTCTATCCAATGTGGGGTTGGTAAAGATCTTCTAAACTTGTACCGTTGCTTTGGAAAACAGTATGACAATTTCTCAGAAAATTAGGAAGCAATCTACCTCAAGACCCAGCAATACCACTTTGGGGTATATACCCAAAGCATGTTCAATCATACCACAAAGACATATGCTCAACTATGTTCATAGCAGCATTATTCATAATAGTCAGAACCAGGAAAAATCTAGATGTCCCTCAACAGAAGAATGAATAAAGAAAAAGTGGTACATTTATACAGTGGAGTACTACACAGCAGTAAAAAATAATGACATCGTGAAATTTGCAGTCAAGTGGGTGGGTCTAGAAAAAACCATATTGAGTGAGGTAACCCAGAAAGACAAGTATAATATGTACTCACTCATAAGTGGCTTTTAGACATAAAGCAAAGAAAAACCAACCTACAATCCATAACCACAGAGAACCTAGACAGCAAAGAGGACCCTAACCTAAGAGAGACATACATGGGTCCACATAGGAAAGAGAAAAAGACAAGAGCAAATTTGGAGCATGGGGGTCACAGGCTAGGGCAGAGGAGAAGAGGAGAGGGAAGGGAACAGAAAAAATGTATAGCTCAATAAAAACAACAATAAATGAAGAGGCCATCAGAATTACCAAGGTCCCTCTTTGTGCCAGGGCCTGTGCTGGGTACTATAGATTATATGGAAAATATGCCAGCCACTTGTTCACACCCTAGATTCATCAGATACAGACACACAAAATGAGCCAATAGCATGCTATGATAAGGATGTAGATGAGGAACCACCCAAAGGAAAGGATCCAGATGTTGGAGCAAAGGAGCAGGTAGAAGCTAGTGAATCCTGGGATGGCAGATTGAGGCCTGGTGATCAGGTAGATAGAAACATAATCTGCTGTGTGGGGCTGTGCATGTCAGAGACCATACACACATAAATCAATTTCTTCATGTCCCTCTCTCTCCCTCAGGTCCAGGTGGACCCCTATAACTAATGCCAGTTGGAAGATTCTTTTCTACACTCTTAACTATACCAGAAGCCTGCAGGAGCTGGACCTAAGTGGGAATCCAATGAGCTACTATGCACTGCGGAGTCTTTGTAGGACACTGAGATGCCCTGGATGTCATCTTAGAACATTGTGGTGAGTCTGGCCTGGGTTCTTCCCTGAGGCAGGGATGGATGTGAGGAGAGCAAAGGCAAAAGCTGGGTCTCTGGTAAGGCTTAGTATTCTTCAAATATTTGCCAAACATTCTTGACCACACCAGTAACAGCTGCCAGACTTGTTATGATAAACAAATGGATTCTGTTCTTGTGGATCATGAGAGACTGACATTCAGCGAGGAGCCCCACCGGCTATTGCTAACAATAGGCCCAGAAGGTCTCCAGTGGAGCAAACATCCTGAGAAAAGGGGTAGCAGAGCTGAAGAACACAGAGGAGATGGTTAAATGAAACAGGAGGGAAGAAAGGTCAAGGCCCAGGGAATGGCATCTCCCATTTCCTCCTTGATCTCTGCCCTAGCAACCACCTTCTACTCTGTTTCTATGGACTCCATCTTTACTAAGATTTCACATGACAAGTGAGATTATGTCCTAGTCTATGGCTGGTGAATGTCACTTCAGCTGGCTCTTGAAATAGACCATGAGCTCAGTCATAGACAATCACAGCAGAGCACTGGTCCCCAACCTGTACTGCATTGCTCCTGCAGCTTAGCTGTGAGAAGCATGGAATTATCCACCCAGACTAGAAAGGGCTCTCAAGGAGCTAAACGCTGCTAACACCACATGCCAGGGCTCACCAAGGGAGACCTGAGCTCAGTTCCCAAGAGCAGTCATCCCTGGAGAATCTGATGGTGAGCATCTCCATGCAGGCTTGTCAACTGTGGCCTCACATCCAGCTGCTGTGAGGACCTGGCCTCAGTGCTCAGTGCCGGCTCCAGCCTGACTGAGCTAGACCTGCAGCTGAATGACCTGGGAGACCGTGGTGTGAGGCAGCTGTGTAAGGGGCTCAGGAATCCTGCCTGCAACCTCAGAATTCTGTGGTAAGTAAATCCTGGGATTCACTTCTGGGCAGGAGGCAAGGGAAGGGTCACAGGTGCATTACTAGATAAGAGGACATAGAAAAGAAAAGGGACAGACAATGCCTAGTCACACTTGCTCCTGAGCAGCTGTGCCACCAATACCCCAGTACTTGGGCAAGTCACTGTCTTTCTTAAAACTCAGTTTTTTCATCTGTTAAATGGAATGTCATACCACATTATGGGTTGTTTTTTTTTTTTTCTTGTTTGTTTTTGTCTTTGTTTTTTTTTTTACTTTTTTATTTTGATTTTCTTTTTAAATTTTAGTTTGAAACACTACCTTTTTCCATTTTACATACCAATCCCAGTTCCCACTCCCTCCCCCGCCTCCCTTTCCCTCTACATACTCACTACCCAAGCCCCCATCTACTCCTCAGAGAAGGTAAAGCACATTGCTGTGGGGAAGGTCCAATGCCCGCCCTACTATATCTAGGCTGAGCAACATATCCATTGAAAGAGAATGGGTTCCCAAAAGCCAGTACAGTGGCCTCACAGTCTGCCCCAGCCATACAAATGTCACCCACATTCCAAGGGCCTAGTTTGGTCTTATGCTGGTTCCTTCCCTGTCCTGCCGGAGTTGATGAGCCCCCATTAGCTCAGGTAAGCTGTTTCAATGGGTATTTCCATCATGGTCTTAACCTCTTTGCTCATATTCTTACTCCTCCCACTCTTCGACTGGACTTTGGGAGCTCAGTTCAGTGAGTGCTCTGCTGTGGATCTCTGCTTCTATTAGTTACTGGATACAGGTTCTATGGTGACATTTTAGATAGTCCATGACATAGTCTCAGTGTGGTTGGTCAGTGTGCAGGGAGATCTGAAGCCAGGATGAGGACCTTTGGAACTTTCCAGAGTTGGAATGAGGGGTTGGCCATTTATACCCCTCCCCCACAAGTTAGTCACTGGAAACAGACTGTCCCAGGGAGGGGAACATTGCCATAGATGAGGGGATTCTTGCTGGTGTATGGTTTGCATTTTGATTATTATATGATGAGGGGACTTTATTTTTTGGTCCAGTTTATTTGGTGTTCTTTAAGTTTCTTGAGCCTTCAAAGTGATATCCTTCTTTAGGTTGGGAAAGTTTTCTTCTATGATTTTGTTGAATATATTTTCTGTGCCTTTGAGGTGGACTCCTTTTCCTTCTTCTATCCCTATTATTCTTAGGTTTGGTCTTTTTATGGTGTGCCAGATTTTCTGGATATTTTGTGTTAAGAATTTCTTGGATTTAACATTTTCTTTGAGCAATGAATCTATTTCCTCTATAGTATTTCTCTCTTCCATCTCTCATATTCTGTTGGCTATACTTGCATCTGTAGTTCCCATTCATTTTCCCAGATTTTCCTTTTCTAATATTCCCTCGGTTTGTGTTTTCTTTATTGCCTCTATTTCAGTTTTCAAGTCTTGAACTGTTTGAACTGTTTGTTTGGTTGTTTTTTCTTGGTTGTCTTACAAGTTACATTTAGAATCTTTTTCTTCTCCCTCTTCTGCTGTAGGATGCTCAAGTCTTCTTGTTGTATGACCAAAGGGTTCTGATGTTACCATTTTGCTTTTTAGGTTGTTGGATGAATTCTTGCATTGGTTCCTACCCATCTCTTCCTCCAGTTGGTACTGGCAGTGTCTTTGCCTCTTAATCCAGTTCTCACAATGGTTGTCTGTGTCTTTGGGAACTGCTCGTGGTCTGCTCTGTACTGTCAGTGTCTGTGTCTCAGGGAGCCAGGGAGGTTTCTCTTGGCCCACTCCTTGGTTCACTGTCTTGGTCTGCTTTTTTGGTCAGCTCTCTTGATCTGCTCTGTGCAGTCTCAGCCTGTGCTTCAGAATTCCTCTGAGGTCATAGGGGACAGGAGGATTTGGAGGTGGATTAGGACTCGTAACTTAGAGGGCTTCTCCTAGGCCTGATAGAGAAATAGGCCTTGGTTAGACCAACAGGAGACAGCAGCCTAGACAAAAGCAGAGTTGGGAAAAGCTCCAAAAGAGGAAGTTCATGGCACCCTGGAGGGCCATGGGGTTTCACTACAGGAGCTTGAGGTATCCAGAATCCCTATGGGAATATGGCCATGACCTCCAGCCACTGAGAACGCTGATGGCTACTCTGTGGTCCTTTTCCAACAAGAGTCCCCTCATCTCTGGCTGTGTTCCCTTCCCTGGGATAGTCTGTTTCTAATGACTGACTTGTGGTGAGGAGTATAAAGAACCAGCCCCTCATTTCAACTCTGGAAAGTTCCACAGGTCATCATCCTGACTTCAGATCTCCCTGCACACTGAACAGAGTCCCCTAATAGTGTGTCATGGACACATATCCCTCTACTCAGACTGCTATTCTCCATCCTTTGTCCTGGTTTGTTGTTTTGGTTTTTGACTGGGGAATAAGCTCCCTCACTAGATCCATCTACAGAAAACAGAACCCAGGATCCTGGACCGTGAGGCCTCATGATCCTGTGGTGAATCCCATAACAAACATCTCCTCTTGTGCTTGCAGGCTGGACCAGGCCTCTCTCAGTGACCAGGTGATGATGAAGCTCAGGCTCCTAGAGGCAAAGAATCCACGCCTGCTCATCTCCAGCACATGGTAAGTGTGGACATAGAACTCCTACTGGTCAACCCAGGCTCTGTTTGACTGCTTGAGAGATGAGAGGTGGGAAAAGGTCCTGAGGTGATGAGAAATACAAACAAAGCAAGAAAGAAACCAGGACCCACAGTGACCAAATTGAGAGTAGTTTCTGTGCAACGGGTATTGCATTTTCTTTTTAGAAAAAAAATAGAGTCATCTAATATGCTGACATAAGTTCTTTCATCAGAAAAAAAGAATACTAAAAGTGAGTTAGTTGTGAGTCTCCTGGGCACAGCAAGTATGACAATGGTTGCCACCCATAAACACAAACCACTGGAACAATGAAAGCAGTAACCACACTTAAGAAAAATAAAGAAAATCTCTTAGAAAACAAGAATCATGATGGGTATCACTGTCCTGACCCTAA
Source organism: Arvicola amphibius (assembly GCF_903992535.2). Lineage (NCBI taxonomy): Eukaryota > Metazoa > Chordata > Mammalia > Rodentia > Cricetidae > Arvicola > Arvicola amphibius. Next base: position 49,711,302 of record NC_052050.1, read on the forward strand.
TCTTCAGGCAATCATACACACAGGAGTATGTGCATCACACACACATACACACACACACACACACACACACACACACACACACCGTACACACGCACGCACACTGTATTATGAAAAATAAAGCCCCAGGACAGGAAAGTTATTTTCTACCCACTGGGGCTGTGCTGAAGCCCCATGCTCTCCTGGTTCAGTCCATTTCAGTTCATGACCATGAATCCCATTTGTCTTCTAGTTCCTGCTTCATGTGTGACACATGAAGCAGAGGGTCCTATAGACACAGGAGGGCATCCATTCATTGAACAAACATTTGTGTAAGACCCACTGTGCATCATGCAGTACTTTGGGATCTGAGGGCATATAGGTTAACAAGGCAGACATGGCCCAACATTCATTATCTCAGTCCAGCAGTGAGGGGACATTTGTTCCTCACAGTCCACGGAATTGTACCTGGGAACCCTGTGAGTGCAGTGTTCATCTGCCTGACTTTATCCTAAGCTGATGTCAGCTCTCAAAGATGGGAAATGAGGGATGAGGAAAGAAGGAGAAAATTCCAGACAGGCATAGAAGTTCTAAGGAAGCAGAGAGAGCATCTCCATTGAGGGACAGGAAGCCATGTGTGAGACCATCTGCTCTGCCTCACCATCACCAGGAAGCTCCACAGAAATGCAGGTTCTCAGACCCCACTCCATCCCTGCTGACTCAGAATCTCAGGAGGGGCAGCTTCCTTCAGTGAGTTTTCTGATTTAGCAGCCTGTCCAGGTGACACTTTAACACGATGATTTCAGAGCCACTGGTCTAGATTTGAACAGGAAAGGCTGACATAGGAAGGTCTGCAGAGGAGCGGGTGCCACCGCAAGAACTGTGAACCATGCTAAGAATCTTCTGCTTCTCCTCAGAGGAAATGAGAGGCATTCCAATGCCTCAGACATGAAGGGGCATCTACACTCAATTTTTATGGTCAGCTACTATGTATGAGCAAGAAGGATGATATCAGAAGCAGGGACACCTGCCAGAAGTTCAGGACTATAGAAGGAACGGCGGTGTCCCGCCACCCGGCTAGCTTTACCCAAAATAATTATACGGAAACTGTATTCTTTTAAACACTGCCTGGCCCATTATCTGTAGCCTCTTATTGGTTAATTCTCACATCTTCCTTTAACCCATATTTAGTAATCCATGTAGCACCATGAGGTGTGGCTTACCAGGAGAGATCTTAACCTGCGTCCATCTCAGAGAGGAGAATCATGGCGACTGCATATGGCAACTGCCTGAAGCGTCTCCCCACTCCTGCTACCCAGCATTCTGTTCTGTCTACTCTGCCTACCTAACTTTCTGTTCTCTTAAAGGGCCAAGGCAGTTTTCTTTATTAATTAACCAATGAAAGTAACATAGACAGATAGCTCTCCATCCTGGGAAAAGGATGGAGGGTGGAGAGGGAGAGTAGAGGACAGAAAGGAGAGAGAGTTAGAAGGTTCTATCTAGGTGCTTAGCATTTAGGGTGAATGATTATTTGTGTTGTGCAGCTATAACACAGTGTCCGACACTGAGCACTTATGAAGAATTAAGATTATTTCTTGCAGTTCTGGAGCATGGACTCTACATCTAAAGAATCCTTCTTCCTGTTCCATCTGGTTGTGCAGCTGGGAGAGCTGAGAGTGAGAGGCCAAGGTGACTTTAGTGACAAAAGTCACAGGAATCTACTCCTGTGATGATGTCATTAACTCCTTCATGGCAGCAGAGCACTCGTGACCTCATTGTGTCTTATGCTTCAACCTGTCAGCACTGTGGCATTGGGGGTTAACTTTCTAATGAGTAAACATTGAGGAACACATTCAAACTAAAGCAAAGAGGAGTTGACATGATCCCTGTTCTGGCAGCATGGATGCCCGGGAGGATAGGAGCCTTCGTGGAGTTCTGTCCCAGAGAAGAAGTTGAGTTGGATATTTTGTAGGGATATTGTGTACATAGCCCTGGTTTCCATGGTTTTTCCTGGCATCTGAGGAAATGAATATTTCTGTGTTTAGGGAGCCACATGTGATAGTCCCTAATAAGAACCCGGATGGAGAAGAAATGGGTGAGAGCCCAATCTCATTCAAGCAACAGAGACCACAGTCAGGTATGTGAAGGGTTCAGACCCAGAGCGTAATGATTGTCAAATGAAGGGGCATCTGTGGGAGGAAGTCTGCATTTCTTTATTTTTAACTTATTTTTTTAAATTAAATATACAAGTACTATATTTACATCATCTCCAGCCCCCAGTCTGCCCATTCCAACAACTTTTATATCCCACTCTCTCTCAAATTAATGACCTGTTCTTAAATATTATTGTTAAATATATGTGTATTTAATATTTGCAGATACAGTTAGAATTGGTCATTTATGTTTCAGGCTGACCACTTGGTACTGAATAACCTATTAGGAAACTCTTACTGGGGAAGCTGATTTTTCCTCTCTTACCAGCTCTTCACTTAGGAGCACGGTGTTATCAGATTTACCCCATCCACATTAGCATGTCAGCTAGTGATATCACTGGTTAGATCTTACTGAGGAAAAGATATTGTTGAAATTTCATTGGCACAACGTCCCTGTCACATGCAAAAAGCATTATCTGCAAGAGATGTTCTGGAAGGGGTCATCATTTCTATCCCCCTGTCTCTGACGTGGAACCATACAGGCTCTCCAATAAGAGCACCACCCCTTGCAAGACATTCCTCACTTAGAACCCAGAAGGAATATCACTTCCTTCTTTCCCAGCCTTCGGGGATGCTGTTGCTCCTTTCTTGAGTCTGTGGCTTATATCAGGCTCTATACCAAGGCTCCGTGTCTCATTCCGAACTGCAATGCCCTGGGACTCACCTCCCTATTCCTGTTCATCTAAATTTTGAGTTGCACTATTTTGTTTGTCAACATACCCACTTGAGACACGCTAGGAAAATCAACGCTTTTGAATCTGTAAGACAGAAAACATATCAGCTGGCTTGGGAGCAGGAATTGTGGTGGGATGGTTGGTCAAAAGGAACAGTGGAAGACAATAAAACAAAATATGGGGGGGAGAAAAGGGAGAGGGAGAGAGACAGAGTGGGGGAGGAAGCGTCCAGATAGCCTGATGGACGGTGATGAAAACTACAGGCATACTTCCTGCTAAGACCTAGAGACCTAAGCTGGGAAAACCTGGAACAGAGTTCAGCCATGGTCCAACATTGAAGAAAGCTCTGGAGATGAGCCTGGACAACAAAGAGTGTCTGGCCTCTTCCAGAGGAGGGATGCTCATAATTTGCACCACTAATGACCTTCCATCCATCTTCCCCTGCCTCTCCAGAACACAGACACATGGAAGCACTGGGGACTGAAGATGACTTCTGGAGCCCTACAGGATCTGTAGCTACTGAGGTGATTGACAGAGAAAGGAACCTGTACAGGTGAGTGAGCTCTGCCTGAGAAAAGTGACTTTCCCCAGCACACTTTCCAAAATTTTCACCTAGTCTCAACTGCACCTTCTCATCCTCTCACTAATGCAGGAGACAAGGCCAGGACAGGAATAAGAAGTTTGGATTGTTATAATTATAGAGGCCTTTTCACAACATTCTCAAGACATTTACAAAACTGGAGCACACAAGGACTTCCCTGTCCAATTACTGCGCTCCAGCAACCATTTTTCCAAGTTTGTTTCAACTCCTCACATTCCCCCTTTGTTATCATTGCCGTCACAGTAGTGTGAGTCCAGGACAGTAGGTGACAGGTGATTTCACTCATAAACATTTCCCTATGTCTCCCCTGTAGTTCAGATAGGACCTCGTCTTCCATGACCAGCACACCATTACCACATCAACAGAGCTGATGTGAGTCCTTCATTCCATCTAAAAAGCTCATCTTAGCTCATGACCTGAATTGTGGGCTTTCTGCTGTTATTTTATTCTTGGTACAAACAGTATCCCTGCCATAATTTTATTTGGTTGCTCCTATCTCTTAGATTTCCCTCCAATCCCTGTAGTCTCTACACTCCTGTTTCATGAACTACCATTTTGTGCCAAGAACCCACTGGAAACTAAGAACATGAGGATGCATACAGCAGTCCTGTCCTCCAAGGGCTATAGTCCTATGAGTAATGGGTGACTATGTTCACATTCACAGTGTCCACCATAACCTGTATCCTCCTCCAACACTAACACAGTCTCAGCTGGAGAAACTGTTACTTTCAACTACCTTCCACAGAAACTGACACTTGTTTACCAGTCAGTTCCCAAACAGGAAGCCTTGAGAAAAATCACTGAAGAGCTTGGTAAAGCATTGCTACAGGGCCAAGGATGTATCACTAGATTTATCACTAATATTATTATTACTCTTATTTGTAGGAAATATACTCTTTAAGAATCTAAACACTAAAAACTGAAGACGTACTTCAGTGGTAGAGCCCTTGCCTAGTGTGCACAAGGTCCTAATTTGATCCCCAGAACCTCTCTCTCTCTCTCTCTCTCTCTCTCTCTCTCTCTCTCTCTCTCTCTCACACACACACACACACACACACACACACATCTGTATCACCTGCATCATCATTACTAAGAGCTAACTGCTCCAGGTATGTGTTACCTGTAGATTTGCTCTAGATCACTCAGTACTCACAGGTCTGTAAGATGGTGTTGTCATCAACCTTCTGTTCAGAATTGAGGATTAAATGATTTACTCAGGAATCCACATAGAGACAGCAGAGGAACCAGAACTCAGAGTCATCCGGCTGAAGTCTGCAGTGTCCCAAGCCCTGCACTGGGTCTCCACCTAATGGAAGAGCAGAGCTGGTGTTCACTGGTGTCTGCTTCTCCCTCTTCTAGAGTTCAAATCCCTGAGGCTGGTTCCTACCACTGTCCCAGCACAGGACTCCACTTTGTGGTGACGAGGGCAGTGACCATCGAGATTGGATTCTGTGCCTGGAGCCAACACCTGGACCAGACTCCCTTGCAGGACAGTCACATGGTGGCTGGGCCTCTGTTTGACATCAAGGCTGAGCGGGGAGCTGTGGCTGCTGTGCATCTCCCTCACTTTGTGAATCTCCAAGGTAACCAAGGGAAGCATAAGGAGTCGGGTGGAGGTGATGGGAGGACCTGCCATATAGGACAGTCAGTATATGATGGCGGTGATGGGGAAAGGTCTTTGACTTAGTGAGGCAGAGCAGAATGTGAAGGTGGACACTGAGTTGTTTTCTCATCCCTTCCTGCCTGATGTATCTTCTTTGAAGCACATGTCTCCAAGCCTTACGACTTTCTTTCTGTTTTACCTAGAAAAATTTTCTTAGTGGAACATGATGTCCTTAGTAGCAATATTAACTACTGTTTCTTAAGTGCTTTTACACAGCATATCTTGCAAGAACTCAGCAGGAAACAGAAAGTAAATTGAGTAATATGAGGAGATTGTTACAAAGTAAGAATAAGGAAACTAGCAAGGATCATTTGGTTCCAGTGTCTACCAATACTAGGAGCCATTACACTGCTACAGGCAGAGAGAAAACGATTTCAACAGATCCAGTCTGGGAACTGGAGCCGAAGAAGAGGGGTGTCTTTTTAAAAAGTGTCCCAACCTCAGTCATCACCAAATAGTCTCTCAGAAGATAGTTTAATAAATAAAAGATTCCCAGAGAAAGATCTCATGCTGAAAGCCATTACTACAGCTCTCTGGAAGCTAAGACCAGAGAATTTAGCATTCAAGAGCAGCCTAGACAACACAGCCAGACTCTGCTTAAGAAAGGAAAAAGCAACAACAACAAGGAAACCAGGTGTTATACAAGTGGCTACTTGCCTTGCTTCAAGGAGCACAGGAATAGGCCAACCATGGAGACCAGCAGATGAAGATCACGTTTGTCCATGGTGTCAAGGTGATGAGCAGCCACAAGAGGGGAGATCTAACAGTTAAAAAAGTCATGAGAAGTAGAACAGAAACACAGGCTTCTCCAGCCAATAGAAGAACAATGAATAGAAAACACATTAAACATTCCCCTGGTTAAAGATATTCATATTTAATGGCAATTGTAGCTAGAAGTATTCTCTACCCCACTGGTCCCCCTGAACCAGATTTTCTCCTCCCGCCTGTTTCCAAAGCTACTTATGAAGTAACCACTCTGAGGCTTTAATATTAAGCATAATACCTTAAGCAAGAGTAGAAATATACATATAACAAAATTGACCTTAAATTTGTGCTCATAAACCAAAGTCCATACAAATATATTCAGTTCTATATCATAACGACCCCCCTTTTTAGAAAGAGATTGACAGTGATCATTAATCAATTATAATCAACCCTTTTTAAATGAAAACAAACATTCATAGGTAATCATTTTGAGAATTTGGGTGTAGTTTTTTTAACTGTTTTTTGCTTTTTGATGAATGAAATATTTTTAGGGTTCATAGAGACCTTTGGGGGGATTATTTCGTTAAACCACATTTGCCTATCTATAGGATGGAATCTATAGGTTACCATCCTTTGTGGAAACAAAACAAAACCTCTCTTTAAAGTCACATATTTTTAGACTCAAATTTTGGAAGTCAAGAAACCTTTAAAATAAATATGTTGGTTTAGCTTAGCAGCCCCTAGAACCAAATGTCTGCAGTCAAAAAATCTAAAGAAAACATAACAGTATGTATAATCAAGACTCTGTGTATTTTTTATTTTTACGTGACTTAATGTGCATATATTTTATTATTTTATCTACTTTTTATTAATTTTATTGAGCTATACATTTTTCTCTGCTCCCCTCCCGTCCTCTCCCCTCCCCTTCAACCCTCTCACATGCTCCCAGTTTACTCAGGAGATCTTGTCTTTTTCTACTTCCCATGTAGATTAGATTCTGGTTTGCCTCTTTTAGGGTCCTCATTGTTGTCTAGGTTCTCTGGGACTGTGATTTGTATTATTTTATTTCTTAAAAAAATTTTAAATCATTGTTTTATTTATGACTGTTTTCACTCTTTTTTAAGTCTCTATATATTTTCTGAACACACTGTGGCCCATTTAGAGGCTCTTTTTGTCTAAATCTGTCTTTACTGTGTACTTGTAATCCTTTTTCCACCAGGAGCGCTTTTTAAAATGTTAAGCGTTATGGCTAGGACTTTGGCACCACCTCATCCCATGTCTTCAAAAAGCTGCACCTCTGTCTGCAGCCAGCAAACAGAGCCTATTTGAAAATATACAGTTACCAAGGAGCTCCAATTGACTAGTGTTTTTGTGGGTCTAGAAGCCCTTCTTTTTCAGCTTTATGTGGATGTACATTGCCCCACATTGGGCAACAGAAGTAGCTGGAAGTGTACCCCATTCCACTGGTTCCCCGTACCTGCTTTCCTCTGCTTATTAAATAACCACTTGGAGGCTTAATATTAGTTACATACTCTTTGGCCTGTTCAAGCTTCTTCTTAAGTAACTCTTACATCTTAAATTAACTCATTTTTATTATTTTATATCTTACCACAAGTCTCGTGGGTTGTTACCTCACATCTTGTTTCCTTAGTGGCTGCTGGCATCTGCCTGACTCCGCCTTTTCCCCCCATATTTAGTATAGTTTTCCCACCTAGCCATATTCTGCTCTGCCATAGACCAGAGTAGCTTTTTTATTAACCAATGGTAATAAAACATATTCACCACATATAGAGGGGAATCCCACATTAGGCAATCTCACAAGAAAAAAAATGAAGATAAAGAAACCTAGCATGACTTGCTTGAAAACTCAGAAAACAAATATAAACAATAGTGGCATCCACAAACGCCTGAGACCCTGAGCTCCAGATCCTGACTATCAGATCTGCTACCCAGATGATGCCTTCCTAGTATGTCTGATGCCAGCCAAGCAATTCCACACAGAACTCCTGCTCTCTCCAACAACGCCTGCCCCAGTCATCATTCAAGCTTCTTCCCTAAAGACCACTGCCTTTCCTGTTTCTTACTCCCACTCTCCGAACAGACAAGTACTCCATTGGATCCTGAAAGAATGGGATCCTGTTACAGTGTAGGAAGCAAAAATATGTGTAGGAAGGAGAGTCACAGGGCCAGGTGTGGGGCTATAGTTTTTTAAGGCACCCATGGGTGAGACCCTCAAGAACTTACGCTCCACTGTGAGCGCTCCCCAGAACTTACGCTCCACTGTTAGCTCCCCTCCCCCCCATCAGCTAGACAGAGCCAAAGCCAAAGCTGCTTCAATGAGGGGCAGGGGCAGTCTTCATGAGTCGCCATTCACAGCAGGTCACACCCACCTCCCTGGCGTGGTGAACTGATAGCATGAAAATATTTTATTGATCTGCTGTATTCTAACTGGAGATTAATTAATAAAGCTTAGCATTTTCTTGTTCACAGTTTTTCACATAAACATCAAAAAAAACCAAATAAAAGCTAAAAAGACACCATGACCAAGACAGCATATAGAAGATTTGGGGAGGATTAAAGTTTCAGGAGGTAAGAGTCATTGACCTTCACGGCAGGTAGCAGGGCAGCAGGCAGGCAGGCAGGCATGGAACTGGGGCAGAACCTCAGAGCTTACATCCTTAATGTCACAGAGGAGAGGGGAAATTAAACTGGAAATAGAATGAGCCTTTAAAACCTCAAAGCCCACTGGAGTGACACACTGCCCCCAACATCCACGCCTCGTACTTCTGTCTGAACAGTTCCACCAACTCCAGTGACCATGCTCATTCAGACCACCACGGTCATTCTAAATCCTCTGTTATTTTTCCAGCCAAGCATGGCTCAATGGAAACACTAAATCTCCATCTTTGAATCTGTTCTTTCACAGAGGGACAGGTGGACATCTCCTGGTTCCATGTGGTCCACTTTCAAGAACATGGGATGGTCCTAGAAACGCCAGCCAGGGTAGAGCAACACTGCATAATCTTGGAAAACCCAAGCTTCTCCCCAGTGGGAGTTCTACTGAGAATTATGCCTGCTGTCAGATATTTCATCCCCATCACTTCTGTCACGTTGATCTACTATCACCTCAATCTCCAGGATGTCACCCTTCATCTCTACCTGATCCCCAATGACTGCACCATTCGGAAGGTGACACTGAAAACCACAAATTGGAGCTAGGGTGGACTAATGAGAAACTTGAAATGCAGCTAGTGAGCCCCTTGGAGAGATTCTCAATTGGGAGTGGGCATGCAGTTCTATTAAGTGGATGCTGGTGTTTATGATTCTACCCTCTTCTTGGTCCCTCACACCAGATTCTCACCCAACTGCTTCTAATGTCCCTATATCTCTGCACAGCATCTTATAGCCTCTTTCACCCACCAGAAGGATGGGAATGTTCCTTGCCCAAAATGTAGCCAGTTCCCTTCTTTTCTAGCAGGAACCCTATTCCCACAATGAACATGACAGGAGCCAATAATAAGCAGGCTGTGCGACAGAACACAGGGCAGAAGGGTGCTAGGAGGTGTCACCACCCCAACCCACACAAATGCACTGATAGACTGCCTCACCTTATTCAGACCAGACTGATGTTGTAGACCCAAGATCTAGCTAAATCACTGTCTGCAATGTTCCCTAGGCCATTGATGATGAAGAAATGAAGTTTCAGTTTGTTCGAATAAACAAGCCACCCCCACTAGATTCTCTTTATATTGGCTCCCGCTACACAGTGTCTGCTTCCAAGAAGCTGGAAATCATCCCTAAGGTGAGCATCCAGGACTTTGCTACTCTTCAGGATCAGATGCCAGACTTGGGAACCCTGTAGGACAGGTTACAGGGCTTTGCAACAAACTAAGATTCGGGAGAAAATCATTGGGACTTAGGATGATAAAGAATATATCCACATTAGGTAGACAGCAATTTAAGGGCCACACAGAAATACAGAAGGCCTGGAGAATCGAGGAATTAGACTCAGTACGGCATGGAGAAGGGACCAGCCTGACACGGACAGCAGGTCCTGGCTTGAGATGTGTGAGCAGGACTTTCAGGATGAGCTCTCACTTGTTATGGTTTGAATCTGAAAGGTCTCCTACAGGTGTAAATGTGAAACACTTGACCCCCAGTTATTGCTAATATCTGGGGAGTCATGAAACAAATATGTGAGGCCTGACCATCAGAAGCAGGCCACTAGTGGCTGTCCTTGAGGGTTAGAGCCATGCCCTGCTCCCCACCTCAGACTTGGATTCCAGATCCTCTGGGTACAACAAGCTGTGCCGCAAGCTCCTGCCACCAAGAATGGAGCCCCGACTTCCATGCATTCCCTACTATAAAACTAAACATCAGCCCTTCCTTAAGTTGCTTCCTGTCACCTTGTTGTCAGAGTGATAAGAACAGAATCAGCAGGATGGGTCCCAGCTGGTCCCTTGGCATTCCCAATGTCTTCTGTTCCTACATTCTTTCCATGTTCTCTCCAGAATGTTTCAGCCTTCTGAATATAAGGGTCTGAGAAAACACTGAAGGAAGACTTCAGACTCAAATAGTATGCAAGAACAAACAGTGTTTATAAGCATGCAAGGTCAAACACCTGTACAAAATGGCAGCAATCCTGAGAGGAGCATGAACGCTCTTCTTAAAGCACAGTTAGAGGAATTTCAGGAGCAATAGAGCAAACACAGTTATGTTAGTATACTTTTAAATGGCTGAGTTTTCATTTTTACCATTTTTGGACATTCTTGAGCAAGTCCAAACATGATTCAGAGGGGGAAGTTGCAGGATTTCTCATTGAGATATTGTGGGGCTGACTCAGGCCTTGTCCATATTCTCTCTCATCCCTGAATGTAAGGGTGTCATTGATAAATGGTCCTTTGTCGGGAGAGAAATCTGTTTTGTCCTTCTTAGAGAACTGAAACCTAAATTTAGTTATAAAAGTGGGAAACAGAGAAACTTTAAACTCTTCACTGAGTAAAGATGTGTATTTGAATACACATGTGAGTATTTAAATGTTGGTTGCCTTGATGCAAAACACAGTGTCTAATGTGGTGTGTGGGATCAAGGAAGTATGGCGGTGTAGAAAGACCTTGTTCACATGTTCACATGTTCACATGAGTAGAGGCTTGTCACCCTCTCTCTCTCTCTCTCTCTCTCTCTCTCTCTCTCTCTCTCTCTCTCTCTCTCTCTCTCTCTCTCCCTCTCTCCCTCTCTCCCTCTTTCTCTCCCTCCCTCCCTCTTTCCAGGAACTGGAGCTGTGCTATCGTAGCCCCGGGGAATCCCAGCTCTTCTCTGAGATCTACGTTGGACACATGGGTTCAGGGATTAAGCTGCAAATCAGAGACAAGAAGAGTAGCAATCTCATATGGGAAGCCTTGCTGAAACCAGGTAATATCTGTTTAGGTCCAGATACCCAAAAGGTTGAAGAAAGGCAATGTATGGGAAAATGTGTACTGTCACTCATTCTTGGTGTCATTTCAGATTAGATATGTGGCTTTTGATAGGATCCAAAACTGGTGGTGAGAGTTAAAGTAAGTCCAAGGGTGGGGGAGAAGAGGAGCAGAAAAAGGTGAAGAGGAGAACAGTGGAGGAGGGGCAGAGGAGAGGAGAAGGTAAAGAGAGAAGGAGGAGAAGGAAGAGGCAGAAAGCACATGCAAGACATTCTATTCCAGGACGTGCCTCCAGTGGCCCAGTTCCTCCAGCTGTGCACTCTCATGGTTTCCAGTACCATTCTCTGTGTTCATGCAATTATGAGTGCACTAGTGTGTGTGTTCATTCATCACACCACAGTCCTCATGACAATTCCTGCTGCAGAACCAATCTTTCAACATATGATCATGGAACATGTCATATCCAAACCACCACATGCCCTAAGCCCCTTTTTCTCAGTCCTGTATCCTAATTTCTGCCCCCCAATACCCTAGAAATGACAGATTTTGAGACACATGAAGCATCTAGGACCAGTTCACATCTAAATGTGAACAGTTAAAATGAAAGGATTGTTGTCATTATGAGACATTCAACCTTAAATCCATACATATTTTAAATATATTCTGTGTTTTAACAATTTTATACACACATACAGTGTGTTCTACGAACTCATACTAAACACACATTTTTATCTCCCCCTACTCCCGCCACCCTCCTCTTCTTTAATAAAAATCTCTTTCCCATGATCATAAAGTTGTGTTTTGTGCAGCATTCAACCATCTGTGTGACTGTGGGTGTGAACTACCCAGTAGAAGCAAGTGAGTTCACCAGTGGGTACAAATGGATTGTATACACCCTGTTCTCCCATATTCTATTATTTGCCATAGTTTTTGCAGTAAGTTGTACTGTCCCTGTGAGCTGTTTCCCCATGTCTAGCTGACCGTTGGGCAGGCCCTCCTTCTGTGGGTCCAGAGGCAGTAGGAGCAGCTGCCCTGAATTCATGATGGCCATGGTCATGTGATGCATAGAAGAAAGCACACCCTCTTCTCCATATCTTCTGTCCCTACATTCTTTCCAATTTCACTTCCACAGTGTTCCTAGATACTCAAGAAGGTAATGTAAATATCTGCTTATAGGAATGAGTACTCAACCATCCCTAATTCTCAGTATCCTGCACATACATAGGTATCTGCAGTTACCTCCATTCATAGAAGTGAGAGGCTTTTCTGAAGAAGGCTGAAAGTAACCTTTATCTGTGGTGTAGACACAGATGTTTAGAAGGGCATTGACACCTTGTCCATTTAGCTAGGCAGCAATAGCGGCTTCTCACAATGCCCTAAGACCTCTGAATAAATGGGTTTGTTTGTTTTATCAGTTTAAAATGCTAAGGGTAGATTCTATCTTGTGAAGTAGGCCTGAAGTGTAATCAGGGAGCTACTGGTTGCTCCCATCACACTTGTGCCACTATTGCAGCAATGAGACAGTCTGGCCTGGCCAGAAGGTTGTTGATGTCTTTTCATCTTCAGCAGCCTGCCTAACACCATCTGACACTATGTTTAGCATAAAAAAAACCTCCAGCTCAGTTCCAGCTTAGATTCTCTATGTCATGTATCCAAGATGTATGCTGTCTTCTGCAGTAAGATCTTATCCACTAGTTCTGACAGGGAGCCAGGAAGAATGGCATGCCCCTGTTTTGTCTAGGAACCTCCAGGGTCTCCCTGCCCAACACTCCTGTGGAGATATCCCACACCTGGAATTGGGTTTTGTTTTTGAAACTCATTACCTCTATGACCTCCTAGGGTGTTGTGTATTGGAACTCTTTTATTATTTCTATATTGGGTTATCAAATAATAGGTTTCATTCTGACTTTTAAATACTGTCTTCATTAACCCATCCCACCCACCCCATTATCTCCTCCATACTCCTCCCTTCTTGCTCTTTGAACATTTCTGCTCCCACTATTCCCCCTTTACCCTCATTTTACCAATACCCTGCTGCCCTCCTTCCTCCCTAAAGCCCCACCCATTTCTAGCTTTCTGGTTTCCAGGGGTTCACCAAGTTAAACCCACAGCAGAACTAAAGACTCCAGGATAGAAACTACATGTGAGAGATATGGTGTTTGTTTGTTTGTTTTTTCCTCTTTGGGCCTAGCTTATCTTCCTCTATGTTTTTCCTATTGTATGCACTTACCTTCCATGATGCCATTTTCTTCACACCTGAAAAACATCCATGGTATATAAATGCTGCACAATTAACTGTTGATGGACATCTAGGCTTGTTGCATTATCTTAGCTGTTATGAACAGAATTTCATCGAGCGTGTTTGTGCAAATGTAGTAGGCTATATATTCCTTTGAACATATTCCAGGAGCGGTAAGGTTGGTTTATATGGTAGTTGATTTGCACAGTGGCTGCACTAGTTTGTACTCTCACAAGCAGTGGATAAGTGTTCCTCTGTCTGCACAGACACTTCAACAGTCTTCATTGTGTGTATTCTTAATACTGGACATTCTCAAGGGATGATATGGGAATCATAGGTAATTTTAACTTGTATTCCCCTAAAAGCTAAGTGTTTCCTACCATGTGTACTTCCTTCTTTGAGAATTTTGCTGTTACTCCTATGGCAAACCTCAGAATTGTGCTATTTTCTTGTTGTTTAGGTTTTAAGTTTCATATATATGGAACTAATCTTCTGACAGATGTTTTCTGGGAAATAGTTTCTCCCATCTTGGCTGCATCTTCTCTCAATTAAATTTCCTTTGTTATACAGGACTTTTTGAGTGTCCTGAGATCAAATTTGTTGATTACTGGATTTACTTCCTGTGCTACCAGAACCTCCCTCATAGAATCCTGACTTATGCTGCTGTGTTGAAATGTTCTCCTTACTTTTGCTCTACAAGTTTCACAGTATTGGATCCCACATTAAGGTCATTTAGAGGTGACTTTTCTAAAGGCAAGATATAGGCATCTTGTTTATTCTTCCATACAGTGCTATCTAGGTTTTCCAGAACCATTTCTTTTACAGGCTGTCTTTTCTCCAAGGTATATTTGTTTTCTTTGTCAAAGGTCAGGTATCTCTGGTTGTGTGGACTTCTATCTAGGTTTTCATTCCATTTCATTGATCTGCACATGTCTTTGTGCCAATACCATGCTGTTTTTACTACTATGGCTGTAGCACTGGTTGGAAATCAGGTGTGATGAACCTTTCCACACAATTGATTTTGTTCAGAATTACCTTGGATATCTGCGTCTTTAATGGTTCCACGTATATTTCAGCATTTTTCCACTCTACTTGTGAAGAATGTCCCTGACATCTTCATTGGGACTACAGTGAGTATGTAGTGTGCTTTTAATTGCATGGCTATTTCCAGAATATTGATTCTTCTAAATAATGAGCATAGAGGAGAATGTCTTTGCATCTTCTAAGTCCTTCCTCAATTTCTTTCTTTTATATATAATCTTGAAGTCTTTCTTATAGAGTGATTTCATTTCCATGATGAGTTTTTTTCTGTCCAAATTTTGACCCTTGGCTCAGATCCCTACCGAGAAGACTTGCTCAAGGAGCTCTGCTATAGGACCCTACTGCCAGATACTAAGCCTTGTGATAGAAGCATGCCACCTAATGAAAATTAGGATTTGTCCCCAGGCTTCCCAATGCTATATATTCATTCCTTATACTCTGGAATAAAATTGAGCTGATTCACTGAAATTTGTCTCCCAGAGGCCTCCCTCCATCCAAGGGTCAAATGTTTTTGTATGTATTTCTTTGATGATTTTAGACTCTTCCATATTTTCTAGCTGACATGGACAAGAGAAAACCAAATAGTGACATTTTCTTGAGAAAAGTAACACTACAGTCTTAGTCCATCACCCACAATGTCAAAATCAAGCTTTCCTAATCAGTACCACTGGGAATGGCTAGCCCTTGACAGCTGTCTAATCAGTACCTCTGGGGATGCACAGCCCTTGACAGCTATCAAACAGTAGTGGTTCCTGCTCCTGAACTGCTGAAAACAGGCTACACCTGTGGTCAAAGACTAGGCTTTGCTCAGCCTTGACCTGAGTGAGCCACAGCTAGAGACTTGACTGCCCCAGCATCAGGCCAGGGTTGAATCTCACTCAGGTCCTTACTCTTCAGGCAATCTTTAGAAATGACTTAACTTATTTTAGTCTTGCCTTTCTGAAACTGAAGATCAGAATGAGTAACTGGTAGGATGATTGAAAAAGTTAATACTGTCTATAAACACTCACAGTATGACCCTTAGCTGATGGGAACAATGCGGCTATTTTTCTTTATTAAGCCAATATCTTCATAATTTTGCTGGAGGGAGGGAGCGCCATCTTGTCTGCTTATTGAGATAAGCTACAAGGTCATGGGGAGGCTGCAACCTCTGACCAAGCAGCGATGTCTTCCAATATTTGGTACTCATTAGGATCTGTTCTCTTCCATTTGAGAAAGTATTCAAATACTGGATGATTATAATATAATGCCCACTGTATCCCCAATCTCACATTTTGGTTTTTAAATTCTTTGTCACTCAATCACTTTCTTCATTAGATGCTCCAGTTTATCTACAAGTCAGGATACACCAAGATGGTCCAGCTAGCATGGAGTATAAGAAATATCATCTTTCCTTAATACGACCAGGGCTTCAAATACTACAAACTGGGTCTTTGGAATGACTTCCCTAAACTGTTACAGCACGGTGAATTAACGGTCTTCTCAAACCCTTGGGATTATTCATGAGCTGAGATTTATTGACTTTCTTTACCTGTTGCTAAAATCAACTCACTATTCCTATATGCTCAGTCTTGCTTCATCTTGATTTTGCTATCAAATCAAGAACACATGTTTGTGGCATGTGTGTGTACAGGGTCAAACCAGGACAAGAAAGTAGTTTTCTAACAAGAATCAAATGTCAAATGATTTAAGCCAACAAGGGACTTGATTATTTCTCCATGGGCAATTCAATCTAGGAAAAAATGAGTCTGTGATCATGTGGGAGGAATGTCTATTGCTCATCCAAATGTCTTCTCTCAGTGATGATAGTCCTGGTGCCTAGATTCCCTGTGTGAGTAAGGAGATGTTCACCTTCCAGGTTGTATCAGAATTTCTGTAGTTCATTCTCAAAATCTCAGGCATGGGTGAGAGTTTCACAGAGAGTACTGCATGTTGGTGACAGATATCATTACAGATGCTTCATCTCTCCTTTCTTCCAGGGGACCTCAGACCTGTACCACCCATGATCCCTGCAGTTCACAAAGGTAACTAATAACTAAACAAGACCAGAGAAACCAATAGTATTCTGCTGGTAGATCGTCTGATACTTCAGAGAAGAGATCTTTAGAGAAGAGGCAGCCTCGCTTTGAAAACCTCACCAGGACAGGGGGAAGAGCTGCATGCTCAGGGCAGAGTTCCTCTCAAGCCCTTGCTGCTTCCCATGTTGACAATAACTCCACCCACTCCCAACCTGAACACCACAGGATGACTCCCTCCCTGGTCAGGCAAATTGTCAGACCAATAACTGACCTCAAGAAAGGTAAGGGTATTTTTCAAATGACCTTCCAGAGGAATAAGGAAACCAGGGGTGCAGATTAGGTATGTGGAAAAGAAGAAGTGGGCAGGCATTGGGAGAACCCATGGAGGAGCTTTCTTTGCTCCATGACAATCTAATCTTCACCCCTAGATGCTGCTGCCTTCCAACACTTTGTGGACCAGCATAGGGAGCAGCTGGTGGCCCGAGTGACATCAGTGAACCCTCTCTTGGACAAACTGCATGGTCTGGTGCTGAGTGAAGAGGAGTATGAGGCAGTGCGGGCTGAAGCCACCACCCAAGACAAGATGCGGAAGCTCTTCAGCTTTAGCCGGTCCTGGAGCTTGGACAACAAAGATCGAGTGTACCAAGCTCTGAAGGAGACCCATCATCACCTGATCGTGGACCTCTATGAGAAGCCAGGAAGTGTCTCTATGAGATCTTGACATCTTAGGGGCTGAAGAGTGAGCACTCAAATGATTCCTGACTCTGCCTGACTTTCATTTTGCCCTATGTTTCTAAATCTATAAACTGGTGGCCACCTGAGTTACTTTACTGATGGCACTGTTTCCAGGAGACCTCTTGGGGACCCAAACTTATGGGAAACAATGAAAGCAGTTCTAAGAGACAAATTCATAGTGCTAAGTGAATACAAATAATACTACAGATATAATACTATCAACTTAACAGGACACCTGAAACCTCTAGAACAACAAAAAAAAAATCACACTCAAGAGGAGGCAATGTCAAGAAATAATCTAACTCAGGACTAAAATCAATGAAATAGAAACAAAGAGAAAAAATAAAAAGAATCAATAAAATGTAGAGTTTTTTTTTTCCCTGTGGGCTGCCAGCTCACAAAAAAAAGTGACACAGAAACTTATTATCAATTATAAAAGCTTGATCTCAGCTTTGGCTTGTTCTACTGGCTCTTATAACTTAAATTAACCCATATTTTTAAATCTACATTCTTTTATGTGGCTTGGTTACCTTTACCCTGTATTGCCCATCCTGCTTCCTCAATGTCTGGCTGGTGACTCCACCTTTCCTCTTCCCAGAGCTCTCTGTGCCCAGAAGTCCTGCCTTACCTCTGCCTGCCTAGCTAATGGCCATTCAGTTTTTCTTTTGTAAACCAGTCACAGTGGTACATATTCACACAGTGAAAAGGAATATTCCACAACAATGAAACAAAGAATTGGTTCTTTGAGGAAATCAACAAGATTGACACACCCTTATCCAAATTAACTAAAGGGAGAGAGAGAGAGAGAATATTCAAATTAATGATATCAGAAACAAAAGTCGGGACATAACAACAGACACCAAGGAAATCTAGAGAATCATAAGGACATGCTTTAAAACCCAGTACTCCACCAAATTGAAAAATCTAAATGAATTGCCTAATTTTCTCAATATATACCACTTACCAAAGTTAAATAAAGATCAGATCAGATAAGCAATTTAAACAGATATGTAACCCCTAGTAAAAATAAAGGTAGTCATTAAAAATCTTCCAAACAAATAAAGACCAGGACCAGATGGTTTTAGTGTAGAATTGTACCAAACTTGCAACAAAGACTTTAATACCAACATTCCCCAAACTATCCCACAAAATAGAAATAGAAAAGACTTTGCCAAACTGGTTTTATGAGGCCACAGTTATCATGACTCCCAAACTAAAAAAGATTAAAATGAATTTCAGACCAATTTCCCTAATGAACATAGATGCAGAAATACTTATAAAATATTTGTGGTCTAGACCTGGTGGACCCCAGAGGACAAGCACAGGTTCACCCCAGGTCTCTAGACTTGGGGCAGGAAGAATTTCATTGCCCTCTGGTATCGGGTAGTCACGCACCATTATGATTCTTGGCAGCAGAGTCCTGCCCAATGCCGTGACAGTCTGAGCTGTAGTGATATTTCATTTGTATTTTAATAAATAAAGGTTTTCTGAAGTTCAGAGAGTAAAACAGCCACACTGATCATCCTTACAGGTCAAGCAGTGGTGACACACACCTTAAATTCCGGTAGCCACACTAGTTTGCCATAGAAACGGGGCGGTAGTGGTGCACACCTTTAATCCCAGCACCAGAGAGGATTACAAAACGGGAGGAGACAGCTCTCACGCACAGTCTCATTCTGAGATTCCTGGAGGCAGGACTGCCATTTTGTACTTAAGAGCCAGTGACTGGCTGTTTTGCTCTTCTGATCTCCAGGTTGAATCCCAATTTCTATCTCTGGGTTTTTATTAATTGTGCTACCCTTAGTCAGACAACAAGGAGCCCCAGGGTTGACTGCCCCAGACTCTGAGGAGGGAACATGGTCCTGCCCAGAGCCATAATGGATGAGTGGAAAAAAAACCCTTATGTGGCACAGGATAAACAGGCAGTGTATGGTATACAAATGTATGGCATGGTATGGGAGAGAAAGGAAAGACAGAACGGTTTATGTCTTGTGGACAGAAGCAGATCTAAAGAGGTGAAAGCGGTGAGGAGCAAGAGAATGTGGCTGGTTTGATTGTCACCCAGGGCCACGGTGATGTCTGGGCCTGGGTCCAGGTCTGGGTTCACGACCCTGATGCAGCAGAGGTCTGTGTTGATGTCTGTGGCTCCTGATACCACCAAAGGCCAAGAAGATAGGGATATACAGAGTTGGCCCTGCCTCTCACTGACTGCAATACTTGGGAGAACTGGTCCTGCCTATCACTGGCTGAAGCACTCAGGAGAGTGCTCGCACACACCTCACACATTAGAGCTAGTCTGCTTTGAGGAGCAAGATTGATCTGGACCTGAGGGAGTGAGGATAGGAGAGCAGGTCATGCCTGTCTTGTGGTGAGGAAAACATGCCTTCCTTTGTCCCTTGCTCCTTGCCCCTTACCCTTGCCATCTATAGCAGGTAGAAGACCTGACCCAAACCCTCATCAGGTGTGGCACTCAGGAGAAAAGACCTCACCTGGGCACCACAGTAGAGTTGACCCTGGAAGCAGGGGCACAGGTGGTCCAGCACTGAGGGCATGAGTGGGGCGTAGCTGGTACCCCCTCCCCGATCTGTGGTGTAGCAGCGGCATGAGGGAAAGGTGCCCCCCAACCTCTACCTTCTACAGGTGCCTAGGGCGCTAGCTGACCCTCCTCTTTCCCAGCTACAGCACTTGGGAAAGTAGGGCCTGCACCTCGTCTGGGCAGCACAGCAGCACTGACCCTGTTGATGTGACCTGAGGTGAGACAGCTCAAGAATGTGAGCATGGGAGATCTGGCGTTGACCCTCATCTGTCATATTTAGGCACGGGAGGAGGAACGATTCCCTCTCCACAGCCCCCTGTGCCTGAGATGATGGGAGAGCTGGCCCTGAGGTCATAAGAGTGGAAGATCTGTCTCTGCCTCTCACCAGCTGCAGCACTCTGGAGAGTGGCCCCCACATCTAGTCTGCGCAACACAGCAGAGCTATGCCTGCTGATATAGGCATAAGAGAGCCAACCTGAGAGCGTAAAGCAGGAGAACTGGCCCTGCCACTTTGCCCATCACTGCAAGGAGTGAACTAGCCAAGGCAGTGCTGGAGAGCTCACCCTGGTGGTGAGGGTGAAGGAGAGCTGGTGGGCTGACCAACCCTGCAACTAGCCAGGCCCAGAACTAGGATATGACTTGCCCACTCCAACATCAACCCCATCTATAATCTGCTGGATCAAGTGAAGGGGCCAGTACTGCAGGTCCAAAGGTGCAGGATTTCCATATAACAGGGCAACAACAGGCTATCCAAGAGGAGACCAGTGAGGGTCCAGGATTGATAGTATAGCAGAAACCAGAGTCCTCGTACCAGATCAGTGACTTTGCAATGAACGCTTGCAAGTGAAAATATGTGAATAAAAGGTTTACTGTATGACTTACTGAGTCACACTACAGCTTCCATGACAAGATAATTTTTTCTTTTTTTTCTCTAAATTTTATTTTATTTTGTGGGGAGAAGTTGCAAGGGCAGAGGGTGGATACAAAGGAATCGAGAATAAATGGGATAGACATGCATGATGTGAAAGACACAAAGAATAAACAAAAGAAAAAACATTTAACATTTTTAAAGAATCATTAAAAATAAATTAAAAATACTTGCAAATCAAATACAAGAACGCATCAAAAAGATCATCAATGATGATCAAGTAAGCTTCATTCCAGTGTTGCAGGGGTGTTTCAATATATAAAAATTAGCTAAAGTGCTGGGCGGCGGTGGTGCACGCCTTTAATCCCAGCACTCGGGAGGCAGAGGCAGGCGGATCTCTGTGAGTTTGAGACCAGCCTGGTCTACAAGAGCTAGTTCCAGGACAGGCTCTAAAGCTACAGAGAAACCCAGTCTCGAAAAACCAAAAAAAAAAAAATTAGCTAAAGTAATCCACCACATAAACAAACTAAAAGATAAAAAAGAAAAAATAATGATCATTTCATTAGAAAAGGCCTTTGACAAAATCCAACACCCCTTTGTGACAAAAGTCCTGGAGACATTAGGGATACAGGAACATACCTAAACACAATAAGGCAATTTACAGTAAACCCATAGCCAACATCAACTAACATGGAGAGAAATTGAAAGCAATTTCACCAAAACCAGGAACAAGACAAGGTTATCCCTCTCTCTATACTTAGTCAGTATAGTATTTGAAGTCTTAGCTTGAGCAATAACACAACTGAAGGTAATCAGAAGATATAAAGTGAAAAGGAAGCACTCAAAATATCTTTATTTGCAAATGATATAAATGTATCATTTATACATAAGTGACCCTTAAAGTTCCACTGGGAAACTCCTATGGCTGATAAAAACACTTTCATTAAAGTAGATGGATATGAAATTAACTTACAAAAATCAGTATCCCTCATATATACAAATGACAAATTGATTGAGAAACAAATTAGAGAAACAACACCTTAGCCTCAAATAATATAAAATGATTTGAAGTAACTCTAACCAAGCAAGGGAAAGACTTGTTTGATAAAAATTTTAAGTCTTTGAAAATATAAATTACAAAGATATCAGAAGATGGGAAGATCTCCCATGCTCATGGATCAGAAGGATTAATATGGTAAGAATGGTCATCCTACCAAAAGAAATCTACAGATTCAATGCAAACCCCATCAAAATTCCAACACAATTCTTTACAGACCTGAAAGGACAATTCTCAATTTCATATGGGAAAAAAAAAGAATAGCTAAAACTATCCTGAATTATACAGAACTGCTGGAGGCCCCACCATTGCTGATTTCAAGTCATATTCAGAACTATAGTAATAAAACAGCCTGATATTGTCATAAGAGCAGACTTGTTGATCACTGGAATCAAATTAAAGACCCAGACATAAATCCACACACATACAGACACCTAATTTGTAAGAAAAAAAAGCAAGACATACACACTGGAAAAACAGACAGCATCTTAAACAAATAGTACCTGTCAAATTGAATATCTGCAAGTAGAAGTATGCCAATAGATTCATATCTATCACCCTGCACAAAACTCAAGTCAAAAGAGATCAGTACCTAAACATAAAACCAGATACACTGAACCTGATAGAAAAGAAAATGTAGAATAGCCTTGAACACATTGGCTCAGGAGACCACTTTCTGAACAGAACACCAACAGTGTAGACATTAAAACTGAAAATTAATAATTGGAACTTCATGAAATTGAAAGGCTTCTAAGGCAAAGGACACCATCAATTGCACAAAGTGGCAAAACCTGCAGAATGGAAAAAGATTTGTACAAACTCCACATCTGATAGAGGGCTAATATCCAAAATATATAAAGAACTTAAGAAACTAGACATCAAAAAAAACCAAACAGTCAAATTAAAAAGTGGGGTACAGCAGAGGTTGGTGCCCAGGAATGGTAAAAGGCACCCAGAGGCCCACCCCAGGTGCCGCATGGGGTCTGGGCAGATGAGCAAAAATATAGTAGAGACATCTGTCCCTGCTCTTCTTGGAAGAGCTGGCCTTGATGGCTTGGGTGCAGGAGACCTGGTCTTGGTGCACAGCAGAACTGGCCTCACACCTCATTGGCCCTGAGAGAGCTGGTCCCACTCCTTAACTGCCTCCACAGTATATGTCTCACAGGATAGTGAGACAGCTATCCCCAGTGGCATGGATGGACTCCTAAGAACCAACCCATATGGCAGGGGTACAGGAGAACTGGCTCTACCCTTCCCTGGTAGCCATGAAATCTCAGGAAAGGGAGAGCTAGCTCTGCCCCTCACCTAGAAAGCTTGCCTGAAAATCAGAGTAAAACAACTCCCCTGATGAGCCTTACAGACCAGGCAGTGGTAACACACACTTTTAATCCCAGTAGCCATACTAGTTTGCCATAGAAACCGGGCAGTGAACGCCATTAATCTAGTAGTGCATACTTTTAATCTCAGCCCTAGAGAGGATTATAAGACAGGAGAAAACAGTTCTCAGTCATAGTCTCATTCTGAGATTCCTGGAGGCAGGATCACCATTTCAGACTGAGGATGAGGTAAGAGCTAGTGGCTGGCTTTTTTGCTTTTCAAATCTTCAGGTTGAAACCCAAATTCTCTCTGAGCTTTTATTAACTGTTCTTCATGCAGAGGTCTAGACTGATCAACTCAGCTACCACCCAGGTCCATGCCCATGGCATGAAATGAAACAACCCACCCTCTACCCCTCTACTGTGACCTACTGGAGCCTGTGAAGGGACATGTCCTGCTGAACAACAGGAGCTCCATGACTCAGGGCAACAGCAGAATGTCAAAGAGGAGTTTCAATGAGGGCCCAGTACTGATGGCGTGCCAGAAATCAGAGGTCTTGAACCAGATCAACAACTCATTGCAGTGAACACTTGCAAGTAAAGTTGTTTGGGCAAAGGGGTATATGTGTGACACACCGCAGCTCCGAGTGTCACAATGACAAATGAGTAAGTGATGGAGAGTGGGAAAGATGGAGGAACAAAGTGGATCTTACTCTTTTTTTGGGGGAAGAATGCAGGGGTGAAGGGCAGACATGGAAAGACTGGTTATTATCTCTTAGAAGACTGTACTTTTCTGATGAGAAAAAGAAAGGTTTTATATCTAGAGGTGGGAAAGAGAGGAATTCAGAGGAATAGGGGTGGGAAAACCATACTCAGGATATATTGAAAGAATAACAAATCTATTTTCTATAAAAGGAAAAATATTCAACACTTAAAAATCATTTTTCAACTTCAACCTCTCTTTCCAATTTTTACATAATTATGTGTAGCTATATAAAATATAATTCATTCATATTTACTAAAAATAAACCCTAAAGAAATTTATTTTAAACAACTCTTTGTTGTAATATAATTTTACCAAAGCTATGTAATTTTAACAAAAGATGAAAGCAAATTTTTCAAACTAATGAGATGGATTATTTGTTTATTTTTTTAATATGGCATTAAATCTTGGTTGAAATGTTGGTGCTATATACACGGGGAAACCTCACTGTCTCTCAGAGTTGGTGGGTATTTTACATTCCTGGTGCTTAGCACAGATGTGCAGTGCACATTCCAGAAGCTGGTGGAAAGTCTGCCCTAATCCCAGAACAAAATTCACCTAGCATCTCTTTTTGTAGCTCGTCAGCAACTCAGATCACAAACTTGTAAACCAGATAGTCCCCATAACACAATATGAATACATGCTAACTTGGTACATGCTGAAGAACAAAAATAGGAAAATACTTAAGTCTTTATAATCTGTAGTGAAGCTATGATGTTTCGATAAGAGCAGATCTTGTATGCACAGGGAAATGCTGTAATCCCAGCAAACATCAGCCTAGGCCTAGCCAAGGTCTTCCAGGGGCACCATAGGGAATGCGTGTTGTGCAGGTCCATGCAGTGAAAAGCACTCAGGCTGTGCATCACAACCACAGCTACAAGGAGGTCACGTGATGCAACACGGGAAACTGCGGAAACACCTCAGATTCAGTGCACATTTGAATTCAGCTTGGCCATTGCATATGCACAAACATTTTGGTCTGGTCAAAATTTTGAAACAGTTACATCATCCCATACGGAGACGTGATTCAGTTTAAGATACTGTGAATCAGCCAGGTGATGGTGGCGCACACCTTTAATCCCAGCACTTGGGACGTAGAGGCAGGTGGATCTCTGTGGGTTCAAGAGCAGCTTCATCTACAAAGTGACTTCCGCAATAGCCAGGACTGTGATACAGAGAAACCCTGTTGCAAGGGAAAGAGGAAGAGAGGGAGGGAGGGAGGGAGGGAGGAAGAAGCAGATCTACAATGGTGAAATGGGGGTCAGATATAGGACTCAGAGATAAGAGCACTTGCTGCTATTGCAGAGGATCAGAGTTCTACTCCTAGCACCATAGGCAGACAGGTGCACACTCAAACACACACACTCACAGACACACATGTTTTTTTAAAATTTTTATAAAGAATAACAAAATGGGATCCTCTATTGCTCACCAATTTACCAGAGTAGGACATGAGGGTCATGCAACTGTGTGTTGGCCACCAGGAAAGGCCTGCCAGTCTCTTTCCCCAGGCCACCTGGTTTCACTCTGGATCAAGCTTCTACTCCCTACCAGGCCCGTGGTCATAGCTGCTAGCCTGGCTTCTCAGTGCCTCCCATCTTCTCTTCTGAACTCTGCAGGTGTGCTAGCTCTGCCTGTGAGGATCTCTGAAGTTCTTTCTCTCTCTCCCCTAGAACACAGGATTTTCATTATTCTCACTCTGCCCTGCAGTGAGCCACAGACAGGCAGCTTACCTCAGATTCTCACCCAAGATCCTCTAGGGTTTTATTTAACAAGAGGTAATTCCAAGTTTTGAACTCCCTCTCTGCTATACTGACTTCATTGAGAATTTAGAAGTAACTTTAAACTAAACATATTGATGATTACAAGTGAAGCCAAGGTTCTTAAAAGTGTTCAACAGATACAACACACTGGATTTATTTGTAAATGAGAGGAAATGCTAAAATATCAATAGCTAAATATATATTTAATAGTCTGAGCTTTTTAACTCCATAAAAAGAAATATATTTAGGTCTACTAAATTTGATTTCATTAAGAATTGGTTATAAAAACAAAAAGTTCACATCCCTTTCTTCTGGCTGCTTACTTGAACGCAAGGTCGCTAAGTGCTCTAGGTAACCCAGGCCTTCTGCTGATGCGGTTAGGAGGCTCTGAGAACCAAGCCATGACAGGACAGACTCTGTGTCCAGCAGACAGACACAGTCTCCATAAGTGAGTCCTCAACTCTGCACCTCCAGAGGACATGTCACCTGACAGTGGCCTAGGGTTTTGTTACTTCAGTCAGATACTGGCACATTCACAGAGACTAGAGTCAGAGAATAGACTATCTCAGTATTAATTTTCCTTCTAAGAAATTCTGTGCCTTTTCTATGCTGTGTGTCTTAAGATGTGATCTGTGCAGCTTGCATAGCTATTGTCATTTTAACAAACCTAGTGTGGTGCCACCAAGAGACTCCTTAATCTATAGTGAGTTTCAGACCCTTTAATAAGTGTAAATGGAGACTGCTTGTTCATTTCCCTAAAACATAGTCACAGCATATGGAGGGGAATCCCACATCAAACAAGTCTCAAAGGGACAATAAGTATTTAAATGAAGACTTGAAAGCACACTTTCATCCAACACGAGCCAGTGATTTGGGAGAGATAGGTTTTATACAATGAAGAAGAAAATTACAAGTTTACTCCCTTTGCGTTGATGATAATTAAACACAATTACAACAGCAAAACTTCTGAAATTTGAACTTTAAGATGATTAAAGGTTCATGGTTTTCAAATGCCCTTAAGTCAGTGGCTTGAATGAGAAAAACTTATTTGACATTGGGGTAGGAAATGACAACTATCTGCTTAAGTGGCTGTCTGCTGGAGGAACGACTTTCTTTTTTCTACAAATGCCCATTAATGAAGACTGATTTCTGTCAATTTACCAGCTCTGGATTAGCTGCTAATAAAATTTGTTTGTCAGAGTGACCTGATCCCAACAGCCACAACAGAGAGCACAGGGAACCTGCTTCTGTGTCTGGGAAGTGAGGGGTGGCTGTGTTTTCCATTCTGGTCCTTCCCTACAATGTTAGAATTTGTATTTAGCATTTTTGTCTTACAGTAGACATATTACAAAATTAAAAAACAAAATACTTGGCTCTTAAAAATCTCAATTTTGATGGCATAAACATTTATTTTTAAGTCTTAAAGAAACTGTTCTTTTTCCAAAATAATGATGATTAGCTTAGAAAAAAAGGGCACATATATTCAAAGTATTTCCCTTTAACAAAAACTTTGCTTTATGCAATCTAAACATCAAAGGGTTTAGAAAGCCAGAATGTAACATACTTCAATGAAATCCATTGTTTCTTCAGCCCCTTTTTTCCCCCAGAAACCAGCACTGTTACATTATTTCCATTTAGTAAAATCTGATCTAATTTTATACTCTTCTTTCTTCCCGTGTAATTCCAACAGTCTACTGACGAGGTCATCCAATTCTAGAAGTGTACCAACAATTTCTTATCACCATTCATCACACTATGAGCTGTTGATTCTATACTCTTGTCCATAAGGTCTAGCACAGGAGATGCAATGGGTTTGGAGTCGTGTTAGCCACCATGGCCATGCAGGAAGCATGTTTTAACAAGTGCGTATGCTTCCTTCAAGGTGTAGCAGCCATGTTTGGTCTGAACTCTAGACCAGCTGGAGAATGACCCAGACCTCTGAATCCTTGTCATCTCCATCCTGCAGCAGGATGAATGCAGCTATCCCATATGCCATCCTGCAGGAAACAAGCCAATGCTCCCAAGATGGGCAGTACCTAACAAGGTCAAAGGCAGACGCATCAAACTGTGAGCCTGGGTCACCTCTGCTATGTTGACACTAGGTGGCGGTAGAAACTAATGTTTACATTAATTCTGAGGCCCAGCCAAAATTTGGTGAAAAGAGGGAGAAGCAATTGGGGTCAGCGTGCAAATGTCTGTGGTCTTCCATTGCTCCATGAGGAATCTCTAACAAATGCATTTCTATTCATTAAGATTAGCTAATGAGTCAGTCTTTGTGTTTTGGAAAGATCAAAAGTTAGGAGCAAGTGTTAATTTTACATCTCCCCAGAAAAGTTACACAAGAATTGGTCAACAAATATTTGAGCGTACACAAATGGAGCTAAACACTAAGTGCAGATACAGACTAAGTGTGCAAATGTATAGAACCAAGTGTTATTTAAAACATCAGATTATTTAAACTCAAGACATTTATAATTGTATTGTTTCTTTTCTTGTCCAAGTCTAAACAGTTCAAGAAATGATTCTACAAAGAACATGCAGCGTGTGTGTGGTTTACAGAGTTCTGGGACCACGACTTATCAAAACGGACTAAGATTTATCAATTTTAACAGTAAATTAATCAAGTATCCTGGCAGTGTTTCCATCCTATAGTAAGACAGCTTGAAATTATTTTCATGTATTTTTTAATAACTTATCAAATAAGTTCTGGCTTGAAAACAATCCATTGAAAAAGAATGTTTTGGATGTAAAAAGTTTCAGATGATAAAATAAGGGAATTTTTTGTTGCTCTTCTAAAGTAAAATGACAAAAAACACTCATTGGTGACAAAGTATTTATTAATCAGCAAAGAGAAAGCCTCGCTAACAAGTGGTGCTGATAAACTGGACGCCTGCAGGTAGAAGAACCATCCTCTCCTCTCACCCTGCAGAGCACGCAAGTGCAAATGCACCAAAGGCATCAACATAAGACTCGAAACCCTGGATCTGCTAGAGGGAAACACTTCCTGATGCAGGCAGAGCTAAGGGCATTAATAAAATGGGACAAACTGACAAATGCGACCACATGAAATTAAAAGGGTGTCATTTGGAGATCATGGATGGAGTCCATGACCATCATGGCTGGGAACACGGCAGTAGGCAGGCATGGCGCTGGAGGAGTAGCTGAGAGCTCACAGCCACAAGCTGCAGGCAGAGAGAGAACCAGAGACAATGGGACCTGTGTGGGCTTTGACGACTCAAAGCCCACCCCCAGTGACACACTTCCTCCAACAAGAACATTCTTCAAACCCTCTCCAAACAGTGCCATAAACTGAGGACAAGCATTCAAATATATGAGTTATAAGGGCCATTCTACTCAAACCACCACAGGGTCTCAGCACCGTGAAAATGACTATCCATATAAATAAATAAATAAATGAATAAATAAATAAATAAATAGCAAATGCTGCTGAGGATATGGAGAAAAAAGAATTCTTAATATTTGTGGTTGGGAGTTGAAGTGGTCTGAATGATCAAACTCCAGTGTATAAGAAAAACATTTGCCAGAACACTGCAGCAGAGACCACAGGGAAGTGATGCTCAGTGGCTTGCCCTCCAAGGCTTGCTAGGCCTGTATTCTCATACAACTGAGGACCACCTGCCAAGGGGTGACACTCCCACAATGGGAGTGGCCTTCCTGTATCAATCATGTTTTCCCAGGAAGAGATTCACACAACAGGCAGCTGCCACCAGGCCTTATGTACTGAATTGGATCACAGGGTTGTACATGGTGGCAGGCAAGAACTGACTCCTAAATGTTTTCTTATGACTAGCACAAATGATTAATGGTGTGTGTGCATGTACATACATACACACACACACACACACACAAAAATAAATAAAATAAATAAATAAATAAATAAATAAATAAATAAATAAATAAATGTTAATATTAAAGGACTAATCACTTCTTAGAGACTGTGAGCCTCTCTGTGCTGATATTGTCAGTCAGTTGTCAGTCAGGCACTAACCTGGGCCCAAGGGACATACCAGTCAACAAAGAAGCTAAGTCCTGTCTCCAAGAGTTTCTATTCGATTATAGAAAGAAATCAAGTTTGTGCCGTTAGGTGGCAACAAGTGACAAACAGAAGCATAGGGGAGGGTGAATTCTGGGACTGCAGTGCTGCTTCGGAAAGCAGGTAGAAAGTCATCCCAAGAGAAAGGTGAAGCCAGTGCAAAGGTCCCGAGGTGAGCAAGTTCCTGGTGTGTTCAAGAAAAGCTGAGCAGTAGGAAGGTAGAGCCGATGGCCCACAACAGAGAGTGAGGAGCCAGAAGTGGGATCCGATGACAGAAATAGGGAAGGGTGGGGTGAGTTAGGCCATGCAGGGCCTTGAGACCCAGGGAAAGGAACCTGTGTTTCTTTCAGAGCGAGACAGGGAGGATTTCAAGATAGAGGTAAGGAGGTAATTTACATATTAGGTTGTGACTCTAGATTCAAGACAAGAATAGACCATGAAGCATCAGCAGGAAGAGGTAGGAAGCTGGACCACACGCCCAGAATGCTGGCTAGAGCAGCAGACTCCTTGGGCACAGTGAGAAGGGTCAGATTACAGATCTGTTTACAAGCCAGTGTCAGGGCTGGAGCGATGGCTCAATGGGTAAAGCAGTTGCTATGCAAGCATGAGGACCTGTGCTCTGATCCACAGCATCCTCACAGATGCCTGCTGGGCGTGGCTACAGGCTTGTGATCCCAGAGCTCAGGAGGAGGAAACAGAAAGTCCTCCCCAGCTGTCTAAGTAGCTAGACTAACCATATTCATACACTCTCAAATCATACACATGCACATGCACATGACTTCACATGCATAAGAACATGCACACATCCCACACACCTACAGAAAAAAAGATGTTAGGAGGAATCAAATGCCAGATTTGAGATTCAGGAGAGTCCAGAAGTGAGAAAAGCCCCAGGGTTTAGGGCCTGCCAGCCACTTCCTGAAATGAAGAGCTTGTGAACTGGGCAGGCTACAGGGAGGAGAGGGAGTGCAGGGATCCAGAGCACAAACCTGGGAGCTCCAGGAGATTCTGCTGAACTGGAACCTGTTGGCAAACCTGGGATACCCTGCTTTACTAGATGAAAGAAGTGTGCAGACCTGAATCCTGCACTCAACAGGCAGGGCCACTGCAGGCCTGGAAGAAGCTCTCAAGCCTGACTCCTCCTCCAGCCCAGGCATCTGCAGAGAATTCACAACAGGAAATGAGCTGAACAATGCTCAACTGCCACTATCGGGTTTCAGAGGAAGAACATCTGCGCAGACTCTTATGTCTGGCGTCCTGGAGGAGCCAGACTCCATCACTTTTAAAGAGCATGATTTATTTCTAGCTGAGGAGCCTCTGCCAGGGACACACACCAGATGGCCAAGTGGAGGAACAAGTGAGTAGTGGGACCAACAAATGTCACCAAAACATTTGAAGTGTGGGAAGGTAAGTGCTGGCCTAACTGCACTAAGGCATACTGTGTAAGACATGGGGACCTGTCCTGAGAGCCAGCGCCCAGGCTCAAACCCTGCTTGCAGGGTCTACAAGCCAGCTCTGGTGGGTGGGAAGTTGCTGGATTCACATATGTGTTTCCTGTGCCTGCTGCTGTCATAGCCTGTCCTGCACCCTCCTCTCTCCTATCCAACCTGAAGCTGCAGGAACAAGAGTCATGAATGGAGAGGAGTTAGATGGGAAGACTCTGGATGAAAAACAAAGAAGAAAAAAAAAGCAGCAGCGGAGAGCAGCGGAGAGCAGCAGATCTTGCATAAGCTGATGACATAGGTCAAGCATGTTTATTAGGAAGTACAGCATTATTTATACTATTTGAGGGATGGTGGGAGACAGCCAAGGTCATCAGAGAACTAAGTCAGACAATGTGCAAAGAGAAGAACACAAGACCCCTTGGACACAGTTGCCTTAGGACTGATAACCACAGCCCAGGGGGAAAGTCAGGTCCCCAGAAGCTACAACTTCAGCTCCTTGGAGACACTGGCTCTAGTGTCAAACCAGCCTTGCCACTTCCACTCCTGGACAAGGCCATAGAACTAATGTTCACCTTGCCCTTTTTTGGGTCCTCTGGGAAAGCCTTAGGTCACTCTAATGCCCCACACTTGTCCATGTGGCTCTTTGGTTTTCTCTCTGTAATTTGTCCTTCCAGCTTCGTTGGCTCTGGATTATTGTCCCTGTGTGGTACCCATGAACAAGAGACTTCTAAATTCCTTCACAGGGGATAGCCTGAACTCATACTGAGCTCTTGACTCCCCCTCTGTGCATCCTCTTCACATCCTACCCTCTGTCACAGTAATGGCTGAAGGACTGATCTCCTTAGAGTGGAACACTAGAAAAGGAAAAATCTGAGAAACACAGAGTATTATGTGCCCTGCACAATCCATTCCTGGATCCTCCATCCCTGTCTTCCTATCCTCTCTTGCTCCTGTCCCTGTAATCCCAACACCCTTTTCTCCATCCCCCAACCCTTCTCCCTTGATTCCCATCCTCTAATCCTCCCTGCTGCCATGCTTCATGTCCTGAATCTTTCCGTCTTCTTACTTCCCCATCCCTACATTTCCCCACCCTCCACTCTCCAAATGCCCACCAACTCCATCACCATGGCTAGGCCTAAGCCAAGTCTTTGCTCTTGCAATTTTCCAAAGTCAGAAACCTAGATCTGCTGTCAGCTGCTAGTGTTGGGAACTGTGCCCTCCTCCAGGAACACAGCTGATTCTGCACCAACAAACCTAAGCTGGTTGACAGGGCCCCAAGACTTAAGTACCAGACAAAGATTCAGTGACAGTCATCTTCCTAAAGATGGGCTTCTGGTTCCCTCCCTCTCTGGCTCCTCCCCTTGATCTCTCCATTCCTCCTTATCCTCATCCTTCCATTTTTTCCTGTCCTTTAAAGTTTTACCCAAGTTCCTCACGGATCAAATCACTGCCGTCACTAGGTCCATATTAGGACAATGGCTGCCCTGACTAGGAGCCAACTGGGTCCCCTGTCTTCAGTGTCATGTTACTTACTATAGCTCCGTCTGTTAACTGTTTTCACAGATTCCCCAGGAGTGAATGACAGCAATCACATGATCTACTGCAGCAAATCAAGTTAACTCTTTTTCTGGTTCATGAAGTCACCCTAACCTATTCCCTTTTTTAAACCCAAGAGATAGAGCTTAGCCCCACCTCCATCATCCCCCTCCTGCAGGAAGCAGCCAATGAGAGAATACACCCCCTTCCTTTTACTGGTCCTCAGGGTCAGATAAATGGCCTTAATGACCTAAAATAACAAACCTTAGACAAATTGAAAAACCTCCAGTTCAGCATAACAGCATACTTGCCTGATAGAAAAGTCAAAGCAGTAAAGAGAACATCCACAGGCATCATTCATGAAGCTCTAAAGAACATATGCACCAATAAACCTTCCTCCCAGAGTTCCCTCTTCTGCTCTATGAAGCCCAAGCACTCCACCAGGACACACAGGCTCCATCCCCAGGAGAGACCTGAGTCCTTCAGCTGCTCTGATCAGAGGACAGTCTGTCCCTATAGAGGCTGCTCCACTCTTTCTTTTATTTCCAGTTCTCCTCCCTCAGTTCTGGTCAAACACCCTTTCCCAGCACAGAAATGGCTGGCAGAGACAAGGATCTACTGCTCTCAAACTTGGAGCAGCAACAGAAGAGAAAACGAAAGCAGGACCAGTTCGAGGTGCACAGTCAAGAATCCTCTGAGGGTTCTATGGCCATGGAAGAAGTCCAGTCCCAGAAGGCGAGAAGCACGGAGGAGGCTCAGCAACAGGTCTTGGAACCCAAGAGAAAGCAGATGGATCTGGAGCCACAGCAGACCAAAGCCCCAACAGAGAAGGGCTTAGTGATAAGTAAGTACAACAAGAACCCCAAACCACTACTGTGACTCCTTCCTCACCACTGAGCCCGCCTGCTGGGGTTTCCACGGTTAGGCTAATCTCCTGGGTTCACAGGCCCAGGAGAGTCTGGAACCAGAGGCATGCAGAAACCCCTAAGTGAACCTTAGAACCCCACACCCTCTCCTACAGCAGTGCATTCTTAGGTCCCTGGGAAGGAGCATTCTGAAGCTTCAGGAGTGGGATGAGGTTGGCATTCAGGAAAGGAGTGAGCACAGGGTTCAAGCCAGTTCCCAAAAGGAGTATTGGGTGACAACTTAAGTTACCAGACTGGAGCTGGGCTCCAGTGTTGGTTCTGTCACCCTGGACAAGTCACGTGTAAATAAGTTAAAACCTATTTCCTTGGGCTATGGGAGTAAAGTGATAATCCATGTTGAATCATAAATAGTCAATATGCAGTAAATGTTCAGGTGTTATAAGTAAAAGCCCATGCAATTTCTGCTGCTGCTATTATAATAGTTTGAAACCCAGTGGGACAGAAGCTCAGAGCCCCAATGAGGGGAGCTGAGGCTTACAGAGAAGACTAGAGATTCTGATAGAAGTCTAATATAGAACCAGGACAGATGTGTGAACTTGGTGGTCCCAGAGAAGTATCTTTCCTCATCAGGATCTCTGGGAGCATCATTCTTCCCATGTGACAGTGAAGAAGGCTATCAGTGTAAGCAGGAAGGACCCCGGGCTTGCTCCCCTGGCTCCTTCCTCTGCCTCTCTGACAACCACACAACTGTTTCTTTCTCAGAGCCCAATATTCCTCACTTCAGGCTCCAGGGGGACACTTAACATGGAGATTGTTTTTTATTTTAATTTTATTTTTATTTATTTTATTTTATTTTTTATTGAGCTGTATCTTTTTCTCCGCTTCCCCCCTCCTACTCTCTTCCATGGACCCCATGCTCTGAATTTACTCAGGAGATCTTATCTTTATCTACATCTCATGTACATTAGATCCACGTAAGTCTCTCTTAGTGTCCTCATTGTTGTCTAGGTTCTCTGGGATTGTGAATTGTAAGCTGGTTTTTCTTTGCTTAATGTCTAAAAGCCACTTATGAGTGAGTACATATGATATTTGTCTTTCTGAGTCTTGGTTACCTTACTCAATATGATGTTTTCTAGATCCATCAATTTGCCCACAAATTTCAACATGTCATTGTTTTTTCTGCTGTATAGTACTCCATTGTGTAAATTACAACATTTTCCTTATCTGTTCTTTGATCAAGGGTCATTTAGGTTGTTTCCAGGTTCTGGCTATGACAAACAGTGCTGCTATGAACATAGTTGAGTGCATGTCCTTGTGGCATGATTGAGCATCCTTTGGATGTATACCCAAAAGTGGTATTGCTGGGTCTTGAGGTAGATTGTTTCGTAATTTTCTGAGAAATCGTCATACTGATATGCAAAGGGGCTGTACCAATTTGCACTCCCACCAGCAATGCAGGAGTGTTCCATTTACCCCACAACCTCTCCAGCATAAGTTGTCATCAGTGTTTTTGATCTTGGCCATTGTTATAGGTGTAAGATGGAATCTCAGAATTGTTTTGGTTTGCATTTCTCTGATGGTTAAGGATGTTGAGCATTTCCTTAAGTGTTTTTCAGCCATTTTTTTTCCTCTTTTTTTATTAAAAATTTCCATCTCCTCCCTTCCTCCTCTCACGTCCCTCCCCTCCCCTCCACCCATACCCCCACTCCCTCCCTCTCCAGGCCAAAGAGCCATCAGGGTTCCCTACACTATGTTAAGTCCAAGGTCCTCCCAACTCCCCCCAGGTCCAGGAAGGTGAGCAACCAAACTGACAAGGCTCACACAGAGCCCGTCCATGCCGTAGAATCCAAACCCATCGCCATTGTCCTTGGCTTCTCAGTCAGCCTCCACCGTCAGCCACATTCAGAGAGTCCGGTTTGGTTGCATGTTCCATCAGTCCCATTCCAACTGGTCTTGGTGATCTCCCGTTAGTTCTGTCCCACTGTCTCAGTGGGTGAATGCACCCCTCACAGTCCTGACTTTCTTTCTCATGTTCTCCCTCCTTCTGCTCCTCATCAGGACCTTGGGATCTCAGTCCAGTGCTCCAATGTGGGGCTCTGTCTCAATCTCTATCCATTGCCAGGTGAAGGTTCTATGGTGATATGCAAGATATTCATCAGTATGGCTATAGGATCTGGCCTTTACCGGCTCCCTCTATGCCCCCAGCTAGGTTTTTCAGCCATTTTAGATTCCTCTTTTGAGAGTTCTCTGTTTAGGTCTGTACTCCATTTTTATTGGATTATTTATTCTTTTGATGACCAATTTCTTGAGTTCTTTGTATATTTTAGAGATCGGACCTCTGTGTGATGTGGGGCAGGTGAAGATCTTTTCCCATTCTATAGGCTGCCATTTTGTCTTGTTGACTGTATCTTGCTTTTAAATGCACAACCTCACATGGCTTGACTCTAGCCAGCTTTTCTAAACTTAAATTATCCCATATATTGTTTGTCTCTGAACTTTTACCTTTCTGTACTGATTTCTCCATGGGTTGCTATGTAGCTGGGTGGCTGACCCCAAGTATACTCCTCTCGTCTCCTTTCATTCCCTGTTGTCTCTTGAGATTTCTTTTCTTTCCTATTCCCCACACCACCCTACTCCCACCTACTCCTCAGAGAGGGTAAGGTACATTGTTTTAGGGAAGGTCCAAGGCCCTCCCTACTATATCTAGGCTGAACAAGGTATCCATCCAAAGAAAATAGATTCCAAAAAATTCAGTACAAGCAGTAGGGATAAATCCTGGTGACACTCCCAGTGGCCCCACAGTCTGCCCCAGTCATAGAACTGTCACCAACATTCAGAGGGACTAGTTTGGTCCTATGCTGGTTCTTTCCCTGGCCAGCTGGAGTTGAGCTCCCATTAGCTCAGGTAACTGTTTCAATGGATGTACCCATCATAGTCTTGATCTTTTTGCTCATATTCTCACTCCTCCCATTCTTCAACTGAACTTTAGGAGCTCAGTCCAGTGTGCCAATGCAGATCTCTGCCTCTGTTTCCATCAGTTGCTGGGTGAAGGGTCTATAGTGATATTTAAGATAGTCAGTCTGACTACAGGGCAAGGCCAGTTCTGGCACTCTCTCCTCTATTGATTAGGTTCTTAACTGGGGTCATCCTTGTGGATTCCTGGGAATTTCATAGTGCCAGGTTTCTTGCTAACTCCATAATGGCTCCCTCAATCAAAACATCTCTTTCCTTGCTCTCATTTCTGGTGCGGGAGAATTGTCTGTATTCTGTCAATCATGTTTTAAATAAACACTGATTGGCCAGGCAGGAAGTATAGGTGGGTCAACCAGACAGGAAGTAAAGGCAGGGCGATGAGAACAGGAGTATTCTGAGAAGCAGGAAGCTCCCTCCGCAGTTCTGCCCAGATCACCGAAGAAGCAAGATGTGAGCTACCCTGCTGAGAAAGGTATCGAGCTATGTGACTAACATAGATAAGAATAATGGATTAATATAAGCTACAAGAGCTAATAAGTAGCCTGAGCTAATGGGCCAATCAGTTTTATAACTTATGGAGATCTCTGTGTGATTTTCTTTGGGGCTTGCCAGCTGTGGGAAACTGGGCAGGACATAAACCCCAACAAGCAGGCCCCTTCATGTTACACATTTTTGTTCTTCCTCTATCTCAACTATCCCATTCCCTCAAGTTTTCTTCCCTGCTCCCCTTCTCCCCTCATTTTCTCCTTCTGCTCTCCCTACTCCCCTCACCCCCATGCTCCAAATTTTGTCAAGAGATCTTATCTATTTCCCCTTTCCACATGGATCTATGTATGTTTTTCTTAGGGTTCACCATATTACTTAGCTTCTCTAGGATCATGAACTATAGGCTCAATGTCCTTTCCTTTACAGCTAGTATCCTAACTTATGAGTGAGTACATACCATGTTCATCTTTCTGTGTCTGGGTTAACTCACTCAGGATGGTTTTCTACTAGTTCCATCCATTTGCATGCAATTTCAAGATGTCATTGTTTTTTTACCACTGAGTAATACTCTAATGTGTAAATGTACCTTATTTTCTTTATCCATTCTTCAGTTGTAGGGCATCTATTTCTGACTATTACAAATAATGCTGCTATGAACATAGTTTATACAAATGTCTATGCAGTATAATTGAGCATTCTTTGGGTATATGCCCAAGAGTGGTACTGCTGTGTCCTGAGGTAGGTTGATTCCCAATTTTCTGAGAAATTGCTACACTGATTTCCAAAGTGGTTGTACAAGTTTTCATTCCCACCATCAATAAATGTGTGTTCCCCTTACTTCACATCCTCTCCCTAAGCTATCATTTGTGTTTTTGATCTTAGTCATTCTGACAAGTATAAGATGGTATCTCAGAGTTGTTTTGATTTGCATTTGCCTAATGGCTACGGATGTTGAACATTTCCTTAAGTGTCTTTTGGCCATTTCAGATTCTTCGGTTGTGAATTCTGTTTAGTTCTGTACTGCATTTTTAAATTGGGTTATTTGGGATTTTGATGCCTAATTTCTTGAGTTCTTTATATATTTTGGAAATCAGTCCTCTGTCTGATATGGGGTTGGTGAAGATCTTTTCCCACTCAGTAGGCTGCTTTTTGTCTTATTGATTGTGTCCTTTCCTTTACAGAAGCTTCGGAGTTTCAGGAGATCCCATTTATTTATTGTTGCTCTCAGTGTCTATGCTACTGGGATTATATTTAGGAAATGGTCTCCTGTGCCCA
Organism: Arvicola amphibius; assembly: GCF_903992535.2. Classification (NCBI taxonomy): domain Eukaryota; kingdom Metazoa; phylum Chordata; class Mammalia; order Rodentia; family Cricetidae; genus Arvicola; species Arvicola amphibius. Next base: position 49,749,519 of record NC_052050.1, read on the forward strand.
TTCATTGAAGGCTACTTCCCACTTTCTCTTCTATCAGGTTCAATGTGGTTGGATTTATATTGAGGTCTTTAATCCATCTGAACTTGAGATTTGTGCATGGGGGTAGATATTGATCTATTTTCATTCTTCCACATGTTGACATCCAGTTATGCCAGCACCATTTGTTGAAGACGCTTTCTTTTTTACATTGTATTATTTTAACTTCTTTATCAAAAATCAGGTATTCATAGGTGTGTGAATTAATGTCTGGGTCTTTTATTTTATTCCACTGGTCAACCTCTCTATTTTTATGCCAATAACAAGCTGTTTTCATCACTGTAGCTGTATAATAGAGATTGGTATCAGGAATGGTAATGCCTCCAGAAGTTCCTTTATTGTAGAGGATTGTTTTGGCTATCCTGGGTTTTTTGTTTTCCCATATGAAGTTGATTATTGTTCTTTCAAGGTCTGTGAAGAATTGTGTTAGAATTTTGATAGGGATTTCATTGAAACTTTTAGATTACTTTTGGTAGAATTACCACTTTTATTATGTTGATCCTACCAATCCAAGAGCATAGGAGATCTTTCCATTCTCTGGTATCTTCTTCAATTTCTTTCTTCAAAGATTTAAAGTTCTTTTCATACAGGTCTTTCACTTCTTTGGTTACTGTTACCCCAAGATATTTTATTTGTGGCTATTATGAAGGGTAATGTTTCTCTGATTTCTTTCTCAGCTTCCTTATATCATTTGTATATAGGAAGGCTACTGATTTTTTTGAGTTGATCTTGTACCTGCCACATTACTGAAGTTGTTTATCAGCTATAGAAATTCCATAGTAGAGTTTTTGGGGTGACTTATGTATACTATCATATCATCTGGAAGTAACAAAAATTTGACTTCTTCCTTTCCAATTTGAATCCTCTTGATCTCCATTTGTTGTCTTATTGCTCTAGCCAAAAGCTCAAGAACTATGATGAATAGAAATGAAGGGAGTGGACAAGAAGACAAGATTCCTTGTCTTCTTCCTGATTTTAGTGGCATTGATTTGAGTTTCTCTCCATTTAATGTTGACTGTCGGCTTGCTGTATATTGCTTTTATTATGTTTAGATATGTTCTTTGTATCACTGATCTCTCCAAGACCTTTATCATAAAGGGGTGTTGGATTTTGTCTAATACTTTTTCAGCATCTAATGAGATGATCATATGTTTTTTTCCTTCCAGTTTATTTACAAGGTGGATTACACTGAGAGATTTTCGTATGTTGAACCATCTCTGCATCTCTAGGATTAAGCCAACTTGATCATGGTGAATGGTTTTTTTGATGTGTTCATGGATTCGGCTTGCCAGTATTTTACTGAGTATTTTTGCATCTATGCTCATGAGTGAGATTGGTCTGTAATTCTCTTTCTTGGCTAAGTCTGTGTATGGTTCGGTATATGGGTAACTGTAGCCTCATAAAAAAAGAGTTTGTCAATGTTCCTTCTGTTTCTATTATGTAGAATGCTTTGAGGAGTAAAGGTATTAGCTCTTCTTTGAAGTTCTGGTAGAATTCTGCACTGGAACCACCCGGCCCTGCAATTTTGTATTTAAATTGTGCACCTGGTCTTGATTTAATTTTGATATGTGGTACCTATTCAGAAAATTGCCCATTTCTTTTACATTTTCCGATTTTGTGAAGCACAGGTTTTAGAAGTTTGACCAAATGGTTCTCCAAATTTCCTCAGTATCTGCTGTTATGTCTACCCTTTCATTTCTGATTTGTTAGTTTGGATGTTCTCTCTCTGCCTTTTGATTAGTTTGGATAAGGTTTTGTCTATCTTGTTGATTTTTTTTCAAAGAACAAACTATTTGTTTCATTGATTCTTTGTATTGTTTTCTTTGTTCTTTTATTGATTTCAGCCCCTCAATTTGATTATTATTGTCCTATCATCTACTTGTCCAGAGTGAGTCAGTTTCTTTTTGTTCTAGAGCTTTCATGTGTGCTGTTAGGTCATTAGTGTGAGCTTTGTACACTTTCTTTATGTGGGCACTCAGTGCCATGAACTTTCCTCTTTGCACTCTTGTCATAGTGTGCCATAGGTTTGTGTATGCTGTCCCTCATTTTCATTGAATTCTAGGAGATTTTAATTTCTTTATTTCTTCCTTGACACCAGATGTGGTTCAATAGAGAAGCACTGTCCAATTTCCATGTGTTTGTGGACTTTCTGAAATTAGTGTTGCTGTTGAATTCTAATTTTAAAGCATGGTGATCCAATAAGATACAGGGGATTACTCCACTGTTTTTTGTATCTGTGGAGGTTTGCTTTGTTACCAAATATGTGGTCAGTTTTAAAGAAGGTTCCATGAGCTGCTGAGAAGAAGGTATATTCTTTTCTGTTTGGGTGGAATATTCTGTAGATATATGTTAAGTTCATTTGGGTCATGATATCTGTTAGTTCTCTTATTTCTCTGTTAAGTTTCTGTCTGGTTGACCTGTCCATTTGAGAGAGTAGTGTATTGATGTCTCCTACTATTAGTGTGTGGGGTTTGATGCACGATTTAAGCTTTAGTAATATTTCTTTTACATATGTGGATAATCTTGTATATAGGGCATAGATGTTCAGGATTGAGACTTCATCTTAATGTATTATTGTTCTTTTTATGAGTATAAAATGTCCTTCTCCATCCCTTCTGATTGATTTCAGTTTAAATCTATTTTGTTAGATATTAGGATAGCTACACCCACTTGTTTCTTAAGTCCAATTGATTGGAAAATCTTTTCCCAACCCTTTACTCTGAAGTAATGTCTGTCTTTGAGGTTGAGGTGTGTTTCTTGTATACAGAAGAAGGCTGGATCCTGCTTTCGTATCCATTCTCTTAGCCTGTGTCTTTTTTAAGTTAATTGAGTCCATTGAAATTAAGAAATATTAATGATCCATGGTTGTTAATTCCTGTTATTCTTCGGTGGTACTGTGTGTGTGTTTCCCTTCTCTGGGATTTGTTCATGTGAGTTACCTGTGTTTTTGTGGGTGAAGTTAGCTTCTTTGTTTTGGGGTTTTCCTTCTAGTACTTTCTTTAGGGCTGGGTTTGTGAATATGTTTTGTTCAAATCTGGTTTTTTCATGGAATATCTTGTTTTCACCATCAGTGATGATTTAAACTTTTCTGGGTATAGTAGTCTGGCCTGCAACCATGGTCTTTTAGTGTCTGCAGCACATCTGCCTAAAACCTTCTGGCTTTCATGGTTTCCATTGAGAAGTTGGGTGTAATTCTGATAGGTCTACCTTTATATGGTACTTGACCTTTTTCCTTTGCAGCTCTTAATATTCTTTTTTTTATTCTGTATGTTTTGCATTTTGATTATTATATGAGATTATGTTTTGTTTTGCTTTTTGATCTAGTCTATTTGGTGTTCTGTAAGCTTCTTGTACCCTCATAGAAATATCCTTCTTTAGGTTGAGAAAGTTTTCTTCTATGATCCTGTTAAATATATTTCTGTGCCTTTGAGCTGGAGTTCTTCTCCTTCTATCCCTATTATTCATGGGTTTGTTTTTTTTTTCATGGTGTCCCAGATTTCCTGGATATTTTGTGTTAAGAATTTGTTGGATTTAATGTTTTCTTTGACCAATGAATCTATTTCCTCTATAGTATCTTCAACCCCTGATATTCTCTCTTCTATCTCTTGTATTCTGTTGGTTATGCTTGCCTCTGTAGTTTCTGTTCAAATACCCAGATTTTCCAAATGCAAAATTCCCTCATTTTGTGTTTTCTTTATTGCCTCTATTTCAGACTTCAAGTCTTGGACTGTTTCCATTACCTGTTTGATTGCTATTTCTTGATTTTCTTTGAGATATTTATTAATTTCTTCCAATTTTTTTTGTTTGTCTTTTTCTCGATTTCTTTAAGGGAGTTTTTCATTTCCTCTTTAAAGGTATCCATCATCTTCATAAAGTTACATTTAAAATTGTTTTCTTCTGCTTCTTCTGGGTTAGGATGATCAAGTCTTCCTGTTGTATGACCACTGGGTTCTGGTGTTACCATGCTGCCTTTTAGGTTATTAGATGAATTCTTGCCTTGGTGCCTACCCACCTCTTTTTTTCAATTGATGCTGGCAGTGTCTTTACATTTTGGTCCAATCCTTGCAGTGGCGGTGTCTTGGGAACTGTTCTTGGTTTGCTCTGTACTGTCACTGTCTGAGTCTCAGAGGTTTTGGAGCAGTCTACCTGCAGGAAACTCACCTACTGGCTGGCTCTGGTCCTGTCTGTGTAGTAGCAGGCTGTATTTCAGAGTTCTACTGAGGTGGCAGGGGGATAGGATTCGGGGTGGGGTGGGACTTGTAGCTTGCGGGGTCCATTGTGTGGTATGGGGGGTATTAGATCAGCCTACATGCAGGAAACTCTCCTGCTGACTGGCTAGAGAAACAGATGCAGGTGGGGGAGGAGCCCATGGTTTTGCCCCAGTATGGGGTGTCCCACCGGGCAGGTGGTCACTCACCTCTTGGTCCTCTCTGTGTACTAGCAGGCTGTGTTTCTGTATCTTCCAGATTTCTACTGCTATTTATTCTTTCTGCCTGCCAGCACGGCCTATCCTTTTGCCTTCCTATGTATTGACCATTCAGCTCTTTCTTACACCAGTTAGGTATTTTAGACAGGCAAAGTAATACAGCTTCACAGAATTAAACAAATGCAACATAAAAGAATGCAATACATCTTTGCATCATTAGACACATATTTCACAACATAAACAAATGTAACATATATTCAACTAATAGTCCACAAAAAAAATCTATGTGTGTAATGGACATATATCCCCCTGAAACTGTAGATCAAACACTAAGAAACATAATAAGCCTTCAAAAAAAGTTAAATTACCTGGTTGCAGACATACTCCTATAATCCCCAAACTTATGAAATTAATGTGGGAGGAGTCTGAGCTCCGGGTGAACCTAAACTACACAGTAAGATTCTAACTATTCATGTGGAATAGAAACTCAGAGACCTATATGAGGGAAGAGAGGGTCAGGGAAGAATAGAGACTGGCACACAGAACTAGAGTAGATCAGCCTAGGTATGTGAACTTCATGGTCCCCGTGCAGGACTGTTTCTTGCAGCACCTGTAATATTATCATTCTCTCCAGGACACTGGAGAAGGGTGTGAGGATAAGCAGGTCGGCCCCCAGTGATGGTAAAGATATTGGGTGCTTAAAAGAAATCTCACACTGGCTCAGAACTGAGAGATAGACAGTTATTTATGTAGGGGAAAATCTCACAAAACCAGTATCCACTGCTTGAAAGCTGTAAACCTTCCCGAAGCACCCCAGCCTTGCTACCCCGACTCCTACTGCTGCCTCTCTGACAATCACACAACCACTATCCCTTCCCATGGCCCTTCCTTCATTTCCAGGCTCAACGATCATGCCCTATGTGGACACCAATACCCACCAAGGATCCTCACAACCACTGAGTTCAGAACATAAACATCGGAGACCAAGTCGGACTTCAGATTCTGAGCATGACATATATGGATCTAATGAGTCTGGATACAGTAGTGACAGTAAGTGGAGCTGGCAGCTGGGGATGGGACCCAGTTCACGTAGATGGTGGTTCTTCACAAGTGAACCTCCTCCTGTATGGGGACCTGGGAAAGGCAATGTAAATAGACCAGAGGAGCCATGGAAGAGTGCAAAGAGTTACAGGCTAGAAATGCCCCTGGGCTCTGACACATGAAGAAACTGGAACCCATGGGGGTCAGCAGTGAGCCTAGCCCAAATGGCACCCAGAGTTCAGCTCAAAATATAAGTTGGTTCTGAAATTCCAGGGGTCATACAGGTACTGAAGTTCCATGAAGATGAACTCCAAGGAGAGAGAAGGCTTCTGCCTCAGCGTCAGCTTGACTTCCCTTATTTCAGCTTAGCAAGGCTACACCATAGCCTCTTCTTCTCAAGCATCAAAGTAGCCACCACTCTCTAGTGCACAAGGTCTAGAGAAAGAGGTTACCTTGACCTATCTCACAGCATAGAAAGACAGACACGGGGCTGGAATTTAGAATAACGGGACCTAAGAAATGATTTATTCCTCCTTCATCCTGCTGCTACTCTGTGAAGGTCCTGCCCACACCTAACCCTTGTCTTTCCCTTCTATTCCATTCTTCCCACCCCACATAAAGTCTTAAGAATGATGAATGCAGAATCAAAAGCCGTTGCCTGTAGCTGTCACCTTAGCTCATTTAATGCATGTCACAGAAAAGGATATTCCACAGCCTGTGTCTCAGTTTCAGTATCTGAGCATTAACTCTGCTTACCCATGGTTTGCTGCTGACTCAGCATCGTGCGCAGGTCTCTCATCTCCAGGCTACATGCAAGAAGGCCAGTGCACATGGGTTGAGGAAGACTCCACTGGTATTGTGTCAGATATTCTACTGTTCATATCTCTCTCCCAAGAAAGGTTGCTCCTATGCTGCCACCAGTATCCTCCTTTCGTGTCTTTTCCACACTATTCCCTTCTTCCAAGTTGCTCCACTAAAACAATTCCACTGCATCACACTCTTCCATGCTCGTTTTCATTGCGTATCAAAGCTTTGTTTAAAAGACCCTCACCTTCCTCCCTTGAGTGCCACTTGGTAACAGTCAGCTGTTATTTGAAATAGTTTCCAGAACCCCCAAGAATCTCTGAATCGCTCTGTCTGATGGACACTATATCCACCTTGAAGCTGTAAATTGAACACTAAGAAAAATCAAAAAGGCTTCAAAAAAATATGATGACTGACTGGTCGTAGACATATTTCTATAATCCTAGAACGTGTGAAATTAAGGCAGGAAAATAGGAGCTCAAGTCAAGCCTGAACTACACAGTAAGAGCCTACCTATCCCCGTGGGGTGGAAGCTCAGAGACCCACGGGAGGGAATTGAGACTCAGAGAAGAATGGAGTCTCACACTTAGGACTAGAGTAGATCAGCATAGGCGTGTCATCTTAATGGTCCCAGTGCAGGATCACTTCCTGCAGCACCTGTAAGAGATTCACTCTCTCCAGAACACTGTGGAGAAGGGTATGTGGATAAGCAGGTAGGACCCCAGCCTTGCTACCCTGACTGCTACTGCTGCCTCTCTGACAATCACACAATCACTGTCCCTTCCCGTGGCCATCATTTACAGGTGCAGTAATCCTGTCCTCTGTGGATCCCACTCCTTGCCAAGGTTCTTCACAAGGAATGAGCTCAGAGTATGGATTTTGGAGATCAATTCTGACATCAAATATTGAGCTTGATAATTGGAAATCTGAGGAGTCTAGATCCAAAACCCAAGGTAAACTGAGCTGGCAGCTGGCAATGGAACTTTTAGTGACATAAATTGTGATTCTTCACATGTGAGCCTCTGTGTTTGGTTGTGTTTTGCTCTTGGCTCTTTAAAATGTAGCTGTGTGTCATTGACTGTTCTGAGGGCCTGCCATCCACATCCCAAATAAAACACAGGGAGTCTTATTATTACTTGTAAATGCCTGACCTCAACTTGGCTTCTTCTTAGCCAGTTCCTCCTAAATTATCTCATCTACCTTTTGCCCATGGGCTTTTATCTTTCTCTATTCTACTATACTTTCTTTATTTCTTACTCTATGACTGGCTGTGTAGCTAGATGGCTGACCCCTGGTGTCCTCTTCTCCTTTAATTCTAGTTCCTTCTTCTTTGCTCCTTTTCTCCTTCTATCTCTGCCTGACAGCCCTGCCTGTTCTCTCTCCTGCCTTTCTACTGCCTTTCAGCTCATTATTAGACCAATCGAGGGTTTTAGACAGACAAAATAATACAGCTTCAGAGAGTTCAACAAATGCAGCAAAAAAGAGTTTAACACATCTTTGCATCATTAAAATAAATGTTCCAAGCTGGGCAGTGGCGGTGGTGGCGCACGCCTTTAATCCCAGCACTCAGGAGGCAGAGGCAAGTGGATCTCTGAGTTCGAGGCCAGCCTCGTCTACAAGAGCTAGTTCCAGGACAGGCTCTAGAAACTACAGGGAAACCCTGTCTCGAAAAACAAACAAACAAACAAACAAATAAATAAATAAATAAATAAATAAATAAAACAAAAAATAAAATAAAATAAATGTTCCACAGCATAAAAAAACCACATCTTAAAATAATATTCTACAACATTTCCCCCTTTTGTCTAAACAAAAATGAAAGGTTTTAACTTTAACATATATTCAGTTGCTGTGGGATAGTGTCTTTGTACACTGTAAAGATTTGTCACTAATATTAGTTTAATAAAATACTAATTAGCCAGTAACCAGGCAGGAAGTATAGGTAGGTCAAGCAGACTAGAAGAATTCTAGGAAGAGGAAAGACAAAGATGCAGTCATCAACCAGATGCAGAGGAAGTAAGATAAGAATGGCTCACTGAGAAAAAGTACCAAGTCATGTGGCTAAACATAGATAAGAATTATGGGTTATTTTAAGTTGTAAGAGCTACTTAATAATAAGCATGAGCTAATAGACCAAACAGTTTGTAATTAATATAAGCCTCTGTGTGCTTCTGTGGGACTGAACAATTACAGGACCAGGTGAGACAGAAACTTTGATATACATTCAGTCCATTTGCATTTAGCAAATTCAGAGAAAACACTCCACCACCCATCCTGGCTTAGTGATTCCAGAGTTTTATAATTAATTTAATTTCTCTCATAACTAAGGAAAACTGAAAATTACCTGACAACAGAGACATTGGCTGCCTGGGCAGTCACTCAGAGTTCCTCTGCAACATAGGAGTATCATCTTCAGCCTACAGACATAAATAACTAGCAGACTTCTAGGTGAAATTTGAAAGCCTTAATTCACCCTTCACTGTTGCAGTATACACACTCGACACCTCTGTCTCCCTTTCTCTGTCATCAGGTCAATGAAGACAGTGACACCAAAGACAGGGAAGTAAAGGCTCTAGGTGCTAAGGACCTGACTTTGAGCAACACTGCCTCTCAGTGCTAGGAGATGCCACCTTTGAAATCTGAGCTACATTCAAACAAAAGCATTCCTACTACTGCTAGCTTGCAGTAAACTTGTAGAATCCAGGGCCTTAAAATATGACCCAGGCTTAAAGAGCATCAACTGACTTAATCAGTCCTACCACTTCCCATTAAAAACAGAAAGAAAGGGAAGAAGAAAAACAGGAAGGACTTGAGGCATCTATAGAAACATACAAATGCAGTAACATCCGTGCAGTGCAGCAACCTTAGGAATGACAATAGCAAGTGTGAAGCCATGAGGACTAAAGAGTTGCTGTAACTGCACAGCCCATGGATTAGAGGACCCTGGCAGGCAGGGTGATAGGGAAGGGGGTTCCGTATTAGGTATTATCAACAGCAGAGCAAAGACCAATTGAAGATAGAGGTACTTTTCATTGATTCTAAGTACCGATGGGGTGTCTCATCTGAGAACATAACATAATATCTAACAACAGCTTCATAGCAAATGCTCAATCCACATGGCATAGTTTGTGACGTATCAAGAGGAAAGGAGGGAAACTGAGTAAGGGACATAATGCCTGATACTGTAGGTTCTGTGGGTCTCTGTCACACCTGTACAGCTCTGCTGACACAGTCTCAAAGACGAACAGATGACAGAACAACAAACAACCACACTGTGCTCCAACTGTGCGCCATGCTGTTTGCGGACACTACTTTTTGTTTGATTTTATGTTTTGCTGTGGTTGCAGTGTAGTGAGGAGCAGCGGGCTGTGTTCCTGCCACCCAGCTCCCGGCCTCCTGGCTAGCTTATGCCCCAAAATAACAACACACAAATTGTATTCATTTAAACACTGCCTGGCCCATTAGCTCTAGCCTCTTACTGACTAATTCTCACATCTTGCTTTAACCCATATTTAGTAATCTGTGTAGCACCACAAGGGGTGGCTTACCAGGAAGGATCTTAGCCTGCGTCCATCTTGGAGAGGAGAGGCATGGCATTTGAGTAACTTCCCTTCTTCCCAGCATTCTGTTCTGTCTACTCCACCTATCTAAATCCTGCCTTATCAAAAAGCCAAGGCAGTTTCTTTATTAACCAATGAGAGTCCTCCATCATTTCCCCTTTTTCTGTTTAAACAAAAAGAAAGGCTTTCACTTTAACATAGTAAAATTTCATATAACAAAACAGTTATCAAGCAAGAATTACAATTACAATATTTATATCTATTTTATCTTTTATCATATCTAAGGAAAACCATAACCATCTATCTATTCTTCAAATCCATCAAAGACTCCAGAAGGATATAATATTACCTAAGTAAACAGGAAATAAGCAACTTCCAAACTCTAGAAATGACAGCGACATCTCACTGTCTGGACAGTCATCCAAAGTTCTTTTGTACTGTTGGGGCATCTATCTTCAGCCTTCAGGCCCATAGTATTCAGCAGACTTTTCCATGAAGCAGGAAATTTCAAAGACAATTCAGTCACTTGCTGCTGTATCCTGCAGAATGTCTTGCAGACTCTTTCATGAATCAGGAACCCCGAAAGACCATCTCACCTTTAGGCAAGTTCAGCAGTCCTCTCTCTGAGGGTTCTCTGTGTCCAGTTTATGCAACAGTCCAAGCAAGAGCAGTTTCTTGCCCAAATGGCTAACCAACTCCATAAGGAGCCTCTTCGATGCCCATCTTCCTCTTAAAGAAGCTGGTACTGCCAGGAGCAGATGTGTCTCATTGTCATGAAAAGCCCTAAATTATTAAAACATTTAAATGCCATATTCTGTAGTCTTTGAAAGGTATTAGGAATGCCTATCTAACTGAAATATATCTCTATATATCTAGAAAATCTAACTAACATGACTAAAAGCTTGACTATTATCGATGATTATTCACTAACAATCTATATTTCCTACTTATACATTACATTTTTAAAATGAACTACACAATCACAATACCTTACTCAAGAGCAGAAATACATATACATATAACAAAATTGACCTTAAATTTAAATCACTAAAGCAAAATCCATATCAATGCAAATTATTCATATCTATATCATATCCCCCTTTAAATGTAAAAGAACATTTATAAACAATATTTGGGAACATGAACACAGTTTTTTCTCTCCAAACTGCTTCCTGCTGTATGGGGGTGCTGTTAATCAGGTCTTTCATGATATAACCTGTGTGCTAGATTCATCTCAGTTGGCAGTTGAATGAAATAATTTTTTGAGGGTGTTCACAGCAACCTTTCAGGAGGGCATGGTCTATCATACCATATTGGGATAGAAGCAATCCACAGGGTCTCATCCTCTGTGAAAACAAAAGAAGAATTTCTTTTCCAAAGTATCATATCCTTAGATCCAAATTCTGAAGTCAAGGTATTTTCAAAATATCTATGTTGGATTAGTTCAGCAGCATTTATCAACAAATATCTATTAGATCTGTTGCTCCTTCCTCAGCATTGAAACAATTCAAAGAGAGCATAATAGCATACAGTATCAAGATTCTCTGTGTATTTTCCATCTTTGTGTTGTTTTAACTTCTATTTCATTTATTTTTACTTTTATTTATTTATTTTTTTGAGACAGGTTCTCTGTATATCTTTGTCCTGGAATAACTCTGTAGACCAAGCTGTCCTTGAACTCTAAGAGATCCCTCTGTCTCTGCCTCCAAGGCATTGGGATTAAAGGTGTGTCCTGCCACACCTTGAAGTCACAGAGGTCAATCTACCTCTGCCTCCCAAGTGTTGGGATTAAAGGTGTGTACTACCACACCCAACTACTCTTTCTTTGTTTCTTTCTTTTTTTTTTACTTTAAGAACTTTAACTTTAACCTGCATGTATCTTTAACATACTGTAAAACATTTAGAGGTTTTCTTTGTCTTTGAATCTCTCTTTACTGTATATCTCTCTTTTTCTGACCACATGAGTCTTTAAGGAGAGGATTAAAGCCATGGCTTTGCTGACTGGATCCAGCCCATTCCTTAGCTTTCCAACCTCATGGCGGAGGTACCGGCTATAGCCATTTTTATTGCCACAACTCTATGGTGTTTCAAGGTCCCTGCCAGCAAGCAAGCTGTAGCATTCTGCTCACAGACCACACTCAGTCAGACTGACTGCCTGAAAGAGTGGAGTTTTCCCTGGCAGGACAGCCCAGAAAGCTGGCATTTTAAAACAGCACAGCTTTTTTCCTGCTATGGCTGAAAACTAAAAAGCATGCGTTCAGCTTTTCATCAACACCATTTAAGTGTTTAGTGGCAGGACCTCTTAAAAGAGCTACAGGGTTTTGCAGCTAAAGCTGAGTCAGGAAGCCTCTCTTAGATGAGAGTGTTTTCTTGCCTCTAGCAAGCAGAGCAGACCTGAGAAATTGCTGCCACCAAGAAGCCATGCTTTACTCTATTCTTTCCCAAGCTTTCTCAAGCTTTCTGTGGATTCGGTTATCCACATCTGGGCGCCATTCTGTAGTGAGGAGCAGAGAGCAGGCCTGCTTTTCATCCTGCCCGGCTCCCACTTGGCTGGCTTTACACCCAAAATAACAACACACAAATTGTATTCATTTAAACACTGCCTGGCCCATTAGCTCTAGCCTCTTACTGGCTAATTCTCACATCTTGCTTTAACCCATATTTAGTAATCTGTGTAGCACTACAAGAGGTGGCTTACCAGGAAGGATCTTAGCCTGTGTCCATCTCGGAGAGGAGAGGCATGGCGTCTGAGTAACTTCCCTTCTTCCCAGCATTCTGTTCTGTCTACTCCACCTATCTAGATCCTGCCTTATCAAAAAGCCAAGGAAGTTTCTTTATTAACCAATGAGAGTCCTCCATCATTGCAGTGCCATGCTTTTTCTTTCATTGTATTGATTGACATGCAGAGATGGGTTCTGTGGCATTTTAATATATATTCATCACCAATCTGTGTTTTAATTTCCTCTTGCTGTCCACTCCTCTGCTCCTCCTTCTTTTCCTGGCCCCTTCCTCTCCCAGATAGCCTCTCTTCTTTCATAACACATGGGCTCTATTTCCCTTTCTTGTCCCTTCCCCTTCCCTTCAGATTTCTTCCTTTCCTTCATGGTCAGTCCTCTTACACTAAACACTAAATTTTGAATTTCATATACTTTTCCTAACATGAAATGGTCTTCTTCTGATTTTATCTAACTATTTGCACTCTTAACTATTATTTCTGCTATTTTCAGCTTACAAAAATAAGTGGCCAGTTGAGGTTGGAAAACATTGGTCAAATATAGCCAGGTAACTCTTTCTGTTTCTGTCTCTATCTCTGTCTCCCTTTCCCCCACCTCCCTCCCTCCCTCTCCCTCTCTCTCTCTCTCTCTCTCTCTCTCTCTCTCTCTCTCTCTCTCTCTCTCTCTCTCTCTCTCTCTCTCTCTCTCTCTTTCTCTCTCTCTCTCTCTCTCTCTCTGTGTGTGTGTGTGTTAATGGGGTTTGTTAACCACTGATCATAAGGATATTAAAGTTAATCTCATTAGGATCACTGGAACAGGTAGTTTCCTAAAGAAAATCAAACTGAAAAACAAAGGTTTTTCTCTTTCTCATATTTTAGAATAACTTTTTTCTTATAGCCTCACCCTGCTCTCTCTCAAATTCATGATTTCATTATTTAATTCTTATTTTCACACACACACATATTTAAATAAATATCTAAATGCTGAGTCCATGTAGTGTTTCTTGTGTGTGTGTGTGTGTGTCTGTGTGTGTGTGTGTGTGTGTGTGTGTGTGTGTGTAATTATAGGACTTCTCCAGAGCACCTAATATTGGATAACCATTAGGGAGAGCATCCCTGGGAAACTGTGTGTGTGTCTGTGTGTGTGTGCATGCGTACATGTGTGATGTGTGTGTGTATACAGTGATAAAGTCTGTAGACTCACTTCCTGTTAAGGCCTAGTCTGGCCAACCTATAAAAGAGTTGAACCTTGGGCCAGTACTAGGGAGGGCTGAGGAGACATAGCATGACCTGTAACATGAGGGGGCCGGCTTGCTGGGGTTTCCTGCCCCATACCCCACAGTAGGCAAGCCCCAAGGAAAATCACACAGAGATCTCTATAAGTTATAAAGCTGATTGGCCCATTAGCTCAGGGTACATATTGGCTCTTGTAGCTGATATTAACCCATTGCTCTTATCTATGCTAGCCACATGGTTTGGTACCTTTCTCAGCACGGCAGCTCACATCTTGCTTCTTCAGAGTCTGGGCAGGAGTGGGAGGAATCAACTTCCTCCTTCCCAGAATTCTGTTCTCATTGCATCATTTCTACTTCCTGTCTGGTTTTCCTGCCTATACTTCCTGCCTGGCCAATCAGTGTTTATTTAAAACATGATTGACAGATTACAGACAATTCTCCCACACCAGTGACCACTGCCTGGCCTCTTCTAGAGGAGGAGTCTGAGGAGGAGTATGAGGAAGAGTACTCACCACTGGCATCCCTGGCTCCCCTCAATCCGTATTCTCCTGCCTCTTCAAGAGACAAGCACATGGAACCACTGGGGACTGAAGATGACTTCTGGGGTCCTACAGGGCCTGTCGCTATTGAGGTGATTGACAGAGAGAGGAACCTGTACCGGTGAGTGAGCTCTGCCTGGCAAAGGCTGGCTTTACCAAGCACACTTTCTACAAAGGATCCCCCACAGATTGCACCTGTATATTCTCTACTGTATCTCCTCCTCCCCTCACCAACCAGGGAGGCAATGCCAGGACTAGAATAAGAAGTTTGGGCTGTTATGAAAATAGGGATCTTTATCATAAAAATTTTTCTGATGTGCAAAACAGGAGAGCACAAGAATTCTGTGTCCAAATGCTCAGCTCCAGCAGCCATTTTTCCAAGTTTGTTTCAACTCCTCACATTCCTCCTTTGTCATCACTGTCACAGCAGTGTGAGTCTAGGACATCAGGTGACTTCACTCATAAACATTTCCCTATGCCTCCCCCATACTTAAGGCAGGACCTCGTCTTCCATGACCAGCACACCATTACCACATCAACAGCTGATGTGAGTCCTTCATTCCATCTAAAATCTGTGCTCAACTTTGCTTATTATCTTAATTGTTGGTTTTCTGCAGATTATTTTATTCATAATGCAAACAGCAATAACCCCCTCATTATATTTCATTTCTCTTTCTCATAGGTATCTTTAAATATATACTTCAGGAACAGAAAGTCTAAAAACTAAAGATGGACCTCAGTGGTAGAGCCTTTGGCGAGTGTGCATGGTCCTAGCTGGAGCCCCAAAACTTTGCTCTAGATCACTCAGTACTTAGAGATCTATAAGATGGTATTGTCATTATCCATATATATATATATACATATATATGTATATATATACACACATATATATATTTGCATATATATATATACACACATATACATATATGCATATATATATATATATATATATATATATATATATATATATATGGAAACAGATCTGGGCTAAGTAACTTAGCCAGGGATCCACATACAGCTAGAAGTGGAACCAGAACTCGAACCATCTGGCTCAAGTCTGCAGGGTCCCCAGTCCTGCACTGGGTTTGCACCTAATGGAAGAGCAGAGCTGGTGTTCACTGGTGTCTGTCTCTCCCTCTTCTAGAGTTCAGTTCCCTGTGGATGGTTCCTACCACTGTCCCAGCACAGGACTCCACTTTGTGGTGACGAGGGCAGTGACCATCGAGATTGGATTCTGTGCCTGGAGCCAACACCTGGACCAGACTCCCTTGCAGGACAGTCACATGGTGGCTGGACCTCTGTTTGACATCAAGGCTGAGTGGGGAGCTGTGGCTGCTGTGTACCTCCCTCACTTTGTGGATCTCCAAGGTAACCAAGGGAAGCATAAGGAGTTGGGTGGTGGTGATGGGAGGACCTGCCATGTCCTATAGCAGAGTAGAGGGTGATGGTGATGAGGAAAGGTCTATGGCTTCCTTAGCAGGGCAGAGCTAAGGTTATGGAGGTGATGACTGAGTTGTTTTCTCATTCCCTCTTGTCTGATGTATCTTCTTTGAAGCACATGTCTCCCAGCCTTATGACTTTATTTCTGCTTTACCTGGAGGAGTCCCTGAGTGGAAAGTGATGTTCTCAGTAGCAATATTTGCTGATGATTATTAAATGTTCTTTACATACCATGTCCCTCATGGGCCCAGCAGGGAACTTAGAATAAACTGAGAAATTTGAAGAGATTGCTGCAAAGTAAGACTAAAGAAATTAACAAGGAACATTGTTACCTAGTGTCTACCAACACTGTAATCCATTGAACAACTGCAGACAGGGAGAAAATGGTGCCACCAGACTCCATTTGAAAACTGGAGCAATAGAAGAGGTGTTTCCTAAGAAATCAGGGTGGGACTCATAAAGTGTTCCAAACTGAATGATCTCCAAAGATTCCTTCAGAGGTTTTTCTTTTTATTTATTCTTCTCTCATATGATACATACATACCACACCCACCCACTCTCTCTGCTCATCACAGTTCTCCTCCTTACTTCCTCTCTCCTCCAGATCCACTGCTTCTCTGTTTCCCTTCAGAAAAGAGCAGGCATCCCAAGTTATAATAAAACACACAGCATAACAAGTTGCAATAAGACTAATCACAAACCCTCATATCAAGGATAGACAAGGCAACCCAGCAGGATGAAAATGGTCTTGAGAAAAGTAATCAAAGACACTCCCATTGTTAGGAGTCCCACAAGAACAACAAGCTAAACAAGCAGAGCATGTGACCAAAAAGAAGATGTTTTAATATATACAAAGTTCTCAGTGAAAGATCTCATAAAGAAAGTATTACTATATGCCTATAATCCTAGCGCTTCTGGGACTGAGGCGGGGGAATTTAAAATTCAAGTGCAATCTATATATACTACACATCCAGATTCTGCCTACAAAAGGAAAAAAAACACAAAAGCAAGAGAGTCAGGTCTTGTACAAGTGACAAGTAAGACTGATTTCCTCATATGATTCATGGATCACAGCAATGGGCCACCACAGGGACCAGGAGAATCCAGCTCACTGCAGATGGAGATGGTGTTTGTTCATGGTGATGAAGATGAGGAGTAGGTCCAAGAGGAAGACCTGACAGTTGAAGAAGTCATAAAAACTGAAGAAGAAATGCAGACAGTTCCAAATGACATGAGAACTATGAATAGAAAACAAGCAAAGCATCCCTCAAATTAAAAATATTCTCATTTAATGCCAAGCCCCAAAGCAGAAAACAGATGAAGATGAAGAAAGCAACAGGACTCAGTTGAAAAGAACTCACAAAACAAAGAAAGGCAATAGTTACATTCATAAACTCATGAGGTCTTGCACTCCAGACCCTGACACAGGAGCGCTGATACCCAGAGGGTAGACTTCCCAGTGTGCTTAAGGAGGCCAGTCCAGCAGGTCCACACAGAGCTCCTAGTCTTTCCAACAACATTTTCCCAGTCACCACTTGAGCTTCTTCCCTGAAGGTCACCACCCTTCCTGTTTCTTACTTCCATTTAGATCAGAATACTACACCTTTGGAAAATTAAATATATGTGATTCTGTTAAAGTTTATAAAAGAATAATATGTACTAAAAGGACAGCCACAGGGACAGGTGGTGACACATACCTGTGATCCCAGAGTTCTGAAGACTAGGCAAGAGCAGAGTGACTTCTAGTAGGAAATATATAGTGAATCTCTATATCCAAAAACCCAAAACTTACCAAGTCATCTTAGATGCCTCAGGACATTTCTTGTTTTAACAATGAAAGTCCAGCCTCCTACATTCCCCTTAAGTCCTAGGAAGGTCATGACCAGTTTACCTAGCAAGAAGAGAAGTTGGAAAGGTACATCTTCTGGGATTCTGTGAAAATCAACACAGCACAAAACATGGGTAGGTGCTGGGGCTGAAGCTGACTTGGGTAGAGCCAGGGCTTAAGGCCCAGAACTGTCACACAGAGGGCACTTTAATGCTGTGTGGTTCCATGTGAAATTATTGACTAGCATGTCATTGATGGAAATCCTAAGCTATAGCACTTATGGGAGCAATTTCATTGTCTCATTTTCTGGTGGTTGTTGATTCCAAAGCAATCACCTAAGAGAAATATGATGTGGGAAGTCCTTCTGTATATGTGTTGCTTCTATTGGTTAATGAATAAAGAAGCTGCTTGGGTCTATGAGAAGGCAGAATAAAGCTAGGTGGGAAAACTAAACTAAATGCTGGGAGAAAAGAGGCAGAGTCAAGGAGATGCCATGTAACTGCCAAAGGTGAAAGACACAAGCTGTCAGACAGAACCTTACTGGTAGGCCACAAGCCTCGTGGTAAAATACAAAATAATAGAAATGGGTTAATTTAAGATGGAAGAGCTAGCCAATAAGAAGCTAGAGCTAGTAAGCCAATTAGTGACTTAATTAATATAGTTTCTGTGTGATTATTTTGGGTGTGAGCAGCCGGGAAATGAACAAGTAGCCTCCAACTACAGAAAGAGAAATGCTCTCAGATAAATGGCACACACTGCAGCACTATTTGTCATGATGCAAGTTGGAAGCAAACTCAGTGCTGAAGGGATGTGAAAATGGTAGGTGTAGAGTGGTCCCTCCATTAAGAGGGATCACATCAAGTTAGCTGACGAGATTCATCATCATGATCCTACCATAGTCAACTTGACACCCAAGCACATCACTTTAATTCATAACTTTCCCCTTCATGTTCCAAAGTTTTAGTTTTGTCTCCTAAGTCAAAATGTGATCCAACTTCAGAGGTCTCCATAGTCCTTAATAATTCCAACAGTCTAAAGTCCAAAAGGTCGTCCTCTCAACAGCGACTCAAGGTAGACTTAACTCTGAGCTCCTGTAAGATAGAAAAAAAGTTATAACATGCATTGGTACAGAATAGACATTGCCATGTCAAAATAGAAGGATCAGGGCACACCAAGGACTGATCAGAAGACCACACAAGACCAAACTCCATCAGCATAAACACCAAATCCTGTGGCTCTCTGTCCAGTTATGGAGATCATGATGTCATCCACTATACTCCAAAGGACATAGATAACTCCCTTCCAGTTCTACCACTTGAAGCACACATATCCTCTCCAAGGGCCATTTCTCTACTCCCTCCCTAAACCATAATTTAGCCAAAAAATGTGGTTCTGGCATCTCCATTCCACCTTAGGTTACACTTTCAAAGGTCCATAGCATGAGCTGTCATGATCCTTACGGGGTCTTTGATTCAGGCACATTTCCTGGCCTCAGCTGCTATCTGAAACTGTGCAGCATGATACAGTGGCCCATCAATCTAACATTTTTCATGGCTAAAAACTATAGGAATGGCTCTGCCAAGATCTGTTAACATCTTGAGATGTTCCCACCCTGGACCAAAGCTGAATGGTGTGCTGACCATGGGGAATACCATCACTTAAGGCTTTCTGCCTTTAAATGAATTTGGATCTTCAAAAGATCAACCTACAAAGAGTGAGATTTTATTCTCAGGACACCTTTCCTATTGCCATTGTGCATTCCCTGCAGTAATGCTGATCTCTAAAAAATATAGATTTTGTAGAATTATTCTGGATATTTTTCTGTCTTGAGACTTCTTCTGCCATATTATTTATTCCCTTATGTTTAAATTTATCTTCCCTCACATTCAGGACATTAACCCAATAAATTGCATGAATAGAAGATCCCTTTACTGTTCCCAATAGAAACCTTGCTACTCTCTGCAACAGTGGACTGGCCTCCACTGTCTCTCTCTCTCAGCATTCTTGTCTTCCTGCAGCCTCATAAGCTCTGCCCTCAGCATTGAAGGGCTTTCCTAGTACTAGGTACAAAACTCTTCCACATTCCAGCCACAAAACATTTCCAAAGGCTTAAGAACCACGTGATTCTGTTTATACAGCAAAGGAACTTTAAAAAAAAATTATTTTCCTCACAGTCCAAAGGAACAGTTCATCATGACATGGAATTGTGAGAACATGGAGCATGTGACACCTGGTAACCTCTGTCAATAGAAAGAGAAAGAACACTGAAAGTTTATGCTCTTGTGACCTTCTCCATTTTACACAGTCCTGAGTCCTAGTTTGGAGAATGATGCTATACACACAGTGAATAGGTCTTCCCTACTCAATCAGTCCAATCAAGATAATATCTATCATGTCCTGAAGCATACATTCAAGATAATTCTAGATTTTAAGTCCACATTTGGCATTAAACATTAAAGGGATCCATCCAGCCTGTCTTTAGTGGACAAAGGCACCTTTAGGTCTCTTTCATAGCAGAAAAACTCTATCCTGCAGATAAAAATTTATGGGAAACTGCCAAGACCCTGAAGCTGGGGATGGCAGCACCTCAAAGACCTGCTGATTTTCAGGTTTCTGACAGTCGCCTCTGAGGCTGTGTTCTTTAAAGCGTCTGTGGATGAGCCCATCAAGAACCTCCACTCCATTCAGAATGTTCACAGCAGCAAGCCAAAGCCAAAAGTAAACTGCCTCCAATCAGGGGCAGTCTGCATGAGTCACCCTGACAGCAACTCACCTTTACCTCCCTGCCACAGTGAACTGATAATGAGGAAGCAGTTGATAGTTCTGCTGTATTGTAACTGAATGTTAATTAATAAAATTTACATTTTAGGGGAGGCTGGAGACATGGCTCAGAGATTAAGAGCATTGCCTGCTCTTCCTAAAGGTCCTGAGTTCAATTCCCCAGCAACCACATGGTGGCTCACAACCATCTGTAATGGGGTCTGGTGTCCTCTTCTGGCCTGCAGGCATACACACAGACAGAATATTGCATACATAATAAATAAATAAGTAAATATTTTTTAAAAATTACATTTTGGCTGTAAATTTTTTTCTTATAAACATCAAACTAAATACAAACTAAATAGAAATCATAACCAAAGCAACTTATAGAAAAAAAATTTATTAGGGCTTATAGCTTCAGAGGGTGAGACCATGACCATCATGCCAGGGAGCATGGCAGGAAGCAGGCAGGCTTGGTACTGAAGCAGTGGCTGACAGCTTACATCCTTATTGTCAATGAGGAGAGAAAAAGGAAATTGGAAAAAGTACATGCTTTTGAAACTTCTAAGCCCACCCCAGTGACACACCTCCTCCAGCAAGGCCACACCTCCTTCTCCTTCCCAAACAGGTCTACCGACTATGGTGGCCATTCTCGTTCAAACCACCACAGTCATTCTAAGTCCTCTGATGTTAATTTTCCAGACAAATATGGCTCAATGGAAACACTAAATCTCCATCTTTGAATTTGTTCTTTCACAGAGGGTCAGGTGGACATCTCCTGGTTCCGTGTGGCCCACTTTAAAGAGCATGGGATGGTCCTAGAAACTCCAGCCAGGGTGGAGCAGTGCTACACAGTCTTGGAAAACCCAAGCTTCTCCCCAGTGGGAGTTCTACTGAGGATCTACCTTACCATCAGGAGCCTCATCCCCATCATTCCCATCACATTGATCTACTATCACCTCAATGTCGAGGAAGTCACCCTTCATCTCTACCTGATCCCCAATGACTGCACCATTCGGAAGGTGACCCTGATGACCACAAAAGAGGGGCCAGGGTGGGATGACAAAAAAACCTGAGATGCAGCAAATGAGCCCCTTGGATAGATTCTCCACTTGGAGTGGGAATATACTTCTATAAAGAGAACACTGGTGTTGATGATTCTACCCTCTTCTGGGCCCCTCACACAAGAGTCTCCCCTACCTGCCTTTAATGTTCTTTTATCTCTGCAAGGCCTTCTATGACCTCTTTCCACCCACCAGAAAGATGGGAATGCTCCACACCCAAAGAATCCCTTCTTCTCTGGCAGGGACCCTGTTCCTACAATGGCAGATGCCAATAGCTGAACAGACTGTGTAACAGAACACAAGGCAGAAGGGTACCCAGAAGGTGTTACCACCCGACTCCACACAAATTTACTGATCGTCCACCTCACCTTATTCAGACCAGATAGATGTGTAGCCCAGAAAGCTAGCTAAATCACTGTCTGCAATGTTCCCTAGGCCATTGATGATGAAGAAATGAAGTTTCAGTTTGTTCGAATAAACAAGCCACCCCCACTAGGTTATCTGTACATCGGGTCCCGCTACACAGTGTCTGCTTCCAAGAAGCTGGAAATCATTCCTGAGGTGAGTTTGCTACTCTTCAGGATCTGATGCCAGACTTGGGAACCCTGTGGGACAGGTTACTGGGCTTTGCAACAAACTGAGATTGAGGAGAAAATAACTGGGGCTTGAGATGTGGAAAAATGCATCTACATTAGGTAGACAGCACTTTAAGGGCCACACAGAAATACAGAAGGCCTGGAGAATCGAGGAATTAGATTCAATATGGCATGGAGAAGGGACCAGCCTGACACAGACAGCAAGTCCTGGCTTGAGATGTGTGAGCAGGACTTTCAGGATGAGCTCTCACTTGTTATGGTTTGAATCTAAAAGGTCTCCTACAGGTGTAAATGTGAAACACTTGACCCCCAGTTATTGCTAATATCTGGGGAGTCGTGAAACAAATATGTGAGGCCTGGCCATCAGAAGCAGGCCACTAGTGGCTGTCCTTGAGGGTTAGAGCCATGCCCTGCTCCCCACCTCAGACTTGGATTCCAGATCTTCTGAGTACAACAAGCTGTGCTGCAAGCTCCTGCCACCAAGAATGGAGCCCCGACTTCCATGCATCCCCTACTATAAACCTAAACATCAGCCCTTCCTTAAGTTGCTTCCTGTCAGGTTTTTGTCAGAGTGATAAGAACAGAATTAGCAGGATGGGTCCCAGCTGGGTCCTCAACCTTCTGAGTAAAGTCGTGTATGCAAAGGCTGTGGGTTACCTCAGTGTGAAAAACAGCCAGTGTCTAATGTGGTGAGCAAGATCGTGAAAGTATGGGGGTGGGGACAGCCCTCCTTCAAAGGATTAGTAGTTGATCCTCACATAGTAATTCTTTCTCTCTTCAGGAGTTAGAGCTGTGCTACCGGAGCCCCGGGAAATCCCAGCTCTTCTCTGAGATCTGTGTTGGACACATGGATTCAGGGATTAAGCTGCAAATCATAGACAAGAAGAGTAGCAATCTCATATGGGAAGCCTTGCTGAAACCAGGTAAAATTTGCTTAGGTCCAGATACCCAAAAGGCAGAGGAAAGGCAATTAATTCTAGGTGTCATGATATGACCAGATTGGTTGTGTGGTTTTTGCTAGATCCAAAACAGGGGGTCTGACCACAGTTTAATCTATGATGCTGTGTTAGTCAGCGATTCCCAATTTTGACAAAATATGTGAGAAAAACAACTTAAAATAGAAAGTTTTGTTTTGAGTCATGGTCTTAGAACCAAGTTTCAGTCCATGGTCAGCTGCCTCCATCTCTTTGCGCCTAATGTGAAACAGGATATCATGGGTAGGGAGCTTGTGAGAGAAGAGGCTGTTTATCTGGTACCTCTGAAGCAGAGCGGTGGGAGAGAGCAGGAGTTAAGATTAAGAACCAAGGAAAAGGAGGAAAAGGGGAAGAGGAGGAGAGGAGAGAAGAGGGGAGGGGAGGGGAGGGGAAGGGGGAAGGGAAGGAAAGGGAAGGGAAGGGGAGGAAAAGGGAGGGGAGGAGAGGAGAGAAGGAGAACAAGAAAGAATGAAGTCCATGCAAATATTCTCTTCCAGGTCATGCCTCCAGTGACCTACTTCTTCCAACATACACTCTTAAATAGTTTATGTTCTCAGTGCTCACACAATTATGAATGCATTAGTGTATGATGTCATTCATAAATTCACAGCCCTCAGGACCATCACCTTTTAATATGACTGCAGGACTAGTCCTTCAACACATGAGCATTATATCCAAATCACCACATACTGTAAGCTCCATTTTCTCAGTCTTGTATCCTAATTTCCTCCCCACTGCCCTTGAAGTGACAGATTTGGAGATGCACAAACCATCTGGCTCCAGTTCACATATTATCTCAGCTTTAAATGAGGGGACTTTGCAACATGAGATAATCAATCTCAAATCCATACATTTTTAAAATAAAATTTATTGACAATTTTATACATGCATACAATGCATTCTAGTAATCCACCCTAAACACACCTTCTTATCTCCCTCCTACACCTGCCAGCCCCTCTTCAATACAAATCTCTCTTCCACATTCACAGCATTTTGCTTTGTGTCTCACAGAGTTTAACTGGGACCAACTGTGTGCCCATGGGTTTTGCACTATCCAGTAAAACCCAGTGAGCTCACCAGCAGGCATACAGATGACCCTTGTCCTCATAATCTATTATTTGCCAGTAATTTGGCAGTAAGTGGTACTGTCCCTGTGAACAGCTTCCCCATGTCCAGCTGAGTGACAGGCAGGCCCTACTTGTGTGGTCCAGAGACAGTAGGTGCAGGTGCTATGAGTCCATGATGGCCATGGTCATGTCCTGCTGAGAAGAGAGCACGTCACAGCCCTTCTCCATACCTTCTGTCCCTACATTATTTCCAGTTTCTCTTCCACCATGTTCCTAGAGCCTTCAGGGTGTGGTACAAATATCTACTTATATGGATGAGTGCTCAACCGTTCCCTGTTCTCAGTATCCTACAGAGCTTTAGGTATCTACATTCACCTCCACTCACGTCAGTGAGAGGCTTTTCTGAGGAACGCTGAAAGCAGCTTTTGTCTGTGGCACAAACACAGATATTTAGAAGGGCTTTCATGCTATGTGTAGTATGAGGCCACTTGTTTGTTTCCCAGCCGCCCGGCAGCTCACACCCAAAATAACCACACACACACAAAAAAAAGTTTATTAATTAATTATTACACTGTATTAATTAAAACACTGCTTAGCCCATTAGCTCTAGCTTCTTTTTTGCTAGCTCTTACATATTAATTTAACCCATCTCCATTAAACTGTGTATCCCCATGAGGCTGTGTCTTACTGGGTATAATTCCAGCATCTGTCTCCAGCGGGGCTACATAGCTTCTCTTGACTCCGCATTCTTTCTCCCAGCATTTAGTTTAGTTTTCCCTGACTAGCTCTGCTCTACTGTATCACAGGTCCAAGACAGCTTCTTTATTAACCAGTGGTATTCACAGCATATAGAGGGGAACCCCACATCAGCTATGTCCATTTAACTAAGTAGCAATAGTAGCTTCTCTCAAGGGACTAAGATTTAGAAAGACCTGGGTTTGTTTGTCCTACTAACTTTCTATTGTAGGGATGGAGTCTATCTTGTGATTGGGCCTGAAATGTAATGAGGTAGCTAATGGTTGCTCCCATCACACTTGTGCCACTACTGCAGGAAAAGGACCATCTGGCCTGGCAGGAAGGTTGCTGATGCCTTTTCCTTCTCAGCAGCCTGCATAACACCATCTGGCACTATAAAAGTTTGGCATCAAAAGAAAGCTTCCAACTCAGTTCCAGCTTGAATTCTCTATACCACACACCCAAGATGTGTGGTGTCTTCAGCAACAATGTCCTCTTTGCTAGTTTTGCTGGGGAACAGGGAAGAATGAGTGCACCTATATTGTCTTGGGGACCTGAAGGGTCCTGACCAAAAGCTCCTATGAAGATATCCCACAACTGGAACTGGGTTTTTGTTTTGAAACACATTACTTCTCAGACTTCCAATTTCAAACCTCATAGGGTGTCTTCCGTTCTAACTCCTTTATGATTTTTATATTGGGTTACCAATTAATAAGTTTCACTGTGACTTTTAAATACTGTCTTCATTTTCTGGGATCCATCCCACTGAACTACTCATCACCTCCACTCCAACCCCTCTTGCTGTTTGAACATCTCTGTCCCCAGTATTCCCTCTCTACCCTCATTTTATCAATACACTACTGTATTCCTTTCCTCCCCGAGGCCCTGCATATTTCTAGTTTTCTGGTTTCCAGGGATTCACCAAGTTAAACCCACAGAACTAAAGACTCCAGGGTAGAAACCGCATGTGAGAGATGTGGTGGTTTTCTTTCTGGGCCTGGCTTACCTTCCTCAATATTTTTCCTGTTGTGTACACTTGCCTATCATAAGGCCATTTTCTTCACACCTGAATAAAATTCCATGGAATACATGTCACAAACATTCATTATCAGCTTAACTGTTGATGGACATCTTAGATGCTGTGACCAGAACTTCCATAAGCTGGCTGTGCAAATGTCTCCATGGTATAAAATATATTCCTTTGACTATATTAGCAAGAGTGGGGTGGCTAGGCTATATGGTAGTTATATTGCCAGTTTATTTATTTATTTATTTATTTATTTATTTATTTATGTATGTATTAAAATTTCCACCTCCTCCCATTTCCCTCCCACACTCTCCCCCTCCCTCTCCAGTCCTAAGAGAAGTCAGGATTTCCTGCCCTGTGGGAAGTCCAAGGTTCTCCCCCCTCCATCCAGGTCTAGGAAGGTGAGCATCCAGACAGACTAGGCTCCCACAAGACCAGTCCATGCAGTAGAATCAAAACTCAGTGCCATTGTCTTTGGCTTCTCAGTCAGCCCTCATTGTCAGCCACATTCAGAGAGTCCGGTTTGATCACATGCTCCATCAGTCCCAGTCCAGCTGGACTTGGTGAGCTCCCATTAAATCAGTCCCACTGTCTCAGTGGGTGGATGCACCCCTCGTGGTCCTGACTTCCTTACTCATGTTCTCCCTCCTTCCACTCCTCGTTTGGACCTTGGGAGCTCAGTCCAGTGCTCCAGTGTGGGTCTCTGTCTCTATCTCCATCTATCGCCAGATGAAGGTTCTATGGTGATATGCAAGATATTCATCAGTGTGGCTATAGGATAAGTCCAGTTCAGGCACCCTCTCCTCAGCTGCCCACAGAACTAGTTGGGGAAATCCCCTTGGACACTTGGGAACCTCTCTAGAGCCAAGACTCTAGCCAACCCTAAAATGGCTCCCTTGGTTAGGATAACTTCTTCCCTGCTCCCATATCAGCCCTTCCTCCATCTCAATTATCCCATTCCCCCAAGCTCTCCCCAATTCTCCCCTTCTTCCTTCTCTCTCCCCATCTCACCTTCCCCCAATCCACCCCAACTCCCCTGCTCCCAACTTTTGCCCGATGATCTTGTCAACTTTCAATATCCAGAAGCATAAATATATGTTTTTCTTTGGGTTCACCTTCTTAATTAGCTTCTCTAGGATCATAAACTATGGGTTCAATGTCCTTTGTTTATGGCTAGAATCCGCTTATGAGTGAGCACATACCATATTCCTCTTTTGGGGTCTGGGTTTTCTCATTCACTAAAGTGTTTTCTATTTCCATCCATTTGCATGCAAAGTTCAAGATGTCATTGTTTTTTACCACTAGGTATAACTCTAAAGTATATATGTGTCACACCTTCTTTATCCATTCTTCTATTGAGGGGCACCTAGGTTGTTTCCAGGTTCTATATTTCCAGTTTTTAAGAAGCATCCAGAATGATTTCCACATCAGCTGCACTAGTTTGAACTCTAACATGCTAGTGTATGTGTTTCTCTGCCCCCACATACTTCAGCACTCATTATCATTTGTTTGTTTGTTTGTTTGTTTGTTGTTAGTTTTTTGAGACCGGGTTTTATTGTGTGTAACCCTAGCTATCCTGGATCTCTCTCCCTCTCTCTCTCTCTCTCTCTCTCTCTCTCTCTCTCTCTCTCTCTCTCTCTCTCTCTCCCTCTCTCTCTGTCTCTCTCTCTCTCTGTAGACCAAGCTAGCCTCACAGAGATCAACTGGCCTCTGCCTCCTAAGTGATTAAAGGTGTGCACTACAACAGCCCCTCATTCATTAATATTTATTATATCCTTGATAGTAAACAATTTCAAGAGATGAAATGGAATCATAAATAATTTAAATTTGCGTTTCCTTAATCGCTAAGTGTTTACTAGCCACGTGTATTTCTTCCTTTGAGAATTCTGTTACTACTATGGCCAATCCTAGAACTGGGTTATTTTCCTGACATTTAGGTTTTTAAGTTCCATCAGTGTTATCTTCTGTTATCAGATGTTAGCTGGGAAATTGTTTCTCCCACTCTTGATTGTATCTTCGCTCCATTAAGTTTCCTTTGCTATGCAGAACTTTTTTAGTGTCCTGAGATGTGATTTATCAACTATTGGATTTACTTCCTGTGCTACCGGAGTCTTATTCACACAATCCTACCTTCTGCTTCTGTGTTGAAATGTTCTCCCTACTTTTTCCTCCACCGTTTCAGGGCATTGGATCTCACATTGAGGTTTTTGGTCATTTGAAGTTGATTTCTAAAGGAGAAGTATAGGCACCTTGTTTAATCTTTCCACGTGTTGGCTTTTCGGTGTCATTTGTTGAGCAGGCTGCCTTTTTTCCAAAGTATATTTTGGGTTCTTTGTCAAAGGTCAGGTAGTGGTTATGGAGATTTTATCTAAGTCTTCTTTCTATCCATTTGATTTGCACATCTTTTTGCTATGTCTGTAGTATTAATTTGAAATAAGGTGTGATGAATCTTTCCACAAAATTATTTTTGTTCAGAATTACCTGGGACATCTGTGTCGCTTATAGTTCCACGTGTATTTCAGCATTTTTCCACTCTGTTTGTGAAAAATGTCCCTGGCATATTGATTGAGACTGCTTTGAGTATGTAATGTGCTTTTTATGGGGTGGCTATTTTCATACTGATTCTTCCAAACAATGAGCATGGCAGGGGGTGCCTTATCATCTTCTAAGGCCTTCCTCAATTTCTTTAATGTGTATCTTAAAATTTTTCTTGTAATGTGATTTTATTTCCATGGTTAGATTTTTCTGTCCAAAATTTGTGGGGATTTTGTTTGTTTGTCTATTGTAGACTCATCCATATTTTCAAGCTGACACGAACAAGAAAAAAACAAATAGGGAAATTTCTGAAGTGACGCTGTTAATTCTGCACAGTCCTAGTTCAGCCCTCACAATGCCAAAACCAAGCTTTCCTAATCAGTTCCTCTGGATGCCCAGCCCTTGACAGCTGTCTAATCAGTACCTCTGTATGCCCAGCCTTTGACAGCTGTCACACAGTCATGGTTCCTGCTCCTGAGCTGCTACAAAGAGGCTCCAGATGCGGCCAGAGAACAGGCTTTACTCAGCCTCACTGCAAGTGAGGCACAGCTGGAGAACTGACCTGCCCCAGCTCAGCCAGGGTTGAATCTTAACTTCAGCCCCTACTCCTCAGGCAATGACTTAACTCAGTTGAGTCTGACCTTCCTCACCTGTAAAATGAAGGTCAGAATGAATAACTCGTAGGATGAACGGAAAGGTTAAAATACTGTTCATACCCATCTCAGTGTGATTATCCTTAGCTAATGGGAGCAATGTTGCTATTTTTCTTTATATTAAACAAACCTCTACTCTGTGTTCATTAGTTTTTGTTGGGACTCGTTAATGTCTATTCCCTTCTACGTGGGAAAGGATTCAGATACTGGAAGATTATAATCATGGCTGTCTTGTGTCCTCGATCTTGAATTTTGGTTTTTAAATTCATGGTCACTCTGTCATTGTCTTCATTAGATGCTCCAGTTTATCTGCACGTCAGGATGCACCAAGATGGCCCAGTTAGCATAGAGAGTAAGGAATATCATCTTTCCTTCCTCCAAATGGAACCAGGGCTTCCAATACTACAAACTCAGTCCTTCAGATGACTTCACTGAACTGTTAGCTGATGAGTGGATTTTAGAGTCTTCTCAAACTCTTGGGGCTTATTCATGAGCTCAAATTTATTAACCCCTTCACTTGATGCTAAAATCATCTGTTCTATGTGTTTAGTCTTACTTCATACTGTTTCTGCCATCAAATCAAGAATATGCATTTGTGACATGTTAGTGTACAGGTCAAAAAAGATCAAGAAAGTAGCTTTCTACCAAGAATCAAATATCAAATTCTTTAAGCCAATGAGGGACTTAGTTAGTTCTGTATGAAAATTCAGTCTAGGATAAAGCTGAGTCTGTGATCTTGTGGGAGAAATGTCTATTTCCTCATTCACATGCTTTTTTCCTCTCAGTGTTGTTAGGGCTGGTGCCTAGATTCCCTGTGTGAGTAGGGAAATGTTCACCTTCCAGATTATATCAGAATTTCTGTAGTTCATTCTCAAAATCTCAGGCACAGTTGAGAGTTGCACAGAGAGCACTGAGTGTTGGTGACAGACATCCTTACAGATGCTTCATCTCTCCTTTCTTCCAGGGGATCTCAGGCCTTCAGTTCACAAAGGTAAGAAACAACAATATAAGGCCAGAGAAACTAATAGCATCCTTCTGGGAGATCACCTGACCCTTGAGACAATGGCAATGAGAAAGGCGGGAATCACACTGCTTCACCAGGACAGGCAGAAGAGGTGCATGCTCAGAACAGAGTTCCTCTCATGCCCCTTGCTACTTTTCATGGAGACAATAACTCCACCCACTCCCAACCTGAACACCCTATCATGAACCCCTGCCCCAGTCATGCAAATTGCCAGACTAGTAACTGACCTCAGGAAGGTACATATATTTTTCAAATGACCTTCCATAGGAAGAAGGGAGCCAGGGGTGCAGTTGAGATGCATGATAAGGGCAGGAAGTGAGCAGACAGTGGAAGAGTCCATGGAGGAGCCTTTCTATGCTCAGTGTCAGTCCCATCTTCACCCCAGATGCTCCTGCCTTGCTACACTTCGTGGACCAGCATCGGGAGCAGCTGGTGGCCCGAGTGACATCAGTGGACCCTCTCCTGGACAAGCTGCATGGTCTGGTGCTGAGGGAAGAGGAGTATGAGGCAGTGCGGGCTGAAGCCACCAGCCAAGACAAGATGCGGAAGCTCTTCAGCTTCAGCAGGTCCTGGACCATGGCCTGCAAAGACCAAGTCTACCGAGCTCTGAAGGAGACCCATCCTCACCTGATCATGGACCTCCTTGAGAAGTCGAGCAGTGTCTCTGTGGGATCCTGACATCTTAGTGGCTGAGGTGTGAGCATTCAAGTGATTCCTGGCTCTGCTCTGCCCTAAGTTTCTAAATCTATAACCCAGTGACCACCTGAGTTACTTTTCTGGTGGCATTGTTTCCAAGAGACCTCTTGGGGACCCAGATATTCCCTCTTGGCCTTTCCCAGATGTATGTTAATGTGGAATAGACAATTCAGTAAACATCCAGTGGAACCACCAAGTCATTCAGGCCTTGTCCAGCCTGCTCTCATGACCTGAGTGGCCAGGCGTGTGCCCACCTCATCTTCCATGATTCAAACAGAACTGGGGAACATGGGAATGGAGACAAAAGATGGTACTTTTCCATGAAAAGGAAAGGAAGAGGGCTTCTTAAACATTTCCTATTCCTTTTACCCAAATAATTTTTATATAATTCTGGGTATGTAGATATATAAGTACATAAATCAAACATTTTTACTAAAAATTAATCTTAAATAAATTTAACTTTAAACAACTCTTTGTTGTAATATAATTTTACCATTTGTTGAAGATGAAAGCAAATTTGCAATCTAATTTAATGGATGTATTTGTTTATTTTTGCATAAGGAATTAAATCTCTATTGAATAGTTGATGCTACAGACTCAGGGAAGCTTCAGTGTCTCACAGAGTTGGTGGATATTTTGCATTCCTGGTACTTAGTGCAGATGTGCAGTGCACATTCCAGAAGCTGGTGGAAAGTCTGTCCTAATTCCAGGACAGAATTCACTTAGCATCTCTTTATGTAACTCACCAACAACACAAAATACAATTTTAAAACCAAAATGTTCTCATATAATACAATGTAAAGATATGCTAACTTGATTCTTAGATGCTGAAGAATCAAAATAGGAAAATATTTAAATCTTTATATTCCATAATGAAGCTATCACGTTTCCGTAAGAGCAGAAAATCTTGTATGTACAGGGGGAAGGGTCTGAATTTCCCATCACTTTATACAATTGAATTTAGGTTTCAATTCCTTAAGGATGAACAAGTTCCTTTCCCAACAAAAGACTTATCACAGTCGACAGAAGCTTAAGAGAGGACCCATGTCTCCCCCTCACCCCACTGTGATAAAGTTCACCCCAAAAGGAAAAATACCCTAAAATGGGAAGAGAGAAGGACCTGGAGTCCAATGCTATGCTCATCAGTCAGAGATTTTGAGTTATCATTCATTATCATAATATAATTTATATTATCGTTCATATATTACATTGTCCAAACTGTTAGCCCAAAATAGATCCCACTGGGACCCAACTCCATCCTCCTGTTGGTACTCCAGATGCTGGTTCCTACTCAACGCTCACAAATTTCTGCTACAAAAGATTCATCTTGGATCTGATGTCCATGTGCTTATTTCCCTGACCCGATCTACTCCTTAGGACCTGCTAAAGACAACCTATAGGATTCTAAACACCTCTCAGCCTGAATGGACCGCTGATTGCCAACTTTGCCTGGATTCACAACCCCCTTACTCTGAGGGTATAGTAGTGTCCACTAACTATATGCAGAGGGTATAGTAGTGTCCACTAACTATATGCAGAGGGTATAGTAGTGTCCACTAACTATATGCAGAGGGTATAGTAGTGTCCACTAACTATATGCAGAGGGTATAATAGCGTCCACTAACTATATGCAGAGGGTATAGTAGTGTCCACTAACTATATGCAGAGGGTATAGTAGTGTCCACTAACTATATGCAGAGGGTATAGTAGTGTCCACTAACTATATGCAGAGGGTATAATAGCGTCCACTAACTATATGCAGAGGGTATAGTAGTGTCCACTAACTATATGCAGAGGGTAGAGTAGTGTCCACTAACTATATGCAGAGGGTATAGTAGTGTCCACTAACTATATGCAGAGGGTATAATAGCGTCCACTAACTATATGCAGAGGGTATAATAGTGTCCACTAACTATATGCAGAGGGTATAATAGCGTCCACTAACTATATGCAGAGGGTATAATAGCGTCCACTAACTATATGCAGAGGGTATAGTAGTGTCCACTAACTATATGCAGAGGGTATAGTAGTGTCCACTAACTATATGCAGAGGGTATAATAGCGTCCACTAACTATATGCAGAGGGTATAGTAGTGTCCACTAACTATATGCAGAGGGTAGAGTAGTGTCCACTAACTATATGCAGACTTCAAAAGAGTCCTATTATGGATGGGCTAGGGGACAAACCCAGGTGTCACCTTAGAAATGGCGCACAGCATTGACAGTATTGTCGGCCAAAGGAAACAAATTCCCCTCACTGGTATACACCTTTGTAATGAGAGCCAAATCTTCCTCTAAGGTAGCTCAGACTCTCTGGTACCTCTGATCATGCCTTCAGGGCCTGCTCCTTAGGCCCCACCTCTTGTGTTCACTCCCAGATACTGCACCAAATGGGAGAATCCTGTATCTTGGTTCCACTCACACCTTGCATCCTCTATTAAACCAATGAGAAAGTAGAAAGACAGCTCCTTCCCTCCCCCAGGCCAGGCATAAAGGAGCCCTGGGAGTAGTCACTGCTCTGGTCTCAACTCTACTCAGATCTGGGGTAGCTGGGTCAGCAAGACTAGGGACTTCAGTTCCCACACTGCAGGACAAAAAGTTAACTCCCTAAGAGAAGCCATTGATAATGGCCTCTTAGAGCTAGGGAAATCCATCGTCCACTTAGAAGCTTCCTTCTCTTTCCTGGCTGAAGTTGTTTTGCAAAATCATCATGGCCTAGATTTATTGTTCTTCCAATAAGGGGGACTCTGTGAAGCCAGGGGAAATAGCTGTTTTTATTCTAACCACTCTGGAGTAATTAGAGAATCAGGGTCAAAACTAGCTCAAACAGCTGTTTAACTGGTGCTTTTGGTTCACCATGGTCCTCTCTGCAATAGACAGACTGATTTTGTTATTTCTCATTTCACTCTATGGTCCCTGCATTCTCAATGCCCCTGTAAGATTCACTAAGGAGTGAATCTCCACAGTTCAGCTAATGGTTTTAAGAATCCCAATACCAGCCCCTAAAACTGTCTCAAGGATTTGAGATGGAACCAAACTCAAGAGGGAATGAAGAGACTGAACTTCCCACCATTTGTACAACTGAATTTAGGTTTCAGTTCCTAAGAATGAACAACTTCCCTTCCTAACAACATCCCCTCTGACAGCAAGGATGAGGGAGAAAGCAGTACAATACCTGAGCCAGCCCCCACAGTGTCTCAAGGCAGTGACCAAAAAGGGCAGTTCTTGTTATTCCCCTGAAACATGTCCCACTGACCTGGCAGCAGAGGGATAGCAAGCAACCTCCACTAGCCATGAAAGCCCCCTGGGTCATACCTGGCCCAGCTTTGAAGTTTTTACTCTGCCCCTAATCCATCCTTTGTGTTACAAATAGCTTTGTTGCCCTATGTGAATCTTGTCTGAGAGTTTCTCATGGATACAAAGCCTATGCAAAATTTGGTTTAGAGGGAACCCAGAAAACCATGGTACCTCGGGAATCATATATTTGCACCTGGCATTGTATTTTTGGAAGCTTCATTCAATTTGTTTGGAGATATGGAAATCTACTAGCTAAAGTATAAATACAGGAAAAAAATAAGATGCCTAGAGATGAAGGGAAAATGGACTAAGCCCCCCTGCAGGTACAGAGGCCAAGCTCATTCTCCAGTGTCTCTGAGTCTTCATTTCAGGACCCGCGTGAGCCCACACACCTGGGGCCAAGTTACACACCACACCCAGACATGCCCAAATATGTCCAAAGAGGGTAAAACCAGAACCCCAGCCAGTGAAAGGTATACTAGTGTATACTGCTTGCTTGACCTATCATGTTGGAGATGACCTAACTGTTCGTGGAATTCCCCTAGCTATGCTTAAAAGGAGCCTGCATACTCCTCCAGTTGTAGCCATTTTGTACGAGTGGCCAACCCTGCGTGCTGGTTGTTTCTGCAGAATAAATGCTCTTGTTTTTACATACTACTTGAGCCTGCGGTCTTCCTTCAGCGGTTCTCGAACCCTCACATGCGAAAATGCTGTAATCAGAGCAAGCAATAGCCTGGACTATGAGCCGAGATGGTCAAGGGACATTCGTTCTTGTTGTGTGGTGTGCCACTTCATGCAGTGCCAAGTACTCATGCTGTGTGGCCAGAGCCACAGGTGCGCACCAGTCACGTGGTGCAAACCATAAGAAGCACTGCAGGTTCAGTGCACAGTGTGAATTAATCTTGGCCATTGCATACGCTCAGACCTGTTTGTTCTTGGCAAGATATTGCAAGCGCATTTAATTCTGTCATCCTATGGGGAGGGGGGGTCACAGTTTAAGAAACTGATGTGCGGTGCTAAGATGGGTGGCCGAGCAGCACTCACACCAGACAGCTCACAACTAACGCCATGGAACATAAACTCCGCGGGAAGCAGCACACTATTTTGGACTCCATGGGAACCCACACACAGCTGCACATTAAAATGCACATTTTCACACACACACACACAAACTTTTTAAATTTCTTAAAAGAATGATAATTCACAGTTGTCTCCACTACTCACACATCCCCCAGGAGTATCTATCTCACCAACTCTCACAGTGGCACTTGAGGCTTGAGAGGCTGTGTGTGCTTGTCCTGAGCGTTACCATTCTGCTCACCTTCCCTGTCCCCTGCTTCACAGCTTTCCCGCCCGCCCTCTCTATCAGACCAGGGAGGCTCATATTATCGCACAGCACATCCATCTTTTCAGAAGGCACTGGCGTGGACGGAGAAAAAAAGAATATGCAGAGCAAGCACACCAGTAGAATTGCTATAATCAGAATCATCTGTAACATTGCCAAGTGCATATGCAGATGCCATCGATGCGTTCCTGGGGCACGAGGTGTTTTCTCCTTGGCCCGCAAGTAACGCTCTCATTTAGCTGCCACCGGGTGCCAGTGGGAATGGCTTCACGCACCTGGGGAACTGCATGTGGAGGGAGGCTATGCTTTGCCGTCTCCAACATCAAGAGTCAAAAGTATTCAAAGTGTTTGGAACCTGAGAGCCACTCACTGAAATGAGTCTGTGGGCTGGACAGGCTACAGGGAGGAGAGGAAGTACAGAGATCCAGAGCACAAATCTGGGAAATCCGGGAGCTTTTGCTGTTGGCAATCTTGGGAGGCTGCGCTTTAGAAAGTGAGTGAAGTAAGGCTCAGACATGAGCCCTGCGCTCAGGAGGTGGGGCCTCTGCAGGCCTAGAAAAAGCTCTCAACCCTGACGCCTCCTCTATCCCAGGCAGAGATGTCTCAACAGGAAATGAGCCCGGTAATGTGGCGCCTCCACACCCAGGGTTCAGACAAAGAACATCTAGCAGTCTCTGACACCTGATTTTCTGGAGGACCCACTTTTAAAGAAGAGGCTTTCTAGCTGAGGAGCCTTGGCCAGGGACACACACATCAGTGAGCCACATAGAAGAGCAGGATGAGTAGTGGGAACACCACAGTCCACAAAGCTATGTGAGTTATGGAAAGATAAGTGTTGGCATGACTGCACTAAGGCATACTGTAGCAGAGATAGGGACCTGTCCTGAGAGCCAGGCTCCAGGCTCCAGCCCTGCTTGGAGAGTCTGCAGGCCAGCTCTGGGGTGGGAGGTTGCTGGGTTCACCTGTATGATTCATGTGCCTGTTCCTGTCATAGCCTATCCTGTACCCCCTCTCTCCTGTCTGACATGAAGCTGCAGGAATAAGGGTCATGAAGGAGAAAAGTTATATGGGAAGACTGGGGATAAGGAATAGAGAAGACAAAAGCAGCAACTGGGACCAGCAAGTCTTGCCTAAGCTGATGAATGAAGTCAAGCAAGCTTATGAGGAAGTACAGCATCATCCACACCATCTGAGGGATGGTGAGGCAGAGAGCTAAGTCAGACAATGTGTGAAGAGAACTCAGGGTCCATCAGACACGGCTGCCCAGGGGGAAGAGTCACTTCCCCAGAAGCTACAACTTAATTCCTCGGAGACACTGGCTCCAGTGTCAGTCAGCCCTCGTCAAGCCCACTCCTGGAAAAGGACAAGGAACTAATATTCCGTTTGTCCTTTCAAAAAGGCCTCTGGGAAAGTCTTGGGTGACTCTAAAGCCCCACACTTGCCCATGTTGCTCTTTGGTTTTCTCTGTGTAATGTGTTCTTCCTGCTGAGTTGTCTCTGCATTGTTCCCCTGTATGGTGCCCATGGATAAGAGACTTCTAAAGATTCCTTCACAGGGCCTAGCCTGAACTCAGACTGAGCTCTCGACTCCCCCTTTGCGCTACCTCTTCTCATTCTACCCTCAGATACAGTGATGGCTGAAGGATTGATCTCCTTAGAGTGGGACACTAGAAAAGGAAGAGGATGAGGAACACAGAGCAGTGAGTGTCCTGCACGTTCCATCCTTGCATCCTTCATCCCAGTCCTTGTGGGGGGAGGGGGGATGGACGCATGCATTTGTCAGATCAAAACCAACCCCGTGAGCTCCCCCTCGGCCCCAGCCCTGGGGCGGGTGCCAGAGGCTTTGGTGACTCTAGATAACCTCAGGCCAATCAAACGCCCACGGCCCCACTCCACCCCACCCCCACCCCGTGGCTGCAACAACCCATTTGAACATCTGCTCCTGGCAGCACCAGCTACTTCAAAAGGAAGATGGGCACTGAAGAGGCTCCTTACGGAGTTGGTTAGCCATTTGGGCAAGAAACTGCTCTTGCCTGGACTGATGCATAAACTGGACATAAAGAACCCGCAGAGAGAGGACTGCTGAACTTGCCTAAAGATGAGATGATCTTTCGGGGTTCCTGATTCATGAAAGGGTCTACGAAACATTCTGCAGGACACAGCAGATAGTGACTTAACTGTCTTTGAAATTCCCTGCTTCATGGAAAAGTCTGCTGGATACTATGGGCCTGAAGGCCAGAGATGGATGCCCCAATGGTACAGAATAACTTTGGGTGACTGTCCAGGCAGCGAGATGTCTCTGTCATTTCTAAAGTTTTGGAAGTTGCTTATTTCTTATTTGCTTAGGTAATATTATATCCTTCTGGAGTCTTTGATGGAGTTGAAGAATAGATAGTTACAGTTATAGTTTTCCTTTGTTATGATAAAAGATAAAATAGATATAAATATTGTAACTGTAATTCTTGCTTGATAACTGTTTTGATATATGTAATTTTACTATGTTAAAGTGAAAGCCTTTCTTTTTTGTTTAAACAGCAAAAGGGGAAATGGTGTAGGAGGGTTTTCTTTCTATGTGTTGTTTTCATTGGTTGAATAAAGGAAACTGCCTTGGTCTTTTGATAGAGCAGAATTTAGATAGGTGGAGTATGAATAATGCTTTACTAACTTCAAAATTTTTTTATGCTATTGAAGCAGGGACAACAGCTGCTGAAAGGCATGGGACTATGGGGGAAAAAAAAACCTGCTGAAGTGAGTCAGCCTGTGAACTACAAGGATGTTTTAACATCAGAATGGAAACCAAGAAAGGCGCTGTGTTGGGACTGAGGTTATGCTTATGTTTCTGCAGGAGATGGCAAGCTGTGGAAGAAAGATTCAAAAGCCTTTGAAGTGGATGACTGATTCTCCTACCTGGGGAAAGCTTAAGGAATTGTCTGATGAAGAAGAAAGAATAGTTCCACTGGCTGGGGAACCTTTGAATGCTACAGTTTGTTCCTTGTGATGCTTTTTATAGTAACTGCATAGGTAACAGGGACCAAGCACGCACAGGGGGCCAATATTCCAAATCCCCCAATTAACATAGGAGTAAATTGGGGAGATTTGGGTATCCCTGTGGTGGTTAATGAATCTTCTTGGCTACCTGGTCTTTATGACAACCGAGGGCCTGCCAAGCCTATGGGCAAGGTTAAGGAAATCATAAATTACACTTTAGGAGTGCAAGGAATTTCTATTTGTATGGGAAATGGAATATAATGTCTAAATATAACCTTTCAAGTGTGGTGATCTATAGTTAATACTACCCAGGATTTTTGTAAGTTTTACATGTTTCATGCATCTGGTTTTAGAGGACAGGAGAATAATGCTACTAGTTCCTTAAACCTACCATTTTGTGAGATGTGGGTTACCAACAAGGAATCTGGCTGGGTACATTGGCAACAATGTAAAAGTGAGAAACCTCAGTTGCTTATTAATATCTCTCGTGAAGAAATTGTTGATTGGAGCCCTTTTAGCTTCCCTCGGGGAAAATATTCTCACTCAGAATTGAGACAGCAATGGTGTAATTCAAATGAAACTATGGAAATTAGGTCTACTGTTGATGAACCTATCTGATGGCCTGGAGTTGAAACCCAAGTCAAGGCCTCTCTTTGTCAGATTATTGAGCTGATTATTACTGTGATTACAGGAATTCCTGCATTAACTACTGTAGCTGCTATGTCTTGGCCCATGCATCATAAAGAAATTCGTACTGTTGAGTTAGCTAGAGACAGACGTAACCACTCTACAGAACTTTGGACTCAACAGAATAAAATAGACAGTAAGACAGTTAATGAAATAGCTGACTTGAGACAAGCTGCAATACTAATGGGAGAGCAGGTAGATGTGCCGAGGGAACAGATAAGATGAAATTGTGATTGGAATGTTACATCCTGTTGCATTACACCTCTAAAGCTCAGGAATAGCAAGTATGACTGGGGAAAGACTAAGATGCATTTGATGGGTCATCCTAATTCTTCTCAAATGATTTCTGGTTTACAGAAAGAAACTAAGGAAACCTTTTCAAAAAGGTTACCTGATATGACAGGCATGGATGTTATCAAAAACCTTACAGATACCTTAGCCTCTTTTAATCCTGCATATCATCTTAATAAATTTCTTCTTCTAGTGATTGCTATCCTTGTTCGAGCAATAATAACTTTATTGGCTTTAAAATATATTTTGGCAAGGCTGGAGAAACGGTTCAGTGATTAAGAGAACTGACTGTACTTCTAGAGATTCTAAGTTCAATTCCTGGCAAATTTGAGGTGGCTCACAACCATCTGTAATGAGATCTAGTGCCCTCTTCTGGCCCAGCAGGCAGAACGCTGTGTGTATAATAAATCTTTTTCTTTAAATGCATGTTGGCTTATTTGCTTACGACTATGAAATAGAGAGAGGGCTGTATTTATTGTAAGGCTACATAATCTTCAATGTAATTAATTATAGCTTAAACAAAATGAGGAGACATAGTAAGGGATTCCACAGAGCCCTTGCACATAGCCTGCATTTTGTAGTGATAAGACCTAGGCTTTGAACAACCTTTTGTATATGTCAGAGATTGTTATCTAAGCTGCTCTTTTGAAGGCATTACAGAGCCTTTGCATAACTTATTCTTGGAGTACCTGGCAAACCAGGATGTCTCATGACTGAGAATTGCTTAGGCAAATGGTTCCTTCAAACAACTCCAGATAAGAGATTTTTGTATGCAGAAATTGGCTTGCTAGAGGTGTAATTTGTGTAACAATAAAGGCTTCTTCTAGCAATACAATTCTTTTTTATTATTAATTTTTTTAGGGAAAAACATGCTTTCTTTCCTTTCCTTTTTTTTAAACAGCACCTGTAAAAAAAATGAATATATATATGGATGGATTTGTAGATGCTGGATTGTCTAAATATTAACTGCATCACATTAATAGTTACTGAAGGCAAGGTAGGCTACACAAGGATATAATATTAAAACTAAAAATATTCATAGCAGCAACTTTTGAAAGATGATTTTTATTAAAGTCATTGCACTTGGTCATTTTATTGCTACAGCACAAGGCCATTCAACTGTAACACTTCTCAATTCTGATTGTAAAGATTGTCTCATTCTGCTCATACATTGTTTAAAAGTAAGCATAAACATTCATCAAAAAAATCCAGAGTACTGGCCGGGCGGTGGTGGCGCAGACCTTTAATCCCAGCACTCCGGAGGCAGAGGCAGGCGGATCTCTGAGTTCGAGGCCAGCCTGGTCTACAAGAGCTAGTTCCAGGACAGGCTCTAGAAACTACAGGGAAATCCTGTCTCGAAAAATCAAACAAACAAAAAAAAAATCCAGAGTACTTGGAGCATTTTCCTGTATGTGACCACCGTAGGGGAGTGTTAAACCAGGCCCGTTCCCTCTGCACCTTCCAGCTTCCCAGTGAAGTCCTGCATAGCTCTATAAAGGTGACAGCTTTATAGTAAGAAATAAGCTTAGTGGTCACAAGCACACCAAAATAACATTGAAATCCCATTAGAAACGTAGTAGTATTGTGTTTCAAAGAACAGCAAATCTGACATTCACTAGTAATTTGGAAATAATAGATTCAATGCTGTCTTTTATACTCATATGTGGGGAAGATTTACCTCAAAATAGAAGTTATTATTAATATCATTTTGTGATATTAACTTTAGGGAGAATAAAAGTTCCCATATCAGGGGCAAATACTGGCAAATTATTATTTTAAGGAAATCATTTATTCCCTTTAGTAAGTTCAAGCTTGCTTGTTTTTTTCTGAATTCTTTTGTTAATGTCAGAAAAGCAGACATACAGAATGACTTCTCCATTCTCACGGAGAAGGCAAAAGTGTGCACTGCAGCACCCACTGCCGTTCTGACTGTACAGGCGAGTTCAGAGCACACACTGTCACCATCATCACCACCAAAGGAAGATGGTTTCCTTTCTTACAGACCCTGGGTCCCTATACAGCACAGGCTGGCCTCAAACTCATGGTTCTCCTTCCTCGGTCTACAACCTACAGGCATGCAGTCACCATACATGACTCCAATAAACCTTTCAGTAGTTCACAGTATTAAAACATATGTGTCGCCAGGGCCAAGATCACCAAGCCGATAAGTGATGCATAATAGTTCAGAAAGGAACCACACTGCACAAATTTAATATACAATAGCGGATTGCGCTTCTATTTTCCTTACTCATGCTTATATCACATAAATTCAGTTTCCTGTTATCTTTTTCTATAAGAATTATTTTCTCATTTTCTGCATTTTAATTAGCATCTGTGAGCTACATATTTGTCCAGAAAGCATACATTAGTCACTTGCCTACTGTTGAATATTTACTTTATTTTTCTATTAAAATAAACTTCAATGGGAAAATAACAAAGCTTGACCTGCTGGAGCCTTTCCCATCCAGCATTGTGGAGGAAGACAAATCTCCAGTGTGGAAAGCAGGGGGTGATTCCTAAGATGGGATGATTTACTTTTATCTGAAAACTGTCATTAGGAGCTAATTTATTAACAAAAAGCAAATTGATTCATTTGACTAATTTTTTTTTTTTTTTTTTGGTTTTTCGAGACAGGGTTTCCCTGTAGTTTCTAGAGCCTGTCCTGGAGCTAGCTCTTGTAGACCAGGCTGGCCTCGAACTCAGAGATCCGCCTGCCTCTGCCTCCCGAGTGCTGGGATTAAAGGCGCCACCACCGCCCGGCATTTGACTAATTTTTTTGTTCATCAATAACCCCTCATTAGATGAGCTTAGACTTGAAATGGTTAAAACGGCTAGGCACAGTGGTGTGTCTGTCATCCTGGCACGCAGTGGGCAGAGGCAGGGGGATCAGAAATCTAAAATCATCTTTGCTACGTAACAAGGTTGAGTCCAGCCCTATCAATATAAGACCCTTTTTCAAACAACAAAAAAAAGCTAAGATGCACACTTGATGTACAGTCAATGCTGTCCCTAGAAGTTAATCAAGTGTAATTTTGTGTTGGCAATTCTACTATTTTCTACTTCAGTTCTCTTTTATTTGAAGCAACACAAGAAATTTTATTTAAAAAGATTTTTCCATTTTAAGATTAAAATGTAAAGAAAAAGTAAATTTTAAGAAGTATGATACCTCCAATCTGACATTAATTTAATTTAATAAAGTAAACCTTAAAACCTAGCTTGATTTTTACCAAATAATAACATTTCCTCAATGATTTTAGACACGTTGCCCTACAGATACAAAGTTTTAAATGTTTGCCTGGTCTGAGCCATACCACCCTGAATGTGGCTGATCTGGTCTAAGATGTTCCACTATTGATTTGTGATGCTGGAAAATGGCTAAGCATTCATTCTGAAATGGTGTTCAACATGGTCAATTATATTTGATTTTCATAACCCATAATATTACTATTTATGAAATACTAACACTCTTTTAGCAGTAACAATCCAAAATATCTCTAGGAGTTAGTGTGTTCTATTAGAGAAATTATGTCTGTAAAACCTGAGTTTACATTATAGCTTTCCCAATAAATTTCATTCTGAAAGTTTGAAAAGAGGCTTTGCTTCCTAAGGTTATCATTAGTGAAAATTGATGGAAGGATGCAAGGAGCTAATTATAAGATAATGAAATGAGTAATATTTAGAAGTGTAAAATGAGCACAGGAGTACAGCAATAAGGCTGGGGTTTACATTATTTAACATGTGCTGCAGTGTCTAGGCACAAATAAGAATTAGCATAACATTTTTAGATTCCTTAGGCCACATGAATGAGAACAAAGCTCATATTTTCCCAAAGATTAATTCAGTATATTTCAACTAACTTCCTTTAATGAATCCTATAGTGTGAGCATTATAGAACACCCTAGAAGTTTAATTTGCTTTTATTATCTCATTATTTGCTTTTTTGCTTTTATTATTTCATTATTCATTATGCATGGGTGAGATACCTGGTAATTAGGAACTCCTATTTTACCATCCAATGTACAAATAGCACTGCAGACACAGGTGCAACAGTGTAATCCTGGGTAAGAAGCTAAAAATGTGTGTGTGTGTGTGTGTGTGTGTGTGTGTGTGTGTGTTGTATGTAGTGCATTTTGCAAGTGTATGTCCTTATGTGTTACAGGAAAGCAGTGGTTCTAGTTGCTATAAAGCTAACCCGTCCATCTCAAATAGTTTATCTTACAGCTTATTTGTAAAGATAGTACAATATTTATAATATAGAACTCTTTAAAAATAATACAAGTTTCAATAAAAAAAACTATTGTGAACTTTCATTCCTTTTTATACAGATTCAGTAGTATTTTCAAGCAAACAACATAAATGATTGCTAGCCCAGCACAGTAGGAA
This sequence comes from Arvicola amphibius, assembly GCF_903992535.2. Classification (NCBI taxonomy): domain Eukaryota; kingdom Metazoa; phylum Chordata; class Mammalia; order Rodentia; family Cricetidae; genus Arvicola; species Arvicola amphibius. The sequence continues at coordinate 49,793,262 of NC_052050.1, forward strand.
ATAAGGCCTCATTTCTCATATTGACAAAACAATATATATATTATTATATATAAAATTGTCACACTTCCTAACTTTTCGGTAGATATCACAGTTCATGTCCTCTCATTTCTTCAACACAACACCACATCTGCTGTCTTAACAAGCCAGTTAACTTCATAGTGCTGCTCCTAAATCACTGGAGCATTAAGAACACCGGGTCCACACCGCCTCAAGAAGACAGAACAACTTCCTTCAGCTTTACAATTCCCACCTCTAGATTACTCCTCGTGGCTTTCTCTTTTTCCAATTCTTTGCATAGCTTTTCCAGCTCTTTCCCATGATCCTTTTTCCAGTGCATCTACAATAGACAGTAATTCAATAATCTGGGCTCTAAATTCATCCAGAAGACTTTTTTTTCCCATCGCCTGTCTCTGCTTTAGCTTTGCGTTCTAAGGGAGTTAGGAAAACAGCTGCATTTACTTTAGAGGCACTTGCAGGTGTTGGAAGAGACGGCTCTGAAGAGCAGCGTGTATCCCTTTGAAGCTCCGCCGGCTTTAGGTTGCCACTATCTTCTTCTTTTGGTAACTACAACATTTTTTTTTTTTCTGGTCTTCAAGTTGGAGAATGTCCACCATTGAAGTGGCCAGGCAACCTGCTTCCAGGCATCTTGGGTCTATTTGTACTGAGATGTAACAAGTTCCCTGAGGAAGCTATGTCATCAAAATGTACCGTATCTGTTCTTTGGAGTATCTGGCTAAAAAGGCATCAAAGTCTACTGATTTTGGCCTGACTGGCAATTGTTCAGGATCTAACTTTGGTTTTGATACTGGCTCAGTTTCAATCTTGGAAGAAATTGTAGAAAGTTCTCCATTAATTTTGGCTGCTGGAGGTAGACGAGGAACTGGTTTGTCTGGTCACATTTGGGTTGCAGGAGACCCCCCCCCCCCCAAATTATTGTCTTTGGTAGGTGGAGTGGGCTTTTTGGGTGGGACTTGAGGAGCTTAGAAGATTTTCTATTCCAGTGATTTTTCATCTTTTTCTTCAGACTTTAGAGGAAAAGCTTTCTTCTCTGCAGCTAACAGGTCAGGCTTTGGAGCTGGACCCTTTGCGGAAGGAGGTGGTTTCTTTGGTTTTGGAAAGTCTTTATCTAGCTCACTTAACAGAACTGGGAAGTTGTGTGGAAACACTCCTTCTCTGCCATTATTTCACCCTTCCGCCAGCCTGCTTCTCCAGTGTCCTTATCAAATGCATTATCTCCCCTTCTTTAAAGGTAAGTTCATCTCCATTGGCTCCGTCATAAGCGAATAATGTTCTACAATGTTCCTTAGCTTTGCTCTGGTCATCAGTGTCTGCTTTGTCACTTCCACGTTCCAGGGTCTGGATCCCAGTGACTGCAGAATTAAGGGCTTTTCTGGTTTTTTTTTTTTTTTTCTCTCTTTCACTACTGGATGTTCTTGTCCTAAGTTTCACAGAGGCTTCTTTAAAAATATCTCCAAATCCAACTCCTCGGAAAACTTTCTTTGGCTGTGTATTGATCCAGGATCACTCCCGTTTCCCGGAGACAGTCATGGTGAGGTAGGGCCAGTCAAAGCTATTTCCGAGTCATCCTAACCTGTGTGAGTTTCGCCATCATCTGTGAGCGCTCTTTCACAAAGTTGGAGGGGGAAAGTCCCAACTTAATGTTCAGGGTTCCGCTCCACCAGCCTTCCTCCACCTCTTCATTAATATCAGCAATACCCCCCACTGTCAGCACCTGTTCATCCTCATTTTGTGGAAGGTAGTCAAAAAGAACTTTACACTGGTGCTTTTTTTTTTTTTTTTTTTTTTTTTTTTTGTCTTCTTGAGGGTTTTGATTTGTGGATGTGGCTGAATTCCTCCAGCTGGAAGTCCGTAAGTGCTGATTCGCTGTACAAGACTCGCTACATTTCCATGCCTTTCCCGTTTGATGGGCAAATTGTTATCCTTGGGTCCCGTCTCTCGCTTAATTTCCTTAACAAAATTATCAGGGAACATCCCTCTTCTCCCATCAGCCATCCTTCTTCCTGTGGTTTTCTCACATTTCTGCTGATTTCCCCAACTCGAATACTTAATTCATCATCATGTACAGCGTCAGAGTCATACTCCACCATATAGTCAACAATGCTGCAGCTCTGGCGGGGAGAGGGCGGAGAAGCCTCTTCTGGGCACCACCAGCTCAGGCACGGAGGGGAGGCAGCTACATGTACCAGCGAGCACTCTCTGCCACTCCCCACGCCTGCCTGGCCTCTGCGACAGTAAAGGAGACTTTTGCAAAGCCAAGATTGGTCACTCCATCAAGACTGACGCCTCCTACTTCTTTTGCTGAGCCTAAATTACATTTTGAAGTGAGCCTTTTTCTTCAAATGACCCATGAAAAACAGAACACCCACAGAGAGCTAACTGGGAATGGTGTGAGGTTTTGAAGCCTTTCGGGCCACCCCCTTGATACACCTCCTCCAACAAGGCCTTCTAATCCTTCCCATACAATCCCACCAAATGGAAACCAATCATTCAAATATATGACCCTGTGGAGGCCATTCTTACTCAAACACCACAGCATCACACACACTAAATAAATTAATTAATTAAGAATAAGAAAGAACAAGAGGGGTTCCCAGGTGTCCAGGAAGACGCCCCCAGCTAGGTCCTTGGGCAGCTGAGGAGAGGGTGCCAGAAATGTACAGATCCTATTGCCATACTCATGAATATCTTGCATATCACCATAGAACCTTCACCTGGCATTGGATGGACAAAATGACAGAGCCCCACATAGGAGCACCGGACTGAGCTCCCAAGGTCCCGATGAGGAGCAAAAGGAGGGAGATCATGAGCAAGGAAGTCAGGACCGTGAGGAGTACGTTTACCCATTGAGACGGTGGGACAGATCTAACGGGAGACCACCAAGTCCAGTCGGAATGGGACTGATGGAACAGGGGACCAAACCGGACTCTCTGAATGTGGCTGACAGTGGAGGAGGACTGAGAAACCAAGGACAACGGCAATGAACGTGAACTCTACAGCATGGACGGGCTCACTGTGAGCCTTGTCAGTTTGGTTGCTTACCTTCCTGGACTTAGGGGGAGCTGGGAGGACCTTGGACTTAACATAGTGAAGGGAACCCTGATGGCTCTTTGTCTTGGAGAGGGGTGGAGTGGGGGTATGGGTGGAAGGGAGGGGAGGGAAGGGGGAGGAGGACGGAAGGAGATGGAAATCTTTAATAAAAAAAATGAGGAAAAAAACAAAAAAAAAACAAAAAAAGAATAAGAAAGAACAAAACAAATCTCTCTGGACTCCAGCTAGAAGGCTCAGCAGGGGAAGGCACTGGTTTATAGCAACTTTATCTGAACCGAAATCTCCATGTTGGAGGGAAACTTGTTAAGACAGAGGATGTGTCACTGTCTGGTTTCCATTATCTTGATTAACACCGTGACTGACCACAAGCAGCCTAGGGAGTAAAAGGTTGATTTCACTGTACAGTGAAAGTTTCTGCCTTTCCTGAGGAGACAGGGCAGGAACCAAGGGCCAGAAGACTGCAGCAGAGGAGGGCTGCTTACTGGCTTCCTCAACCTGCTATCTTAAATGGTCCAGGACCACCTGCACTGGGATGGCACCACTCACAATGGGCATGGCCCTCCTGTATCAGCCATGTTTTCTCAGAAGAGATGCGCACAACGGGTGAAAGAGCACCGACCCACTCCAGCTAGCGGGTCTGGCAGACCTTGCCCTTCTCCCCAGTTCTCTCTGCCTTGGTTTAAAAAAAAAAGTTACTTTATATTCCTGCAGCTACTGCCCAAGGTCCATTTCCTTATTGTGCCAATCCCTCCTCTTGAGGCTGACTACCAAGAGCCAGCTAGTAAAATATTAAAATCCAACAATCAAAAGCCCCCTTTGACTCACCTAATTAATATGTCCAATTAAAATTAAACACCTCATCCTAATGCAGGGTTCCCCTTGAACCTTTATAAACCACCATTTCCCTATGTTGCCACCTTTCTATCCAGAGGCAGTTCTTTGTCTTCCAGGACAAACATCCCTTCCCCTTTCCATTGTTGCCTTCTTCTCCCTCTTCCTCTAGCTCCTATCTTTGCCACCTATCCCTGGCCTCTGTCCATCTGGGGCAAATAAATCTCCTTTGTGCTGAGAACGTGGTCTAAGAACTTGATCTTGGGGGTCTGAGCCAATACTTTATGTTTAAACGGGCGCCTGCCTTGAAGCCTCATGTCCTGAATTTGATTACACAGTTACATATGGTAGAAAGAGGGAACTGAATCCCAAGAGCTGGCCTTTATCTTGCACATGTACTCCATGGCATGTGCACACATACCACACACATACCAAACATACACACACATACACACACACACACCACGAGTGCACATCGAACTCATAACATTCAGACAACACTCACCACACACAGATACACACACACATACACCACAATCACACACCACACATATACATGCATACACATACACCACACAAATGCACATACCACACACAAACACAAATAAATGAATGTTAATATTAAAGAAATAACCACCTCTCAGAGACTGTGAGCACCTTCGTGCTGTTATTGTAGGTCAGGCACTGACTTGGGCCCATAGGATATAACAATCAACAAACATACTTTGCCCTGTCTTCCAAGAGTTTCCATTCTCTTTGTAGGTAGAAGTGACAGAAACAGATCAAGTTTGTGATGTTGGATAACAAGTGTTAAGCAGAAAAATAAAGGAGGGTAAACTCTGGAAGGGCAGTGCTGTTTCTGAAAGAGGGTAGCAGTCTTCTACCTAATAGAAAGTCATTCCGAAGGGGTGATGAAGCCAGTGCAAAGGAGAACAAGTTCCTGGTGTGTTCAAAGACTATGAAGGTAGAGCAGATAACACACAGCAGTGTTGCAAGGAGAGCCAGGCCACTTGTTCGTCCAGCTAGCTTAGCCCCAAAATAACTACACAGAAATTGTTTTCATTAAAACACTGCTTGGCCCATTAGCTCTAGCTTCTTATTGGCTAACTCTTATTCTAACTTAATCCATTTCTATTCATCTATATATCTCCACGTGGCAGTGGCTTACCAGGTAAAATTCCCAGTATCTGTCTCTGGCAGATCCATGGTGTCTCTCTGACTCTGCTTTCTTCCTCCCAGATTTCAGTTCCATTTTCCCCACCTACCTAAGTTCTGCACTATCAACTGGCCATAGCAGTTTCTTTATTCATTAATGGGAATCACAGCACAAAGAAAGGACTCCCACATCACAGCAGAGTGAGTGAAGAGTATGAAGTGGTATCTACTGTCAGAAAAGGGTAGGGTAGGATGGATTAGGTCATGTAGAGCCTCATGAGTCACTGAAGAAACCAGGATTTCATAGAACAATAAGAAAGTTTGACTAAAAGGTAACTTAAACTAATTTACATATTAGTTATTTGATTCTGGATTCAAGACTGAGAATAGACCATGAAGCATCAGCAGGAAGAGGTAGGAAGCTGGAGCACAGACCCAGGATGCTGGCTGGACCAGCAGTCTCCTTGAACACAGTGAGAAGGGTCAGATTACAGATGTGTTTACAAGCCAGTGTCAGGGCTGCAGCAATGGCTCAGTGGGTAAAGCAGTTGCTAATGCAGGCATGAGGACCTGTGCTCTGATCCACAGCATCCTCACAGATGCCTGCTGGGCATGGCTACAGGCTTGTGATCCCAGAGCTCAGGAGGAGGAAACAGGAAGTCCCCCTAGCTGTCTAAGTAGCTAGACTAACCATATTCATACACTCTTATGTCACACACATGCACACACATGTGACTTTACAAACACGTGCACATGTACACACACCACAAACCTAAAGGGAAAAAAATGTTAGTAGGAACCAAATACCAGATTTGAGATTCAGGAGAGTCCAGGAGTGAGAAAAGCCCCAGAGTTTGGGGCCTGCCAGCCACTTCTTGAAATGAAGAGCTTGTGAACTGGGCAGGCTACAGGAAGGAGAGGGAGTGCAGAGATCCAGCGCACAAACCTGGGAGATCGGGAACTTTGGCTTCACTGGGACCTGTCAACAAACCTGGGGGGCCCCACGTCAGTAGATGAGTGAAGAGAGGCTCTTTACTCAGGAAGCTGGGCCTCCGCAGGCCTGGAAGAAACTCTCATACCTGATGCTTCTGCAGAGACTTCACAACAGGAAATGAGCTGAACAATGCTCAACCTCCACTCGCAGGGTTCAGAGGAAGACCATCTACGTAAGCTCTGATGCCTGGCTTCCTGAGGGACTTCCTGGCTTCCAGAGTCTGTTTCACTTTTGAAGAAGATAGTTTGGCCAGAGATTCATGCATCAGTGGGCCCAGCGGAGGAGCAGGTGAGTAGTGGGACCAACAGAGTCCACAAAACCATTTGAGTTGTGGGAAGGTAAGTGCTGGCCTGACGGCACTAAGGCATACTGAGGCAGACATGGGGAATTCTTCCTTAGAGGAAGGATGGAGGGTTGAGCCACTGCTTGGAGAGTCTGAAGGCCAGCTCTGGTGGGTGGGAGGTCATTGGATTTCCCTGTATGCTTCATGTGCCTGTTCCTGTCATAGCCTATCCTGTACCTTCCTCTCTGTCTGTCGTGAACCTGCAGGAATAAGGGTCCTGAGTGGAAAGGTGTTAAGTGGGAGGACGGAGGATGAGAGATAAAGAACACAAAAGCAGTCGCTGGACCCAGCAGGGCTTGCCTAAGCTGAGATATTAGGCCAAACTAACTTACTAGTTAGTACCGTACCATTTATATTATTTGAGGTCTGGGTGGGTCAGTCAAGGTCAGCAGAGAGCTAAGTCAGATGATATTGGTAAAGAGAACACAGGATCCCTCAGACACAGCTGCCTTAGGACTGATAACTGCAGCCCAGGGGGAAGAGTCAGGCCCCCAGAAGCTACAACTTCAATTCCTCCAAGGCGCTGACTCCAGTGTCAGACTAGTCTTGCTATGTCCATTCCTGGACAAGGACACAGAATTAAACTTCCCTTTTACTTTTTCTCAGGTCCTCTGGGAAAGTCTTGGGTCACTCTAACCCTACACACTTGCCCATGTGGCTCTTTGGTTTTCTCTGGGTAATTTATCCTTCCTGCTTAGTTGCCTCTGGATTGTTCTCCCCTGTTTTCCCAGAGACAGGAGACTTCTAAAGATTCCTTCACTAGGCCTAGCCTGAACTCAGACTGAGATCTTGACTCCCCCTCTGTGCAGAATCTCCTCCACCTCATCCTCTGTCACCTCTGTCACCGTAATGACTGAAAGGTTGATCTCCTTAGCATGGGACGCTTTGGAAGAATCTGAGGAACACAGAGCAGTGCGTGTCCTGCACCCTCCATCCCTGTCTCCTTTATCTTCTCAGCTCTTGTAATCACAGCACTCCTTTCATCCATCCCTAACCCCTCACCCTTGATTAGCATCCTCTAGTCCTCCCAGCTGTCATGCTCCATGCCCTGCATCCTTCCATCCTCTTGCTTTCCCATCCCCACATTTCCCCACCCTCCAGTCTCCAGATGGCCACCTTCCCATTCCCCATCTCCATCACTTTCCATGGCTAGTCTTGGGCCAAGTCTTTGCTAGTGTGGTTCTTCAAAGTTTGATACCTAGATCTCCTGTCTGCTGCTGGTGGTGGGAACTGTGCCCTCCTCCAGGGAAAGCGCAGCTTCTGCACCAACAAACCCAAGCTGGTTGACAGGGCTCCAAGACTTAATTAGGGAGCTAACCAATCCCTTTGTCTGAGGGGCGTGCCCCCTCCAGGGCCCAAAATACCTTTAAAACATCCGTGTGCTTTTGTTTTCCGCTCTCTTTATTTCCTGCACTTCGCTGAAATTCTGGCTCTGTAAGTTTCTCCCATTTCCTCCTTTTATTAAAGCTGAGTATTTTAAAATAAAGCTAGTCTGGTTAATCATAACTGCCGATCGACCACGCCCTTTCATTTGGCACCCAACATGGGGCATTTGGGAGCCTTTAGCTCCTGACCCCAACGCCAGCCACACAGCTTTGGGCTTTTGATTGATTCAGTGGTCGCCCCAGCCCTGCTCCTACAGAGCACAGGACGCGCGTGACTGCCTGCCTCCTGGTGTTTGAGCTTGGGCAGCCGCTGTAAGCACAGGTACTGCTGTTTGCTAGGTTTGGCTCTCTTCCTTATGTCGATGACAGTCATCTTCCTTAAGATGGGCTTTTGTTCTCTACCACTCCAGCTCCTCCCCTGATCTCTCCATTCTTCCTCATCCTCATCCTTCCATTTTCTCTGCCCTTTAAAAGTTTCACACAAGTTCCTCCTGGATCAAATCACTGCCACCACTAGGTCCATATTAGGACAACGGCTACTGGGTGCCCTGTCTTCGGTCTCATCTTTCTCACTGTAGCCCCTGTCTATTAACTCTTTTCACAGGTTTCTCCAGGAGTGAATGACAGCAATCACAGGATCCACTGCAGCAGATCAAGTTACAATTGTTTTCCTGCTACATGAAGCCACCCCACAACTTAAACCCCCTTAAATCCAAGGACAGAGCCTGCTATCATCTCCATCATCCCCCTCCCACAGGAAGCAGCCAATGAGAGAGTACACCTCCTCTTCTTTTTATCTGTCCTCAGGGTCAGATAAATGACCTTAATGACCTAAAAGAAGAAAACTTAGACAAACCGAGAAACCCCTGGCTCAGCATAACAGCACACTTGACTGACAGGAAAGCCAAAGCAGTAAAGAGAACTTCCGCTGGCATCATTCATGAAACTATAGAGAACATATCCACTGATAAACTTCACTTCCCAGAGTTCCCTCTTCTGCCCTATAAAGACCAAGCCCCTGCACCTGGACACACAGGCTCCATCCCCAGGAAAGACCTGAGTCCTTTAGCTGTTCTGATCAGAGGACAATCTGTCCCTGTAGAGGCTGCTCTGCTCTTTCTTTATTCCCAGATTCCTCCATCAGTTCTGATCAAACACCCTTTCCCAGAGCAGAAGTGGGTGGCAGAGACAAGAATTCACTGGCCTCCTGCTTGGAGTTACAATAGAAGGAAATTGTGAAGCTGTGTGGGATTTAGCTGCATAGCCAGGCATCATCTGAGGGCTCTATCACCATGGGAACCACTCAGTCCAAGAAGGCGAGTGGCTCAAAGGAGGCTCAGCATAGGCATCTACTACTCTTGGAACAACACAAAAGGAGACAGATGGACCTGGAGCTGCAAGGGATCAAAACCCAGGTCAAGAAGGACTTGATGCTAAGTAAGTACACCAAGAACTACAACCCACCACTGCTGTGACCCCTTCATCACCACTGAGCCCTCCTGACAGGTTTCTATGGGCAGGCTAACCCCCTGTCAAAAGAGTTCACAGGCCCCAGGAGAGGTTGGAACAGAAAAACTGACAAGGTAGAGAAAGAATGCTGACTCACACACATTCTCCTACACTGGTGCGTTCTCAGGCTCGTGTGGTACTCAGAGCCCCTGGGGAGAAGCACTCAGAAGCTGTAGTGGGGAGAGGATTGTTTTTAGAAGGACTATGAGAGGGGTCAGCACAGGGTTCAAGCCATCTTCCTAAAGGAGTACCTGGTGACACTTAAGTTAGAAACCCAAGCCTTGGAACTGGGCAGAGGCTGACTGCAGCCTCTTGTCTCCATCTGGGAAATGGGGACTAAACAGCTGTCTCCTTGAGCTGTGGGAGTAAAGTGACAACCACAAGGAATATTCAACAATCTAATATTCATTAAATGTTCAATATATATAGTTTACAACCCTGTGGGACAGAAACTCAGAGCCCCACACGAGGGAGCTGAGGCTCAGAGAGGAATAGAGACTCACACAGAGCACTAGTGTAGAACCAGGACAGGTGAACTTTATGGTCACAGAGCAGGACCATTTCCAAGCAACACTTGTGACAGTGTCTCTCTACTCATGCAACTATAGAGAAGCACGTGAGGGTAAGCAGGAAGGACCCCAGCCTTACTTGCCTGGCTCCTGCCCCTGCCTCTCTGACTCTCTGTTAACACACAACCACTGTTTCTTCCTCCACAACCACAGCTCCAACCAGCATGGAATTCATTCAATGGATGAATATCAGGGAACGATTGTGCATGAGCCAAGAGTCTTGGAGACAATTTCAGATCTCAAAAAGGATACCTGGCGAATGGGAATCTGAGGACTCTGGATTTGGAAGCAGAGGTAAGCGAGGCTGTGGATGGAATTTCAAGTCCACAGAGATGATGTTTCTTCACAGGTGAGCCTCCAGTCCTATGGGGACCTAAAATAAAAGACTTAAATGGAAAGTCAAAGGAGCCATAGTGAAGTTCTAGGAGTCACAGGCTACCAATGATCCTTCTGAGTTCTGCAGTGCTGAAGCAGCATTGGACACAGAGGAAACTGGAACCCATGAGGTTAACAGTGTGTCTAGCCCAACTGATACCCAGAGCTCAGTGGAAATTATGAGTGGGAACTGAGGATCCCAGGGGGTCTATGTCCTGAAGGTCCGTGGTCTCTTCTCTTGAGCTGGACCCTGAAAAGAGGATAACCTCCTGCCTCAGCTGCAGCCAGTGTCCTCTACTGACTTCCTTATTTCATTCTCACTTATCCAGATCACACCCTTGCCTCTTCCTCTTCTCAAGCATAAAAGGAGCCACCTCTCTCCGGTCCACAAGGTCTAGAGATGGAGGTTAACTTGTCCAGGCTCACAGCACATAGAGGCAGATGCAGGGCTGAAACCTAGAATAGTGAGACCTGAGAAATGACTTCATCCTCCTTCATCCTGCTCTTGCTCTATGAAATTCCTGCCCACATCAAACTCTTGTCTCTCCCTTCAAAGTCCATTCTTCCCACTAAAGCTGGAGGAGCCTGGCTTCAGGACCAACCTGAGCTCCATAGTGAAATCCTATTAAAGTTACTAACCCCAAGGTGCTAGTCACTTGGTATGTCACCATGACAAAGTTACTAACCCCAGGGTGCCAGTTACTTGCTGTGTCACCGTGACAGAAGCAATTTGGAGAAGACAGGGTTTTCTTGGCTCACAGATCAAGAACAGAGTCCATCAGAGCAGAAATGTCAGAGCGCAAGAGAATGAAACCTCTGGCTCACGTTGTATTGAATCAGGAAACAGATGAATGCTGATCTCAGCTCACTTTTCCTTTGTATTCAGTGCAAGACTCCAGCCCTTGGGATGGTGCTGCCTACAACTAAGGTGGACCTTCCTACCTCAGATTACCTAACCTGACCCCACACGTGTTCCCGGGGACATTTCTGCTAGGAGCGTCTAGATCCTGTGTTAACTGACAATACTGGTCATCATACCATCTGACAGGATCCTTGTAAGAGTCCAAAGGGTAGCAGGACTGCTTCCCAGCAGCACTTGTGCCTGTGCTTTTCTCCTCATGAGATGACAGAGAAGGGTATGAGATTAAGCAGGAAGGACCCCAGCCTTGCTTGCCTGCCTCCTACGACTGTCTCTCTAATAAACACACAACCACTGTCTCCTTTCCATAGAACATTCTTCCTCCACAAACACAAGCTCAGCTGGCATGCAGGTCCTTGAATGGACAGATACCGAGAAACTATTGAACACAGACCATGAGTCTCAGAGACATTTTCGGATATCAAAGAAGGAACTTGATGAATGGGAACCTGAGAACTCTGGATTCGGAAGCAAAGGTAAGCTGATGACCGCGGAAGGGACTTCAAGTCCACATAGATGAGGTTTCTTCACAGGTGAGCCTCTAACCCTATGGGAACCTGGGACAGAAGACTTAGAAGGAAAGTCAGAGGAGCCATAGAGGAGTTCTAGGAGTCACAGGCTACCGGTGATCCCTCTGGGTTCTGCAGTGCTGAAGTAGCATTGGACACAAGGGAAACTGGAACCCATGGGGGTCAGCAGTGAACCTAGCCCAACCGGCACCCAGAACTCAGCTCAAAATATGACTGGGAACTGAGGATTCTGGGGTTCATACAGGTCCTGGAGTTCAAGGTCTCTTCTCTTGAGCTGGACCCTGAGAAGAGGATAGCCTCCTGCCTCAGCTGCAGCCAGTGTCCTCTACTGGCTTCCTCTACTTTCAACTTACACAGGTTATACCCTTGCCTCTTCCTCTTCTCAAGCACCAAAGTAGCTTCACAAGTGAGCCTCCTCTCTCCGGTCCACAAGGTCTAGAGATGGAGGTTAACTTGTCCAGGCTCACAGCACATAGAGGCAGACGCAGGGCTGAAACCTAGAATAGTGAGACCTGAGAAATGACTTCATCCTCCTTCATCCTGCTCCTGCTCTATGAAATTCCTGCCCACATCAAACTCTTGTCTCTCCCTTCAAAGTCCATTCTTCCCACTAAAGCTGGAGGAGCCTGGCTTCAGGACCAACCTGAGCTCCATAGTGAAATCCTATTAAAGTTACTAACCCCAAGGTGCTAGTTACTTGGTATGTCACCGTGACAAAGTTACTAACCCCAGGGTTCCAGTTACTTGCTGTGTCATTGTGACAGAAGCAATTTGGAGAAGACAGGGTTTGCTTGGCTCACAGATCAAGAACAGAGTCCATCAGAGCAGAAATGTCAGAGCGCAAGAGAATGAAACCTCTGGCTCACGTTGTATTGAATCAGGAAACAGATGAATGCTGATCTCAGCTCACTTTTCCTTTGTATTCAGTGCAAGACTCCAGCCCTTGGGATGGTGCTACCTACAACTAAGGTGGACCTTCCTACCTCAGATTACCTAACCTGACCCCACACATGTTCCCGGGGACATTTCTGCTAGGAGCGTCTAGATCCTGTGTTAACTGACAATACTGGTCATCATACCATCTGACAGGATCCTTGTAAGAGTCCAAAGGGTACTTGTCTGAAGCACAGTGGGCGCTAAGGAACTAGCTGTTTCCTCCCAGTCTTTTCTCACTCAAAGACCCCTGTTCACACTCTCAGCAAGCTTTTCCAGCCACACCCTCAGACCACAAGTTTCCGGACCAAGAGTCACCCAATCTTTCAATTTCAGAGGGGGTAACTTGGGCTGGAGAACCTCCATCCAACCCATAGAACAGTCAGAAAGCTCCTAGAAAGAAATGGCCTCCAGCAGAAAGTCTAAATTCACTGCTCAGGTGGCACGAGCTTCTTAAGGTGACACAAAGATAAGAACAAAGACTCAGTCCCCTGGGGCAACATGCCAGCATAGCACCCAGAGCCTGGAGAACCTTAGAGGGGCAGCCTAGACATCCTATCCCTGGAGTCTCTCACTGTTGGGCTCAGTGCTGCTCCCAGGAGGCCCGTGGAACTAGGGACAGTGTCTTCTCCAACACAAGAACACAGCTGGCGTATTGAGCAGGGAGCTGACACCAGGAGAATCCATTACCACAGGATCCCTCAACACTCATGTTCCCAAGGGCCAAAAGGTCATCAGGGATTTGCCAAGCACCCCACTTATGTCCGGCCCTGTGCCCAGGGCTTCACTTGCATCTCACAAACACTTTTGAGAGACTGCTAATGTCCCTCCTTGGCGAGAAGAGCAAGACTTAGAGAAGTGGACACTCACAGTGGAAGAACTGCATTCAACCTTCACTGTCACGATTCACATTTAACACCCCTCTCTCCCGCTCTCTTATGTCAGGTCAATGAGGACAATCACACCAAAGTCAGGGAAGTACAGGCTCTGAGTGCCAAGGGCCTGACCTTGAGCAATACAGCCTCTCAGTGCTAGGAGATGCCACCTTTGAAATCTGAGCTACACTCAAAGAAAAGCATTCCAATCCTGGTGGTAATGGCGCACTCTTTTTTTTTTTTTTCATTTTTTAAAGATTTTTATTTCTTTTTTTGAAAGCAGATTTTTTTATTACTTTATAAGTAATACCATTCAAAATTTCCACCTCCTCCCCTCCTCCCATTTCCTTCCCACTCCTCCACTCCCTCTATCCCCTCCCCCTCCAGTCCTAAGAGAGGGTACCCTGCCCTGTGGGAAGTCCAAGGCCCTCCTTGCTTTATCCAGGCTTAGGAAGGTGTACATCCAAACAGACTAGGAACCCAAAAAGCCAGTACATGCAGTAGAATCAAATCCCAGTGCCATTATCATTGGCTTCTCAGTCAGCCCAATTGTCAGCCACATTCAGAGAGTCTGGTTTGATCACATGCTCATTCAGTCCCAGTCCAGTTGGCCTTGGTGAGCTCCCATTAGATCAGGCACACTGTCTCAGTGGGTGGACGAACCCTCGCGGTCCTGACTTCCTTGCTCATCTTCTCCCTCTTTCTGCTCTTCAACTGGACCTTGGGAGCTCAGTCCAGTGCTACAATGTGGGTCTCTGTCTCTATCTCCATCCATCACCAGACGAAGGTTCTATGGTGATATTCAAGATATTCATCAGTGTGGCTATGGGACAAGACCAATTCAGGCACCCTCTCCTCTACTGCCCAAGGACCTATCTGGGGACATCCCCTTGGACACCTGGGAACCCCCCTAGAGCCAAGTCTCTTGCTAACCATAAAATGGTTCCCTTAATTAAGATATCTTCTTCCCTGCTCCTATATCAGCCATTCCTCCATCCCACTCCCCCAAGCTGTACCCAATTCTCCCCTTCTCCACTCCTTTAATCCCAGCACTCAGGAGTCAAAGGCAGGCAGATCTCTGTGGGTTTGAAACCAGCCTGGTCTACAAGAGTTAGTTCCAGGACAGGCTCCAAAGCTACACAGAGAAACTCTGTCTCAAAAAACCAAAAAGGAAGGAGGAGGAGGAAGAGGAGGAGGAAGAGGAGGAGGAGGAGGAGGAGGAGGAGGAGGAGGAGGAGGAGGAAGAAGAAGAAGAAGGAGTGTTCCTTCTACTGCCCACTTGCAGTAAACTTGTAGAATCCTTAAAATGTGGTCCATGCTTAAAGAGCACCAACTGACTCAATCAGTCCCACCACTTCCCAGAAACAGAAAGAAAGGGAAGAAGGAAAGCAAGAAGGACTTGAGGCATATATAGACACATACAAATGCAGTAACATCCGTGCAGTGCAGCAACCTTAGGAATGACAATAGCAAGTGTGAAGCCACGAGGACTAAAGAGTTGCTGTAACTGCACAGCCCATGGATTAGAGGACCCCGGCAGGCAGGGTGATGGGGAAGGGGGTTCCGTATTAGGTATTATCAACAGCAGAAACCAACTGAAGAGACAGTTTTCATTGATTCTAAGTCCCGACGGGGTGTCTTATCTGAGAACATAACATAATATCTAACAACAGCTTCATAGCAAATGTTCAGTCCACATGACATGCTTTGTGACGTATCAAGAGGAAAGGAGGGAAACTGAGTAAGGGACATGATGACCGATACTGTAGGCTCTATGGGTCTCAAAGATGAACAGATGACAGAACAACAAACAACCAACTGTGCGCCATGCTGTTTGCGGACACTACTTTTTGTTTGATTTTATGTTCTGCTGTGGTTGCAGTGCCATGCTATTTCTCTCATTGTACTGATTAGCATCCAGAGATGGGTTTCATGGCATACATACATACATACATATATATATATATATATATATATATATATATATATACATTCAAACTTTGTTCATATTTTCCCCCTGCTCTCCTCCCCTCTGTCCCTCCCTCTCTTCCTGAACCCTTCCTCTCCCAGATAGCCTCCCTACTTTCATGACACATGGGCTCTATTACCCTTTCTTGTCCCTCCCCCTCCCTTCAGATTTCTTCCTTTCCTTCATGGTCAGTCCTCTTACACTAAATAGTAAATTTTGGATTTCATATACTTCTTCTGACATGTAGTATTCCTCTCATGATTTTATCTGTTTACACTCATATCTATTTTTTCTATTATTTTCAGGTTTCAGCTAGTCATTATATACCCAGATTGCTCCCTCCTCGGTGTGTTTTACTGGGGTTTGTTAGCCCCTGGTCATGGGAATATAAAAGTGAACCTCATCAGGAGCATAGGAGCAGGGAATTTTCTAAGGGAAACCAAACTAGAGAAACAAAAGTTTTTCTCTTTCTCATATTTTAGATTAACATTTTTCTTATGGCCCCACCCTGCTCCCTCTCAAATTCATAATAGTCTCTTTTTCTTTAATTATTGTCACATACATATACGTATATATAAATACATATAGTCAAACAAATATTTACATATAACTGCTGAGCTCATGTAGTGTTGCTTGTATGTATATGATGAGAGGATTTCTCAAGACCACCTGGACCTGGATAACCATGAGGATATCATCCCTGGAGAAACTAAGGCTTCTTCTCACCTGTCATTAAGTGAGCACAGCTCTTCATCTAGGGATGGGCCCTGTGAGATACTCACATCCACAATGGCATGTCGTCAACTGGTGCTGTCATTGGTTATGTCTTGATTTCACGGGTGCAGCTTCCCTGCTGCATCTTAGACACAAACTTACAACAGACTTCCTAGTTTTCTGGCTCTTACAGTCTTTCTTCCTCCTCCTTCCACGATGTTCCCTGAGCCCTAAGTGAAGGAGCTGTGTTGCAGACGCATTGATGGGAGATGCTTGTCTCAGCAGTCAATATTCTCAGCATTTTAACCAGGTAGACTTTATGTAACAGTCTCCATCTGCTTCAAAAGAAGCTAATAGGTCATGGGGAAGAGCTACACTTATCTGTCAGTGTAAGCACAAGTCTTTAGAATGCAGTGAGGGATTAGACTGGTTTAGTACAGTGACAAGAGTAGACTCTCCTCTAAGCTCCATGATCTCACTAGCCATGGGTGCTTGGCTAGGTCTACAGTACAAGCCCAGAGATGGCACCACCCACCACAGCTCGGCCCTCCCTCATCAATCATCCCATAGGCTTGCCCACAACCCGATCTTATAGAGGCATTTTCTCAATTGAGACCCTAGCTTATGTCTATGACATAAAACTAGCCAGAACAGAAGGACTACTGATTACTGTCAGCCCTTGGTAATTCACTTAGCTCCTTCCAGACCTAAGAAAGCTAGTCCTCAGGGAGAAGTCTCCTGTGTCCAAAGTGTGAGGTGTTTCTGCAATAAGAACTTACTTCACCTTCTAAGAGGTAATCAAGAGCAATAGCAATAGCTTCTACTGTTTTTGGAAACTGTTGTATTCCCTTGACTAAAAACTAAAAGAAGATTTCTCATACCTCTTACTAGAATTTACATTAGAATTTACATTTAAATTTACATAAATTTCATTTGTGGCTTTATGAAACAATATCATCCCAAATGGATTATCTTCATTAATGTGTGTGTATGTGTATACACACTAGAATCAATATGTGTAATTTTAAATACATACAAATTGATATGATTCCTTAGTGTGGTTTATTCCTCTCCCCTCTACTTCTATATTCTCCTCCTTCCCTTCTCCCATTTACAGACCCCACACTTCACTTTTCCCATTTCCCTTTTAAAGAACCTGTATCATTCTATTCCCCTCTCTAGAGCTCCTTCCCAACCCCATGGTCCTTTCTTCTTGGTTTCTGCAGTTATTTTGGGTTACATAATGACTTCTGAAGATTTGGAACTAAAACCTACAATTGAGAAAAGATGAGCATGTTTTCCTAGGTCTCAGTTACCCCACTTAATACATTTTCTAGTTACATTCATTTACCTGCTGTATTAGTTTGGGTTTTTATTACTGTAAACAGACACCATGGCCACAGCAATTCTTAGAAGAAAAACACTTAATTGAGGGGACTCACTTACATTTTCAAGGTTGGGAGCAAGGTGGCATGCAGGCAGACATGGTACTGGAGAGATAGCTGGGAGTCCTACATCTTGCAGGCAACAGGAAGTCACTGAAACAGTGGATGGTACCCTGAGCATAGGAAATCTCAAAGCCCGCCCCCACAGTGACACACTTCCTCCAACAAAGCCATAGCTGTCGCTCCCCATGAAATTATGGAGGTCAATTACATTCAAACTACCACACCTTCCAAATTCATGTTTTCATTTTTTGCAGCTAAATAGCATTCCATTTTGTATATACACCACATTTTCATTAACCATCCACCAGTTGAAGGTTTTGCATTGTTTCTATTTCCTAACTATTGTGAATAGAGAGACTGACCATGGCTGAGCAAGTTTCTATGGAGTAGGATGTTGAGCCCTTTGAGCTTATGCCAAGAAGTGGTGCAGCTGGATCAGACGGTAGATCAGTTTTCCACACTGATTTTCAGAGCAGGTGGGCCAGGTTACGATTCACCAACAGCGAATGAGGTTTCTGCTTTCCCTGCATTCTCCCCAGCAGCTGTCATCCGCTATTTTCTTCAGCTTAGCCACTCTTACTGGGGTGAAATGAAATTACAAAGCTGTTTTATTTGCTTGTTCCTAATTGCGAAGGATGATCAACACTTTTTAAGATATTCCTTGTCCATTTTTATTTCTTCTTCGAAGAACTCTCTTCAGATCAATAGCCCGTTTTTAATTGAACCATTTGTTTTGTTTGCTTTTATTAAATTCATTCATTTTTCCATCCAGACTGCAGTCTCCCCTCCGTCTTCTCTTCTCATCCCCTCTCTCCTCTCCCACTCACCTCCCAATCCTCTCCTCTCTTTCTAAAACATATCAGAAATGAGCAGGCCATCTATGGGTATCAAGAAAGCATGGCATATCAAGTTTCAGTAGGGCTAAGTGAAAGACTCATAGAGGCACAACCCCTAGCAGGTAAAAAACAGACAGCTATACCATGCAGAGGGAGCTTGAATAGATAGTCTATCTAATGGTTAAGAGGATTGTGGAGGAAAGAGATGAAGAGAGAGAAAGAGAGAGAGAGAGAGAGAGAGGAAGGGAGGATGGGGAGGCAGTAGTTACCTCTTCAGAAGAAGGATGGACAGAGAGAGACAGAGAGAGAGAGACAGAGAGAGAGAGAGAGAGAGAGAGAGAGAGAGAGAGAGAGAGAAGATGGAGAGAAGGTACAAGATCAACTTACCTTGAGGGGATTAGGGGTGCACAGAGCTTGTCTCTTAAAGGGACAGGGTACACAGGTGACAAGGAAGGTCAGCAAAATGATAACATTTCCATCTTTGTCTTATAATAAAAAGGTAGAAATTAGGCATGGCAGGTTGAGGGGATAGGGACGTTGGGTTCTCAAGACTGCTCCTTGTGGATGTTGAGTCTTGGGGAGCCTA
This sequence comes from Arvicola amphibius, assembly GCF_903992535.2. Classification (NCBI taxonomy): domain Eukaryota; kingdom Metazoa; phylum Chordata; class Mammalia; order Rodentia; family Cricetidae; genus Arvicola; species Arvicola amphibius. The sequence continues at coordinate 49,812,302 of NC_052050.1, forward strand.
AGAAAGCTGGGTGCTGGGCACATTCTGGGGGTAGCTGACTGCTTTACTCTTGTCCAGGATTTGCAGTGTGAAACTGTCTGGTATCTCTTGGACCTGGTGAGGTGTTGGCAGAGCAGAGGACAAGGTTAAGTTTAGGGGGAAAAATGAATTTTCAGGACCAGGGAATTGACAGGTGTGTGTCTGACCCATGTAAGGTGAATCCTTCAATTCGGATCCCTAGAATCACAAGAATTTTTTGAGTTTGTAAAAATGTAAGTTTTAGACACATACATTGGATAAACAGCAGTATATTTATACCAGAATGCCCATGACAAATGTTTTTGTACAATGAAAGTGTCTTTAGAAAACGACAAAAGAGAATTTAAAATTTTGATCTTGCAGTAGTGGTGTAATAGCACTCTGCCATAGTTAGATTAATGCTTTATCGGCATTTTATTGATAATTTTAAGACTATAAAAGGCAGTGTGAGAGAAATTTGATAACTTGCATTTATTCTCAGACCTTCATAACTTGCAGGTCTTTAATACTTTAACAATTTGCATTAATATATCTTAAAACATCTTTTATTTAGAGCATGTTAAGAAGTTTTACTGAAATTTGTTTAGTGAGGTTGTCCTTTTAAACTGACAAAACCTCTCAGCTGTCAAACTGCATCAGAGATCTTTGAGAAGGATAAAATTTTACTTGAGTTATTGATTTTAAAATGACAGAGAACTTACTTGATTGGCACCTAGAGCTACTCCTCAGGGGCCTCCGTGGTCATTGAGGGCAGGGACTTTTAGGGCTGTATTTATCTTTTGCTGTTTAGCACAGGGCCTGCTAAGTTTTAAAAGATCCTGTGGGTTAGTAAATCTGTGGGAAGACAAGCCTACCTTGCCCTGAGCAGCTAGGCCGTTGATTCCAGTGATTCTGTCCACTGTCTCGAGATCTTCCATCTTTCATCTGGAATCTAGATGAAAGGCAGTTCTTCCCAGTGGTTAGCGCTTTCACTTGGTGAAGTGAATTGCCAATGGACGTTGTTCTGTGCCCCACCTGTCTTCTGTCTTCTTTGGAGGAGAAGAGGTGCTACTGCTAGGAATCAATCTGTTTCTCTGTTATGAAAAGTCTTTTAATAATTCAACATTTAAATGCCATATTTCCCAGAGCTCTGAGCACTTGAGGGCTGTTGATTGGGTATAGATAAGTTATGACTACAGTATAGGATCTTCCTGGAGAGCTGGGTCCAAGTTTGACTGTACTGGTTTTTAACTTAACAGGTAAGATTTATTCTTGTGAAAGACAGAGAAGAAAAACTGTTTGCAATAGAAGCTTAAGGGCAGAACTGACAATAGTGGAGAACAGCTTAACATATTTTAAAGCAGGGTTGGATTACATATACCATATTTTTGTAAGAGATTTCAAAGTACATACCAATTTAAAATATTTGAGATTTATTGCTTCTTTAATCTGAAATGAGATGCGATGGAGAGACTACTTAAAACATTTAAAAGTAAGTATACATACATTTACACACAGTTGAACTTAAGTTCCACATAAAGTAAAATGAAAAGTGAGTGAGAGAAATCTGGCTTTTGGGGGGGGGGAGTAGAGTCGTTGCAGGGACAGAGATGCACTGCAGGTGGTTCTCTGTGTGTAACAAAAGCTTCTGTGGGCCCTGCCAAGGGGAGCCATCACACAAATACACCAGACACAATAGAGCATAAAAGTAATTTTTTAAAAGCATAACTGATAGCTTAAAGGTAGCTGGTGACAGGTCACAGCTGGGCTAAGCCAAGCCACTACCTGAGTGCGCAGTTACCTGTTAACAGGCTGCCTGCACTGTTTGGCTAGGGGCCGGACTTCATGTGGAGAACCTGTTGCAGGTACTCTTTGGCTAGGGGTAGAACTTCATGAGTCTGTGGATCCTCCCTTTCTTAAGCTAAAAGATAATGGTGGCAGTCATGGTTGCCCACGTGTGTAACTCTTCAGTACATTTAACCGTCTGCTGGTAGAAGTTAGAAATGTCAGCCTGTGTCCGATGGGTGAGGCAGAAAAATAAATGACTGGCTCAGGCCACAAGATTCGTTCACAAGATGGGGGGAGCGGGGAGAGGCAGGCAAAGGGAGGGTAGTTGCCTGAGAGGTACTAGGCTGAAAAGGAACAATATCCCAAAAGGATCCATAGATCCGAGGGGGCCTGGGCCGGAAAAACAAACATGCTGCTCAGTGAGTGCAGTGCTAGCGGAGAACCCGAGAACCTTGCTCCTGGGAAGTGTCCCAGCGGACTGAGGGAAAGTTGAGAAGTGGGCTGATAGAAGGTCCAGGTCCAGGATTTTCGCGTGGCTTGGACCTTATGCCTTCCGTGCAGCGGTGGCAGAAATAGGGCTCCGTGAGTAGAAGAGAGACAGACTCCTCCAGCGCTGTGCGGGAGACAGCGCAGCACTGGTGGCTGTGGGACAGAGTGATTACGTGCCTGGGATGAAAGGCAGATAGGAAAACGTAGAAAAAGTAGGCTCTATTTCCAACTAACAATCGTGGGTAGAATGTAAGCTGATGATAGGCAGCTATGTAGCTTGATGGGGGAGGGGGGCACACTCCATGAGGAAAGCAAGAAGATCCAGAGACAGAACTCCAGCATCCCAGAGGTTCAGCATGGAACCCAGCTCAAACTGGCTTTGGGTCATCACTCTCAAAGTCCAGATGCCATAAGAATGGGTGGGCACAAACCATACCGCTACATCATCATGTGGAGTCAGGGGTCTGAGTGAGGGGCCTTAAGCCTGAAAGACAAGCGTTGACCAGTACTGGGCCATTCTTATGTGGGGGGGAACTACTTCCAAGGGATTGCACACTCTTGGAGGCATGACCAGATGTGTGGGAAGAACCTACCATTTGATGTTGGGTGTAGAATTGCAGCGATTTTAAGTTAGAAAAGCGACAGTATTGAAGGGCAGAGGATTATAGGATCCCTAGCAGTCCTCAGCTGCAAGGGATAGCCTGCTGGGTTCACAGCACTAATGAAGGATTTAAGAGGCTGGATCCTGGCAAATGGGAGACCCAATGGGAGACAGACAGATACGCCATGCAAGAGAGCTTAGGTATAGAGTTTATTTAATGGGTAAGGGGATTATGGAGGAGAGAGAGAGAGAGAGAGAGAGAGAGAGAGAGAGAGAGAGAGAGAGAGAGAGAGAGAGAGAGAGGAGGGAAGAGGAAAGAGGAAGGCAGTAATTACTTCTTCAGAAGAGGGACAGACAGAGAGAGAAGATGGAGAGAAGGCATGAGATCAACTTGCCTCTGTGGGAAGTAGGGGGACTGGGGATGGACAGAACTTGTCTCTTAAAGGGACAAGGTATACAGGTGACCGGGAAGGTCAACAAAATGATAACACTAAGCACCTCCCCTTGTATTAAGGCTGGGCAAGGAAACCCAGTATGGTGAGTAGGGTTCCAAAAGTCAGCAAACAAAACTCAAAGACAGCCCCTGCTCCTACCTTTAGGAGTCCCCGAGGAAGACAAAGATACACAATGTCACGTATATGCAAAGGGCCTAGGTCAGTCCATATAGGTTCCCTGGATGTTGGTTAAGTCTCTATGGGCTCCTGTGAGCCCAGGTTAGTTGATTCTGTAAGCTTTCCTCTGATGTCCTTGACCCTTCTGGCTTGCACACTCCTTCACTTCAACAGGATTCCCTGATCTCAGCCTAATGACAGCTGTGGGTCTCCGCACGTTTTCATCAGTTACTGGATGAAGGCTCTGATGTCATTTGGGGGTAGTCACCAATCTGTGGTTAGAGCAGAATATCACTGGGCATCATTACATTGACTTTTTTTCTCCAGTTGTATTTAGTTCTATCGTAGGTCTCCGTGCTACCCAACCTCTGGGTCCTAGCACTCCAGGCAGTGTCAGAAGTGGAGAGAAATCTTCTGTCAGATGTATAGACGGCAAATATTTCCTCTTACTCCATGGGCTTCATTCAGCTTATTGTTTCTTGGATGCACGGAAACTTTTTAGTTTGATGAGGTCCCACTTATCAGTTGTTGGACTTAATTGTTGGGCAAATGGACTCCTATTCGGGAAGTCCTTTCCTACACCATATCCGGTAGCCTGCTTTCTTCCAGCAGTTCCACACTTCAGGTTTCACAGGCTTTTGATCCATCTGGATTTGCTTTTTGTGCAGGATGACGAAGAGGAATCTAGCTTCATTCTTCTAAGCATATCCAGTTCTGCCAGGGCCACTTCGCGAAGATGCTGTCTTTTATCTACCGTACACTTTTGGTGTCCTTGTTAATTATCAGTTGGCTCTAGTTAGGTGGATGCATGTTAGAATCTTCTATTTCCCCCCCCCCCCCACTGGCCTCTATGCCTATTTTTGCTCTGGTTTCAAAGTGCTTTCATCACTATACCTGAAATTACCTGGCACGAGTGAGAAGGAAACACGGAACACGCAACAAACCGACTTAGGAGTTTATTAAAGGGGTCATGTACAGACCTGGGGAATTGGTGTGCACAGAGAGAGAAAGATGGAGTGTCCAGCTATTTAAAAATTGCCTAGTGCATGCACATGTGGGGGGGGGGAGAGGGTTGACATGGCTACATCATATGCAGATGATGTGGCTCACACATGCACGCAAGGGCTTAGCTGAGTCACACATGGATGTAACCACATGTGCACACATGGGTCACAAGGGGCCCTTTAACATTCAGGCACTTCTGCCTAAGGGTTTGTCTGCATGTTTGGCTCTAGAACCTGGAAGTGCAGCCTTATTTGTGGCTGAATAATTACATTCCACCCTTTTGTTTATTATGAAAATTTGGAAGTTTGGGGGTCTTTAATGGGTGGGAATGGGGCCGTAAGGTCTTTTGTGACTGCTTCATGCCAATTTTGTGGGCATCTTGCTGGTTTTGTGGGCATTGGGAAGTTGAGATGCTTGACCACGTCCTGGGGTGGCTGATTACTTTTGTGTTGTTTCCGGGCTCTGTGGAACTGGCTGACTGGCAGCTTGAACCTTGCAAGATGCTGAAAAGGCAGAAAATTACATCTGGAAAAAATTTTAGATTTTGATTAAAGTGATTAAGGGAGGACAGTCCCAAAATGGAAGATAGAGAGGGGTTCTTTTGGGGGAGGGGAAGAAGGAATTTCCCAGGGGTTCCCAAGACCAGAAATGATAAGGGAAGAATTAAATGATACTTATTCTGGGCGAGACTGATCTGTTTAGGTAAGTTCAATTGGCTCCCTGAAGCTTATGAAAAAATGTTTGAAAAGAAATAAATTTTAGACATATTAAAAGCTTATGATTACAATGGTATAGTGTTGGAATGGAAGATGGTGGGGAGGGGGAGGAAAAGAAGGGGGAATTATTGAAAAAGGGAATTATTAGACCTCTTAATGTTTTACCTGAAGTAAATCTTAAGTCACTTGTTTTCCTTAAGCATCATGGTATTACCTTAGTGATAAACCTGTATGTTAAAGTCTGTTTTGTGAGTTTTTGGAATTTGGGGCTGCAAAATCATTATTGTTTCTTACCACCTGGGCTTTTGATAGTCCTTGTACCTCCAGCTCTATGTTTAATGATGGTCCCCATAATAACAGCTGAGCGGTTAACTGGAAAATTAAGCATGACATTGGAGATATAGAGAAGTTGGTAAAGCAGATAGGAGAAAGAGGAAGAGGGAGAGTATGTGGAGATTTTGGCACAGGAGAGTTGAGTACAGTGATGAGACTTTTATTTTTCTGGAACTGGAGAAAGAGTGCCTGATCTTGGTGCCCTCTGGAACTTAAGGGAACAGGACCCCGTTTGAGTTACTGTATACAAGGGACTATCTTGAGCTGGAAGAGTAAAAGGTTTAAGATGGGACAGATGGATCCAATGAGAGTCCCTCAAGCTTGGCAGCTGTGGAGTTACAAGAATTACTTTATAGGGCCCTGCCATTTAGGGGAAAGGGCTTGCTGGAGTCTCTGAAAGGGTTTAGTAATGGGATAGAGAAGGAGCTCATGCAGAAAGCTGAGAGCTGCCTTGTATAAGGGGCAGGAGAGGAGAGAAAAGAAGAGGATCCAGAAACACAGGAAGCCAGCTATTCCTAGGACTGATGATACCTCTTCTTTTGTAAAAGGAATTCCAAGGAACTGAATTAGCTTTTTTCTGTCTACGGTAATAGCTTTTTGGGTTGGGGTAATAGTTAATCCCAAATAAATAACCTGAGAGGTAGACAGTTGGGCCTTAGAAGGTGAGATTCCATAGCCCCTTTTGGACAGAAAATTTAAAAGAGTGGAAGTATCAGTTTTGCTGATCTCCAAAGATGGACTGCAAAGTAAAATATCACCTATATACTGTGTGAGTTTAGACTTAGCAAGAGACAGTGAAAGTAGATCAGAAGCTAAAGCCTGACCAAACAGGTGTGGGCTGTCCCGGAATCCCTGGGGAAGAATGGTTGAGGTGAGTGTCAGGGTCAGTCCAGGTGAAGGCAAAGGTATTTTGAGATTGAGAGCTGAGTGGAATAGAGAAAAAAGCATCCTTGAGATCTAGAACTGAGAAGTAGGAGGTTCCTGGAGGGACAGTGGAAAGAAGTGTGTAAGGGTTAGGCGCTACAGGATGAAGGGGGGCCACTGCAGAGTTAATGAGCTGGAGGTTTTGAACCAGGCGATAGATTCCATTAGGTTTTTTAACAGCAAGTGTAGGGGTGTTAAAGGGAGAAGAGGTGGAGCGAAGTAGCTTTTTTTCTTAGAAGGTCAGAGATAATAGGCTTAAGTCCCCTAAGGCTCTGGAGAGAGGGGGGGTACAGAGGTTGGGTAATGCACTTAGTAGAATCCTGTAATTGGATAACAATGGGGGAATGATTTTTTAGCAACAGAGGGGTTTTGGGTGTCCCACACTTGGGGGTTCATCTGAGAGGCTGGTAGAGGAAAAGACACATTGGGGCTGGGAGGTTGGGAGATCAGACGGAGGAGGAGTGGAGCTGCTGGCGAGTCTGGAGTAAGGTGAATGGAAGGAGCAAATGAAATGGAAGCTCCTACTTTTGCTAAAAAAAATCTCTTCCCATAAGAGGTACCAGGGAGGTGGGCATGACTAAAAATGAATGAGTGAGATAAATACCCCCAAAAACACAGTTATGTGGTGGAGTCTGCTGAGATAGATAAGGTTGTCCCCATTCCCCGACAATAGGGAAACCAGAAGGAGAGGTAGCCCCCAGAATTTCCTCAGTACTGAATATGTGGTTCCAGTGTCCAAGAGAAAGGAGATGGGCCATCATGATACCATAATGTTTACCCAAGGCTCCCTGTTACAGATGACAGTTGTGGTTGAGTCAAAGGAACCCAGGCAGCCTTATTTGTCCATGGCCAGACCTAGAAGGTCAACTTGGGAGTTTTCTGGGTTTGATGTCTCCATGCCACTATGTGCACAAGGACAATCGACTGCCCAATATCCTTCCCTATGGCATCTCAGACATGATCTTGCGGGACCAAGATGAGGATTAGGGCATGCTCAGGCCTGGTGACCAGTTCCACAACATTTGAAACACGAACCTGGTGATTCTCGAGCCCCCGGGGGCAAGGCACCAGAATCATCACAGAAGAGTCCTGTCATGGTGTCAGAGACCAGCTTCAACAAAAATACCATAGACCATAGCCTCGACAACCTCAATGGTATCTAGATTGCTGACCTTGCTCTAAGAATATATAAATTTTCAAAGGTCGAATTTAAAAGCATACTTAACACAGGTATGAGGGTATAGCATTCACAAACGATGCTGTAATAATCAGGCTGACATTGTACAGGCTCCTTGGGTAGTAAGTGTTAGGAATATTTTCCTAAAACGAGCCTCCCTGCTGATGCAAATAATCCCAATCAGACTGAATCAGACCAAATTAAAAGATATCAAGGTTTAATTGAATACCTGAGCTCTCAGGTGGCCCAAGGGGGGAATGGAAAGCCACCAACATGACTACCAGAGAGGAAGAGGGAACACCATGTGATTATTTTCTAGGGAGCAGTTTACATAGCCTGTGGGAGTGCTCTTGACCTGTGCTGGGGAGGGATCAAGGTTTGGCAAGCTCCTTTGACCCTCCCTGAGGAGGAGTCATGGTTTGATGGGCTCAGGGGAGTGGACTTCTAAAGATGGAGGCCTGAGGCTGGGATTGCAGTAAGGAAGTGGTACACATGGCAGAAAAGGACAACTTTGATTTAGTCTAAAAGACAAAGTATATTTACCTTCCTTAATGTTTCATTTTCCTTCTCACACCTTACAAGGGTTGAAGCAAGTTAGACAGGATGGAAGAAGATAAATGTCTGTTCCAACTTATTTTCTTTCCCTAAATCCTGTAACAAAAGTATGTTGTGTCTTCAGCAATAGAGTCTTACTTAACTCTAGTTCTGATAGACTACCAAGAGCAACAGCAACAGATTTTGCTGTTTGTGGAGTTTCTGCATGACCAGTAACTCTTAGGAGGTATACCATGCTGGGCATTTTGCATCCTCCTAGCCAGTAATTCTTAGGCGGGTATGCCATGCTTGGTGTTCTGCATCCTCCATGACCAGTAACTCTTAGGGAAGTACTCCATGCTAGGCACTGGGATCTCCCTTTAATAACTCATGTCTTCTGAGGAAAGCACTGTGCACCCATTGCTCATCAGCCTATATTTATTTGAGTTATATTTTTGATTAGTTTACAAAATGGTGTGTTCCTTAGGGACTTTCATACATTGTTAGTTTTGGTTAATCCATCTCCACCCAGTCCTCTCCCCTATCCCACAACCCCTATCCTCACTTCAACTTTGAATGTCATTTTCATATCGCAAGTATTCTCCTCTACACACACCACTTAAGACCCCTTACCCTACCTGTCTCTTGGGCTCATTATACTTTCCTGACCTCTAGAAATACCCTAAATAAGTCTCACATGGTCCCACCTCTAGTTGAAAAGCTACAGGCAATCAATGGAAGCTGAGAGAGGGAGACTCAGTTCTCTCCAGAGATGAGTACCTTGTAGGTTATCAAATTCCAAGAGGTCATCATTAAACACATAACAGTAACACTAAATGGACTCAGCAGAATGTGTGTATGTATGTATATATGTATGTATGCATGCATGCATGTATTACCAATCAATAGAGAAGAAAAGGTGATCTTAGTGGGAAAGAGGGGACATAGGAGGAGTTAGAGGGGGTAGAGAAGTTAAAGAAGGGTGAAGATGATGTAAATATAGTATAAACGTAGGAGATTAGAAAAAGTTAACTTAAAGTAAACTTTAAAAAACAAAGTAAAAATATAAATTTAAATATACCATGCTAATATCCACATATGACAGAAAATTTGGCATTTGTCTCCCTAGGCATGGGTTATCTCACTTAGGATAAATCTCATTTTCTGTAGATTTTTTTAAAATTGGACTTTCCTTTTTATGTGTATTTGTATGCTGTGGATACATATGTGCATGCATATTTGCATGTGTTGGGCATACATATGTTGGGAGTTGCACTGTGTATGTATGTGAACACCCTAAACTGATGTCAAGAATTTTCCTCAGCTGTTCCTCCCTCTTTATTCATTAAGCAGAATCTCTCATCATCCATATTCAGAGCTTGTCAATGGAACTAGTCAAGCTAAAGATTTGCTCTGGGGAACACCTGACTCAGCTTACTGAGCCTGAAGTGACAGGTGCCACAGTGCACACACAGAGTGTGCATGTAGAGTCTTAGAATCCAAGCTGTCCTGATAGCTCTTTAACTTCTGAACTATCTTGCTGCCACGGGGTCTTTTGACGTGTGACAGAACTGAAGAGGATTTAGATGTGTGCATGGAAACAGATACATTCCAGCTGAACCTACCCCTTTGCACCTGGGTCAGACATGGCCTGAGCCAGGCAGACCTTGGCCACAGATAGGAGTGGGCAGCCTGTTGCACTCAGGAGATGGTAGAAGTTTTCCTACAAAAGACAACAAGTGCAAATCTATAGATACTTATTTCAGAGTCAAGTGACCCCTGAAGCCAGTTTCTCAAGGGCTGATTGTGGGAACTGATGCTATACTCTGTGCCCTACCCAAATTTTCTTCAGCACTTTGGCCAAGGCAGGACAAACAGCTGCCTTGTATTTTGGGAAACCTGCAGATGCTGAGGGATGAACTTGGATTCTGGTCCATGAGGCATTCTCCTGTCTGTCTTGCCTTGAGTTTCTTAAAGAAGAGGCTGAGATGAAATTTATTTTCAGGCCCAAAAGTTGTGAGAAGACTCTTCAGATGCACTGGTTGGAGGAAGGGTGAGTAGGGCAAGATGCAGGAAGCCAGAAAAGTGTGCTGTGTAACAGTGGAGCAGGTCACATCAAGAGCAAATGTGTTCATTTGATTCTATTGCCAGCATAGAAACCAGAGATTGGGTAACATTTGTTATTCTTGTTCTTTGTTTGATTGACTGACTGGTTGATTGATTGATTGATGATTGATTGATTGATAATTGATGATTGATTGATTGATTGATTGATTGACTGATTAGTGATTGTAGCTCAGGAAGTTTCCAAACTCACTATATCTAAAGCCTGGCTCTGAGCTCCTGATTCTCCTGCCTCTGAGTGAAGAATTACAGGGCTACACCACCATACCCGGGGGGGGGGTTGTTTGCCTGTTTGTTTGTTTGTTTGTTTAGAATATGTATATTAAATCATAGTTCTGGAGTTGGGGAGTCCAAGTGGAGACTATGACTCCTCAGCTTAAGGAAAAAAAGGTATACAGGCAAGCAGGTGCCTGCAGGAAAGAAAGGAAACCCTTTCCCCGAAAAGCTTGAACATTTGTTTAAAAAATATTGATCAATTAATAAGGGCCCTGCCCCCATGACTACACTAGACCTTTGTCCCCTTACTGCTACATTGGCAACTAAGTTTCTACACGAGTTTCAGTGGGGACAAAGGACAATCCAAACAGTAGTCACAAACAAGGCTTGTTGTTACAAATGATGTCTGGAAGGCCCTACAAGATAAGCTTGGGATTGCCAGTGCTGGGAACAGGAGCAAGTCTACGTCCTGAAACACACACTCTAAGGCATCCCAAGATCATCTCATCAGACCTAGAATCTCAGAACCTACAGAACGATGTTGTCAGGACTGCAATTGTGGGGTCTGTGCAATCTATCAGGAGCAGACATTGACTCCACTGTCTGTAATCACCCCATTACTCCAAGGCCTCCTACAGGAGAGACCACAGCCCCCAAATTCCAGATGGGAACACTGAGCTCAGTGGAGCCATGGTATCATCACACGGACGGAATGAGGACAAAGCTGTGTCTGTGAACTCACCCTTTATTCTCAGCCATGAGAGCAGGTCTGGCACAGAGTAAGACTTTGGTGAATACCTGACATGTGGATGAAGGTCACACAGCATTGTTACAGGTGAAGTGATACTTAAACTAGACTCTTCTATTCTCTAAAGTGCAAGTTCTTTGCGCTGCACTGTTCAGAATCTCCCAGCACCCACAGCCAGCCCGTTGCACAGCTTAGACAGATGCCTAAGCAGGTCCAGTTGTGTAGATTGGAAAGAAGGAAGATAGGAAGGAATGAAAGAACAAACAACTCTACTGTGTACACTTATATTTCATCTTTTTCTCCCTTATTTAGGAAGCGTTCCAAATAAGGAAAATGATGATCTTTATAAGACAGAGTCCTTGAAAACAGAGGGCTTGCTCCAAAATTTCACACAGCTACAACTCCTACAAAAATCTTGTCCAAGAGACTGGGAGACTATGGTTGGGAAAAGCTGGAATGAAAGTGTAACAGAGAACAGAGGACATCTGATTGAGATCCAAGACTTATTTCAGCCAAACCCAGATACACAGGAAACACCTCAATTAGTTGTATTACAGGGGGCTGCTGGCATTGGGAAGTCAACACTGGCCAGGCAGGTGAGGAGAGCATGGGGAGAAGGCCAGCTCTACAGAGATCACTTCCAGCATGTCTTCTACTTCAGCTGCAGAGAGCTGGCCCAGTGCAAACAACTGAGTCTGGCTAAGCTCATAGCAAAAGACCAGACTGTGCCCCCAGTTCCCATCAGGCAGATCCTGTCTCACCCTGAGAAGCTGCTCTTCATCCTGGATGGCATAGATGAGCCAGCATGGGTCTTGGAAGATCAGAATCCTGAGCTGTGTCTGCACTGGAGTCAGACACAGCCTGTGCACAGACTTCTGGCCAGTTTGCTGGGGAAATCCATCCTTCCTGAGGCTTCCTTGCTGCTCACAGTTCGGACCACAGACCTGAATAAGATCATTCCTTCTTTGGGGCAGCCACATTGGGTGGAAGTCCTGGGCTTCTCTGAGTCTGGACAGAAGGAATATTTCTACAAATATTTTTCAGAAAAAGGAGAAGCAATTAAAGCTTTCAACTTGGTTGCCTCAGACCCGGTTCTCTCAACACTGTGTATGGTACCCTGGGTGTCCTGGCTGGTCTGTACTTGTCTGAAGCAGCAGATGGAACAGGGGGGACAACTCTCACTCACCTCAAAGACCACCACAGCCCTCTGCCTGAAATACCTTTCCCTGGTTCTCCCAGACCATACCCTGCTGACCCAGCTCAGAGGGCTCTGCTCCCTGGCTGCTAACGGGATCTGCAGAAGAAGGACCCTGTTCAGTAAGAAAGATCTCTGTGAACCAGGTTTATCTGATTGTGTCATTGGCACATTTCTGAAGATTGGTATCCTTCAGAAGCAGCCCAGCACTCTAAGCTACAGCTTTTCCCACTTGTGTCTCCAGGAGTTCTTTGCAGCAATGTTCTGCATCTTGAGGGATGGTGATATGAAAATATACAGAATTGTGGAAACACTGATAGAAGTGTATGGGAGAGAAGAACTGTTTGAGGCACCCACCATACGCTTCCTGTTTGGCCTGTTGAGTAAACAAAGGGTGGGAGAAATGGAGAAGTTCTTCATCACCCGCTTGCCTCTGGACACTGTGTGGGAAACACTGTATAAAGCCAGGGCATTGCCCAAGCACCTGGATCTCTGTTCTCTGGGGTTGTTTCACTGTTTTTATGAGACTCAGAATGAGGGATTCCTGACACAGGTGATGCACAATCTTCAAACAATAAAGTTTTGTGACCCGACAGATATGGCTCACCCAGTGTTCCAGACAAATGTGAACCACCTGATGGTCCAGACAGACGTGGAGCTCATGGTATTCACTTTCTGTATTAAGTTCTGCCGCCATGTGATGAGGCTTCAACTGAGTGGGGATGGACAGCAGAGACCAACACTTTTGGTCCCCAGGATGGTTCTGTGAGTATCCAGACACAGCCCTCTCTCCAACTTCTTTGTGAATCCCATGCGCACACATGTTCTGAGCACCAACAGCACCCTAGGCTGGCTCCAGGGCAGCAGGATACAGGTCACCAGTGGCATCTAACTGGTCACCTTTCTCTATTTGCCTCTGTGTGCCTGACTATACAACGGGGCTATGAGCGTTTACCTTTCTCTCTGTCTCGGTAAGGACCACACACCTGCTCTGATTCAAATCTTCTTCACCCTTCACAAGGTTCAAAAGGCCCACAGTTATTGGTTTCACCATGCTTTCTTTCTAAGAGACTGTTCATCCAGCTCCTGCAAGAACCATCCTCTCGCCCCGTGACAGTGACCTTGATGCTGATGTCTTGCCCCATCTCCTCAGAATTCATATGTATGAGAATCCCTATGTTTTCCCTACCCAGCTTGTGTCCGTGTAGGCAGTCTAGTCCTGGAACTCAGCATGAAGGATTCCTAACTTCCTGACAATCCAGCAGCAAGATAGACCTCCCCTTCCAAAATAGCCTACACTTGGCAGAATGCTGACTGGAATCAGCATGTGTCTCTCTCCCTTCCAGATGATTCACTCCAAAGCATTGTTTTTATGGCTGGCCCTAACAATCAATTACAAGGGGAAAAACTGTTGCTCTCTGAGTACGTCAAAAACTGATAAAAATTATTCTCTGATTAAATTCATCTCCACCCTTCACAAGGTTCAAATGGCCCACAGTTAGCTGATCCTCTTCCACACCATGCTCTGTCTCTAAAAACCTGCTCACTCAGCTCCTGTAGGCACCATCCACTATCCCCAGGACAATGACCTTGGCCCTAAGGTCTTCCCACCAACACCTCAGGATGCATACTTGTAAGAGTCCCTGTTTTTCCTGCCCAGATGTCTTTCTTGTATGTGTCATGAAGGCAGCATGGCCCTGGCACTAAGCCTAAAGGCTTCCTAACTGCCTTCCAGTCCCAGCAGCAACACAGACTTTGCCTTCCACTGTACTATAGTGGTGACTCAGTGCCAGGATGTGTCTCTCTCCTCTCTAGATGACTCACACCCATCAATATTCATTAAGCACTCATTTTATGGCAGGCATAACCAATCGGTTACAGGGAGAAAACTACAGGTACTGCCAAGAGGATCTCAAAAAGTGGAGATAAGGCAGGCAAGCACACTAATTACATAGGGCATGACACTTGCAACCATCAGGCACACACCAAGTATCGGGGAAGAGAATGCTCACTCAAGTGGACCAGAAAGGAAAATATTCACAGAGGAGGAAGAGATATTTTCATTTTGAGTCTTCTGTTTCTACACACTGAAGCTTTTGCCATATAAGTTGAGTTGGCTTGCTAGCAAAAGTTTGAAATTCCATTATTCTGATGGTTAAAACTGGGATATTTCTTGAGTTCTGGCTTTGACACCAACGTGAGCAACACAGCAAAAGCTGTGAAAAGCCCACATAAAAAGCAAATGACTTAAAAGTAGCGTAGCAACTGTTAGAGAACAGGAAGGGAGTAAAGAGAGAAAAGAAAATGAGTCAGAGAGCACAGACATGATCAAACTATGTTATACACATATGGGAAGTTGTCTCAATGACTCATTTGATTAGAATGACCTAATTAAAAACCTACTTGTTGTAAAAGAGTAAGGATATATCAATTATCAAAACAAAAAACTATCTTTCAGCCGGGCGGTGGTGGCGCACGCCTTTAATCCCAGCACTCAGGAGGCAGAGGCAGGCGGATCTCTGTGAGTTCGAGGCCAGCCTGGTCTACAAGAGCTAGCTCCAGGACAAGCTCTAAAGCTGCAGAGAAACCCTGTCTCGAAAAACCAAAAAAAAAACTATCTTTCATAATTCCAAGTATCAGGAAGGACAGCCTTAAGAATTGGGGTAGCTGAACTTGGTCTTGCACATCTGTCTTCCCAAACTCAAAAGGTTGAGGCAGAAGACCAATATTTCCCAGTACAGCCTAAGCTACCTAGTGTGAGGCTGTCTCAAAATATTACGGGCTAAGGATGTAACTCATTGGTAGAGAGATTGACTACTGTGTTGGTTAATTCTCTGCTGCTGTGATAAAGCATGAAGGTCAAGGCAGCTTTCAGAAGAGTTTACTTGGGCTTCTGGTCCCAGAAGGCTCAGGGTCCATTGTGGCAGAGGGAAAGGATATGACTGGAGCCCAGCTGAGAGCTCATTCTTGAACCACAAGCAGGAAGCAGAGAGAGTGCACTGGGAATGGCTCAAGATTCTGAAGTCTTAAAGCCTGTGCCCTGTGACATACTTCCTTCCACAAAGCCACACCTCTGGAGCATTCTTAAATAGTGCCACCAAATGAAAACAAAGCATTCAAATGCCCACGACTCTTGGTCACATCTCATTCAAAACACCACATTTAGGGATCCCAAGACCCTAGATTTTGTACAGAGCATGAGGTAAAGAATTGGAGTATAACTATTAATCTTTTTTCTATATACTTTTCTATAGTATAACTGAGTCACACAATATATTATATTCAAGTTTATTTTCTTAAACTGTCTTCTCTAGTTACTAAA
Source organism: Arvicola amphibius (assembly GCF_903992535.2). NCBI lineage: Eukaryota > Metazoa > Chordata > Mammalia > Rodentia > Cricetidae > Arvicola > Arvicola amphibius. The sequence continues at coordinate 49,828,082 of NC_052050.1, forward strand.
AGTCTAGTTACCATTCTGAATAACTCAATAAAAACAGTTAAAAAAATAATATTCCCCAGGGAGAACACTTTGGCCAGTTGGACAGTTTTTTTCTGTTCTTGGCTATTTAAGGTAGTTACTGTCTATGAATAAACAAGTGAGCCTTGGATAACCTTGCTACAGATGCTGAAAGCAGAAGTGGTCTGATGTGGACCTTTAGAAGAATTCTAAGTCGGTACAGAGACAGGCCAGATAGCACAAGAGAAACCAGGAACAGCAGCCTGCTTGAAAAGGACAGTGGCCTTAGGAAACTGGGACAATTCCGTGAGAAAGGGAGAGGCTTCAGCTGCTAGAGAGAAGGGAAAGTTGAGAGGGAAAGTCAGCCAGACAAAGCAGGGAGGCAAGCAGGAGGCCACTGCACACTTGGAAAACATTTCAGGTGTGAAGACTGGCCAAAGCCAGGGGAAGGGAAAGAACCAGTCCAGGGAATTAAAGCATCAAAGATTACAAGGTGAGCAATTTCTGTATGTGGCTCATAATGGCACTTCTTGATTTTGGAATAATGCATTCTGAAGCTCCACTTTCAGTCAGTGTAAATACTGACCATGCACCAAAACTGCCATCCTTTGCGGGCTGGGAGGGGTTCTGTGGTTAAGATCATTGTTGGTCCTGTAGAGGATATGGATCCATTCCCAGCACCCCATCAGATGGCTCACAACCATCTTTAACTCAGTCCCAGAGGGTCCAAAGCTCTGATTGTATCCTCTGCAGGATCCTGCATGCACAGAGCACACACAGACAAGCAGGAATACAAATGTACACATAAAGTAAAAAAATAAGTAAATTCTTTAAAAATCTACCATTCTTCAAAGTTTAGTATTTTATTTCCTTGACAACTCTTTGGTTTTATGAAACTGGAATGAAATATTTTATAGTTTTTGTTCCAGTTAATGTTGGTCACTTTTCATCTGTGTTTCTGGAGTTGTGATCTTGAGTTGTTATTTTGTTTTGTTTGTGGAGTTTGGGACAGAATGTTGCACAGGCCAGGCTTGAGATGCTCCCAGCCACTTCAGGTTTGTAGCTTAGGCCTTCATATGTTTGCTTTTTACATTAAAGGAATTCACTACCACTCTAAGATGATCTCTCTCTCTGTCTGTCTCTCTGTCTGTCTCTCTCTGTCTCTCTCTCTGTCTCTCTCTCTCTCTCTCTCTCTCTCTCTCTCTCTCTCTCTCTCTCTCTCTCTCTCTCTCTCTCTCTCTCTCTGTCCCTTCTCTGCAGTCTTCTAGTCCTGTAAAGATACAGGGACCATGTGAACCAGCACATCTGTAGTGTTTTTGATGGTGCTCAACATCCCATCACAGGCATGCTCAGCTACCTCTGCTGAGCTCTCTTCCCATCTCCCCATTCCAGGTTATCATTATGAAACTCTAGAATTCTTTTCCAAAGGAAATCAGGTATATTCACATCAAAAGGAAGAAGGCTTTGTGCCAGGCATTGTACTGGGCATTCTAGAGTAAAAAGAAAAACCGCCAGTTACCTCTTCACACCCTGTAGGACACCTAGACTAGTCAGACACATACACACAAAATAAGCACACAGCATTCAATGTTAAAGATGTAGATGAGGAACCACCCAGAGAAGAGGATCAAGATGCTGGAACAAAGGAGGAGGTAGAAGTTGGTGAATTCTAGGGGTGGCATATTGAGGCCTGGTGCTCAGGCAGATAGGAGCCTAACCTGCTGTGTAGGGCTGTGCACATCAGACCATGCACACACAAGTTACATCCCTTATTTCTTCTCCCTGCCCCCACCATATCTCTCTCATTCAGGTCGAAGTGGATCCCTTTCACAGATACCAGTTGGCAGATTCTCTTCTCCATTCTTGAGATCACAGGAAGCCTGAAGGAGCTGGACCTAAGTGGAAATCCAATGAGCTATTTGGCACTGTGGAGACTTTGTAGGACCCTGAGATGCCCTGGATGTCAACTAAACACATTGTGGTGAGTCAGGCTTTGGTTCTTCCCTGAAGCACAGATGGGTGGATGGAGACCAAATGCAAAACCTGAGTCTAGGGTGAGGCCTGGTATTCATCAAATATTCACCAAGCTTTCTTGACCACACCTGTGATAAATGCCAGATTAGCTATGATAAACAAATGGGGTTCTGTTTTTAGAGCTCATGAGAAACTGACATGCAGAAAGGAACCTCACTACCAACTGACCCATGAGGTCACCAGTGAAGCAAACTTTCTGAGAAAGGGATTAGGAGAGTTGCAGAACACAAAGACAAAGTGGAGCAGGAAAATAGAAAACTCCAGGCCCAAGGAATGTCAGCCCCCATTTCCTCCTGCTCTCTGCCCTTGCAACCACCTTCTACTCCGTTTCTATGGACTCCATCTTTACTAAAATTCCACATGAGATGTGAGATTATGTCCTAGTCTATGGCTGGTGAATGTCACTTCAGATGGCTCTTGAAATAGACCAGTGAATTATTAGATATAAAGCAAAGGATAACCAACCTACAGCCCACAACCTCAGAGGACCTAGACAATAAAGCAGACCCTAAGAGAGACATACTTAGGAAGGAGAAAAAAGACAAGATCTCCTGAGTAAACTGGAAGTGTGGAGGAGGGATGGGGATGGTAGAAGGGGAGAGGGGAGAAAGGAAGGAGAGTGGGAAAAATGTCTAGCTTAATTTTACAAAATTTAAAAATTTGGAAAAAATGAAGTAGAGCAGGTCTGAGGCAGCAACCTCCACAGGAGTGACCACAAAGGGAGCAAGCTCAAGTCACAGACTTCTGCGGGACTGGGCCTGAGTCAGGGACCTCCGAGGGAGTAGGTCTGAGTCAGTAACCTCCACTGGAGAAGGCCTGAATCAGTTCTCTCCACCTGAGCAGGCCCAAGACAGCAACCTCCACAGAAACAGGTACAAGGGAGAAACCGCCGAGGGAGCAGGCCAAAGACAGGGACCTTTGTGGGACCTGGCCCAACTCAGGGACCTCTGCAAAAAGAGGCTGAGCCAGCCACCTCCCTGGGGGAAGACATGAACAATCTCTGGGATTTCAGAGGGACCCCTGGGAGCACTTAGCAACCTCCAGGAACACCAAGTGACCTCTGGGGTGACTAAAACCGTGGCCCTGACTACACCACAAGGAGTAACCATCTGAACTTTAGGTCCACTAGCACCTGGAAGACTGATCATCAGAAACACAGAGGAAAAGATGAGTAGAAAAGGTAAGAACACACTCAACACCACAAAGAGCAACACAACACCAACAAAAACTAGTGGCTCTACAACTGCAAAAACATGAACACCCCAATATAGATGAAGCAGAAGAAAATGACCTACAAAATAACTTTAGGAGAATGTTTGAGACCCTTAAAGAGGAAATTAAAAATTCCCTCAAAGAAATGGAGGAAATGAAAAACAAAAAAAAATGGAAGAAATCAACAAACCCCTTAAAGAAAATGAAAAAAAGCAATCAAACAGATGAAAGAAATGATTCAAGACTTGAAAACTGAAATGGAAACAAAAAGGAAACACAACCAAAGGAATTTTGAAAACAGAAAATATGAGAAAATGATCAGGAACCACAAATGCAAGCATAAACAGCAGAATACAAGAGATGGAAGAGAGATTCTCAAGCACTGAAGATACAATAGAGAAAACATTAAATCTAACAAAAACTTAATACAAAATACTCAGGTAATATGGGACACTATAAAAAGATCAAAACTAGCCGGGCGGTGGTGGCGCACGCCTTTAATCCCAGCACTCGGGAGGAAGAGGCAGGCGTATCGCTGTGAGTTCAAGGCCAGCCTGGTCTACAAGAGCTAGTTCCAGGACAGGCTCTAAAAAAGCTGCAGAGAAACCCTGTCTCGAAAAACCAAAAAAAGAAAAAAGAAAAAAAAATATCAAAACTAAGAATAATAAGGATAGAAGAAGGAGGACTCTAACACAAAAGCACAGAAAATATATTCGACAAAATCATAGAAGAAAACTTTCCCAGTGTAAAGAAAGATATGCCTCTGAAGATACAAGAAGCTTACAGAACACCAAATAGACTGGATCCAAAAAAAGTCCCTCACCCCATAATAATCAGAAATACTAAAAATACAGAATAAAGAAACAGTATTAAGAGTGGCAAAGGAAAAAAGCCAAGTAACATATAAAGGCAGACCTATCAGAATTACTCCCGACTTCTCAATGGAAACAATGAAAGCTAGATTTTCCTGGCCAAACATTATGGAGACATTTAGAGACCATGGATAACAGCCCAGACTACTTTATCTAGCAAACTTTCAATCACCATAGATAAACAAAACAAGATGTTCCATGACAGAACCAGATTTAACCAATACCTAGCTACAAACCCAGCCCTATACAAAGAACTAGAAGGAAAACTCCAACCGAAAGAAGTTGGCTACATCAACAAAACACAGACAATAGGTGATCACACATCAACAAATTCCAAAAAAGGAAAAAAACACACTCAATAACATCACCAACGATGAAAACTAAAATAACAGGAAATAGCAATCACTGGTCATTAATGTCCCTTAATATAAAAAGACTTAACTCACCTATAAAATAAAGGCTAACAGATTGGATACAAAAACAGAATCCTTTCTTCTGCAGCATACAAGAAACACACCTCAACCACAAAGACAGCCATTGCTGCAGAGTAAAGGGTTGGGAAAAATATTTCCAATCAAATGGACCTAAGGAACAAACTGGTATAGCTATTCTAATATCTAACAAAACAGACTTCAAACTAAAATCAATCAAAAGAGGCAAAGAAGGACATTTCATATTAGTTATAGAAAAAAAAATCAAGAAAAAAATCTCAATACAGAACATCTATGCCCCAAATACAAGGGCACCCTCAGTGTAAAAGAAACACTTCTAAAGCTTAAATCACATATTATACCCACACATTAAACAGTAATAGTGGGAAACTTTAACACCTCACTCTCACCATGGGACAGGTCTGCCAGACAGAAACTTAACAGAGAAATAAATAGAAGATTCCATCCAAACATAAAAAAATATACCTTCTCAGCACCTCATGGAACTTTCTCAAAATTTGACCATATACTAGGTAACAAAGCAAACCTCAACAGATACAAAAAAAAATGGAATAACCCCATGTATCTTATCATATCACCATGGCTTAAAATTAGAATTCAACAGCAACACTAATTCCAGACAGACCACAAACACATGGAAATTAAGCAATGCTCACCTGAATCATCAATGGGTCAATGAGGAAATAAAGGAAGAAATTAAAGACTTCCTAAAATTCAATGAAAATGACCACACAACATACCCAAATTTATGGGACACTATGAAAGCAGTGTTAAGAGGAAAGTTCATAGCACTAAATGCCTACATAAAGAAGCTAGAAAATCCCACACTAATAGTTAACAAAACACCTGAAAACTCTAAAAAAAAAAAAAAAAAGCTAATTCACCCAGAAGGAGTAGAGGGCAGGAAAGAAAACAATAAAGAATCAATGAGACAAAGAGTTGGTTCTTTGAGAAAATCAACAAAATAGGAAAACCTTTAGCAAAAATAACCAAAAGGCAGAGAGAGAGACTATCTAAATTTAAAAAAATCAGAAATGAAAAGGGAGATATAACACCAGAGATGGAGGAATTTCAAAGAATCATCAGGTCTTATTTCAAAAACCAGTGCCCAACAAAATTGGAAAACTTAAAGGAAATGAACAATTATCTAGATAAATATCACTTACCAAAATTAAATAAAAACCAGATAAGCAAATTAAATAGACCTATAAATGCTAAAGAAGTAGAAACAGTCATCAAAAGTTTTCCAACCAAAAAAATCCCAGGACCAGATTTCAGCACAGAATTCTACAATATTTTCAAAGAAGAACTAACACCACTACTTCTCAAATTGTTCTGCACAATAGAAACAGAAAGAACATTGCCAAACTCTTATCATGAGGCTACAATTACCCTGATATCCATACCACACAAAGACAATACTAAGACAGACAATTATAGACCAATCTCACTAGTGAACATTGATGCAAAAATACTCAATAAAATAAGGGCAAACTGAACCCAAGGACACAACAGAAAAATCATCCTCCATGATCAAGTAGGCTTCATCCCAGAGATGCAGGAATGGTTCAACATACGAAAATCTGCCAATGTAATCCACCATATAAACAAAATGAAAAAAAAAACCCACTTGATCATCTCATTAGATGCTGAAAAAGCCCTCAACAAAATACAACATTCCTTCATGATAAAGGTCTTAGAGGGAGCAAGAAAATAAGGAAAATACAGAAACATAATAAAGGCAAAATTCAGCAAACCAACAGAAAACATTAAACTAAATGGAGAGAAACTCAAAACAATCCCACTGAAATAAGAAAAAAGACAAGGTGTCCACTCCCTTTGTATCTATTAAATGTAGTCCTTGAGATTCTAGCTAAAGCAATAAGACAACAAAAAGATCAAGGGGGTACAAATCAGAAAAAAAAGTCAAACAATCACTATTTGCTGATGATATGACAGTTTACATAAGCGACCCCAAAAATTCTACAAGGAACTTCAACAACTCATAAACACTTTCAATTATGTAGCAGGATAAAAGGTTACATCAAAAAAAATCAATAGCCTTCCTTTACACAGATGAAAATTGGGCTGAGAAGAAATCAGAGAAACATCGCCCTTGACAGTAGCCACAAACAGTATAAAATATCTTGGAGTAACTCTAACCAAACAAGTGGAAGACCTGTATGACAAGAATTTTAAATCTTTGAAGAAAGAAACTGAAGAAGACACCAGAAAATGGAAAGATCTCTCATGCCTTTGGGTAGGTAGAATTAACATAATAAAAATGGCAATCTTACCAAAAACAATCTACAGATTTAATAAAATTCTTCACAGATCTCAAAAGAACAGTACTCAACTTCATATGGAAAAGCAAAAAACCCAGGATATCCCAAAGAATCCTACACAATCAAGGAACTTCTGGAGGCATCACAGTCCTGGCTTCAAACTCTACTACAGAGCTACAGTACTGAAAGCAGCTTGGTATTAGCAGAAAAACAGACAGGAGGACCAATGGAACTAAATCAAAGACCCAGATATTAAACCACACACCTTCAAACACCCACCTGATTTTTTTAAAGTAGACATTTTTTACTTAGAGAAGAGAGAGAGAGAGAGAGAGAGAGAGAGAGAGAGAGGAGGAGGAGGAGAGAAAGAGGAGAGGGGAGAAGCAGAAAAGTGGGGAGAGAGGCAGAAGCGAAGCTGCCTCTCCAAGAGGAAGATGGGAAAGAGCCACCCACCTGATTTTTGACAAAGAAACAAAACATATAAAATGGAAAAAAAGCATATTTAACAAATGGTGCTGGCATAACTGGATATCAACATGTAGAAGAATGAAAATAGACCCATATCTATCACCATGCACAAACTCAAGTCCAAATGGATCAAAGACCTCAACATAAAACCAACCACACTGAACCGCATAGAAGAGAAAGTGGAAATTACACTTAAATTCATTGGCACAGGAGACCTCTTCCTAAATATAACCCAGTAGCACAGACACTGAAAGAAATAATTAATAAATGGGACCTCCTGAAAGGGCTGAGAAGCTTCTGTAAAGCAAAGGACACAGTCAACAAAACAAAATGGCAGCCTACAGAATGGGAAAAGATCTTCACCAACCCCACATAAGACAGAGGGCTGATCTCCAAAATATACAAAGAACTCAAGAAACTAGTCATCAAAAGAACACATAATCCAATAAAAAATGGGATACAGACCTAAACAGAGAACTCTCAACAGAGAAATCTGAAGTGGCTGAAAGACACTTCGGGAAATACTCAAGATCCTTAGCCATCAGAGAAATGCAAATCAAAACAACTCTGAGAATCCATCTTACACCTGTAAGAATGACCAAGATCAAAAACACTGATGATAACTTATGCTGGAGAGGTTGCGGAAAAAAGAGAACACTTCTGCATTGCTGGTGGGAGTGCAAACAGGTACAGCCACTTTGAATATCAATCAATATGGCGGTTTCTTAGAAAATTAGGAAACAACCTTCCTCAAGACCCAGCAATACCACTTTGGGGTATATATCCAAAGACATGTGCTCAACTATGTTCATAGCAGCATTGTTTGTCATAATCCGAACCTGGAAACAACCTAAATGCCCCTTGACTGAAGAATGGATAAGGAAAATGTGGTGCATTTACACAATTGGATACTACATAGCGGGGAAAAAATAATAACATCCTGAATTTTGTGGATGAATCTAGAAAACATCATATTGAATGAGGTAACCCAGACCAAGAAGACAAATATCATATGTACTCACTCATAAGTGGTTTTTAGACATAAGGCAAAGAAAAACCTACAATTCACAATCCCAGATAACTTAGACAACATAGAGGACCCTAAGATATAGATAGATGGATAGATAGATAGATAGATAGATAGATAGATAGATAGATAGATAGATCTAATGTACATGTGAAATAGAAAAAGATAAGATCTCCTGAGTAAATTGAGAGCATGAGGATCATGAGAGAGGGTAGAAGGGGAGAGGAAAGGAAGGGAACGGAGCAGAGGAATATATATATATATATATATATATATATATATATATATATCAATAAAAACAATTAAAAATGAAATATACCAGTGAGCTGTGCTGGGCCTTGTGGAGCAGAGCAGTGGTCCCCAACCTGTACTACACTGCTCCTGCTGCTCAGTTGTGGGAAACATGGAATTACACACCCAGAGCAGACAGAGCACTCCAGAGAGATAAGTGCTGCTAACACCGCATGCCAGGGCTCACAAAGGGAGACCTGAGCTCAGTTCCCAAGAGCAGTGATCCCTGGAGAATCTGACGGTGAGCATCTCTCATGCAGGCTTGTCAACTGTGGCCTCACATCCAGCCACTGTGAGGACCTGGCCTCAGTGCTCAGTGCCAGCTCCAGCCTGACTCAGCTAGACCTGCAGCTGAATGACCTGGGAGACCGTGGTGTGATGTGGCTGTGTGAGGGGCTCAGGAGTCCTGCCTGCAACCTCAGAACCCTGAGGTAAGTAAGACCCCTTAGGCAAGTGACATTCTTCTCTAAAACTCAGTTTCCTCACCTATTAAATGGAATGCCATACCTACCTCATGGATTGCAATGGCACAAAATGTGCTCATGTAAAAAAGAAGGTAACACTAGGTAGGTAGCTGGGCTCAGTGGAATCTTATCTATTAGCAAGGCTGTGTATCCTGGGAGACTCCCAGGTTTGCCTTACTCCAGGACAATGCTTCAATCATTTATTCATTCAAGAATCCATGCATGCATCCATATCAGGCCTTATATAAGTTAGCATTGCTCCAGACCCTAGGGATACAATCACAAGCACACACGGCTCTGTCCTGCTGAAGCTGGGTGGAAAGAGACAGACATCGATCACATGACTCTGTGTTGACGGGCTCTGCTGAATGCGGTGAGTCACAGTATTGTGAGACTGCCATGCTGTGAGAGGTGCAACTTTATTGAATGCCAGGAGGGTTGTCTGAGGCCTGAAGGAGAAATAGGACTTGTTTGGGCCAACCTGAGACCATATAAAGGCAGAGTTGGGGAAAACTCTAGAACAGAAAGAGCCTGGAGGCCTGGAGGGTCACCAGCTTTCACTACAGGAGCCTGAGATAATTCTCTGTACCAGAAACAGAGCCATTCCCCCTGAACTGAGTTTCACACAAGCGAGGCAAGTCTCCAAACTACAGCCCTGGAGACCCTCGTCCTCCATACAGCCCCTTCATGCTGTCTCTAAACTTCTTCCTCCCCAGCATGAGCCCACAGCCAGCTTCTGGAGAACTTCCCAGAGGTTGCTGGACAGTGTCCTTAATGGACTCAGAGATCCACAGAGATCTGACCCCTGTACCCAGAGTCCCAGCCAACAGGAGAAGTCCAGCAGTCCTGTTCCTTGGGACTCCCCTCTGTCAGGTCTTCTGCTCCAACTCTATTGTTGCTGTTATTATTATTGTTATGTTAATTATTTTGTTTGTTTCTGTCGGTGGTTCTCAACCTTCCTAATGCAGCTCCTTGTGTTTTGGTGACCAAAAACCATAGACATTTCTCTTCATTACTTCATAAATGTAATTTTGCTACTGTTATAAATTTCAATAAATATCTGATATTTCCAGTAGTCTAGGCAACTTCTGTGAAAGGTTTATTCAACACCCCCACACACAAGTCACAACGCACAGTCTGAGAACCGCTGTTTTATGTGGGAGCAGGTGCCCCCAGAGACCAGAGGAGTCAAAATCCCCCAGAACTGGAGTTACAGGTGGATTTGAGCTGCATGAAGTGGGTACTGGGAATTGAACTCAGGGTCTCTGAAGGAGTAGTATGTGCTCTTACCCACTGAGCCTTCTCTCCAGCTCTCTGATCCAATTTTAAGCACACAGGAGCAGCTGGACAGTGAGGAGTCTTCCTCCACTTCTCTGGGAGCTGAAACCTACACAGCTGCTTGTCACTGCTGTTCCCCAGCCTGCTTTCAGCCCTGACAGTTTCTCACAAGGTGAAGAGCCTGTTCAGAACTGGCCTCTGCTGCACCTGACAAGGCGCAGCCTCTCACAGGAACCTTTCCCTCCTGCCTTGTCTGTGCCTCACAGTGGGCAGATGGGAGTGATGGGTTTGTGTTATGGACTGAGGATGTGGAAACCCAGAGGAGGACACTACCCCAACTCCCAGAAATCCTGCAACTTGAAGATCCTAAGAATGCAACTAGCAGAACTCAGGCTGTGGCTGCTGCATGAGGACAAGGCTTCCTCCCTCAGCACTAAAGGAAATGGGGAGGGAGGCGAGAAGGGAACCAAGGTTCTTAACACCCATGATCCCAGCACTATATGTTTACTTTGAAGAGCTGCCCAGAATCCCTTTGAGGATATGACCATGACATCCAGCCACTGAGAATTCTGATGGCTACTGTGCTGCTCTTTGCCAACATAAGTGCCCCCATCTCTGGCCATGTTCCCCTCCCTGAGACAGTCTGTTTCCAATGACTGATATGCGGCGGAGATATATAAATGTATAAGTGGTAAGACCCTTACTTCCGCTCTGCAAAGTTCCAAAGGTCCTCATCCTGAAGTCAGCTCTCCCTGTACACTGACCAACCCCACTGAGACAGTGTCGTGGACACATCTCCCTCTGCTCAGTCTGCTGCTCTCTTTGTCCTGGATCTCACTCAAAAATAAGCTTACATAAGGCTACTCACTGGCTCTACAGGCAACAGAGTCCAGGGTCCTGGACTCTGAGGCCTCATGATCCTGTGGTGGATCCCACAAGAAATAGCCTCCTCTTTTCCTTGCAGGCTGGACCAGGACTCTCTCAGTGACCATGTGATGAAGAAGCTCTGGATCCTGGAGGCAAAGAATCCACAGCTGCTCATCTCCAGCATATGGTAAGGGGTAGACGCAAAACTCCTACTGGTCAGCCTAGGCCCTATGTGCCTGCTCCAGTGTTGAGAGGTGGGAAAACTGTCCTGAGGTGATGGGAAAGACAAACGGAGCCAGGAAGAAACCAGGAACCACAGCAACCAAAATGAGGTGTGTGTGTGGGGTGTGTGTGTGTGTGTGTGTGTGTGTGTGTGTGTGTTACAGTTATGTGAGTTTAAAAAAATAGAATTATATCATGCCTTCTTAATTTTTTCAGTCAGGATATAATAATATAAAAAGCTGAGGGAGTGGTGACTCCTCAAGCCCTACAAGTGTGATGACAGTAGATAATAGTAGCCAGCGGTGAATCCAGGCCACAGGAACAATGAAAGCAGTCACCACACTGAGGAGAGAAAGACACAGACAGAAAGACTATCCCAATCCCAATCCCAATCCCAATACTCAGACACATGTGCACACACATGCACACACAGACACACATACACATACACACACACATATACACACACTCACACATGCTGTACTATGGGAGGGGGAAGCTATAGGACAGGAGAGTCATCTTCCACTTGAGAGACTGCTGAAGCCCCACATTCTCCAAGTTTAGTCAATATCTGTTCCCAAGGTCCTAGCTGCTGACACACATGAAATGGAGGGGGACTAAACGCTCAGAGGGTCAGACATTCATTGAACAGACATTCCTGTAGACCTACTGCACATCATGCACTATTACAGGATCTGAGGGTAGATCAGTGAATAAGGTAGACATGAATCCATATAGAAGGGAGGAGATGTTTGTTCTCCCACAGTCCGCGCAATTGTACCTAGGAAACCTATGAGGGCAATGGTGGTCCTTATGACCTCATCCAAAACTGAAATGAGCGGAGGTGAACTCTCAAATATGGGAATGAGGGATGAGTAAAAAAGAAAAAAATTCATTCAGACATAGAGGGATTTTTAAAAAAAAAAAAAAAAACTTTTTAAATATATATTTATTAGACCATAAACAAATCACCTCCTACCTCTCAGACACTGACACACGGGCTTGAGAGGCAATCTCATATACAATAAGTTTACTAATCTGCCAATCACAAAACCTATTGAGAAACCACCAAGATCAATCTTCACAGTCACTCGGGATGGACGGGAATGTGATGAAAAGAAGCATACACAAAGAAACAAATGGAAACTCAGAAAAGTGAACTGATTCCACAGGTCTCATGCAACTAAAAGGCAGGAGGGACCTGAGTCCCTCCTTAACATCAGGACCCCAGGACTCTGCTTTTTGTTTGTTTGTTTGTTTGTTTTGTTTCGTTTCATTTCGTTTTGTTTTAGGACTCTACTTTTTTAAATTTTATTGATTTTTATTGAGCTCTACATTTTTCTCTGCTCCCCTCCCTGCCTCTCTCCTCCCCTTCAACTCTTCTCCCAAGGTCCCCATGCTCCCAATTTACTCAGGAGATCTTGTCTTTTTCTAATTCCCATGTAGATTAGATCTATGTATGATTCTCTTAGGGTCCTCATTGTTGTCTAGGTTCTCTAGACAGCAATGATTTGTAGGCTGGTTTTCATTACATTATGCTTAAAAAATCGCTTATTAGTGAGTACCTGTGATAATTGTCTTTCTGGGTCTGGGTTACCTCACTCAAAATGATGTTTTCTAGCTCCATCCATTTGCCTAAAATATTCAAGATGTCGTTAGTTTTTTTTCTGCTGTGTAGTACTCCATTGTGTAAATGTACCATATTTTCCTTATCCATTCTTCAGTCAAGGGGCATTTAGGTTGTTTCCAGGTTCTGGCTATGACAAACAAAGCTACTAAGAACATAGTTGAGCACATGTCCTTGTGGCACTTTTGAATATCCTTTGGATATATTCCCAAAAGTGGTATTACTGGATCTTGAAGAAAGTTGTTTCTTAATTTTCTGAGAAATCACCACACTGACATCCAAAGGGGCTGTACCAGCTTGCATTCCCACCAGCAATGCAGGAGTGTTCTCTTTACCCCACAACCTTTCCAGTTTAAGTTGTCATCAGTGGTTTTGGTCTTGGCCATTTTTACAGGTGTAAGATGGATTCTCATAGTTGTTTTGATTTGCATTTCTCTGATTACTAAGGATGTTGAACATTTCCTTAAGTGTCTTTTAGCCATTTTAGATTCCTTTGTTGAGAGTTCTCTGTTTAGGTCTGTACTCCATTTTTTATTGGATTATGTGTTCTTTTGATGACCAATTTCTTGAGTTCTATGTATGTTTGGGAGATCAGATCTCTGTCTGATGTGGGGTTGGTGAAGATCTTTTCCCATTCTGTAGGCTGCCATTTTGTCTTGTTGACTGTGTCCTTTGCTTTACAGAAGCTTTTTAGTTTCAGGAGATCCCATTTATTAATTGTTTCTCTCAATGTCTGTGCTGCTGGGGTTATATTTAGGAAATGGTTCCCTGTGCCAGTGCGTTCAAGTGTTCTTCCCACTTTCTCTTCTATAAGGTTCAGTATGGCTGGCTTTATGTTGAGGTCTTTGATCCATTTGGACTTGAGTTTTGTGCATGGTGATAGATATGGGTCTATTTTCATTCTTCTACATGTTGATATCCAGTTATGCCAGCACCATTTGTTAAATATGCTTTCTTTTTTCCATTTGATATGTTTTGCTTCTTTGTCAAAAATCAGGTGTGCAAAGGTGTGTGGATTAATATGTGGGACTTCTATTCAGTTCCATTGGTCCTCCTGTCTGTTTTTCTGCCAGTACCAGGCTGTTTTCAGTACTGTAGCTCTGTAGTAGAGTTTGAAGTCAGGTATTGTGATGCCTCCAGAAGTTTTTTTATTGTACAGGATTGTTTTGGCTATCCTGGCTTTTTTTTTTCTTTGTCCTTCAATATGAAGTTGAGTACCATTCTTTTGAGGTCTGTGAAGAATTTTGCTTGGATTTTGATGGGAATTGTGTTGTATCTGTAGATTGCTTTTGGTAAGATTGCCATTTTTAATATGTTAATTCTACCTACCCAAGAGCATGGAAGATCATTCCAGTTTCTGGTGTCTTCTTCAATTTCTTTCTTCAAAGATTTAAAGTTCTTGTCATACAGGTCTTCCACTTGTTCAGTTAGAGTTACTTCGAGATATTTTATGCTATTTGTGGCTATTATGAAGGGTGTTGTTTCTTTAATTTCTTTCTCAACCCATTTATCATCTGTGTACAGGAGAGCTACTGATTTTTTTGACTTAATCTTGTATCCTGCTACATTACTGAAAGTGTTTATGAGTTGTAGAAGTTCTTTGGTAGAATTTTGGGGGTCGCTAATATAAACTATCATATCATCAGCAAATAGTGAGAGTTTGACTCCTTATTTACCAATTTGTATCCCCTTGATCTCCTTTTGTTGTCTTATTGCTCTAGCTAGGACCTCAAGAACTAATATTGAATAGATATGGAGAGAGTGGACAACCTTGTCTTGTTCCTAATTTCAGTGGGATCGCTGGGAGTTTCTCTCCACTTAGTTTGATGTTGCCTGTTGGCTTGCTGCATATTGCCTTTATTATGTTTAGGTATGTTCCTTGTATCCCTGCTCTCTCCAAGACCTTTATCATGAAGGGATGTTGTAATTTGTCTAAAGCTTTTTCAGTATCTAATAAGATAATCATGTGGTTTTTATTTTTCAGTTTGTTTATGTGGTGGATTACACTGACAGATTTTCGTAGGTTGAACCATCCCTGCATCTTTAGAATGAAGCCTACTTGACCACTGTGGATGGTGACCTGATATGTTCTTGGATTTGATTTCCCAAAATTTTATTGATTATTTTTGCATCAATGTTCATGAGTGAGATTGGTCTGTAATTCTCTTTCTTAGTAATATCTTTATGTAGTTTGGGTATCAGGGTAATTGTAGCCTCATAAAAAGAGTTTGGCAATGTTCTTTCTGTTTCTATTGTGTGGAACAATTTGCAGATTATTGGTATTAGTTCTTCTTTGAAAGTCTTGTAGAATTCTGAGCTGAAACCATCTGGTCCTGAGCTTTTTGGGTTGGGAGACTTTTGATGACTGTTTCTATTTCTTCAGCAGTTATAGGTCTATTTAATTTGCTTATTGTTCTTGATTTAATTTTTGGTAAGTGATATTTATCCAGACAGTTGTTTATTTCCTTTAAGCTTTCCAATTTTGTGGAGTACAGGTTCTTTAAATAAGACCTGATGATTCCCTGGATTTCCTCCATGTCTCTTGTTATGTCCCACTTTTCATTTCTGATTTTGTAAATTTGGATACTCTCTCTCTCTCTGCCTTTTGGTTAGTTTGGATAAAGGTTTGTCTATTTTGTTGATTTTCTCAAAGAACCAACTCTTTGTCTCATTGATTCTTTGTATTGGTTTTTTTGTTTCTTTTTTGTTGATTTCAGCTCTCAATTTGATTATTTCCTGCCTTCTAGTTCTCTTGGGTGAGTTTGCTTCTTTTTGTTCTAAAGTTTTGAAGTGTTCTGTTAATTCACTATTGTGGGATTTTCCCTGCTTCTTTATATAGGCATTTAGTGCTTTCAACTTTCCTCTTAACACTGCTTTCATTGTGTCCCATAATTTGGATATGCTGTGTGGTCAATTTCATTGAATTTTAGGAAGTCTTTAATTTCTCCCTTTATTTCTTTATTGACCCATTGATGATTCAGGTGAGCATTGTTTAATTTCCATGTATTTGTGGACTTTCTGGAATTAGTATTGCTGTTGAATTCTAGTTTTAAATCATGGTGATCTGATAAGATACATTGGGATATTCCAATTTTTTTTTTTATTTGTTGAGGTTTGTTTTTTTACCGAGTATGTGGTCAGTTATTGAGAAGGTTCCATGAGGTGCTAAGAAGAAGGTATATTCTTTTCTGTTTGGATGGAATATTCTATAGATGTCTGTTAAGTTTAATTAAGTCATAACATCTGTTAGCTCTCTCATTTCTCTGTTCATTTTTTGTTTGACTGACCTGTCCAGTGGTGAGAGTGAAGTATTGAAGTCTCCCACTATTAGTGTGTGGGGTTTAATGTGTTACTTAAGCTTTAGAAGTGTTTCTTTTACATATGAGGGTGCCCTTGTATTTGGAGAATAAGTGTTCAGTATTGAGATTTCCTCTTGAAGAATTTTTCCTATGACTAATATGAAATGTCCTTCTTTGTTTCTTTTGATTGATTGTAGCTTGAAGTCTATTTTGTTAGATATTAGGATAGCTTTTTTCATAGATCCATTTGATTGGAATTTTTTTTCCCAACACTTTACTCTTTGGCGATGTCTGTCTTTGAGATTGAGATGTGTTTCTTGTATGCAGAAGAAGGATGGATTCTGTTTTTTTATCCAGTCAATTAGCCTGTGTCTTTTTATAGGTCAGTTGAGTTCATTTATATTAAGGGATATTAATGACCAGTGATTGCTATCTCCTGTTAATTTAGTTTTCGTTATTGGTGATGCTAATTTGTGTGTTTTTCCTTTCTTTGGAATTTGTTGCTGTGTGATCATCTATTGTCTGTGTGGGTTTTTTTTTTGTTTTTTTTGTTTTTTTTTTTTGGTTTTTCGAGACAGGGTTTCTCTGTAGCTTTGGAGCCTGTCCTGGAACTAGCTCTTGTAGACCAGGCTGGTCTCGAACTCACAGAGATCCGTCTGCCTCTGCCTCCCAAGTGCTGGGATTAAAGGCGTGCACCACTGCCACCCGGCTATTGTCTGTGTTTTTGTTGATGTAGCCAACTTCCTTGGGTTGGAGTTTCCTTCTAGTTCTTTTTATAGGGCTGGGTTTGTGGCTAGGTATTGGTGAAATCTAGTTTCTCAAGGAATATCTTGTTTTGTTCTCCTATGGTGATTGAAAGTTTTGCTCAATATAATAGTCTAGGTTGTCATCTGTGGTCTCTTGATGTATGCATAACGTTTGACCACAATCTTCTGGTTTTTATTGTCTCCAATGAAAAGTCGGGTATAATTCTGATAGGTCTGTTTTTATATGTTACTTGGCCTTTTTCCTTTACAGCTCTTAATATTCTTTCTTTATTCTGTATGTTTAGTGTTTTGATTATTATGTGGTGAGGGGACTTTTTTTGATCCACTCTGGTTTGTGTTCTGTCCGCATCTTGTATCTTCATAAGCATATCTTTCTTCAGGTTTGGAAAGTTTTCTTCTATGATTTTGTTAAATATATTTTCTGTGTTCTTAAGTTGAATATCTCCTTCTTCTATAGCTATTATTCTTAGGTTTGGCCTTTTCATAGTGTCCCGTATTTTCTGGATATTTTGGGTTAAACTTTTGTTAGATTTAATGTTTTCTTTGACTGATAAGTCTATTTTCTCTATTGTATCTTCAGCACTTGAGATTCTCTCTTCCATCTCTTGTATTCTGCTGTTTGTGCTTGTGTTTGTGATTCCTGATTGTTTTCTCATGATTTCTGTTTTTATGATTCCCTTAGTTTGTGCTTTCTTTATTGTCTCTATTTTAGTTTTCAAGTCTTGAATAGTTTCTTTCATATGTTTGATTGCTTTTTCTTGGTTTTCTTTAAGAGATTTGCTCATGTCTTCCAATTTTTTTGTTTGTATTTTTCTCCATTTCTTTGAGGAAATTTCTCATTTCCTCTTTAAGTGTTTCAAACATTCTCCCTGCAGTTATTTTTTAGGTTATTTTCTTCTGTTTCATCTATATTTGGTTGTTCAAGTCTTGCTGTTGTAAGGTCTCTAGATTTTACTGGTGTCGTGTTGCTCTTTGTGGTGTTGTATGTGTTCTTACCTTGTCTACTCATCTTTTCCTCTAATTGGTGTGCTTGGGTGTGTCTGTGATTCTGATGATTAATCTTCTAGGTGCCAGTGGATCCAAGGCTCAGATGGTTTTTCCTTGTGGTGTAGTCAATGCCACAGTTCTAGTTACCCCGTTGGTCACACTGTGTTCCTGCTGGTCACTCAGTGCTCCTGTGCATTGTTCCACTCCCATGGAGTTTGCTGTTTCAGGCCTGCTCTGGCCCAGTTTGTTGGCTCAGACCTGTTTCAGTAAACATCCCTGATCTGGCTCCATTCCTGCAGAGGTCCCTGGCTTGGGGTTGGTCCTGCAAAGGTCTCTGGCTCTGATCTACTCCCTTGGAGGTCCCAGATTCATGTCCAGACCTGCAACAGTCTCTGGCACTGGCCCACTTGCTCAGTGGTTGTTCCCTATACCTGTTCCTATGGAGTTTGTTGTCTCAGGTCTGCTCAGGCCCAGGTCACTGGCTCAGCCCTGCCTCTGCAAATGTCCCTGGTTCTGAATCCGCTCCTGCTCCCATGGAGATCCAGACATAGAGGCTTTAAGAAAGCAGAGAGATTAGCTCCATTGAGAGACAAGAAACCATGTGTGAGACCATCTGCTCTGCCTCACCATCACCAGGAAGCTCCACAGAAATGCAGGTTCTCAGACCCCACTCCATCCCTGCTGACTCAGAATCTCAAGACGGGCAGCTTCTTTCAGTGAACTTTCTGATTTAGCCTGTACAGGTGACATTTTTAACACAGTGACTTGAGAGACACTGGTCTAGATGTGAGCAAGAAAGAGTGACATAGGAGGGTCATGAGGTGAACAGGAACCAAAGCAAGGTCTATGGACCAATGCTAAGGACCTTCTTTTTTCTCTCCAGAGAAAATGAGAGGCAGCCCAGTGGTTCAGTCATGAAGGGGCATCTCCACCCAGTTTATATGGCCAGCTACTATGTAGAAAATGATCAAGAAGGGACCAGACCTGAAGCAGGGATGCCTGCCAGAGGTTCAGGACAATGCTCACTCCATCCTGGGACAAGAATAGAGTATGTGGGGGCGGGGAGAATAGAGAACAGAAAAGAGAGATTCAGAAGGTCATGTCTAGGTGATTGGCATTCAGGGCGAATGATTATTTGTTTTGTGCAGCTTTAACACATTGTCTGACACTGGGTATTTATCATAAAAAATTGAAATTATTTTTTGCAGTTCTGGATACAGAGAAGGGAAAGTGCATGAACTCTACATCTAAAAATCCTTCTTCCTGTTCCATCTGAGGGATGAGAGTGAAAGGCAAAGGTGACTTTTGTGACAAGTCCTGTCAGGGCACAGGAATCTACTCCTGTGATGATGTCATTAACCCCTTCATGGCAGCAGAGCACTCGCGACCTCATTGTGTCTTATCCTTCATCCTGACACACTGTGACATTAGGTGTTAACTTTCTAATAGGTAAACACTAGGGAACACATTCAAATTAAAGCAAAGAAGGGGTCAAGATGATCTCAGGTCTGGGTCATGGATACCTAGGAGAATAGGGTCTTCATGGAGTTCTGGACCAGAGAAGAAGCATATGACTGAGTCACATTTCAAAGACTTAGATTTTATGTGGGAATATCATGTTTCTCCTGACATCTGAGGGGAAAAACATATCTATGTTTAGGAAGCCACATATACCCGAGGACTCAGATGAAGAAGAAATGTGTGAGACCCCGATCTCAATCAAGCAGCAGAGACTACAGTCAGGTACGTGAAGGGTTCAGACCCAGAGCGTCATGACCGTTGGATGGAGGGGCACCTGAGGGAGGAAGTCATCATGTTTTTCTTTAAATTATTTTGTTATCTTTTTAGAATTTCAAACATGAGTAAGAGTGCTGTATTTATATCATTTCTACCCCTCTATCTGCCGACTCCAAATCTTGTGACCACCCACAACCAACACTTCTGGATCAATAGGAAATGAAACACAACAACTAGATTGGGATCAGATATTGGGGTGCTATGGTTGCCCAAATGCAACTAGCAGTAAGAAAACAATACTATATGTTTGTGAGTATACATATGTATGATTGTAGATAGATAAATGGATGGATGGATAGATAGATAGATAGATAGATAGATAGATAGATAGATAGATAGATAGATAGATAGATAGGTAAACTCAGGAAGTGGGCTGGTCAACCCAGAAAAGAGATCTGAGGAGACACAGAGCGAGCACTGCCTGGCCTCTTCTAGAAGAGGAATACTTGCACAACTGGATCCCTTCCATCCATCTTCCCCTGCCTCTCCAGGACATAAACACATGAAGCCACAGGGGACTGATGACGACTTCTGGGGTCCTACAGGGCCTGTGACTACTGAGGTGATTGACAGAGAGAGGAACTTGTATCGGTGAGTGAGTTCTTCCTGGCAAAGGTTGGCTTTCCCCAGCACACTTTCCACGAGGGATCCCCCACAGATAGCATCCACCTAGTCTCTGCTGTGTCTCTTCCTCACCCCACCAACTCAGGAAGCAAGGCTAGGACTGGAATAAGAAGTTTAGTTGTTATAAAAGATAATAGGGAGTTTTTTCTTAAAATTTTCAGATATTTACAAAACTGGAGAGCACAAGAACTTCTCTGTCCAGTTACTCAGCTCCAGCAGCCATTTTTCCAAGTTCATTTCAACTCCTTACATTCCCCATTCATCATCACTGTCACAGCAGTGTGAGTCCAGGAATCAGGTGATTTAAACATAAACGTTTCACTGGAACCTCCCACAGTTAAGACAGAACCTCATCTTCCTTGATCTTCACCCACAAACATTTACCTAGGACCTCCCCTGTATGTAAGACAGGACCTCGTCTTCCATGACCAGCACACCATTACACATCAACAGAGCTGATGTGAGTCCTTCATTCCATCTAAAAACAGTCCTGGGTTCAACTTTGCTTATTATCTTGTGGTTTTTCTGCAGATTATATTATTCATGTTTTAATGAGTATCAGGCTCCCTCATTATATTCGGGTTTCCTTTGGTCTCTTAACTTCAGGAACATAAAACCTAAAAACTGAAGATGAACCTCAGTGGTAGAACCTTTGTCGAGTGTGCAAGGTCCTAGCTGGATCCCCAGAACTTAACACACACACACACACACACACATACACACACACTCACACATACACACACACACACACTCACACATACACACACACACTCACAGAGAGAGGGGAGGAGGGACAGAGAGAGAGAGAGAGAGAGAGAGAGAGAGACCTATTTCATCATCACAGGAATATCTAACTCCTGCAGGTATGTTACTTGTAGGTTTGCCTTAGATCAATCAGTACTTACAGGTCTACAAGATGATGTCATCATCCCTCTGTACAGATGAGGATTTGGGGGTTAAGTGACTTAGCCAGGGATCCACATATAGCTAGAAGTGGAACCAGAACTCAAACCATCTGGCTCAAGTCTGCAGGGTCCGCAGTCCTGCACTGGGTCTGCACCTAATGGAAGAGCAGAGCTGGTGTTCACTGGTGTCTGTCTCTCCCTCTTCTAGAGTTCAATTCCCTGTGCCTGGTTCCTACCACTGTCCCAACATAGGACTCTCCTTTGTGGTGACGAGGGCAGTGACCATCGAGATTGGATTCTGTTCCTGGAGCCAACACCTGAACCAGACTCCCTTGAAGTACAGTCACATGGTGGCTGGGCCTCTGTTTGACATCAAGGCTGAGCGGGGAGCTGTGGCTGCTGTGCATCTCCCTCACTTTGTGAATCTCCAAGGTAACCAAGGGAAGGATAAGGAGTCAGGTGGAGGTGATGGGAGGACCTGCCATGTCCTATAGCAGAGCACAGGGTGATGGTGATAGAGAAAGATCTATGACTTCCTTAGTGAGGCAGAGCAGACTGTGAAAGTGGACACTGAGTTGTTTTCTCATCCCCTCTTTGAAGCACGTATCTCCCAGCCTTATGATTTTCTTTCTTCTTTACCTTATGGAGTCCCTTAGTGGAAAGTGATGACCTCAGTAGCAAATTAGTTGATGATTATTAAATGTTCTTTACACATCTAGTCCCTCGGGGGCCCAGCACAGAACTGAGAATAACTGAGAAATTTAAAGGGATTGTTGCAATGTAAGAGTAAGAAAACTAACAAGAATCATTTGGTATTCAGGGTCTCTCAACACTGTGAGCCATTACACTGCTACAGGCAGGGAGAAAATGATGTCACCAGATTCCACTTGAGAACTGGAAAAACAGAAGGGAACCTAAGAGAGAAACTCATAAAGTGTCCCAACCTCCATGATTTCCAAAGAATCCTTCTGAAGATTTTTTTATTTTTATTCATTCTTATCTCATAACATACATCTCAAACTGCAGCCTCCCTCTCTCCGTTCCACACAGTTTGCCCTCCCCTCCCCTCTGTTTTCCTTCAGAAAATAGCCAGGGTCAAAATGATATCAACCAAAGACAGCATAAGAAGTTGCAGTAAGACTAAGCACAAACCCTCATATCAAAGGTAAATGAGGCAATCTGGTAAGAGGAAAATGGTCCTAAGAACAGGGAAAAAACAGTCAGAGACAGCCCACTCCCACTGTTAGGAGTACCACAAGAACACCAAGCTAAACAACCACAGCATGTGACCAAAAAGAACATTGTTTTAGTATATAGAATATTCTTAGTGACAGATCTCATAAAGAAAGCCATTACTGTATGTCTGTAACCAAGAACTCCTGGGGCTGAGGCAGGAGAATTTAGAATTCAAGAGCAGCCTGGACTAAGCAGCCAGACTATGCCTATGAAAGAAAAAAGCAACAACATGAAGGAACAAGGTGTTGTACAGTGGCTTCTGAGACCAACTTCCTCTCCTGCTTCAAGGAGCACAGCCATCTGCTCCCCATAGCGACCAGGAGAATCCAGTTCACTGCAGATGGGGATGGTGTTTGTTCATGGTGATGGAGATGAGGAGTAGGTCCAAGAAGGAAAACCTGATAGTTGAAGAAGTCATAAAAACTAAAGTAGAAGAAATTCAGACAGTTCCAGCTGATATAAGAACCATGAATAGAAAGCAAAGTATCCCTCAGATTAAAAATATTCTCATTTAATGCCAAGCCCCAAGAAGAAAACAAATGAAGATGAAGTAAACAAGCAGGACTCGGTTGAAAAGAACTCACAAGACAAAGAAAGGCAATAGTTACATTCATAAACTCATGAGGTCTTGCACTCCAGACCCTGACACAGGAGCGCTGATACCCAGATGGTGACTTCCCAGTGTGCCTAAGGAGGCCAGTCAAGCAGGTCCACACAGAGCTCCTGGTCTCTCTAATAACAACACTTCCTCAGTCACCACTCCAGCTCTTCCCTGCAGGCCACCACCTTTCCTATTTCCTACCCCCACTCTCAGATCAAAAAATTACACAGTTGGAAAAAATATAAATATATATGATATATATGATTCTGTTAAAGCTTATAGAAGACTGGAGAACAGTCACAGGGTCTGGTGGTGGCACATACCTGTGATCCCAGAGTTCTGAAGGCTGGGCAAGAGTAGGGTGACTTCTACCTAGAGATATATAGTGAATCCCTGTATCCAAATCCCAAAAGAAGAAATAGAAAAACTTACCAAGTCATCTCAGATGCCTCAGGAAATTTCTGGTCTTAACAAAGGAAGTTCATCCCCCCCCACATTCCCCTCAAGTCCTGAGAAGGTTATGACTAGAGTTTATCCTAGCAAGAAGGGAAGTTGGAGAGGTACAGCATCTTCTGGGACTCTGAAAATTGGCACAGCACAAAGCATAGGCAAGTCAAGGGTCTGGTGCTGGGGCTGAAGCTGACCTAGAGAAAGTCAAGGTTTCAAGGCCAAGATCTGTCACACATAGGGCATTTCAGTGCAATGTGGTTCTCTATTTCACCCTAATAGGTAAAACTATTAGCTAGTATGTCATTGAGGGAAATCCTAAACTGTATATAACCTCATGCTGGAGCAATTTTATTGTCTTATTTCTTAATAATTATTGATTCCAAGCAATCACCTAAGAAAAATAGAAATGTTCCCTGCTAAACAATACACACTGCAACACTGTTTGTCATGGTGCAAGTTGAAGCAAACTCAGTGCAGAAAGGACAGGCAAATGGTGGATGGCAGAGCAGTGCCTCCATTAGCAGGGGTCACATCATGGTGACAAGTTACATTCAACATCGTGATTCTATCCAGTGTCAACTTGAGACCCAACACATCACTAGAAAGTTTCATAACTTTCTACCTCATGTCTCTAAAGTTTCAGCTTTGTCTCATAATGCAAAATACAATTTCAAAGGTCCCCATAGTCCTTAATAATTCCAACAGTTTAAATGTTCATAAAGACTATCTCTTATCAGATATTCAAGGCAATGTCTTAAATATAAGCTTTTATAAAATAAAAAAACAAGATACATTCTTTCAACAAACAATGGCACAGAATAAAGATTGCCATTCAAAAATAGAAGAATCAGGAAATCAAATGATCAGACCACAACAAGACAAAACTCTGTCAGCATAAACACCGAATCCTGCAGCCTCATAGCTGGCTATTGAACGCATGATGTCATTCACTGGACTCCAAACAACTCCACCCCTCCAGTTCCATCACATGAAGCACACATAGCCTTTCCTTAGACCATCTCTCTACTCCTTGCCTAAAACTTTATTTAGCAGAAAATATGTGACTCTGGCTTCTACAACATCCAAGGATTTCCATCCCACCTTAAAATTCACTTTCAAAGGTCCATGGAATGAGCTCTGAGGATCCTTGCAGAATATTTGATACAGGTACATTGACTTTCCTCAGCTTCCATCTGAAACTGTGCAGCATGACTCGGTGATCCATCAATCTAGCATCTTTCAACCCTAAAAAAAAAACTACAGGGATGACACTGCCAAGTTCTCTTGATAGCTTGAGATGTGGCCTGGCCACTGCTCCCCTGGACGATAGTTCTAAGATGTGCTGACCATGGGGAAACACTTCCATGGGCATTTACATTTGTGGAACAGGGAGCACCATAACTGAAGACTTTTCTGCCTTTAAATGAATTTGGATCTTCACAACATGAGCCTACAAAGAGTGAGAGTTTATCCTCAGGACACTTTCCCATTGTCACCATGCAGGGCAGCTTTTCCCTTCGGTGATACTGATCCCTAACAATTACAGCTGATTTTGTATAATTAATTCTGAGTGTTTTCTGTCTTGAAGCTTCTCCTGACAAATTAGCTCCTTATGGTTAAATTCATCTTCACATATTTGGGGCATTAACCCAATAAATCTAGATTCTTGCCTAAACTGTTGGATGAATGGATCCTCTTACCGTTCCCAATAGAAACCTTGCTATTCTCTGCAACAGTGGGCTGGCGTCCACTGTCTCTGTCAGCATTCTTGTCTTCCTGCTTCCACCCAAGTGTCCCCATAAGCTCTGTCATCAGCATGGACGTGAGTTCCTAGTCCTGGCTACAAACTCACATTCCAGCCATAAATAGTTTCCAGAGGCTTAGGAACCACATGGTTGTTTATTACAGCAAAAGCCTGAGTGCCTGGTATCAATATCCTGCCCTGTTAACCTTTCTTATAACTCTCACAAAAGACTTGACCAAAGAAGCTTAAGAAAGAAAGGATTTTATTTTCCTTCCAGTCCAGAGGAACCGTTCATCATGACATGGGAGTCTGAGAACACAGAGCTTGTGGCACCTGGTAAGCCTGTGTGGACAGAGCAAGCAGAGAAAAATGAATGCTCATGCTCTTGTGACCATCTCCATTTTACACAGCCCTGGGTCCTAGTCCATAGACTGGTACTATACACAGTGGATAGGTCTTCCGTACTCAATTGCTCCAATCAGATAATCTCCTCCTCTCATGATGCCCTGAGGCCTACATCCAAGATGATGCTAAATTTACATCAGGTTCACACTTGACATTAATCATTCCAGGGATCTATCCCATTTGTCTTCTTGTAAAAAGATACCCGTGGGTCTCTTTAATAACAGCAAAAACTCTATTCTGCAACTCAGAATTTAGAGAATACTGCAAATCCCAAGACACTGAAGCTGGTGATGGCAGCACCTCAAAGAACTTGCTGATTTCCAGTTTCTGACAGAGGTCGTTGAGGCTGTGTTCTGCACAGCATCTGTGAATGAGAAAATCAAAAACTTCCACTCCACTGTAATGCTCCCCTATCAACTAGCAGGGCAAGGTAAACTGCTTCCAAAGGGTCAGTCTGCATGAGTCGCCACTGGCAGCAGCTCACACTCACCTCCCTGGCACGATGAATGGATAATGAAGAAAGAGCTGAGAGTTGATGAGTTCTGTTACATGAATAAAAAACTTAAATTTTGTATCATAATTTTTCTCATAAGCATCAAAAAGTAAATACAAATGAAATAGAATCATAACCAAAGAGATTTACGGAGAAAGGTTTTATCGGGTCTTAGAGTTTCAGAGGGGGAGTCCATGACCATCATGGCAGAAAGGGGGCAGGCTTGGCCATGGAGCAGTAATACTGAGAAGGAGGAGAAAGTAAAGAAAATTGGAAAACATCCACAAGCCTTTTTGAAATGTCTAAGCCCACCCAAGTGGCACATCTTCTCCAACAAGTAACATACCTCTTACTCCTTCCCAAGCAATTGCACCAACTATGGTGGTCATTTCCATTCAAACCACCACAATCATTTTAAGTCCTAGGGCGCTTATTTTTCTAGCCAGAATGGCTCACAGGAAAACTATATCTACATCTTTAAATCTCTTTTTTCACAGAGGAACAGGTGGGCATCGTATTCCGTGTGGCCCACTTTAAAGAACATGGGATGGTCCTAGAAACTCCGCCAGAGTGGAACAGATATATGCAGTGCTGGAAAACCCAAGCTTCTCCCAGTGGGAGTTCTAATAAGAATGATTCCTGGTTTTGTACGCTTCATCCCCATCACTTCCATCACACTGATCTACTATCGTCTCAATCACAAGGATATGACATTTCACCTCTACCTGATCCCCAATGACTGCAACCATTCGGAAGGTGATACTGAGCACCAGAAAATGAAGCCAGGGGTGGGCTGGCAGAAAGCAATGAAATGTAGACAGTGAGCCCCTTGGGGAGATTCTTAACTGGTAGTGTGGATTACAGTTCTATAAGAAGGGAAAGTGTTTGTGTGTGTGTGTGTGTGTGTGTGTGTGTGTGTGTGTGATTCTGCTCTGTTTTTGGCCCCCTTACACCAGATTCTCCCCCAAATGCCTCTAATGCTCATTTACCAATCTCTGAACATCCTTCTATGACCTCTTTCCCCCATCAGAAGGTGGGAATTCTCCATGCACAAGTGTAGCCAGCTCTTTCTTCTGGTACAAACAACCCTGTTCCCACAATGACATGACAGGGGTCAATTAGTCGAACAATCTGTGTTCAGAAACACAGAGTTGGTCAGGAGGTGTCACCAACCAATCCCCCCAAAAATGTACTAAATGTACTAAATCTCACCTTATTCAGACCAGATGTTGTGACCCAGAAATGTAGATAAATTGCTGTCTGCAATGTTCCCTAGGCCATTGATGATGAAGAAATAAAATTCCGATTTGTTCGAATAAACAAGCCACCCCCAGTAGACTCCCTTTATATTGGTTCCCGTTACATCGTATCTGGTTCCAAGAAGCTGACAATCATCCCAAAGGTGAGCATCCAAGTGTTTGCTACTCTTCAGGGTCAAGTGTCAGGCTTGGTAAACCTGTGGGGCAGGTTACAAGGCTTTGCAGTAAATTGAAATTGGGGAAAAAGCAAATGAGATTTGGAATGAGCAAGAATACATCAAAGTTAGGTGGAAAGCAGTTTAAGGGGCCAAACAGGAGTGTAGGTTGAACCTGAAGAGCGAAGAATTTAGATTCAATATGTCCCAGAGGAGAGTCCAGCGCTTAGAGAGCAAGTCCTGGCTTAGGCAGTGTGAACTGGACTTTCGGGATGAGCTCTCACTCATCCTCAGATGTTGGTGTTTGGATCTGAAGACTCCTGCACATGTACATGTTTAAACACTTAGTCCCCAGTGAGTGATAGCATTTTGAGAGTTGTGGGAAACAAAATATGTGAGACCTGGTTATCAGAAGCAATGTCATTAGTGTCAGGCCTCAGGCTTATAGCCATGCCCTGCTTCCCACCTCAGGTATGATTTGCTGATCCATCTGAGGATATAATGCTCCCGGCAACAATCTCCTGCCACAAAGAATTGACCTCCACCTTATATAATTTCCCACGATGAAACTAAACAACTAAACAAACTAAATCAGCCCTTCCTAAGTTTCTTTCTGTCCGTTTTTGTCAGAGTGATGAGAAAGAATCAGCAGGATGTGGGTCCCAGTTGGGTCCTCAACCTTCTGAGTAAAGTCGTGTATGCAAAGGCTGTGGGTTACCTCAGTGTGAAAGATAGCTAGTATCTAATGTGATGAACAAGATCATTAAAGTATGGAGGTGGGGACAGCCCTCCTTCAAAGGATTGGTAGTTGATCCTCACATAGTAATTCTTTCTCTCTTCAGGAGTTAGAGCTGTGCTACCGGAGCCCCGCGGAATCCCAGCTCTTCTCTGAGATCTCTGTTGGTTACATGGGTTCAGGGATTAATCTGCAAATCAGAGACAAGAAGAATAAGAAACTTATATGGGAAACCTTGCTGAAACCAGGTAAAATTTGTTTAGGTCCAGATACCGCGTAGGTTAAAGAAAGGCAATGAGTGGGGAAGGTGTGTTGTCATTAATTCTTGGTGTCATGAAATGACCAGATTAGTTATGTGGCTTCTGCTAGATCCAAAACAGGGGGTCTGACCACAGTTTAATCTGATGCTGTGTTAGTCGGTGATTCCTAATTTTGACAAAATATGTGAGAAAAACAACTTAAGAACAAAAAGTTTTGCTTTGATTCATGGTCTTAGAACCAAGTTTCAGTCCATGGTCAACTGCCTCCATCTCTTTGAGCCAGAGGTGAGACAGGATTCCATGGAGTAGGAGCTTGTAAGAGATGAGGCTCTTTACCTGGTAGCTCTGAAGCAGAGAATAAGGATCAGGAGTTAGAATGAAGAGAAGAGAAAGGGGAAATGAAGGAGACAGGGGAAAGAAGAGAGGAGGAGAAGGAGAAGAAGGAATAAAGTCCATGCAAATATTCTCTTCCAGGTCATGCCTCCAGTGGCCTACTTCTTCCATTGTACACTCTTATTATATAGTGTCCATTCGCAGTGCTCACACAATTATGAGTGCATTAGTGTATGATGTCATTCATAAATTCACAGTCCTCAGAACCATCACCTTCTAATATGGCTGTAGAACTGGTCCTTCAACACATGAGCATTATCATGTCCAAATCACCACATACTATAAAGTCTCATTTTCTCAGTCTTGTATCCTAATTTCCTCCCCACTGCCCTTGAAGTGACAGATTTGGAGATGCACAAAGCATCTGGCTCCAGTTCACATATTATCTCAGCTTTAAAATGAGGGGACTTTGCTAACATGAGATAATCAATCTCAAATCCATACATTTTTAAAATAAAATTTGTTGACAGTTTTATACATGCATGCAATGCATTCTAGTAACTCCACCCTAAACACGCCTTCTTATCTCCCTCCTACTCCTGCCAGCCCCTCTTCTTCAATACAAATCTCTCTTCCACATTCACAGCATTTTGCTTTGTGTCTCACAGAGTTTAACTGGGACCAACTGTGTGCCCATGGGTTTTTGCGCTAGCCAGTAAAACCCAGTGAGCTCACCAGCAGGCACACAGATGACCCTTGTCCTCATAATCTATTATTTGCCAGTAATTTCGCAGTAAGTGGTACTGTCCCTGTGAACAGCTTCCCCATGTCCAGCTGAGTGACGGGCAGGCCCTACTTGTGTGGTCCAGAGACAGTAGGTGCAGGTGCTATGAGTCCATGATGGCCATGGTCATGTCCTGATGAGAAGAGAGCACGTCACAGCCCTTCTCCATACCTTCTGTCCCTACATTCTTTCCACTTCTGAAATTACCCGGCGCAAGAGAGAACAGATCACAAAACACACAATGAAACCCACTTTAAGAGTTTATTAAAGAGAAAGATACATGCACACAAGCCTGAGAAAGTTAGTGCGGGGGAGAGAGCTTGGACCTGTCCTGCTGTTAAAGCTTGCCTATCACATGCGCACAGTGGCTTACATCATACACAGGTGACGGAGCTCACGCATGCACACAAGGGTTTATGTAGCTGTGACACGCATAGGTGACGTGACCGTGTTGCATGTATGTCACATAGAGCCTAAGGACCCTAGGTGGCTGTTTAATTTGCCTGGGCACTGGTTGGTGCATGCATGGCCCTGGAGCCCGGAAGTGCCGGCCACAGCGCTGTGCCATAGGAACCATAACATTACACCCTTTTGTTTATTATTTTTTAAAAAAATGGGGGTTAGGGGTCTCCAATAGGTGGGAATGGGACATTGGGTCTCTCAAGGTTGCTTTCTGCTGGTTTTGTGGGCATCGGAGAGTTGGGGTGCTTGACCAGGGGTAGCTGGTTACTTCCTTGATCCTGGGCTCTGTGGAAGTGGCTGACCAGCAGCTTGGACCTGGGAAGATACTGGCAAGGCAGAAGATTATGTTTAGAAAAAAAAATTAGATCCTGGTGATTGAGGGAGAAGAGTCCCAAGATGGAAGATGGAGGGGGGTTCCCTGGATTCCCGAGGTGGAGGAGGAACTTTCCCAGGAGTCCCAAGACCAGGAATGAAGAAGAGCTAAGTTTTAAACATATTAAAAGCTTATGGTTATGATAGTATAGTGTTATAATAGAAAATAGTTGTATAGTGGGAGAGGAGGGAAGAGAAGAAAGGGGAATTATTCGACCTCTTAATGTTTTAGCTGAAGCAAACCTTAAGGCACTTGTTTTCTTTAGCACCATGGTGTTACCTTAACATCTAGGAGACACTGCTGCAGTCAGTGATAAACCTGTTATGCTAAAGCCCCTTTTGTGAATCTCCCTTTGAAGTCTGGGGCTGTGAATGTCCCCAAACTTATTGTTTCTTACTGCCTGGGCCTCTGAAAGTCTTTGTACTTCTGGCTCTGTGTTTAATGATGGTCCCTGTAACAACAGCTGAATGATTAACTGGAAATTTAAGTATAACATTGGAGATACATAGAAATTGGCAAAGCAGATAGGTGAAAGAGAAAAAGGGAGAATTAGAAAGGGGAGCATATGGAGTTTGGGCACAGGAGAGTTGAGTACGGTGGTGAGACTTTATTCTTCTGGAACTGAAGAAAACGTAGCTGATCTTGATGTCCTCTGGAACTTAAGGGAGCAGGGCCCTGTTTGAGTTACTGTAAACAAGGAGGAGCTGTCTGAAACTGGAATAATAAAAAGTTTGAGATGAGACAGGTGAATCCAATGAGGGAGGCCCTTGAGCTTGACAGCTATGAGAGTTACAAGAATTACTTTAAAGGTACCCTGCCATTTAGGGGAAAGGAGTGAGGGGCATTGGTCTATGGGGGGGGGGGTATAAAAGGACCTGGTCTCCGATTTTAATTGGAAATGGGCAGGGGTTGGTGTATGGTTGAGGTAATGAGTATTCAGTAAAATTCCGTAATAGGGAGCAAAGATGAAATAGCAATGGCATAAGCAGGTGATCAGGTGAGAGGCCGGGAGTTAAAACCAGCCACCAATACATTAGTTCAAAAGGAAAGATGTAAAGAGGGCTTTGGGGGAGTTAAAACTGGCCACCCATACATGAGTTCAAAGAGCGAGATAGAAAGGGGGCTTTCCGGGAGAACCCAGAGCCCAGGAGCCAAGAACGAGGCCATGGGCTCTTCACCCAGTCAAGGTGAAAGCTACTGTGACATCCTAACAACAGCATTTTTTAAAGGAATGGCTAATGGTAGTTTGTCTACCTTCCCTGAGGACTGAGGATGGTGTGGGATATCAAAGTGTGAAGAGCCTTAGATAAAGTTTGAGAGATCTGGGAGGTAAATCTGGGTCATTATCTGATGAAGAGAGGTTGGGATTTCAAACCAGGGATAATTCTCAGAGAAGAACATCAGAAACTGTCTGGGCCCTCTTATTAGTGGCGGGGAACCCTTCAACCCACCTAGACATGGAAATATTTAACTCATTTAACTCATCTGACTGTGAGCATATGAGTAAAATCAAGCTTCCAGTCAGTTCCTGGAAGGGAGCCCCTGGCCTGATGAGTGAGAAAAGGGAAAACTATAATATTTGAACTTGGAATATGGCTTTTGACAGATTTTACAAGAGAGTGCTAGTGATAGCTTTTTAAGATCTCTAAGTCCTCGGGAGTGGGTTGGAGGTGAACATTGCTATTAGGATGAAAGAGCTGATGTAGATAGGACAGAATTTGCCAGGTGTCAGGGGGTGTCTGTGAGAATGTGGGCTGTACTGTATGAACCCCCTGAAGTGACTGAGGTAGGTTTGGGCTCTGGAATGCTGCTGTTATAGCTGCTTGGTCAGCCCGGTTATTTCCCTTGGAAATAATGGAACTGTCGGTCTGATGAGACTGACAGTCAATAATTCCTATAGCTTTGGGGAGATAGGAGGCTTTTAACAAGTCCATAATGTAACCTGAGTTAGTTATGGAGCCTCCTTTTGTCATAAGTCTGTGCTCTTTCCAGATAGCTGCGTGGGACAGGAGGATATGAAAGGCGTATTTGGAGTCTGTGTAAATATTTAAAGATTGCCCCTGTGCTAACTGGAAGGCACGGGTAAGGGCTATTCAACCCGCTGATTAGCGGTATGGGAGGAGAGTGCCTGTGCCTCCACTACCCCAGTACCTGACACTACGTAATAGCCTGCTCTACGGGTCCCCTCACCTAAAAGGGAGCTGCCATTTGTGTACCAGGTATAAGTGGCCTGGGACAGTTTGCCCTCCTATATATGTGAGGAGTGGGGTAGTACATCCTCTAAGGTTTCTATGCAGGAATGAGATGGGGAATAATTAATATTAGGTTGAGGTAGGAGATTTTAGATATTAAGGGGTGGGCAAGGTTGGAAAGTGAAAAGTGAGTGTGGCATCTTCCACTAGTGCCACCT
This sequence comes from Arvicola amphibius, assembly GCF_903992535.2. Taxonomy (NCBI): domain Eukaryota; kingdom Metazoa; phylum Chordata; class Mammalia; order Rodentia; family Cricetidae; genus Arvicola; species Arvicola amphibius. Next base: position 49,861,258 of record NC_052050.1, read on the forward strand.
GGAAGAAAAGAACTCAGGAAGGAAGGAAGGTTTGTGAACCTTTATAAGTTAAAATATGGGACGCATTGTGGTGTGAGAAGACAGTGGTAGGTGACACAAAGGTTAGTTTCTTTGACTCACGAATAAGCTTAGCGGCTGCTAAAGTGCATATGCAGGGTGCGCAGCCCTGAGAAGTGAGGTCCAGCTTCTTTGACAGGTACGCTACCAGTGCAAAGGAAGGTCCCAGCTGATGACCTGGAACTCCAAGGGCATATCCCTCCTTCTCTGTTACACAGAGGGAGAAAGGATGAGTTAAATCTGGGAGATGGAGAGCTGGAACCTGGATAAGGGCTTGTTGGGATCTCTGGAAGGACTTAGTAATGGGATAGAGAAGGGGCTCGCACAGAGAGCCAAGAGCAGCCTCATATAAGGGGTGGGTGGGGAGAGAAAAAGAGAGGATCCAGAAACACAGGAAGCCAGCTATTCCTAGGAATGATAAAAAAAAAATCTCCTCTTTTGTAGAAGGAACTGCAAGGAACTGAATTAGTTTTTTTTTTCCTCTCTAGGGTAAAAGCTTTTTGGGTTGGGGTAATAGTTAAGCCCAAATAAATAACCTGAGAGGTAGACAGTTGGGCCTTAGAAGGTAAGACTCTATAGCCCTTTTTTTGGATAAGAAATTTAAAAGAGCAGAGGTATTAGTTTTGCTAATCTCCAAGGATGGACTGCAAAATAAAATATCATCTACATACTGTATGAGTTTAGACTTGGGGAGGGAGAGTGAGAGTAGATCAGAAGCTAAAGCCTGACCAAACAGGTGTGGCTGTCCCAGAATCCCTGGGGAAGGACGGTCCAGGTGAGCTGTGTGAAGAGGTGAGTGTCAGGGTCAGTCCAGGTGAAGGCAAAGATATTTTGAGATTGAGAGCTGAGAGGAATAGAGAAAAAAGCATCCTTGAGATCTAGAACTGAGAAGTGGGAAGTTCCTGGAGGGATAGTGGAAAGAAGTGTGTAAGTGTTAGGCACTACAGGATGAAGGGGGACCACTGCAGAGTTAATGAGCCAGAGGTTTTGGACCAGGCGATAGGTTCCATTAGGTTTTTTAATAGGAAGTATAGTGGTGTTAAAAGGAGAAGAGGTGGGGCAAAGTAACTTTTTCCTTAGAAGGTCAGAGATGATTGGCTTAAGTCCCCTAAGGATCTGCAGTGAGAGAGGGTACTGAGCTTGGGTAATGTATCTAGCAGAATCCTGTAATTGGCTAACAATGGGGAAATGGTGTTTAGCAATAGAGAGGTTTTGGGTGTACCAGACTTGGGGGTCCACTTGAGAGGCTGACAAAGAAATGACACGTTGGAGCTGGGCGGTTGGGAGGCTAGGAGGAGGAAGAGGGGAGCTGTTGGCGAATCTGGGGTGAGGTGAATGGAAGGAGCAAACATGATGTAAGCTCCTGCTTTAGCTAAAAAAGAAAAAAAATCTCTTCCCGTAAGAGGTACCGGGCAGGTTGGCATGACTAAAAATGAATGAGTGAGATAAATACCCCTAAAAACACAGTTAAGTGGTAGGATCTGCTGAGGTAGATAATAAGGCTGTCTACCTACCCAGACAATAGGAAAACTAGAAGGAGAGGCAAGTCCCCAAAACTCCCTCAGTACTGAGTATGTAGCCTCGGTGTCCAAGAGAAAAGAGATGGACCATTCTGATACTGTGATATTTGGCTCCCTATTACAGATGATGTTTGTAGTTGGGTCAAAGGGCAGCCTCAGTCATCCATGGCCAGACCTAGAAGGTCAGTTTGTGAATTTTCTGGGTTTGATTTCTCCATGCCACCATGTGCAGGAGGACAATCAGCTGTCCAATGCCCTTCCCTATGGCATCTTGGACAAGGTCTCGTGGGACCAAGATGAGGATTAGGGCATACTCTGGCCCAGGGACCGATTCTACCACATTTGAAACATGGGTCTGGTGGTTCTTGATCCCCCTTGAGGGGGGACAAGGGAGCAGCACAGACAGCACGGATCGGGCAGTCTGTCGCCTCAGCTAGTCGGGTGGCCAAGGCTAGCATTTGACAGTTATGATTATGAATTTTATCATTCCTTGCATGGTACACCTTAAAAGCCAACGGTAAGACTTCTGCCTGTGGGGTCAAGGAGCCTTTCTCCAAATGCCTAAGTTTAGCCCTAATGTCAGGGTAGCTCTGAGAAAAAAAAATTAAGTTATGAGTAACTGTCTGCCCTCTGTGGTCTCTGGATTTAAGTTAGTATATTGTAACAGAGCTTTAGTGAGGCATTTTAAAAAATACAGGTAGATTTTCCTTCATATCCTGACTAACCTCTAAGAGTTTACCATAATTTACTGGCTTGGGGGCAGCCTTACAGAAACCCGCAAGTAACAGCCTTACAGAAACAAGCTGGTCTCTAGCTGAAATACCACCTGCTCAGGGACCGCCTCTGCCCCCAGAGGGTGTGCTGCATTAGTCTGGTGAACCTCATCTGCATGTACTCTGGTCTGCTCCCAAACTCACCTGTGCTCCTCAGGAAGTAGGTTATTAGATAGGATTATATAAGTATCATGAAAGATGAGACTATAAGATTGGGTGAAGTATTGGAATTGCTTTATGAAAGAGGTAGAATTAGACATATAATAACCCAGCTTTTGCTCTATGTAGGAGAGTACTCAGAGGGAGAAAGGAACATGTACCTTGACCAATCCATCTACGCCAGCCACCTCTCGCAACAGGAGAACTTCAGCGGCTTGGCTTGGTCAGGGTTGGGTTCTTTAGCAGCACGTGAGAATGTGAAAGGAGGAGTAAAAATGCATGCTAGAGCCGGGCAGTTGTCGCAGCATGCCACCAGAGAGGAGGAAGGATCCAGAGCGGCTGACTGAGTAGTGAGGGGAAGAGGTTCGGAGAGGCAAAGAGGTAGATGTAGCTGCCTGCTGAGGTCAGAAAGGTGGGGGTTCATTAACAAGCTCCATAGCATAAGTGGGGTGTTCCTCCAGCTTAGATGGCATAGTCAGGAACATGTGAGCAGGTGAACAGCTTGTAAGGACAGAGGGCTTAGACTTAGAGCTCAGATAGTAAAAGGGTTAGATAAAAGGAAACTCCTTTCATCTGCCTGTGCGCTAACAATAGTTAGAAAGCTCCTACAGAATATTGGGATCAAAGGTGCCATTAGGCAACCACTCTAGGTTATTATCTAAAGGATACCCAGGCCATTTTGTGAACAATATTCTCTCAAGGGCCTAAGATCTCCAAAGACCTGAGTTTGTTTGCTTTATCAGTTTAAAAAACTAGAAATGGATATTATCTTGTGGAGTGGGCCAAAGTGTAATCAGGGAGCTATGGTTGCTCCCATCATACTTGTGCCACTATTGCAGCAAAGGGACCATCCTGCCAGGCAAAATGCAGAGTTTGCTTTCTGAGCCTGGCTTATCTTCCTCATAATTTTTCCTATTGTGTACACTTAGGTTTCATAAGGCCATTTTCTTCACACCTGAATAAAATTTCATTGTGTAAAAATGCCACACAATTAACTGTTGATGGACAGTTAGGCTTGCTACATTTCCAAGATATTGTGAACAGAACATCAATGAGCATGGTTATCCAAATGTCTCCACAGTAGAATATATATTCCTTTGAATATATTACCAGGAGTGGTGGGGTTTGGTTATATAGCAGTTCTATTTATAGTTCTTACGAAGCCTCCAGATTGATTTCCACAGTGGCTTCACTAGTTTGAACTCTAACGTGCTAGTGTATAAGTGTCTCTCTGTCCCCACATACATCCCAACAATATTTATCCTTTAGCTTTTTGTTTGTTTGTTTGTTTGTTTGTTTGTTTTTGTAGACAGGGTTTCCTGTGTATGGCCCTGGCTATCATGGAATTCTCTCTGTAGACCAGGCTAACCTTGAACTCACAGAGATCCACCTGCCTCTGCCTCCTGAGTGCTGAGATTAAAGGCGTGTGTCATGACCTCCTGGCATTCATTAACATTTATGTCTTTGATATTGACATTCTCAAGGGATGATATGGAATCCTAAGTAATTTAAACTTGTGTTTCCCTTATAGCTAAGTGTTTACTTGCCATGTGCATTTCTTCCTTTGAGAATTCTGTTACTGCTGTGGCCAATCATAGAATTGGGTTATTTTCTTGTTTAGGTTTTTTAGTTCCATAGGTATTCTAGTTCCTAATCTCCTGTCTCATGTTAGCTGGGAAGTCATTTCTTCCTCTCTTCACTTTATCATCACTCAACTGAGTCTCCTTTGTCATACAGAATTTTTTTAGTGTCCTGGATCCAGTTTATCAGTTATTGGATTTATTTCTTAGGCTGTCAGAGTTTTAGTCACACAATCCTGACTGTGTTGCAATGTTCTCTCTACGTTTACTCTACCAGTTTCAGGACACTAGGTCTCACATTGTCCTCTTAGGTCATGTGGAGTTGGCTTTTTAAAGGAAAGACGTTTTGTTCTTCCATGTGTTTCCTTGTAGTCTTTTCAGTATCTTTTGATGAGCAGGCTGTCCTTTCTTCAAAGAGTATTTTGGATTCTTTGTCAAAGGCCAAATACTGGTTATGGAGATTTTATCCAGGTCTTCTATTCTGTTCTATTGATCTGGACATGTTTTGTACTGGCTATAATATTAGTTTGAAATAAGGTGTGATGAATCTTTCCACAAAATTGTTTTTGTTCAGAATTAACCTTGGACATCTATTATCTTGTGGTTCCACGTGTATTTTGCATTTTTCTCACTCTGTTTGTGAAGAATGTCCCTGTCATCTTTATTGGGATTGTTTTGAGTATGTAGCATGCTTTCTTCCAAACAATGGCTGTGGTGAAGATGTCTTTGCATCTTCTAAGGCCTTCCTCAATTTTTTTCTTTGATGCTTATCTTTAATTTTTTTTTTCTTATAGAATACTTTGATTTCCATGGTTAGGTTTTTCTGTCCAAAATTGTGGGTTTTGTTTATTTGTTTGGCTATTGTAGGCTCATCCATGTTTTCAAGCTGACAAGAGATAAACAAATAGTGAAATTTCATAAGTACAGTTAACAATACAGTCTTAATCCAGACCCACAATGCCAAAACTAAGCTTCTGTCATTAGTAGCTCTAGAGACACCCATGCCTTGTTAGCTGTGAGACAGTAGTGGTTCCTGCTCTTGAGCTGCTACTCACAGGCTCCACACATGGCCAAAGAATAGGTTTTGCTCAGCCTTGACCTGAGTGAGCCACAGGTGGAGAACTGACCTGCCCCAGCAACAGGCCAGCATTTGAATCTCACTCAAGCACTTATTCCTTAGGAATCTTGAAAATGACTTAACTCATTTGTGTCTAACCTTCCTCACCTGAAGATCAGAATGAGTAACTCGTAAGATGGTTGGAAAGGTTAAGCACTGTTCATAGCCATCTAATAGTGTGATCCTTAGCTGATGGGGGCAATGTTGCTATTTCTTTATATTAAGCCAACCTCTTCTACGTGTTAATTATTTTTTCTGGGACTCATTAAGATCTATTTCCTTCCATGTGGGAAAGAATTCAGATATTAGAAGATTATAATCATAGCTCTCTTGTCTCCTCAATCTTAAATTTTGGCTTTTAAATCCGTGGTCACTTGTTGTCTTCATTATATGTTTCAGTCAGGATACACCAAAATGGCCCACTTAACATGGAGTGTAAGGAATATCATCTTTCCTTAATGCAAATGGAATCAGGGCTTCCAATACTACAAACGAAGTCCTTCAGATGGCTTCCCTAAACTGTTAGAGAAGAGTGAATTTAGAATTTTGTTGCCTTTGAGTGTACAAGGTCAAACAAGGACAAGAAAGTAGCTTTCTACCCTGAATCAAATGTCAAATAATTTAAGCCAGCAAAGGACTTGATTATTTCTCCATGAGGAATTCAGTCTAGGATACAATTGAGGCTGTGGTTATGTGAAAGAAAAGCCTTTTGCTCGTTCACATGTCTTCTCCCTCAACGATGACAGGCCTGGTGCCTAGATTCCCTGTGTGAGTAGGGAAATGTTCACCTTCCAGATTATATCAGAATTTCTGTAGTTCATTCTCAAAATCTCAGGCACGGTTGAGAGTTGCACAGAGAGCACTGAGTGTTGGTGACAGACATCCTTACAGATGCTTCATCTCTCCTTTCTTCCAGGGGATCTCAGATTTGCACTGCTCATGATGCCTGCAGTTCACAAAGGTAAGAAACAACTATATGAGGCCAGAGAAACCAATAGCATTCTGCTGGGAGATCACCTGACCCTTGGTGAGAAAGGCAGGAATCACACTGCTTCACCAGGACAGGTAGAAGAGGTGCATGCTCAGGACAGAGTTTCTCTCATGCCCCTTGCTGCTTTCCATGGAGACAATAACTCCACCCACTCCCAACCTGAACACCCTACCATGAACCCCTGCCCCAGTCATGCAAATTGCCAGACTAGTAACTGACCTCAGGAAGGTACAGATATTTTTCAAATGACCTTTCATAGGAAGAAGGGAGCCAGGGGTGCAGATGAGATGCATGATAAGAGCAGGAAGTGGGCAGCCAGTGAGAGAGTTCATGGAGAAGCCTTTCTATGCTCAGTGTCAGTCCCATCTTCGCCCCAGATGCTCCTGCCTTGCTACACTTCGTGGACCAGCATCGGGAGCAGCTGGTGGCCCGAGTGACATCAGTGGACCCTCTCCTGGACAAGCTGCATGGTCTGGTGCTGAGGGAAGAGGAATATGAGGCGGTGCGAGCTGAAGCTACCAACCAAGACAAGATGCGGAAGCTCTTCAGCCTCAGCAGGTCCTGGACCATGGCCTGCAAAGACCAAGTCTACCGAGCTCTGAAGGAGACCCATCCTCACCTGATCATGGACCTCTTTGAGAAGTCAGGTGGGATCTCTGAGGGGTGAGCACTCTCCTTTGAGTCCTGGCTCTGCCTGACCATCCTTTGGCCCTTGGTTTCTCTGTTTATAAACCAGTGGCCACCTGAGTTGCCTTTCTGATGCCACTGTTTCCAGGACAGCTCTTTGTGGACCCAGATGTTCCCTTTTGGCCTTGCCCAGCCTGTTCATGTGGGATGAGCATCTCAGGAAACTTCCAACAGAGTCAGCAAGTCTATTCAGGCCTTGGCCAGCCTGCTCTCATGAGTGACCAGTCTCAAAACATCCTGACCAACCATGATACACGCAGAACTGGGAGCATGGGGATGGAGACAATGAGATGGTGCTTTCCCTGGAAAGTGAGTGTCTTATGATTAGGGAAGGAAGGGAGCTTCTTAAACATTTCCTGCCTCTTTTTCCCACATAAATTTTATATAACCCTAGGTATATAGATATATAAGAATATAAACCAAACATTATTTACTGAATTTCAATCTTAAATAAATTTATATTAAAATAGCTTCTTGTTGTAATACAGTTTTACCATTTGATAAAGATGACAGCAAATTTGAAAACTACTGAGGTGGATTATTTTTTGCATAATGAATGAAACCTCTGTTGAAGATTTGATGCTGTAAGATATAGATAAACTTCAGTGTATCTGAGTTGGTGAATTGTAGTGATATTTCATTTGTATTTTAATAAATAAAGCTTGCCTGAGGATCAGAGAGTAAAACAGCCCCGCTGGTCAGACTTACAGACCAGGCAGTGGTGGCACACACCTTTAATCCCAAGAGCCACACTAGTTTGCCATAGAAACTGGGTGGTAGTGGTGCATGCCTTTAACCCCAGCACTAGAGAGGAGTATAAGACAGAAGACAGCTCTCTGACAGCGTCTCATTCTGAGATTCCTAGAAGCAGGATGACCATTTTGGACAGAGGTAGAGGTAAGAGCCAGTGGCTAGCTGTTTTACTTTTCTGACTTTCAGGTTGAACCACAATATCTGTCTCTGAGTTTTTATTAATTGTGCTACAGTGGATATTTTGCATCCTTTTTGCTTTACATAGACATGCAATGCACATTTCAGAAGCTGGTGGAAATTCTGTCCTAAATCCAAGCCAAAATTTGCTTAGTATCTCTTTATGTAATTCAAGTCAGCAACTAAAAACACATATTTTAAAACCAAATGATTTCACATAATAAAATACAAAGATATGTTCAACATGATACTTACATGTTAAAGAATTAAAATAAAAAAGAATTAAAATGAAAAATATTTAAATCTTTATATTTCATGATGAAGCTATCATGTTTCTCTAAGAGCAGAAGATCTTATATGTATAGGAAAATGTTGCAATCACAGTTAACAACAGTCGAGACCTAGCCAAGGTGTTTCAGGTACATCATAGGGGTTGTGTGTTGTGCAGGTTCATGCAATACAAAGTACTCAGGCTATGTGCTCAGATCCACAGATGTGATGAAGTCACGTGATGCAACATAGCACACACTTCAGAAACACCTCAGATTCAGTGCACATTTGAATTAAGCTTGTTGGATCCCTAGAGGACAGGCCTTTGCACCCCCACTTGATCTGTTTTGCACTCTTGAGGTTGGTTGAAAACAGGAACAAAAACAGGAACAATCTGTTGTTTTCAGCAATGTTTCTAAGGATGTTTACCCCTAAGCCATTGAGTTACATTGATGAGCTTCCTTCTATTGCTGGTTTGGCCTCCCCTGCTGAGGGCTATATATACTTGTGAGAATGTGGAATAAACGACTTGTCTACAGAACCTGAAGTGTGTTGCGTGTTAATCCCGACGTCCCTCGCTCAGAAGAACGACAGTTGCCATGCTGGCACGGCAAAGTGGAGGTTCCACCGAGATCTGAGAAAGAAGGGGTAGCAGACGGGGTCGTCCTAGGCCGGTAAGGACAGATTGGGTAAAATGGGATCCACAAGCAGTAAGAGAGACCTGATATGTCAGATAGCTAAATTGTTAGAGAAACAAGGAACCTTGGTCAAAGAGAGAACTATAGAAGATTTTTTAAGAATATAGCTGCAGCAAGCCCATGGTTTTTGACAGGTGGAGGTTTGAACATCTCCGATTGGAAACAGGTAAAAACGAATTTGCAGAAATGGCTGCAAAAGGAGGGTGCCGATAGGGTCCCTATATCTACCTTTTCGCTATGGCGCCTGGTTCTTGATGCCCTGCTTACTGACAAAGTGAAAGTGAGACCAGAAGTCATAGCGGTTAAAGAGATACTTGAAGAAATGCAGAAGGAGGAGACTCTCTGGTCCATAGGATCGGCAGAGTCACATAGGGACCAAAAAGAAATGTCAGAGGTACCAGGAGGAACTTTGGAATCTGGTGCAGGACTAAGGCTAGCGCCAAAGTCTGCCCGCTTTTGGGCGCAAAACCAGATAGCAATAACCTCTGAGTCAGAAAATGTGGAAGACAGCCTCAGCTCTAGTGCAGAGAATTGTTTATCTGATGAGGAAGCACAGCTAACGCAGGAAATTAAGGTGCTTGAGAAAAGGTTGAAGCGCTGTAAGGCGAAGGATTCCTTATGTGTGCCGTCAGCCCCACCTGCTTTTAATGAGGATTGGGGAAGGAGGGATTCCCATTGGGGACTGACAGATGACAGGGAGGCCAAAGAGGGCTCAGGAAGAAGAGGAGGTGTCTGTTTTCGGCCCCGGCACACAGTTGCTCCGGTTATAGAGATACCTGATCCTAACAATCCAGGACAGGTGCTGAGACATGTGGCCTTGAGCTTTAAGGAGATAAAGCAATTGAAAGAGGCCATGGCGGTATACGACTCTCAGGCCCCGTTTACTCTTGCCATGGTAGAGTCTTTTGTGGCATTGAATCTTATACCTAGCAATTGGCAGCAGCTATGCCATGCGGTATTATCAGGAGGAGATTACTTACTGTGGAGGGGAGAATATCAAGAAAATTGCTTACAAATGGCTAGGTTAAATGCGCAAGCAGAATAGGCACAGCGCAATCTAGACATGCTAACTGGAGCAGGAGCTTATGCTGACTTGGCCAATCAAATTGTGCTTGATCCTGCCGTATGTCTCCAGATGGCGACTGTAGCTACCAAAGCTTGGAAAGCCCTGCCAAACAAGGCCACGGGGGATCAGCTGTCAAAAGTTTTACAAGGGCCTTCAGAACCATTTCAGGACTATGTGGATAGGATATTGCAGTTGGCAGGGAGATTATTTGGTGATGTGACCACAGCTATGCCCATATTTAGGCAGCTGGCATTTGAGAATTCAAATAAAGACTGAAGGAAGCCTTGCGGCCACATAAGGCAAAAAGCTTAAATGAATATATCTGGATCTGCCGGGATATTGACAGGCATTTTATTCAGGGCCAGGTGATTGCCGCTGCCATCAGGCCTGGGCGAGGATCCCGGACAGCTGGGGATGAAACCTGCTTTAACTGTGGTGCCCTTGGACATTTTAAAAAGGAATGTCCACAACTCACTCGGGGAACTACTGCCAAACCAGGAAAGTTCCCACACTGTAAAAGGGGGGCCCATTGGGCAAATGATTGCAGATCTAAGACAGATATAGATGGAAGGCTTCTGCCAGTCCAAGGCCAACAGCAAGGAAACTAGTGGAGGGCCCCACTCCAGGGCCCCAGAACCTCAGTGTATGGAGCAATGACACCAGGAGTCAGGGGATCCCACCCCAGCAGTGGCCATATCCAGTTTGTTCCACAGGGCAATCCTTTTGCGTTGCAGACCTTGCCTGCACCACCCCAGGAAGTGCAGGACTGGACCTCAGTACCTCCGCCCGAGCAGTCTTGACAGCCCAAATGGGGATTCAGGCTTTACTCACTAATGTTTTTGGGCCGCTCCCTAGAGGGACCTTGGGGCTTATCTTAGGAAGAAGTAGTACTATCTTGAGGGGAATTCAAATTCATCCTGGGGTTGTTGATGCAGATTATCAAGGAGAAATAAAAATTATGACATCAGTTTCTCAAGAAGTTACAGTAATTCCTCAGGGGGGTCGTATTGCCCAATTGGTCTTAGTACCCTTAGTTAACACCTCCAACCCCACGGCCAGGTTCAGTCGGGGTGCTAAGGGTTTTGGTTCATCTGGCACTGCAGCCTTCTAGGTAGCTCATATGAAAGAAAGGCCACGATTGGAATTAACTATTGATGGGAAGTCATTTAATGGAATTTTAGACTCTGGAGCTGATGTCTCTGTCCTGTCCTTAGAATTTTGGCCTAAGAAGTGGCCATTAGAAAGTAGTACTGGGGGCTGGAGAGATGGCTCAGTGGTTAAGAGCATTGTCTGCTCTTCCAAAGGTCCTGAGTTCAATTCCCAGCAACCACATGGTGGCTCACAACCATCTGTAATGAGGTCTGGTGCCCTCTTCTGGCCTGCAGACCTACACACAGACAGAATATTGTATGCATACTAAATAAATAAATATTTTTAAAAAGGAAAGTAGTACTGCCACCCTACAAGGAATAGGTCAAGCAAGTCCCAAGAAGAGTGCAAAAATATTAAAATGGCAGGATAATGAAAGTCATGAGGGTTACTTTCAGCCATATGTCCTCCCAGGACTACCTGTTAATCTTTGGGGAAGAGATAGATGTTCTGAGTGAGATGGAAGCTGCCTTGACCACTCAGCCCACACCACCACCACCAGCATCCCAAATTATGCAGCAACTGGGATGGAGACCAGAACAAGGGTTGGGAAAACATCTGCAGGGCCAGTTGCAGCCAGTGACACCAGATAAACAAATTACCAGACTGCTGGGAGACCGAAGTGGTCTAGGCCATTTTTAGTTAGGGTCACTGTTCCCATGCCTGCCCCAATTCCTATAACTTGGAAATCTGATGATCCAGTTTGGGTGGAGCAATGGCCCTTGACTCAAGAGAAATTGCAGGCTGCTCATGCCTCAGTCCAAGATCAGCTATAGGCTGGGCACATTGTCCCCTCTACTTCCCCTTGGAATACACCCATATTTATTATTAAAAAGAAATCTGGAAAATGGAGACTATTACAGGACCTCAAGGCTGTCAATGAGGTAATACAGCCTATGGGTCCTCTTCAGCAGGGATTGCCCTGCCCTTCAGCCATACCCTGGGACTAGCATATAATTATAGTGGATTTAAAGGATTGCTTTTTTACTATTCCTCTAGCCAAACAGGATTGCCCTCGTTTTGCTTTTAGCCTCCCTTCAGTTAATTTTAAGGAACCAGCTTTGCGATTCCATTGGATTGTACTCCCACAGGGCATGAAAAATAGTCCTATCATATGTCAAACTTATGTTGCTGCTGCCTTGGAGCCTGTCCGCTGTCAGTTTCCACAGTTATATATTGTTCATTATATGGATGATTTATTAATAGCACGGCCTGATCAAGATCAACTGCTCAGGGCTTATACTCAAATGCAACAGGATTTAGAGAAGGCGGGGTTGATCATAGCTCCTGAGAAGGTTCAAATGCAAGCCCCATATTCCTACCTTGGATACCAATTGGACATGGATGGAATTAAACCAAAAAAATTAACTATTGACACCTCTCATCTTAAAACCTTACATGATTGGCAGCAGTTACTGGAAGATGTACAGTGGATACACCCCTCCCTAGCAATCAAAACATGTGACTTAAGACCATTGTATGATATGCTCTTGGGAGACTCTGACCCAACTTCTCCCCGAATATTAACACCTGCGGCCAGGCAGGCCTTAAGGCTTCTTCTGGACAACATTGAAAAGGTCCATCTCCAGCAGATTAATTATGATCAATCATTAAATTTTGTAGTTCTTGCTTCCAATTTTGCCCCTACAGGAGTCTTTTGGCAGGATGGACCTATTTTATGGGTACACATGCCTGCCGCTCCAGTGAGGGTAGTCACCCCATACTATGAAGCTATATTACAATTACTTTGGAAAGCTAAGAAGGTTGCTGCCCAGACATTTGGGAAGTATCCTGACAAGATTATAATACCTTATAGTAAAGACCAGCTAGTACATTTACAGCAGTACCATGATGAGTGGACCCTTTTCCTCACCTCCTTTTCTGGAAGTTTTGATTCTCATTATCCTCAGCATCCATTAATGGTCCTATTAAAAAATCATCCTGTTATATTTCCCAGAGTGATTAGAGGATCTCCGATACCCTCAGCTTGTGCTGTCTTTACAGATGCTTCCCCTAAAGGTAATGCAGTAGTGGTTTCTGGAGGAAAATATGGAAACGTCCTCTGGGGGATGTATCAGCCCAGGCTGCAGAGGTAACAGCCTGCCTCATTGCACTCCAGCTCTTCCCTGGGGAACCTGTAAATTTGTATACTGATAGTGTGTATATGGCCCACATCTTTAAGCCATTGGAGACATCTGCCTATATAACACCTACCTCTAAGGTCCATCATTTGCTCAGCTGTGTTCAGCATTTGATTTGGCAGCAGACTGAGCCTTTGTTTGCCAGACATATCCGCAGTCATACCCGGCTGCCTGGGCCATTGTCAGAAAGTAATGATTTTGCTGATAAAAATACACGTGTTTGCTTTACTTCGGACAACGCCCAAGAAATTCATGATAAATTTCACCTTAATGCATGCTCCCTTCGCCATCATACTCGATGCACGCGAGAAGTAGCCCAAGCCATTACATCGTCTTGCCCTCAGTATGCTCCTTTCCTAAGCAGCCCCAATTTAGGAGTTAACCCACGAGGGTTACGACCAAATTAGTTATGGCAGATGGATGTTACACACTTGCCTGCCGCAGGGAAACTTAAGTTTGTCCATGTATCAGTAGACACCTTTTCAGGAGTAGTTTTTGCATCCTTACATTCAGGAGAACAAGCAAAAGATGCCATTGCACACTGCCTTTCTGCGTTTGCCTATATGGGCAAACCTGAGGTTATTAAGACAGATAATGGCCCAGCATATGTCAGCAAAAAATTTTCATCCTTTTGTTCATTCTATGAAATTTCCCATAAAACAGGCATCCCATATAACACAATGGGTCAAGCAATCGTGGAAAGAGCCAATCAGACCCTTAAGCAATATTTTCAAAAAGTAAAAAGTGGGGAGTTCATATTCTCCCCAGCAACTCAATTATCCACCATTCTCTTTATTTTAAATTTTTTGACTGTGGATGCTGAAGGGCGCTTGACTATGGAGCGCCATACACAAGTTAGGGCTCAGAGCCTAGGATGGGTTCATTGGAAAGATCTGCAAGCAGGAAGATGGATGGAACCAACCCCCTTGTTGGCAAAGGTGAGGGGGCTGTATGTGTTTTTCCTCCAGGAGTTGATAAACCAATTTGGGTGCCAGAGTGGTGTGTAAGGCCAGTGACCCAGAATGAAGACCGCAGTGCTCCTTCTGCTTCAGGTGATGACTCTGGTAACAACAGAATTATGAGTGATGGAGAGTCTGGTGTGAAACCCCCCACTTTTAATGCCAGTTAGTATTGCATAATACCTATGGTCCCAAACCTGCTCTTCGGTGTTGGGATGCTGATAGAGATTTTAATCTCCACCCTACAGTTATATGGGGAGAATGTATCACTCAAGAGTCTGATTTGTTATACTGCTGGACGCAATGACTATTTGATCCTCTGCTTGCGTTCCTGCCCCATTTTTCTTTGTATTGTGGAATGGCACTTTGGGGGGCGATATTCTTATTTGTTCTTCCAGGATCTGCAAGCTGAGTAATTGCTGGGACGGTTCTGATGGAGCTTTGATCGTTCGAGTGCCTGCTGTGATTCCTCTGCCGGTGCTGGTGTCCCAAGAACATCAGGAGATTATCCCTTATCGACAGCGGGTGAACAGCTGCAATTGTTGCTGCTATTGCTGTTGCTGCCACTGCGGCTACAGTTGCTGGAGTTGCCATTTCGCAGATAGCTGTGACTACAGAGACTGTGGATCAGCTGTCTGGAAGGGTTAGCAAGTCCCTACAGACACGGAGTACTCTGGACTCTCATACTGAACTTGGACTTTTAAATTTAAATCAACAAACTGTGCTTTTGCAAGAACAGGTAGATTCCCTTTGACTCCTGCAACAAGTGTCTTGTACGTTACACCTGCTAATGTTATAAATGTTTCTGATGTGGTTAAACAGTTGAATGCATGTTTGGATGGCCCTTGGAATTTCTCCTTTTTGAATTTCACCCTGCAGACAGCTTATCATATTGTTAGTATTAATAGCACGTGGGTCCCTGCTGTGTCTGGATCCAGTCAGTAGAATGCCATGGCCCAGCTTGGGGGCTGAGTCCAGTGATTGTCTGGAATGCCCTCATTTGTACTGATATTGCTATTGGAGTTATCTGTTTTTGGTTTCTCTGCCACTCTGTGCAGCAATCCCACATACAGCACACTGTCACTCGACAAGTGTTGCTTGGGCTGTCTTCCGGTAATCAGGAAGTGCCCCGAGTCTGCCTGCAGATGCTGCAGAAGTCATGAGGGATCCCTATGATGGGCAACTGTCCTGGTATAGAGAGATCGCCTAAGACAGGGATTAAGACCTCCCGTAGACGGGTAAGAGTCTCTATCTGGGGGAGTCCTAAGATAGGGGCTCTCATGCTTTTAAAATAAAAAGGGGGGAATTGTTGGATCCCTAGAGGACAGGCCTTCGCACCCCCACTTGATCTGTTTTGCACTCTTGAGGTTGGTTGAAAACAGGAACAATCTGTTGTTTTCAGCAATATTTCTAAGGATGTTTACCCCTAAGCCATTGAGTTATGGTGATGAGCTTCCTGCTACTGCTGGTTTGGCCTCCCCTGCTGAGGGCTATATATACTTGTGAGAATGTGGAATAAACAGCTTGCCTACAGAACCTGAAGTGTGTTGCGTGTTAATCCCAACGTCCCTCGCTCAGAAGAATGACAGTTGCCGTGCTGGTGCGGCAAAGCTTAGCCATTGCATATGCACAAACATTTTGTTCTTGGAAAAATTTTGCAACAACCACATTTAGTTCTGCCATTCATATGGAGGGTGGGATTCACAGGTTAAGAAAGTGATGCACAGCCAGGTGGTGGTGGCGCACGCCTTTAATCTTAGCACATGGGTGGCAGAAGCAGGTGGATCTCTGTGAGTTCGAGGCCAGCCTGCTCTACAGAGAGAGTTCCAGGACAGGCTCCAAAGCTACAGTGAAATCCTATCTTGAAAACCAAAAAAGGAAAAAAGAAAAAGAAGAGAGAAAGGAGAAAGAAACTGATAAACTGCAGTAAACTGGGTGGTTGAACAGAAGATTCCATGATTCAGGGCTCTTCTTTTATTATTATTACTTTATAAATAACACCAATCAAAATTTCCACTTTCTCCCCTCCTCCACTCTCTTCCCACTCCCCCACACACTATTCCCCCTCCAGTTGTAAGAGAGGGCAAATAGGAGAGTCTTTTGGAAGGATTGCTGCCATGGCCGCCCAGGGAGAGCGGCAGGTCCAGTTCAAGCCTGTCCTGGTGGGCGACAGCGGCACCGGGAAGATGACGTTCGTGAAGCGCCACTTGACAGTCGAGTTTGAGAAGCATGTAGCCACTCTGGGCGTGGAGGTGCACCCGCTCGTCTTCCATACCAACAGAGGATCCATCAAGTTCAACGTGTGGGACACAGCCGGCCAGGAGAAGTTTGGGGGCCTGCGCGATGGCTTCTACATCCAAGCCCAGTGTGCCAATATAATGTTTGATGTAACATCAAGAGTTACTTACAAGAATGTACCTAACTAGCACAGAGATCTGGTACATGTGTGTGAAAACATCCCCATTGTATTGTGTGGCAACAAAGTGGATATTAAAGACAGAAAAGTGAAGGCAAAATCTATTGTCTTCCACCGAAAGAAGAACCTTCAGTACTATGACATTTCTGCCAAAAGTAACTACAACTTTGAAAAGCCTTTCCTCTGGCTTGCCAGAAAGCTCATTGGAGACCCTAATTTGGAGTTTGTTGCCATGCCTGTGCTTGCCCCACCTGAGGTGGTCATGGACCCAGCTTTGGCAGCACAGTACGAGCATGATTTAGAGGTCGCTCAAACGACTGCCCTCCTGGTTGAGGATGATAACCTGTGAGAAAGTGAAGCTGGAGCTCTGCGTCAGAAGTCTAGTTTTATAGGCAACTGTCCTGTGATGTCAGCGGTGCAGCATGTGTGCCACCTTATTTAGCTAAGCAGATCATGTACTTCATTGGATGCTGAAGGAGATGAATGGGCTTCGGAGTGAATGTGGCAGTTAAAACATGCCTTTTTTTTTTAACATACCTTCATTTTTTTGGACTTGCATATTTAGCTGTTTGGAACACAGTTGTTTCCTGAATTTTAAAAATAAGACTGCTCCAGTCACATCACACTATTCAGTCAGTGGTAAAATCTTGTTCCTGTCATTCCCATTCTTTTTGTTTAGAATCAGAATAAAGTTGTATTTCAAATAATCTAATAAAAAAGAGAAAGGGGGCAAGGTACCCTGCCCTGTGGGAAGTCCAAGGCCCTCCCCACTCCATCAAGGTTTAGGAAGGTGTGCATCCAAATAGAATAGGATCCCAAAAAGCCAATACATTCAGTAGAGACAAATCCCAGTGCCATTATCATTGGCGTCTCAGTCTGCCTTAACTGTGAGCCACATTCAGAGGGTCCAGTTTGATCCCATGCTCTTTCAGTCCCAGTCCTTCTGGATTTAGTGAGCTCCCAATTAGCTCAGGCATACTGTCTCAGTGAGTGGACCAACCCCCCGTGGTCCTGACTTCCTTGCTCATATTCTCCCTCCTTCTGCTCTTCAACTGAACCTTGGGAGCTCATTCTAGTGCTCTGATGTGGGTTTCTGTCTCTATCTCCATCTGTCTCCAAATGAAGGTTCTATGGTGATATTCAAGATAGTCATCAGTCTGACTATGGGACAAGGCCAGTTCAGGCACCCTCTCCTCTACCGCCCAGGGTCCTAGCTGGGGTCATCCCTGTGGCCTCCTGGGAACCCTTCCAGAGCCAAGCCTCTTGCCAACTCCAAAATGGCTCCCTCAATTAAGATATTTCCTTCCCTGCTCCCATATCAGTCCTTCCTTCATCTCAAACATTCCACTCCCCCAAGCACTCCCCAACCCTCCCCTTCTCTTCTCTCTCTCTCACCCTCTCCCCTTCCCCCTACTCCCATACTCCCAACTTTTACCTGGTGATATTGTGTGTTTCCAATTTCCAGAATGATCTACATATGTTTTTCTTTGGGTTCACCTTATTACTTAGCTTCTCTAGGATCACAAACTATAGGTTCAGTGTCCTTTGTTTATGGCTAGAATCCACTTATGAGTGAGTACATACCATATTCATAGTTTTGGGTCTGGGTTATCTCACTCAGGATAGTGTTTTCTATTTCCATCCATTTGCATGCAAAATTCAAGATGTCATTGTTTTTTTACTGCTGAGTAGTACTCTAATGTGTAGATGTACCACACTTTCTTTATCCATTCTTCTATTGAGGGGCATCTAGGTTGTTTCCAGGTTCTGGCTATTACAAATAATGCTGCTATGAACTTAATTGAACAAATGTTTTTGTAGTATGATTGGGCATCTCTTGGGTATATTCCCAAGAGTGGTATGGCTGGATCCTGAGGTAGGTTGACTCCCAATTTTCTGAGAAACCACCATACTGATTTCCAAAGTGGTTGCACAAGTTTGCATTCCCACCAACAATGGATGAGTGTTCCCCTTACTCCATACCCTCTCCAGCATAGGCTATCATTGCTGTTTTTGATTTTAGCCATTCTGACAGGTGTAAGATGACATCTCACAGTTGTTTGATTTGCATTTCCCTGATCACCAAGGAAGCTGAACATGACCTTACGTATCTTTTGGCCATTTGAAATTCTTCTGTTGAGAATTCTCTGTTCAGTTCAGTACCCCATTTTTCATTGTGTTATTTAGAATTTTAATGTCTAGTTTCTTGAATTCTTTATATATTTTAGAGATCAGACTTTGTCTGATGTGGGGTTGGTGACGATCTTCTACCATTCAGTAGGTTGCCTTTTTGTCTTAATGGCTGTGTCCTTTGCTTTACAGAAGCTTCTCAGTTTCAGAAGGTTCCATTTATTCATTATTGCTCTTATTGTCTGTGCTACTGGGTTATAAATAGAAAGTGGTCTCCTGTGCCCATGTGTTACAGGCTACTTCCCACTTTCTCTTCTATCAGGTTCAGTGTGGTCAGATTTATATTGAGGTCTTTAACCCATTTGGACTTGAGTTTTGTGCATGGTGATAGAAATAGATCTATTTTCATTCTTCTACAGGTTGATATCCAGCTATGCCAGCACCATTTGTTAAAGATGCTTTCTTTATTCCACTGTATAATTTTAGCTCCTTTGTCAAAAATCAGGTGTTCATAGGTGTGTGGATTAATACCTGGGTCTTTGATTCGATTCCATTTGTCAATGTCTCTGTTTTTATGCCAATACCAAGCTGTTTTCATTACCGTAGCTCTGTAATAGAGTTTGATGTCAGGGATGGTAATGCCTCCGGAAGTTCCTTTATTGTATAGGATTGTTTTGGCTATCCTGGGTTTTTGTTTTTCCATATAAAGTTGATTATTGTTCTCTCAAGGTCTGTGAAGAATTTTGTTGAGATTTTGATGGGGATTGCATTGAATCTATAGATCGCCTTTGGTAGGATGATCATTTTTACTATGTTGATCCTACCAATCGAAGAGCATGGGAAATCTTTCCATTTTCTGGTATCCTCTTTCAAATTATTTCATCAAAGACTTAAAGTTCTTGTCAAATAGATCTTTCACTTCCTTGGTTAGTGTTACCCCAAGATACTTTATGCTATTTGTGGTTATCATGAAAGGTGATATTTCTCTGATTTCACTCTCAGCTTCTTTATCCTCTTGTGTATAGGAGGGCTATTGATTTTTTTGAGTTGATTTTGTATCCTGCCACATCACTGAAGGTATTTATTAGCTGTAGGGGTTCTCTGGTAGAGTTGTTGGGATCACTTATGTACACTATAATATCATCTGCAAATACTACTTCCTTCCCAATTTGAATCCCCGTGATCTCCTTATGTTGTCTTATTGCTATTGCTAGACCTGCAAACACTATGTTGAAGAGATATGGAAAGAGTGCACAGCTTTGTCTTGTTTCTGATTTTAGTGGAATCTCTTTGAGTTTCTCTCTATTTAATTTTATGTTAGCTGTCAGCTTGCTGTGTATTGCTTTTATTATATTTAGATATGATCCTTGTAACCCTAATCTCTCCAAGACCTTTATCATATAAAGGGGTGTTGAATTTTGTCAAATGCTTTTTTGGCATCTAATGAAATGATCATTTTGTTTTACTCTTTCAGTTTATTTATATGATGGATTACATTGATAGATTTTTTTTGAAATTAAATGAATTTTATAAATTTAATTTTACAAAGCACTATGATGGAACACTGAATTTCTTTTATTTATATTATTATTATTAAAAATTTTCACCTCCTCCCATTTCCCTCCCCCTCTCCCCACTCCCCCTCCTCCTCCCTCTCCAGTCCAAAGAGCAGTCAGGGTTCCCTGCCCTGTAGGAAGTCCAAGGTTCTCCCCCGCTCCATCCAGGTCTAGGAAGGTACGCATCCAAACAGACTAGGTTCCCACAAAGCCAGTACATACAGTAGAATCAAAACCCAGTGCCATTGTCCTTGGTTTCTCAGTCAGCCCTCCTTGTCAGCCATGTTCAGAGAGTCTGGTTTGATCACATGCTCCATCAGTCCCAGTCCAGCTGGCCTTGGTGAGTTCCCATTATATCAGCCCCACCATCACAGTGGGTGGGCACACCCCTCGCAGTTCTGACTTCCTTGCTTATGTTCTCTCTCCTTCTGCTCCTCATTTGGACCTTGGGACCCTGTCAGTCCAGTGCTCCAATGTGGGTCTCTGTCTCTATCGCCATCCATCGCCAGATGAAGGTTCTATGGTGATATGCAAGATATTCATCAGTGTGGCTATAGGATAGGGCCAGCTCAGGTGCCCTCTCCTCAGCTGCTCAAGGAACAAGCTGGGGACATCTCCTTGGACACCTGGGAACCCCTCTAGAGTCCAGTCTCTTGCCAACCCTAAAATGGCTCCGTTAATTAAAATATATACTTCCCTGCTCCCATATCCACTCTTCATCCCAACTGTCCCATTCCCCCAAGTTCTCCCCATCCTCCCCTTCTCACTTCTCTCTCCCCATCTCCCCTTACCCCCACCCTATCCCCACCCCCAAGTTCTTGTTGTATGTTGAACTAGCCCTGCATCTCTGGGATGAAGCCCACTTGATAATAATGGATGATTTTTTGATGTGTTCTTGGATTCGGTTTACCAGTATTTTATTGAGAATTTTGGCATCGATGTTCATGAGTGAGATTGGTCTGTAATTCTCTTTCTCGGTTGAGTCTTTGTGTGGTTTTGGTATCAGGGTAACTGTAGCTTCATAAAAAGTGTTTGGCAATGACTCTTCTGTTTCTATGATGTGGAACACATTAAGATTAAGGAGTATAGGTATTAGCTCTTCCTGGAAGTTCTGGTAGAATTCGGCACTGAAACCATCTAGCTCTGGGCTTTTTTTTTTTTTTTTTTTTTTTTGGTTGGAAGGTTGTTGATGACAGCTTCTATTTCCTCACAGCTTATAGGTCTATTTAAATTGTTTGCCTGGTCTTGATTTAATATTGGTATATGGTATTTATCTCAAAAAAAATGTCTATTTTGGTCCGGGCGGTGGTGGCGCACACCTTTAATCCCAGCACTCGGGAGGCAGAGGCGGGCAGATCTCTGTGAGCTTGAGACCAGCCTGGTCTACAGAGCTAGTTCCAGGACAGGCTCCAAAGCTACAGAGAAAGCCTGTCTCGAAAAACCAAAAAGAAAATGTCCATTTCTTTTACATTTTCCAATTTTGTGTCATACAGGCTTTTGTAGTAAGACCTAACAATTCTCTGAATCTCCTCAGTGTTGTTATGTCCCCTTTTCATTTCTGATCTTGTTAATTTGAGTGTTCTCTCTCCACCTTTTGATTAGTTTGGATAGGGGTTGGTCAATCTTGTTGATTTTCTCAAAGAACCAGATCTTTGTTTTATTGATTCTTTGGATTGTTTTCTGTGTTTCTATTTTGTTGATTTCAGCTCTCAGTTTGATTATTTCCAGTCTTCTACTCCTCCCGGGTGAGTCTACTTCTTCTTCTTCTTTTTTCTTTTTTTTTTTCTTTCCGGTGTGCTATTAAGTCTCTAATGTGAGCTTTCTCTGTTTTTTTTTTTTTTTAATGTGGGCACTTAGTGCTATGAACTTTCCTCTTAGCACTGCTTTCATAGTGTTCCATAGGTTTGGTTATGTTGTGTCTTCATTTTTGTTGAATTCAAGGAAGGTTTTAATTTCTTTCTTTATTTCTTTCTTGACCCAGGTGTGGTTCAGTAGTTGACTGTTCAGTTTCCATGAGTTTGTAGGCTTTCTGGAGGTGGTATTGTTAAATTCTAACTTTACTCCATGGTGATCCAATAATACACAGGTGGTTACTCTAATTTTTTTGTATCTGTGGATGTTTGCTTTGTTACCGAGTATGTGATTAATTTTTGAGAAGGTTCCATGAAGTGCTAAGAATAAGGTATATTCTTTCCTGTGTGGGTGGAATGTTCTATAGATGTCTGTTAAGTCCATTTGATTCATGACATCTGTTGGTTCTCTTATTTCTCTGTTAAGTTTCTGTCTGGCTGACCTGTCCATTGTCGAGAGAGGAACGTTGTAATCTCCTATTACTGTGTGGAGTTTGATGTGTGATTTAAGTTCTAGTAATGTTTCTTTTACATATGTGGGTGCTTTTATATCATATTATATTTTATATTATATTTTTATATATAGATATTCAGGATTTAGATTTCATCTGGATGAATTGTTCCTGTTATAAGTATAAAGTATCCTTCTCCATCTCTTCTGATTGATTTTAGTTTGAAATCAATGTTGTTAGATATTAGGATAGCCACACCCACTTGTTTCTTATGTCTGTTTGATTGGAAAACCTTTTCCCAACCCTTTACTCTGAGGTACTGTCTGTCTTTGAGGTTGAGGTCCATTTCTTGTAAACAGCAGAATGCTGGATCCTGTTCTCATATCCATTCCCTTAACCTGTGCCTTTTATAGGTGAATTGAGTCAATTTATATCAAGTGATATTAATGATCAGTGGTTGTTAACTCCAGTTATTTTTTGGTGGTAGTGTTTGTGTGTTTCCCTTCTTTGAGTTGTGTTGGTGGAGGGTTATCAGATGTCTGTGCTATTGTGGGTGTTGTTGGCTTCCTTGGGTTGAGGTTTTCCTTCTAGTACTTTCTGTTAGGCTGGGTTTGTGGATACATATTGTTTAAATCTGTTTTGTCATGGAATATCCTGTTTTCTCCATCGTGAAAGAAAGTTTTGCTGGGTATAGTAGTCGGGGTTTGTATCCATGGTCTCTTAGTGTCTGCAGCACATCTGTCCAAGACCTTGTGGATTTCATGGTTTCCATTGAGAAGTCAGGTGTAATTCTGATAGTTTTACCTTTATATATTACTTGACCTTTTTTCCTTTGAAGCTCTTACTTAATATTCTTTCTTTATTCAGTATGTTTTGCGTTTTGATTATTATATGGTGAGGGAATTTTTTTATCCAGTCTATTTGGTGTTCTGTAAGCTTCTTGTACCTTCATAGGGATATATTTCTTTAGTTTGGGAAAGTTTTCTTCTATAATTTTGTTGAATATATTTTCTGGGCCTTTGAGCTGTAATTCTTCTCCTTCTTCTACCCCTATTATTCTTAGGTTTAATCTTTTCATAGTGTCCCAGATTTCCTGGATGTTTTGTGTTAAGAATTTGTTGGAGCCGGGCGGTGGTGGCGCACGCCTTTAATCCCAGCACTCGGGAGGCAGAGGCAGGCGGATCTCTGAGTTCGAGGCCAGCCTGGTCTACAAGAGCTAGTTCCAGGACAGGCTCTAGAAACTACAGGGAAACCCTGTCTCGAAAAAAAACCAAAAAGAAAAAAAAAGAATTTGTTGGATTTGATGTTTTCTTTAATCAATGAGTCTGCTTCCTCTATACTATCTTCAGCACCTGAGATTCTTTCTTCTATCTCTTGTATTCTGTTAGTTATACTTGTCTCTGTAGTTCCTGTTTGTTTACCCAGATTTTCCACATCCAGCCATCCCTCGATTTGTGTTTTCTTAATTACCTCCATTTTGGTCTTCAAGTCTTGAACTGTTTCCTTTACTTGTTTTATTGCTTTTTCTTGGTTTCCTTGGGTATCTTTGAGGGATTTATTAATTTCTTCTAACTTTTTGTTTCTCTTTTCTTCCATTTCTTTAAGGGAGTTTTTCACTTCCTGTTTTAGGGTCTCCATCATTTGCATAAGGTTACGTTTTCTTCTACTTCTTCTGGGTTAGGATGTTCAAGTCTTCCTGTTGCGTGTTCACTGGATTCTGGTGTACCATGTTGCTTTTCAGGATGTTGGAGGAATTCTTGCATTGGTGCCTACCCATCTCTTCCTTCAAATGAGAACAGCAGAGTCTTGGCATCTTGGTCCAATCTTTGCTGTGGCTGACTGTGTACTTGGGAATATTTCTTAGTCTGCCCTCTCTTAGGTCCCCTCAGCACTGGAGCAGGCTCTCAGATCCCCTCAACCCTGAAGCAGGCTGTGGTGGGGGATCCAAGGACCTCGCAGATGAAAAGGCGGGCTTGGGGGGGCAGGGTGGAATGGGGTAAAGAAAGCCAGCAGCAGGGAACACACCCTGCTGTATGACCAGAAAAGCTTAGGAAATTGTAGGAAGCCCGGATTCAGACCCATGGGACTGTCCAAGAGAGTGGCATTTCAGGCTGTCCGGCCATGTGGCCACTTACTCACCTCTCCTGCTCCCCTCAGCACAGGAGCAGGGTCTCTTGAAGGGATCTAAGAACCTTGCAGACAAAAAGCCAGAGCTCTTGGTGCTCTTGCAGAGGATCAGAGCACTGCTCCCTGCACCATAATCAGGCAGCTCACACGTGTGAATCCAACTCCATGGGATCCAACAGACTATTTTGGACTCCATTAGCACTGACACACAAGTACGCATTCAAATACACAAATAATTTCTTAATTTTTAAAAAGAATGACAAAAAGGTGGGATTCCTCTCTACTGCTCACTCACCTGCCACAGTGGCACTTGCAGTGGCTTGCAATACTGTGTACTTGTCCCAAGGGTATCCCTGCCAGTCTCTTTCCCCAGGCCACCAGGTTTCCCTCTAGATCAAGCCTCTGCTCCCTACCTGCCTGGCCCTGGGCCAGAGCTGCTAGCCTCGCTTCCCGGTGCCTCCCATCTTCTCCTCTGGACTCTGCAGGTGCAAAGTACAAGCAATCTGGACAGTGGACAAGAGTTTTGTTGTGTCGCCTATATAATGGCACATTTGCAAGGACAACAGTTAGAGAATAGAATATCTTGGTATTAATTTTCCAAGAAATGTTACGATGCCTTTTCTGTGCTTGGCATTTCAAGATGTGATCTGCGCAGCCTGCGTAGCTATTGTCAGTTTAGTGTGCACAGTGTGGTGTCACCAAGAGACGCCTGAATCTGCCGTAAGTTTCAGATCTTTAATAAGTCCTAAAGAGACAATAGAATTTAGAAATGGAGACTTTAAAATACACTTTCATCCAACATGAGCCAGTGACTTGGGAGAGATCTGCTTTACACAATGAAAGCAAGGAGTTTATTGACAAGTTTGCACCTTTTGTGTTATTGATAATAAGCATAATTGTAACAGGAAACATCTGAAAATTGAACTTAAAGATGACTAAGGGCTGATTGTTTTTAAATGTCCTAAAGTCAGTAGGTTGCATAAGGAAAATTCATATGACATTAGGCTGTAAAATGTCAGCTATCTACTTAAGTGACTGTCTGCTGGGGGAACAGATTTATTTCCCTGTAATACAGGTTAGTGAATGTTTTCTGTCAAGTTACCATCTGTGGCTTAGCCATCAATTTTTAAAAAGTGCTTATCAGTGTGATCTGACATCAATAGTCATAACAGAAGACTGAGGGAACCTGCTTCTTTGCTGGGAGTGTGGGGGAGTGAGGGGGTGGCTGTATTTTCCTGCATGGTCCTTCCTCATATTGTAGCAATTTTTTACTTATTACAAAACTTAAAACCAAAATCTTTGGCTCTAGATACCACAAAAGTTTTACAGGGTTTTTGTTTTGTTTTGTTTTGTTTTGCTTTTTACCAAAACATCTTTATTTTTTAGTCTATAAAAAAACATTATTACAAAATAATCATGATTAGCATAGAAAATGGGCATATGTCTTCAAAGTATTTCCCTTTAGCAAAAACTCTGTTTTGTACAATAGAAACATTAAAAGTCCAGGGATGGAAGGGCAGGGAGTGTTGTAGGAGGCCGCTTGTTTGTTCCTGGCTGCTCAGACCCGAAATAACCACACAGAAACTATATTATTTGAAATATTGTTTGGCCAATAACTTAAGCATATTTCTGGCTACCTCTTATATCCTAAACTATCTCCATTAATCTGTGTATTGCCACGTGGCTATAACTTACCGGCAAAGTTTTGGTATGTCTTTCTCTAGTGAAAGCTCCATGGCTTCCCACTTACTCCACCTTCTTTCTCCCAGCATTCAATTTAGTTTTCCCCTCCTACTTCTATTATGATCTGTGTAGGCCCAGTTTCTTTATTAACCAATGGTATTCACAGCATACAGAGGGGAATCCCACATCACCTCCCCTTTTCTGCTTAAACAAAAAGAAAGGTTTTAACTCTAATGTAGTAAAATTACATATAATAAAACAGGTATCAAGTAAGATTACAGTTACAATATTTATATCTACTTTATCTTTTATCATAACTAAGGAAAACTGTAACTATATATTCTTCAACTCCATCAAAGACCTGAGATGGGAAATAATATTACTTGAGCAAGCTGGAAGTGCAATCAAGTAACTTCCAAAATGTGCAACAATGACAGAGACAACTGACTACCTGGGCAATCACCTGAAGTCTCATTTGCAACATTGGAGCAACCAACTTTGGCTAAGACCTAGAGTAACTGACAGACCATTTTCAGAGGCAGGAAATTTTCAAAACTGTCTTACTCTGTCTTGGCAGGATTTAATAGTCTTTTTTTCTTGTATCCTGCTTGTCCTGTCTGGACATCATGCATTTTGTCAGTGATCGATGCATGGTCAGTTCCTTGCTCAAAGGCCAGTTTTGCCAGGAAGAAAACAAGCTCCTAGTGGAGTGTGTTGGAGGGGAGCCGAAATCTAATATAACTCAAAAAAATACATTGTTACTTCAGTCCCTTGTTCTACAGGAACCAGCATTGTTACATTGCTTCCAGTTAGTAAAATCTAGTTTAAGTTTGTATCCTTTTTAGTTCCGGCGTAATTTCAAACTGTGACACACCATAGTGACAAGATCACCAAATTCTAAAACTGTACCAACAATTTCTTTATCGCTCCTCATGACAGTGTCAATTCTTAATCCTATACTCTTGTCTTTAAGGACTAGCGCAGGGGCTGAGACAGGTTTCTGGGCCTGTTAGCTGCTGTGGCCCATCAGGAAGAATGTTTTGCTTAAAACAAGCATCTAGTGCTTCTTTTCAGATGTGGCCACTGTGAGGGGTCTGGACTGCGTGCCAGGGGTGAATGGCACAGACCTGTGAATCTTGTCCTATCCATATTACAGCAAGACTGAATGGTGCTAATCTGACTTGTTTGACCGCAGCGATACAAGCGAATCTTCCCAAGATGGGCACTGTTTGTTCAAACCCCAGAATCTCTGATAAGGGCAAGAACTGACTACCCTCTGAGCCTGGATCACCTCTGCTGCTTTCACACTAGGTGGCGCTAGGAAGCAAAGTTTCTTTCAATTCAAAGGCAGACAAAGTCAAAGAATTTATGAGATTGGTGAGAGAGGGTGGGGGCAACTTCAGATAAGGGAGTCCCTGCAAACGTCTGGGGTCTTGCATTGCTCTATGAATAATCGCTAATAGATTCATTTCTATTAATTAAAATGAGCCTAATGAGTCAAAGGTCAGAAGTTAAGTATAGATATTAATTTTACATCTCCCCAGAAGTCACACGATTGGTCAATAAATATTTGAGAATACAGAAAAGAAACTACACACAAGAAGTAGATACAAACTATGTATAAAAATGTATATAATCAAGTGTTGCTAAAACATTATTTGATTATTTAAAATCAGGAAATTTAACTTTACTTCTTGTTTCTCTTTTTGTCTCGTCTAAACTGTCCAAGTTATAATGATTCTACAAAGTATATGTAGAAAGTGTATGGTTTTCAGACTTCTGGGACCACACCTTAATAAAACAGACTAAGATTTATAAATCCAACCATGAAGTTTTAAGATAAATTAATCACCTATTCTTGCAGTGTTTTCATACTGCAGTAACACAGCTTGAAATTCTTTTAATGTAATTCTTGAATAGCATATCAAATTTTTTTAGCTCCAAACAATCTATTGACTAAGAATCATTGGGTGGAAAATGTTTTAGATGATAAAATAAGGGGGTTGTTCTACAGTAAAATGACAAGCAAAAACACTCATTGGTGACAATAATACTTATTCACTGACAAAGAGAAAGCCTTGCTGACAAGTGGTGTTGATAAACTGGACACCCAGAGGTAGAAGAACGATCCTCTCCTCTCACCCTGCAGAGCTCTCAACTCCAAATGCACCAAAGATCAACATAACACTCAAAACCCTGGATCTGCTAAAGGGAAAGAGGGGGAAACACTTCCTGATGCAAGCACAGGGAAGGCCTCTCTGACAAGGGCTCTAGTCAGTAAGAAAACAGGACAAATTAGCAAATGGGACCATTTGAAATTAAAAGGTTATAATATGGGACTCACTCATGTTGGTGTCTAAAAGTCATACTGCCACTAGGGTCATGCCAATCTGGATGGCCTGTGGTGCCACCAGGGTCATGGTGACATCGAGCCCAGGCTGTGTCCTTGGCTCTACTGCAGCCAGGGACTGGGTAGATATCCATGGCTCCTGCTACCACCAAAGGCCACGCAATACCCTGGATCTGGGCCATTACCTGAGGCCAGGTAGGGATTTGAGGATCATGCTACTGCCAGGGCCACATACAGATCTGAATGGCCTTCAATGCCACAAGGTGACATGGTGACATCCAGGCCCAGGCTGTAGCTGAGGGCCATTCCTGGATCTCTCCAGGGCTTTTTTGCTCAGCCTCCTTTCTTATACAGCCCAGGACCACCTGCCAAGGGGTGGCACCCCCAGGTGGGTGTGGCCCTCCTGTATCAATCATGTTTTCCCAGGAAGAGATTCACACAGCAGGCAGCTGCCACGAAGCCTTATGTCTGAAATTGGATCACAGGGTTGTGCATGGTGGAAGGCAAGAACTGACTCCTGAATGGTTTCCTATGACTAGCATATATGATCCAGGATATGTGTATATACATATGTCATACCAATCACCATACACACAAATAAATAAATGTTAATATTTAAAAAATAACCACATCTCAGACTGAGTATTTCTGTGCTGATATAGAAGGTCAAGCACTAACTTGGACCCCTGAGAGATATCAATCAACAAACAGGCTAAGTCCTGCCTCTAAGAATTTCCATTCTCTTTGTAGATAGAAGAGACAGAAAGAAAGTTTTTGCTTTCCAGTGGTGGTGGCACATACCTTTAATCCCAGCACACCGGAGAGAGAGATAGGTGGATCTCTGTGAGTTCAAAACCAGCCTGGTCTATAGAGAGAGTTTCAGAACAGCCAGGACTACACAGTGAAACTCTGTCTCAGAAAACCAAGAAAGAAGAGGGGGAGGAGGAGAAGAGAAAAAGAAAGTCTGTGCTGTTGGGTGATAACAATGTCCAGAAGGAAAATGATAAGGAAAAATTCTAGAAGGGAAGTGTTGCTTCAGAAAGCAGGTAGTAAGTTTCTGACCAGTGGGAAGTCATTCAAAAAGAATAGAGAAGCCAGTGCAAAGGTCCTGGGGTGAGCAAGTTCCTGGTGTGTTCAAAGAATACGAAGAGCAGACAGCCCACAGCAGACTAAGTGAGGAGTAAACTGGGGTATAGTGTCAGAAAAGGGCAGGGTAGGATGGAGTAGGTCAGGTAGAGCCTTGTGACCTACTGAAAAGAACCAGTATTTCACCCAGAGTGAGATGAAAAGAATAGGAAGGTTTGAGCTAAGCGGTGACTTAAACTACCTTAGATATTATATATGTAACTCTGGATTCAAGACTGAGAGACCAAAAACATCAGCATGGAAAGTTAGGAAGCAGGGGAAGAGATACAAGATGCTGGCTGGACCACCAGTCTCCTTGGGCACAGTGAGAAGGGTCAGATTACAGATGTGTTTACAAGCCAGTGTCAGGGCTGCAGCAATGGCTCAGTGGGTAAAGCAGTTGCTAATGCAGGCATGAGGACCTGTGCTCTGATCCACAGCATCCTCACAGATGCCTGCTGGGCGTGGCTACAGGCTTGTGATCCCAGAGCTCAGGAGGAGGGAACAGGGCGTACCCAGGCTGGATGACTAACTAGTTAGACTAGCCAAATCCATAAACTCATAGCTGAGGGCAAGACTCTGCCTCAGCAAATGAACTGGAGAGCAAGCAAGGACTGTAGCCCTACCAAACCAATGAGCCCACACTCATACAAGCAAGCACACCTGAAAAAGGATGGTGTTCAGAGGGATTTGTGGAAAGTTCATGGCAAAAAAAAAAAAAAAAAAGACCCAGTGGGACTAGAGAGATCATTCTGAAGTTAAGGGCTCTTACTGCTCTTCCAGAGGACCTGAGTTCACATCACAGCATAGCATAGCACCCACATCAGGTGGCTAGCTGCCACCTATAACTCCAGCTCCAGGGGAACCCTACACCCTCTTCCAGCTCTCAAATGCACCCACACACATAGCAGACTCACAGACTCACACACATACAAATAGAATAAAAATAAAATTGTTAGAAGAGAGAGGAGACCCAGTGTTTGCAGCCTAAAGAGCCATTTGCTGAAATGAATAACCAATGGGTGAGGCACTAGAGGGGAGAGCAGAGAGAGAAAGAGCGGGGGAGGGAGGATCCAGAGTAATCAGACACTGCTTGGCAAACCGTGACATCCAGCGTATTAAATGGGCAAACTGCAGTTCTGGGAAGTGAATCCTAAACTCAGGAAGTGAATCCTAAACTCAGGAAGTTGGAGCCTCAGCAAGCCTGGATAAACCTCCTGAGCTGGATCCTCCAACCCAGGGCTCATCAGAACTCTAGAAATTTCTAGTGGCATTCCATGAGAGAAAACAAGTTAAGCGATGTCATTCTCAGCCTGAAAGCCCAGAGATCTGAGAATCTGCCAAAAGACGGAGATCATCCGCGCAGGCTCCTGATGTCTGGCTTTGTGGCGAGGAACCAGGGTTACTTTCACTTTTGAAGGATGTGTTTACTGAGGTCTCTGCGACCCACACAGCTGCCTTAGCCTGGTACACACAGCAGTGGAGCACCACAGAAGAGCAAGGTGAGTTGTGGGGCTCCAAACCAAGAGAGGTGAAGAAAGATATTCCCTGACTAGACTCTACTAAGTGGGTGCTGTGGCAGACATGAGGCTCCATCCTGAGAACCAGGGTTGGGCCCCACCCTGTGTGGACTCCGAAGGCCAGCTCAAGTGGGTGGTAGGCTGCTGGGTGCTCCCTTATGCCGCATGTGCCTGCATCTGCCACAGCCTGTCCAGGACCCTCCCCTGGCTGTCTTCACTGCTCTTTCCTTCCTGCCAAGAAGCTGACTCTGGATTATTATCTCCGAGTGACGTCCCGGACCAGGAGGTTTCTAAAGAGAACTTCAAAGGACTAGCCTGGACTCACCCGTGACCTCTGAGTGCCACTGTGGCTGTCCCTCACCACCTCACCTTCTGTCAAGGCTGTAGCTGAAAGACTGACCTCATTAGTGTGGGTTCCAGGAAAAAAGTGGGAACCACAAAACAGTGGATGTCACCCACATGCCATTCCTCCATCTCTCTGCCATCACATCCACTCTTGCTGCTGTCCTCTCTCTGACCTTCTAAACCCTCATTCTTTCACCCTCCCCCATCCTTTCCTACCTTCATTCCTCCACTCGCTAAGCCTCCAGGCTGCCCATCCTGAGGTCCGTATCCTCCCATTCCTCCATCTGTCAATACCCCATCACCCATCCTTCATTTCTCTGATTCCTTCACCCTCTCATCTCCTTTTCCTTCTATCCTTACATCTTTCAGCTCCTCCCGCCTCCCAGGCCCCATCCTCCTCCTCGCTGCTGCCTGCCACTCTTCCTGACTAGACCTGGGCCCTTCCCTTCATCCTCATGATCAGGTCTGCAGTGCATCCTCGTGTCTTCTTCTTCCTATAACTTCCTGACACTCCTTTTCCCTTCCTACCTCCCAACACCATCTAAGCACAGAGAATTTAGACTTTTAAACCTGGGGTCTGGCTGCTGAATCGAGTTCACCGGGCCCGGAAACATCACCCCAGTGAGAGCCTTCCCTTGCAGGTGGTAAAGGCCAAGGCACTGGGAGAACTGTCCCTGTGTCCTTACGCCCATCATTCCCATTCCCAGGGCAGACATGTCTGACAGAACCCAGCAACGCTTAACCTACTGCTTGGAGCAACTGAGTAAAGAAGAGCTAAAAGAGTTCCAGCATCGGCTGCCAAAACAAACGGTGTGGCCAGAGGCCAGTGGCACAAAGATAGCCTCAAGCCTGGTGGCTCAGTATGGGAATCACCAGGCCTGGAACATGGCCCTCCACATCTGGAAAAAGATGGGCATGAAGCAGCTTCTCAGCCAGGCCCAGCAAGGGAAGGACCTGACACTGAGTGAGTACACAAAGGACCCCAACCTTCCCCTCACTGACCCCATCACCATCACTATCCCTATTACTATCCCTATCGCTATCGCCATCACTAGCCCTCCTGTCAAGTCGCAGTAGGGGCAAGCTAACCTCCTGTCAAAAGAGCTCATAGACTCCATCCTTGGCTGGAACTAGAAGTCTTGCTGGAATCTCTTAGTGAATCCATGAGCTCCACACCCCCTTCTACTCAAACACATTCTCAGGACCCCATGTAGTCTTAACGGGCACTGGGAAGGAGCACTCTGAAGCAGCAGCAGGGAGAAGCTGGCATTCAGAAGGGCACTGAGAGGGGTGAAGATGGAGGTGAAGCCAGCGCCCAGGAGGAACACTTGTGTACCATAGTTATTTGCTAGTGACTTGGGAGCTAGACAAAGACAGATGCCAGTCATGGCATCACTACCCTGGGTAAGTCATTTCACTGCCTTCTGCCTCTGTGTCTCCATGTGGAAAACTGGAGAGCAAATACCTGCCTTCCCGAGATCTCTGAGCTAAATGATGATCCACATCAAACAGAGTTTAACAAGCAATAAATGATCTGTATGTACAAGTGCCTCTGATTGCTGCTATTGCTTAATTATTGTTTGCAACCTTGAAAGGCAGAAAATCATAGCTACAAATGAAGGAGTTAAAGATCAGAGAGAACCAGTGATTCACCTAGAGAAGGTAGAACCAGGGCGGGTGTATGAACTTCATGGCCCCAGATGAGGACTGTATCCCTGCAACACGAGTGAGAGCATTGTGTCACAGAGTCTGTGAAAGGGCATATGGAGGTTTAGCATGAAGAACTTCAGTGTCTCTCCTGGACTCCTGCCTCTTCCTGACAAACACCCAACCACTCTCTCATTCCCACAGCCTATGATCCCTCACTCCTCAGTTTCCCGAGCACATCTAACGTGGAGTCCTCCAGCCAGCCCGCTTCTACAGGGTTTAGGCCAGACCATCAATCTTCATCTCTCCAGATGTCCACGAAGAAAACTTTTGTAAAGAAACGTACAAAGCCCGGGTGCAGAACAAGAGGTGAGCTGGGCTAAGAGCCCTGCGTGGGTCTGTGACAGCAGAACATCTCCCGCTATGGGAGCCTGGGAGTAGGGGGCTGCAAAAGAAGCAGCCAGAATTCAGAAGTGGGAGGAACAAGGTAGAAATGATCTTTCTGGGCTCTGTGGTGCTGAAATTGCTGTCAGATGGGTTTATTCTAGTCTCATTAACCTCAACCCAAACCCTTGCTTCTTCCTTATTTCAATGCCGTATTTAGCCTCACCCGTGCCTCCTTCCCTTCTCAGCACAGCCCACACCCTTGCCTCTTCCTCCTCTCACGTCATCAAAGCAGTCGCCCATGCCCAGAGCAGAAGGGCTAGAGAGACAAGGTCACTGGTCCAAACTCACGCGCTCTCATCTGCAAAGCCAAGGCTGGGATCCAAAACAATCCTGCGTGGGAAAGTGATTTCTTCCCCCAGCGCGCTATTGCTGGTAGAAGTCCAGTCCTCTCCCTCTCTTTCTCTTTCCCTTCAGGGCCCATTCTTACCCCAACACACCCAGTTCTGGCAATGGTTGACCCATGATCACACTCCATTGCCCTCGGGTGTCACCACTTCCTGTGTGATGTGGAACAAGACAGTAGTGCACCACTGTCTCTCGTTTCTGTCCTTTTGTTAAAGCCGCCGGGAGAGAATAAGACCACTACCACAGTATTTGAGCCAAATTTGAAGCAAGCTTTATCAAATATTGGCCAGGACAATGGATACTGGCCAGGCTTATACCTGGGACTCTCAAAGAATGACAGTGAAATACATTAGTTAGAAACTTAGAAAGGCAACACCCGTAAGGCTACATATTTCCTGCCTTCATCTAATCAGGGGCAAGAATAGATCCTGATGTCCTTCCTGCCTACATTCCACCCACCTATGTGTGATCAAGCTCATCGGTTAGGGTTAAGGTTAGGGTTAGGCAACCATAATTGTTTACAGAAGTGAAAACACATGGCTTATTTTTTTAATTATATTTTTTAAAAAGAAAATAATCTTTTTCCATTTTACATAGCAATCCCTTTTCCCACTCCCTTCCCTTCTCCCATCCACTCCACCTTCCCCCCAACAACCCCTATCCAGTCCTCAAGAGGAAAAGGCACATTGCTTTGAGGAAGGACCAAGGCCCTCCCTACTATATCTAGATTGAGCAAGGTATCCATCCAGAGAGAATGGGTTCCAAAACATCAGTACAAGCAGTAGGGATAAATCCTGATGCCACTGCCAGTGGCCCTGCAGTCTGCCCCAGTCATACAACTGTCACCCTCATTCAGAGTATCTAGTTTGGTCCTACACTGGGTCCTTCTCTATCCGGCTGGAGTTGGTGAGCTCCCATTAGCTCAGACACACTGTCTCAGTGGGTGTCTCTATTGTGGTCTTGACCTCTTTGCTCATATTCTCACTCCTTCCACTCTTCAGCTGGACTTTGGGAGCTCAGCCCAGTGCTCTGCTGCGGGTCTCTGCCTCTGCTTTTATCAGTTGCTGGACAAAGGTTCTACAGTGACGCCGTCACTGTGGGCTGTTGTCTTATATTCACAGAACTTAGGTCCATGGGCAAGTGGGGCTTATAGGTAGAGGCATTTTTGCTTTGTAGATTTCTTAAGCACAGTCAATTAAACTTTTTAAAAAAAAAAAGCTTAACCATCACATTTTGAACTGTGAAGCCTAAAAAAAAATGCCCAAATCATGCTGGGTATGGGGACACACATATTTAATCCCATCACTTGAAAGGCAGAGGAAGATCAATCTCTGTGAGTTCAAGACCATCCTGGTCTACATAGCAAGTTCCAGGATAGACAGGGCTACATAATGATGCTCCCACCCCATTTTTTTAAAATGTCTAAATTTATTTGGTTCTTGGCTAAATGAATGGGTGAATGAACAAACAACTCACTGTTACTTTATGTCCTTTCTTTCCCTTGCTTACTTAGAAACTACAATAAAAACATGCCAGAACCAGAGAAGAGAGAGCCCTTGCCATACACGGTCCTGGGAAACTGAAGATTTCCACCAAAAATACGCACAGCTGCTACTTTTACAAAAATCTTGCCCCAGAAGCCAGAGGTCCGTGGTGAGAGAAGGAGGAGGGCACCAGGACATTAAAGACAGAGGACATCCGATTGCCATCCAAGACTTATTTGGCCCTAGCCCAGGTAGCCAGAAGAAGCCTCAGTTAGTCATATTAGAGGGGGCTGCTGGCATTGGGAAGTCAACGCTGGCCAGGCAGGTGAGGAGAGCATGGGGGGAAGGCCAGCTCTACAGGGATCGCTTCCAGCATGTCTTCTACTTCAGCTGCAGAGAGCTGGCCCAGTGTGAGCAGCTGAGTCTGGCTGAGCTCATAGCAAAATATGAGAATGTCTGCAAGGATCTCATAGAGGAGATCCTGTCTCACCCTGAGAAGCTGCTCTTCATCCTGGATGGCATAGATGAGCCAGCATGGGTCTTGCAGAATCCTAAGTTCTATCGGCACTGGAGCCAGTCACAGCCAGTGCACACACTGCTGGGCAGTTTGTTGGGGAAATCCTTACTTCCTCAGGCTTCCTTGCTGCTCACAGCTCGGACCACAGAACTACAGACACTCATTCCTTCCTTGGAGCAGCCACGGTGGGTGGAAGTCCTGGGCTTCTCTGAGTCTGGACGGAAGGAATTTTTCTACACATACTTTGCAGAGGAAAGAGAAGCAATCACAGCTTTTACCTTGGTTGAATCAAACCCAGTGCTCTTGACCCTGTGCCTAGTGCCCTGGGTGTCCTGGCTGGTCTGCGCCTGCATGAAACAGCAGATGGAGCATGGGGGAGACCTCTCCCTGACCTCACAGACCACCACAGCCCTCTGCCTGAAATACCTTTCCCAGGCTCTCCCAGCTCAGCCCCTGGGGACCGGGCTCAGAGGGCTCTGCTCACTGGCTGCTGCAGGGATCTGCAGAAAAAAGAGTCTGTTCAGTGTTAAGGACCTCAGGAAACAGAAGGTACCTGGGTCTGTCATCTCCACTTTCATGAGCACGGGTATCCTTCAGAAGCAGCCTAACTCTACCAACTACAGCTTTGCCCACCTGTGTCTCCAGGAGTTCTTTGCAGCGATGTCCTGTGTCTTGGATTATGAAGAGGAAAAGGACAACTGTGAAAACTTTAAAGCTGTAGAAAAGCTGATAGAAGTCTATGGAAGACTTGACCTGGCTGAGGGGCCCGCCGTGGGCTTCTTGTGTGGCCTTCTGAGTGACCAGGCAATGGATGAGATGAAAAACATTGTCACCTGCTGGCTTCCTCTGGAGAGGAGGTGGGAGCTGCTGAAGAGGGTCCTAGAGGAAGCCCACCTCCAACACTCGTATTCGCTTGGATTGCTCCACTGTCTGTATGAGATTCAGGATGAGGAGCTCCTGACACGGGCAATGGACAGTTTTCAAGGAACAAGGGTTCATGTCCAGACAGATATGATGCATCCAGGATTCCAGGCAGATGTGAAGCACCTGGTGGTCCAGACAGATGTGGAGCTTATGGTGGTCACTTTCTGCATTAAGTTCTGCCGCCAGGTGAAGGCACTTCAGCTGGATGGGGGTGGATGGCAGGAACAAGCGCTGAGGGTCCCCAGGCTGGTTCTGTGAGTATCTACACATGCCCCTCCCTCCACCTTCTCTGTGTGTGGCATGAGGCCACACATTCTGAGCAGCAGGAACACTCTCAGAGGGTATAGAAAATAAGTCTCCAGGGACACCTAGCCACCAATCTGACCACCTGTCTAATTCACCTATGATCCTCCATGTCTGACTGTTGATGGGGCCTTGAACTGCTGTCTTTCCCTCTGACTATGTAACGACCCATCTTCTCTGCTGCACAAGCTCATTGTTATGCTGACCTTGGCGTTGCCTGGACCCTCCACCAGCATCAGAGGGCCCACAGCTTCTACTCCCCTCTTTTAACACGCTTTGTCTCTGAGAAACTGCTCATTCAGCTTCAGCAGGCAATATGTTCCTCCCCCATGACAATGACCTTGGTCCTGAGATCTTCCCCATCAACGCGGGTGCGCGCATGTGTGTGTGTGTGTGTGTGTGTGTGTGTGTGTGTGTGTGTGTAGCACTATGGCCCTTAGTACTCATCCTAAATAGTCCCTATCCACCCTCTAATCCTAGCAGCATGGTGATGTCCCTTTCCAGGTCCCATGCCTCCATAGTGAGTACTCAATATCAGTACTCAGTATCAGTGGTTACTCAATATCGGACGCCCCTTGAGTCATTCCAAAAATAAGAAAATACAACTGCTACCCTAAAGACCTCACAACTTGGGAGAAAAAGCAGTCCTGTACTCTAATTGCCATCTGGCATGACACCTGCCATGGTCACCCACAAACAAGGCATGGCAGAAGGGAATGTTGACACAAGTGGGCCAGAAAGGGAAAGAGTCTCAGAGGAATAATGATTTGGGTTTGGGCTTGTTTTCAGTCTTCTATTTCCGCATTTTCAAGCTTCTTCTCATGATAAAACCCACATTCCAGCTGGACTTGCTGGCATAGGCTTGTCATTCCATTACCCAGGAGGCCAAAGCTGGAAAATTGCTGGAATTTAGAAGTTTGAGACTTTAGAATTTAGACTTTTGAATTTAGAAGTTGGGAAGTGATGTGGGAGATTTGAAATAACCAAAAATAGTCCTTTTAGAATAAATCAGTTTTAATAAAAGGAGAAAGAGGGACACACTTATAAAGCCAAAGCTCCAGCGAAGCAGAGAGTCAAGCGGGGGTGGGGGGGAACTGGGCCGTCTATCCCCAACCTGGTTCTTTTTAAAGGTACCTTTCTCCCCTGGAGCAGCCACGCCCCTGAACGCAGGGATTGGGCCAGCTGCCCCAACATCTCCCCCTTTTGTCTAAATAAGGCAGATTTAGAAACCAAATACAACTATATACAATGGGAATAGATCATATAAAATTACAAGAAGCAAACAATATTAGGCGAGGAACATATAACAAAAATTTTACTAAACATTCTACTTCAGGAAGTCTAAATAATGTAGAAGGTAGCTACAATTATCTAATCTTTAGCCCCATCAAAGATGTGAGAAGGGAAGTAATATTACTAAAGCAACCAGGAAGCACAAACGAGAAACTTCCAAAATGTGCAACAGATGACAGAGACAATTGACTACCTGGGCAACCACACGAAATCTTGTTAGCAATGTTGAGGCAACCAATTTTGGCTGAGGCCTGATATAACCTGACATACCATTATACAATGGCAAGGAACCTTTAGTAGAACTATCCTATCCTGTCTTGGCAAGATAAGACAATTTTGTTTTATCCACTTATGGATAGTTTGTATCTTAGTCAGTAGTGGAGGTATGGGCTTTTCTTTGCCCAAAGGCCAGTTCTGCCAAGAAGAAGACAAACTCCCAGTGGAGTGTCTTTGGTGCTCAATGTTCTCTCAGGAGTTGAGCATTGTTGCCAGGAGTGATTGTGTCTCATAAATACAAAACTCTGGCTTAGATTTAAGGCCATGTTCTACAGCTCTTTAAAGAGGTCGAAGATTATGGTATCTATACTAAATATAATCTCTATGTGTCTAAAAAACCTGATTATCCTAAATCTAAATATGACAAACATATAATTCTCAACATTTATCTAACTGTATGACTAATAGAATAGACAACTGTGCAATAAATGAAGACAATGATTTCCAAATGTAAACAGGGTCATTACATAAATAATATCCGAGGTAGAAGGGATTGGACCAGCTGCCCCAACAGGGAAGTTGAGCAAAAGAGAAAAAAAACTCACCTTAGAAGTAAAAAATTGATTTAAATGTAGTAGATTGACTATTAGAGAACAGGAAAGTGGTGAGGCGAGGAGAGGAAGAAATGGGTTAAAGAGAATAAATGCAATCAAAGAGTATTTATAAAACACACGCACATATATACTCATAAAGGTGGCTCAGTGAAATGACTCTCATTTTATTTGATTATTGTCTTAGTAAGGGTTGTTGTTGGAGTTTTCTGTCCTGCCCAGTTCCCGCAATCATTAAGTCCCAAAGAAATCATACAGAGGTCTACATTAGTTGTAAACTGATTGGCCCTTTAGCTCAGGCTTCTTATTAACTCTTAAAACTTATATTAGCCCATTATTCTATGTTGATTGGGGTTTCTGTCATGCCCAGTTCCCACAGTTGTTGAGTCCTAAAGAAATCACACAGAGATCTACATTAGTTATAAACTGATTGGGCCAGTATCTCCGCTTCTTATTAACTCTTACAACTTATATTAGCTCATTATTCTTACTTGTGTTAGCCACATGGCTTAGTACCTTTTTCAGCAAGGCAGTCACAACTTGCTTGGTCTGGGCCAGGACTGTGGGAAGAGCTTCCTTCTTCTGAGAATTCTCCTGTTCTCACTGACCTGCCTCTGCTTCCTGTCTGGATGCCCCACCTATACTTCCTGCCTGGCTACTGGCCACAGAAGCAGCAAGATGTGACTGCCTCACTGAATAAGGTACCGAGCCACATGGCTAGCATAGACAAGAATAATGGGTTAATATAAGTTATAAGAGTTAATAAAAATGTCTGAGCTACTACGCTAATCAATTTATAACTAATGTAGACCTCTGTGTGATTTCTTTGGAACTTAATGACTGCAGGAACGGGGCAAGACAGAAAACCTCACCAACAGGGGTTTATTTTGCTGTGATGAACACTAAGACAAAAGGCAACCTGGGGAGGAAAGAATTTACTTAAACTTACACTTCCACATCACAGTTCATCATGAAGAGGGACAATACAGGAACTCACGTCAGGCAGGAACTGAAGCAGGGGCTGTGGAGGAAGAAGGTGTACTGCATTGCTCAGCATGACTTGCTCACCTCATGTTCTTATACATCCAGGACCACCACTGGCCCCGGGGTGACACTGCCCACAGTAAGCTGGGTTCTCCCACATCAATCATCAATTTAAAAAAAAATGCCCTACAGACATGCTTGCAAACAAAATGATGGAGGCCTTTGTTCAACTGAGATTCTTCTTTGCAGATAATTCTAGCTTATGTCAAGGCAATTGCTATCCAAATAATGAGACGTGTTTCTTGGAAGTAGCCAAAGGTGGACCCTGCTTTCTAATCCAATCTGTTAGTCTGTGTCTTTTTATGGGGATATGAGATCATTAATATTGAGTGTATTAATGAGCAGTGTTTATTGATTCCTGCTGTTTTGTTGTTGTGATGTAGATTTTGATGATTTACTGTTCTGGGATTATTATTTTCTTAAATTCTTGGGTGTAGCCAACATCTTTAGACTGAACTGTTCCTTCTGGTACCTTCTGTAGACCTGGATTTTTAGATAGAAATTAGTTAAATTTTATTTTATTATGGAATGTTTTTCTTTCTTCAATGATTATGATTGATAGTTTTGTTGAATATAGTAGGGTGGGCTGGCATTGGTGGTCTTGTAGAGTTTATAGAACATCCATACAGGACCTTCTGGTTTTCTAGGTCTCTAATTAGAAGTCGGATGTTATTCTAATGAGCCTACCTTTTTATGTGACTTGGTCTTTTTCCCTTGCAGCTTTGATATTATTTCTTCAACCTGTACATTCAGCGTTTTGATCATTGGAATTTCTTTTCTGGTCCTATCTGTTTACTGTTCCATACTGTTTTTTATATCTTGATAGGCACCTCCTTCTTTAGATTGAGGAAATTTTGTTCTTTGTTTTTGTTTTTAAAACATTCCCTTTGCCTTTGATCTGGATTTCTTCTCCTTCCTCTAGTCATAGGTTTGGTCTTTTCATCATGTGCTAGGTTTTCTGTAAGTTCCTTGCCTGGATACTTTAGATTTAACATTTCGTTGCCTGAGCTATTCATTTCTTCCACCTTGTCTTCAAGACTTGATATTCTCTCTTCGGTGTTTTGTACTCTTTTGATGAGGCTTACTTTGGAGGTTTTTGTTTGACATCCCAAATTTCTTTTTTCATTTCCACTT
The DNA here is from genome assembly GCF_903992535.2 of Arvicola amphibius. Classification (NCBI taxonomy): domain Eukaryota; kingdom Metazoa; phylum Chordata; class Mammalia; order Rodentia; family Cricetidae; genus Arvicola; species Arvicola amphibius. The sequence continues at coordinate 49,902,874 of NC_052050.1, forward strand.
TTATCTCAGTCTGGGTTTTCTTTGGTGTTTCTATTTATTTGCTAAATTCTATTTTCATGCCTTATTCTTATTGTTTCACTCAACTTGTTTTCACAGTCTTCATTAAGGCATTTATTCAAATTCTCTTTAAGGTCCTTGAACATATTCATAATTGTTTTTTTGAAGGCCTTGTCTTGTGCTTCAGCTAAACTGCATTTCTCAGGCCCATTGAAGGGTTGCTGGCTTCTGGAGGAGGCATATTCTCTTGCCTGTTGATGTTTATCATTTAGCACTAAATTCTATACATCTGAAATTATATTTGAGATGTTTCTAGGTATAGCTACCTAGTCTTGTCTTTGTTGGAGGTAAGTTGTGTTCTGTGATTGCTGTTGCCTACTCTCAGTCCTAGGCTAATATGGTCACTGTGGGGTCCCTGGTAGAGAGTGTTTCTGCCATTAGGTGGATGGTACAAAGGAATGGGGATCAACGAGGAACAAAGACTAAGAGATGCATCAGGAAAGAGCTAGGGGGACTCTTAGTCTGCACCAGGGTGTGGAGTCCCCAGGGAATGGAGGTGGGGTGGGAGAAGCAGACATGCTTAAGACTGGAGAGACTAGCAAGGAGGACAGGAAGAATAGTAAAAGCTGTCTACCTATGTCCCAGCCCAGTGTGGCCACTGGATCCCTGTTGAAAGCATTTCTGTGGGTCACTGCTGACATAAAGACGTGGGGCTAAGCTAGAATGGAAGGCTTGGAAGTCTGTGGGAAAGAGCTAAGGGGATCTAGGATCAGCACCAGGAAGTGGAGTCCCCAGGGAATGGATGCGGGGTGGGAAGAGGGGCTCCTGCAGGCAGGATGACAAGTAAGTACACTGCAATATCTTGTCATCCTCATGAGTCTTCTGAGTAGCAGGGACCCCTGTGGTCCAGGCTTTTACAACTAAGTATACTGAGTTAGGCACAGCTTGGTGTGCAGGCAGCTGGCTGGTCACCTCTGCATGGCTCTATACACTACACAGGTGATGGGATGAATTAACATTGGGAACAAATTGGAACACACTAGGTCAAAGAGTTAACTGAAGTATTGAACTAGAGAACAGAAATAGCTGAAGTGTGGGGTAAACCTTGAGTAACTAACTCAAGGTAAACCTGCAACTAACAAGCTTGATAAAGGAGTATGTAAAAATCGAGAAATTAATCAAACAGGAGTTATACAGGGCAGAGTCTACTCCAACACTCCCAGAATTCTCTCCTACTCAGACTGCAGACATTCTCTCCCAATGTTCTCCCTATGGAACTTCTCTGTGGTCTTCTATTCTTGGAAGGGGATAAGGTCCATGTAAACCAACATGGTCATCATGTTTATGACCATACTCAATATCCCATCACAGAATCTCCCTCAACCACCTCTCCTGAATGCTCCACTTCTCATCTCCAGCTTACCTATATGGCCACTGTGACTCTAGAATTCTATACCAAAAGGAGACAGGTATATACATGTCAAAGAAAATAAGACTGAACTACCAATGTCTTCCTCTGTGCCAGGTCCTGTACTAGGCACTGGTATTATAAAGTAAAGATGCCACCCATCTGTCCATGCCCTCAAAAAACACCTAGACTGAAATGGAAACAGAGCACATAACGAGCACACAGCATGCTATGCTAAAGACCGTAGATGAGGAACAGCACAGATAAAGGACCAAGATGCTGGGGAAGAAGAGTAGGCGTAGAGGTTGGTCTGTTCTGAGGATGGCACATTGAAACTGTCTTAGTCAGTGTTCTGTTGCTGTAAAGAGATGCCATGACCTCAGCAATTCATAAAAGAAAGCGCATTGACTTGGAGCTGACTTACACTCAGAGGTTTAGTCCATTATTATCATGGCAGGAAGCATGGTACATGTAGACAGACATGGTGCTGGAAAAATACCGGTGTCTACATCCAGATCTGAAGGCAGCAGAAAAAGAGAGACACTGGGCCAGGCTTGAGCATTTGAAACCCCAAAGCTCACCCACAGTAACACACTTCCTCCAACAAGGCCACACCTCTGAATAGTACCACTCCCTAGTGACCAAGAATTCAAATCTGAGAGCTTTGGGGAACATTCTTGTTCAAAGAATCTCACTGTGGAGTGTATGTCTGTCCACTTCAGACTATGCATAAACAATTCACATCCCTCCTTTCCCTTTCTTTTCCTCAGGTCCAGGTGGACCCCGATCACTGATGCCACTTGGCAGGTTTTCTTCTCCACTCTTGAGTTCACAGAAAGCCTGGAGGAGCTGGACCTAAGCGGGAATCCAATGAGCTACTCTGCAGTGCAGAGCCTCTGTAGGATGCTGAGACACGCTAAATGTCACCTAAAGACATTGTGGTGAGTCTGCCCTGGATTCTCCCCTGAATGGCAGGAGAACAAAGGCAAAAACTGAGTCTAGGGTGAGGCTTGGGATTCATCGAACATTCCCTGAACCCGTTTGACCACATCCATGATACCAGACTCACTACTGAAACAAACAAATGGGATTTCTTGGGGATCCTGAAAGACTGACATTTAGCAAGGACCCCCACTAGCTATTGCTAACAGCAGGCCCATGAGGGCTCCAGTGGAACAAATATCCTGAGGAAGTGGCTGCAGGAGATCTGAAGAACACAGAGGAGGAGGCAAAATGAAGCAGAGGGAAGAAAGCTCCAGGCCAGGGAATATCATCCCCACTTCCTCCCGCTCTCTGCCCTTGTAATCACCTTCTGCTCTATGGACTCCATCTTTACTAGGATTTCACATGACAAGTAAGATCATGCCCTAGTCTATGTCTTCATAGACTATTTCACTTTTGCATGGTTCTTGGGACACACTAGTGGGATGCTGTGTATTTCACAGTGCTTGGCCCTCCTTGACCCAACAGCAACAGAGGAGTAAACCTCTAATTATATGCCATTGATCCTGCAGCTCAGCTACGGGACACATTGAATTTTCCACCCTGATAAGACATGGAAAGACAGAGATGTAGCACAGATGCCAGCTGCAGACACGGCCCTGGCCTGAACAATGCATACTCCAGATCCCAATATATACTGGGGAGCCCAAGACAGGCTCTCAGGTCCAAACAAACATGCCATACTCCCTTTCACCTTCTATTCTTATGCAAGAAGCTCATTGGTTTATTGTCTGGCCTATCAATGACCTTAATATTGAAACTACCTAAACATCCTATATTCATTGTCTCTGGTTATTTAGCTAGATCAATGTAGCCTATTAAACTTGGGTATACAATGTAGGCCAATTAAACTCGGGTACACACATTGGACATTTGATAAATTATATGTATATAGTTAATGTGGTGGATAGGAGGATTGGTGTAAATCTTACCAGGAGTGAGAAGCAAAGGTGGTTTGCATCCTCAGGGACAACTTAGTGCAAAAGGAAAACTAAAACTTTGAAAGTTTCTACAAGCCAGGGAAGCCCCAGTTTCCCTTTAATGAGAACTTGCAGGTACCAGAAAGGGAGACCCAGTCCCTGTAGAAGGAACGGCTGGGCTGTGTCCCGCCACCCGGCTAGCTTTACATCGAAATAATTACACGGAAACTGTATTCTTTTAAATACTGCCTTGGCCCATTAGTTTCAGCCTCTTATTGGCTAACTTCTCACATCTTGCTTTAACCCATATTTAGTAATCTATATAGCACCATGAGGTGGCCGCTTACCAGGAGAGATCTTAACCTGCATCTGTCTTGGAGAGGAGAAGCATGGCGACTCACTATGGCGACTGCCTGAAGTGTCTGTCCCACTGCCTTCTACCCAGCATTCTGTTCTGTTTACTCCGCCTACCTAATTTTCTGTGTCTTAAAGGGCCAAGGCAGTTTCTTTATTAATTAACCAATGAAAGTAACATAGACAGATAACTCTCCTCCATCATTTCCCCACTATCCAGAGGAGTGAACTCTCAGCAAATGACAGAGTACATCTCTCCTGCAGGCTGGTCAGCTGTGGCATCACAGCCAGCAGCTGTGAGGATCTGGCCTCTGTGCTCAGCACCAACCGCAGCCTGACTGAGCTGGACCTGCAGCTGAATGACCTGGGTGACCAAGGGGTGAGGTTGCTGTGTGAGGGGCTCAGGAATCCTGCCTGCAACCTCAGAATCCTGAGGTAAGACCCTGGGGGATCTCTTCTACCAGGAGACCAGGGAGGGCAGAAGATGGGGTACCAGAGGATCAGATGTGGAAAAGAAAGGGACAGATAATGCATAGTCAGCCTGGCTCCTGACCAGCTTCTGCCACTTATACCGTGGCTTAGCAAGTCCCCATGTTTCCCAACTTAATTTCCTCATCTATTAAGTGGTAGTGTCATACCCTCCTTGCATAATGAAATGATATGAAATATACATATGTATAAACAAATATAATAACAGTTGGGCAGCCAGGTACTGTGGAATCATATTTATTAATGAGGCTGCAGGTTGGCGGCATGGATGGGGCAAAGATGCCCCCCTTACTCCTTGCCCCTCACCCCTTGCTGCCTGCAACAGACAAGGGAGCAAGGGAGCTGACCCTTCCCCTTACCAGCTACAGCACTCAGGAAAGTGTGCCCAGCTCCTTGCCTGGGTAGCACAGTAGAACTGACCCTCTTGGTGGAAGGAGAGGTGTGCTAGCCCTGATCATGGAAGAGTGGGATCCACAGCCCCCTCCCTCATCTGTCATGTGGTAGTGAGGGCAAAGGAAAGATGCCCTCTGCTCTTGCCCCTACCACCTTTGGTGAGTGAGGGAGCTGTCCCTCCCCCTTACCATTGGCAGCACTCAGGCAAATGGGCTCTGCACCTCACCTGGGCAGCACAATAGAGCTCACCCTATTGACTGGAGTGCAGATGAGCCAGCCCTATAAAGGTGAACATGGGAGATCTGGTCGCTCCCCTCATCTGACATACAGTAGTGTAGGCAGGGAGAGATACCTTCCCCACACAGTGGGAGAGTTGACCTTGAGACTGGCCCTGGATGGTGTAGATGTGGGAGGGCCAATCCTGAGGGCGCTAAAGCAGGAGAAATGGCCCCACCCCTTGCTCATTGCTACAAGAGGTGAACTAGCCAGGGCAAGCTGGAGAGCTCCCCCTGGTGGTGAGGACAAGGGAGAGCTGACAGGTTGACCAACTCTGAAAGAATGCAGCCCAGAACCAGGCTCGGTACAACATCCATCCGCATCTATGATTTACTGGAGCATGTGAAGAGACTGGTCCTGTAGACACAAAACTGCAGGGTCTCCACAGCACAGAACAACAACACGATAAACAAGAGGAGTCCCAGTGAGGCCCCAGCATCGATAGTGCAGCAGAAACCAGAGGCCTTGAACCAGACCAATGATTCTTTGCAATGAACACTTGCAAGTAAAGATGTATGGATCAAAGGGTAAATTGTGACTCACTGTGTCACCCTAAAGTATGTATGATGAGATTTATTTTTCCTTTTTTTATTTACCCCTAATTTTATTCTAATTTCAGAGGGAGGTTGCAAGGACAGAGGGTAGATACAAAGGTCCGGGAAAATGAATGCAATAGAGATGCACGATGTGGAAGACACAAAGAATAAATTAAAAGAAAGCTAAAAATGAGGCTGCATGTTCGCAGGGTTTCACTTCGCTCCATGGTAGCTCATTCACTCAGTCACTCATTCATTCCTTCATATCAGGCCCCTGTGTGCCCAGCACTGGTCCAGGTCCCAGGGATCCAGGCACAAGCACACATGACTCTGTCCTCTGGAAGCTAGGTGGGAAGAGACAGACATAGATCACCTGTGATCACGTGATCCAGCATTGGCACGCTCTGCTGAAGGCTGCGGAGTCAATAGTATTGTGAGAGTGTAAAGCTGTGGGAGGGGGGACTGCACTGAAGGGTCCATGGGGGCTTCTCTGAGGCCAACCTGGGGACAGCCGACAAAAGCAGAGTAGGGGAAGACCCTGAAACAAAAGGAGGCCAAAGGCCTGGGCAGACTTAGAGCCATGAAGGGGCTTGAGTCAGCCCTGTGTGGCTGAAATGGAGTTGTCTCCGTGCCACAGATGTGCATGCAAACTAGGAACGCCTCCTTCCTGAATGTCCTTCTCTGCTTCCATGTATCCAGGTTCCTCTCCCTTCCCCAGCTTGAGCTAGAGGAACACTCCCTACAATTCCTGGCCAGAGTCCTCTGGTGCTTACATTTGGCAGAGGGTCCAAGTAGGCTATGCCCTGTGGCTTCCCCCCTCCCCAACCAGGACCACCACTTCTACTTTGAAACCCAAAGGAGCAGTCAGAGCAGGGTATGGTGCTGGAACGTCTGCTTTTGGCCTCTCTGTGGAAACTGGCCTATCCAGCTTTCAGCCCTTACTCTCTTCCACCTGCTGATGAGCCTTCCAAAAGGGGCCTCTGCCACAGGTCTGCTTTCAGGACACATCTCGGTGACTTGTCAAATCTTAGCTGCCTCCTTCCCTACTGGAGACAGGAACAAACTTCAGCCTCAATGGCTCCATCTCCCTCCCCAGAGAGAACAGCCCATAGGGCAGGAATGGTGGCATTGTGCAGCCTCTCGCAAGTGTGGGACTCTTTCCTCTCCTGCTTGTCCTTGCTTCACAGCAGGCTGAGAGGGAGTGATGGTGTCCCTGGTTATGGACATGGAGGCCGGGGGAAGGTGGCATTTCTCCTAAACCAACAGACGCTCTGAAACTTGAATCCTGAATTCAATCCAGGGTCTGGGATGTGGCTCAATAGAGAAAGCTCATGTGTAAGAACAAGACTTCCATCTCCAGCACTGAAATGGGGGTAAAGGAATGGGACAGAGATTCTCTCCATCTAGCAGAATTCTCAATCCTAGAACACAGATGTTCTATATTCTCTTTAAACAACTGTCCAGAGTCCCTTCTGTGATAAAGCCACAACCCCAACCACTGGGACGCTGATGGCTGCCAATAAGAACCACCTCATCCAGTCATGTCCCCTTCCTAGGATGGTCCATATCCGGAGTCTGACCCATGTTGGAGTATAAACAGTCAACTCTAGACAGTTCCAAAGGCCATCATCCCAGTTCAGATATGCCTATGATCTGGCTAAGACCTCACCGACACCACACCATGGCCACATCTGTCTCTCTCCATGGCAAATGGCCTCTCCTCTCTATCCTGGTGTTAGTCAAAGAACACACCCTGATAAGCTCCCTCACTGGCTCTATCACTAATTCTGAGGAACCTGACTGTGACAGTCTTTCATGCTCCCTAGTGTATCCCAGGACAATATGGCTTCCCTTGTGCTTGCAGGCTGGACTCGAGCTCTCTGAATGACCAGGTGATGGTAGAACTTAAGGCAGAGAATCCCAAGCTGCTCATCCAGAGCACACGGTAAGGAGTGGCCCAAACTGAGATCCTAGGTCTGGTCTGGAGCTCAGAGATGAGAAAATGGCCCTGGGGTGGCAGGAGAGACAAATCAAAACAGGAAGAAACCAGGAAACCATAGTAACTATCATGAGGTAGGTTGTTTTGATTCATTTGTGTTGGTTATTCATTTGGTTCTTAGTGAAAATGGGATCGTATAACCTGCCTCTTAAGTCCCTCCATGAGAAATGGAGAAAATTAAAAAAAAAAAAAAGTAAATGAGTGGAGAGTCCATTGGGCACAGCACAGTGTCATAAGTAGCCACCAGTTCCACAGTGAACCCAGAACACTGGAGCAATGAAGTCACCACAGATGGGAGACAAAGACACAGATGTTTGGTATTGCAGCTGGAAGACCAGCTTTCAAGGCTGCTTCGGGGTGGTAAAGAAAATGCCACAAGAGTAGGCGAAGGCTTCAGGAAGCCTTTTTGTTTGAAGGTCTTTAGGAAAGGAACGGCACGCATTCTGATGGTAACTTTCTTTAGTCTCTCGTTTGCTCTCTTTTCTCATCTAGACTCCATTTTCTCCCGATGACTTCAGGCTCTTCTTCATCTTGATGGCTATATATAATCAACAGGACTTACATTTTAAGGTCGCACTTCAGTAAATGATAAGAAACCTAGCCATCCTGATACATACAATTAATAAATCTCAACTTCTTAATTGATTATAAACTGCAGCTGGAAATAAAGAATCATTCATTACGTTATCTAGCATTTTGTGCTTATGGAAATGCCAGGCTTTCTAGAAGTGTTTATATAAAAAGAGCTGTGTTGTAAATGCTTTGGTAGGAACCTAGGTTTGCTTTAAGTTTCTTAATATGAGCTCACTAGGGCATTCACTAATAACACACTAAAAATAAAAGTGGTTGGCTTTTGGTTTTTTGAGACAGGGTTTCCCTGTAGATTTGGGGCCTATCTTTTTTTTTTTTTTTTTTTTTTTGGTTTTTTGAGACAGGGTTTCCCTGTAGTTTCTAGAGCCTGTCCTGGAACTAGCTCTTGTAGACCAGGCTGGCCTCAAACTCACAGAGATCCGCCTGCCTCTGCCTTTCAAGTGCTGGGATTAAAGGTGTGTGCCACCACTGCCCAGCTGAGAGCTCACATCTTAACCCACAGGCAGGAAGCAGAGAGGGAACTGGGACAGCCAGAGTCTTTGAAACGGCAAAGCCCACCTCCCAGTGATGTACTCCTTGCAGCAAGGTCACTGCTCCCAGACAGCAGCACCAGCTGGAGACCAAGTGTTCAGTGTTGCAGACTATGGAGGGCATCTCACTCAAACTGCGATAGGTATTAAAAGCATGCGCCACCACTACCTGGCAAAAGTGTTTTTAATCTTGAAATATATTTTCTTATCCTGTCTGTAACTTATTTCTGTTTTTGTTTGTTTTCTGAGACAGGGTTTCTCTGTGTAACCCTAGCAGTACTACAACTCGCTCTGTAGACCAGGCTGACCTTAACTCACAGAGCTCCGCCTTCCTCTGCCTCTGCTTCCCAAGTGCTGGGATTAAAGGCATGCGCTACAGCCACCCAGTGTGTGTGTAACTTCTGATTACCTAAGAACACCTACAGTCCTCATTAGGCATTACAGAGTCAAGTTATTTTCTGTAGCCTCGGACAGTCAAACTGAGGTCAGGAATGGATACAAGGACTAAATCATTTCCCAGCGAAATCACTGGACTCTTTCATATTTACAACCTGTCCAGAGGGCTCAGTATGTCCTTGGGAACTAGACTGCTATTTCTGCGAATGCATATCCTAAAATCCATTAGCAAGGCAGCCTGGTCTTAATCTAAAGTTACTTTGAAAACCTTAAATTAGTCATTTAGAGTTGGGGAGATGCAACCATTTTCTTATGTCAGCCTAAGCTCTGAATTTAAGCAGTTCTCAGGAAATTAAAATTCCTGACTAGTATAGAAATTCTTTGTATTGAATTTATTCATCAAACTCTGTGCAAGTCAACATTATAGATATAAAATAAGTAATACAGTTTAATGAGGGGGTCATCTTTTAGACAGTCCACAGAATAAATGCCCACAAGATTGAGAGGTAATCATGAGCTTATATGTACGCATGACATGAGATCACTCATTAAAGTACAGGTATTGAGGAGATTTCACAACTGTTTTTGTACATGTTAAATTACAGACAGAAGTAAACAGTATTCAGGGTCCGTGGCCTTGTAAGCCTTACTTGAAATGGGCTTCTGCCATCAGAGAATTGTTTATCTGGTGGGTTGATATCTGAATTATTAATTGTCATCTGCTATATTATGCCATGGACCATAGTAGTTTGGGACTGGGAAGCTCACTGGTTAGAGAACTTTCTGCTCTTAAAAAGGACTCAGGTTCAGTTCTCAGCACCCAAATGGTGGTTCACAACCATCTGCAACACCAGTTCAGAGCATCCAAGGCCTTCTTCTGGCCTCTGCGGTCACCAGGCACGCATGAGCTACACATACACATGTGCAGACAAACAATCATACACATAAAATTCAAAATTAAACAGGAGCCACAGCTTCTCAAAGCCCACTCCAGACCTATTGATTTAGAATCTGGGAGTGAACCAGATTCCATCAATAGGATCTCTGATTTAGCAAGTCATCCGGGTGACATTCACGCACACTGAATTTGAAAGCCACTAGTCTAGATCAGGAAAAAATGCAGCATAGTTGGGGCTCGAGGGTGACAGGGCTGTGTGGCAACGCCTTTGGACTTTGCTAAGAACTTCCTGCTTTCTTCTAAGAAGCAGAGGAGAGCCATTCCAGGCATCAGCACTGAAGGGACATCTGCTTCCTGTCTTTTGGTCAACTACCTTATAGAAAAGTTGTGCTAGAGAAGGGTGAGAGCAGGGACCTGTCAGAGAATGATGCAGTGGTCCAGGCCACCATGTTCTCTCTCTCTCTCTCTCTCTCTCTCTCTCTCTCTCTCTCTCTCTCTCTCTCTCTCTCTCTCTCTCTCTCGGACATGAGTGACATCTGTGAGGGTGGAGAGTAGAGAACAGAAAGGACAGAAACTTGAGAGGTGCTGTCAGGGTGGGTGACTGTCTTAATTCCTCTTGACTGGATACATTGAAAAGAATTAGATTATTTGCTAGAGTTCTAAAGACTGGGGAGTGTCAAACTGTGGGCTTAGCATATAAGGGATTATTCCTTGTTTTGCTATCCCAGGGCAGACCAGGGAAGGATCAGAGAGCACAATGAGAACAAGAAGCCAAGTTGGCCACAGGACTCTGCTCCTGTGATTATGACACTAACCCATTCACAGAGGCAGAGGCCCTAAGCCCCAGTACCTCTTACCTCCCCTTCCCAGCACAGGTGCATTGAAGATTAACTTAATAATGAACCTTGATAGACACATTCAAACCACACCGATAAAGAAGGGATCAAATGGGCTAGAGAGATGGCTCAGTGATAAGAGCAATGGCTGCTCTTCCCGAATTCCTGAGCTCAATTCCCAGAAACCACATGGTGGCTCACAACCATCTATAATAGGATCTGGTACCCTCTTCTGGCATGCAGGTATACGTGGAGAGCACTCATACATAAAAAGTATAAATAAATAATTTTTTTAAAAACAGGGATCAAGATGATATCAGTTCTGACATGGGTACCTAGAGAGATCTGTGGGAGGGAGATTAAAGAGATGTGCCCTAGAGAAGAATCATGGGCCTTAGTTCAAATTCAGATGACTTAGATTATAAGTGGGGATGCCTTATAGACAGGCCTAGTTTCCCCTGACATCTAAGAAGAAGAACATCTCTGTGTATAGGAAATCACCTGTGGAGGTCTCTACTCCGGATCTGGATAAAGGAGAAACGAGTGCTGGCCCATCCTCACTCAAGCGACAGAGACTACAGTTAGGTATGTGAAGGGGCCATACTTGAAGCATCAGAATGGGACCATCCTATCTCTAGCCTGTCTCTGATATGGGGCAAAGCAGGTTCCCTCCTGAAAAGAGAAACACCTTCTTGCAAAACCTTTCACACTTAGAATCTAGAGGAAGGATGTTCTGCTGCTTCTCTCGCAGCGTCAGGGCCCAGTGCTATGCCTCACACATGTCTGGGTTATGCTTTTTTTTTTTTTTTTTTTTTTGGTTTTTTCGAGACAGGGTTTCTCTGTAGCTTTGGAGCCTGTCCTGGAACTAGCTCTTGTAGACCAGGCTGGTCTCGAACTCACAGAGATCCGCCTGCCTCTGCCTCCCGAGTGCTGGGATTAAAGGCGTGCGCCACCACCGCCCGGCTGGGTTATGCTTTTGACTCTATACCAGAGAACCGTGTCCATTGTCAGAGGGTAAGGCCTGGAACTCACCTATTGGGCCCTGCCCAGCCATCTTCTTTCAACCTGTCTCTGGAGAAATGCTGGAGAGAGGAACACTGGGCCACAGGGAAGAAGGAGGCAGGGCCTCTAGCAGAGAAGCAGGGGCCAAGGTTTGGGGGGTGGTCCTCAGAAGGGAAGCTGTGAAAACAAGAGAAAAGGAGATGGGTGCAGGAAGGAAGGGGAGGAAGGGGGGCTGACAGGAGAGTGAGAGAAAATCGAAAGAAACAGAGAAGCCCCAGGAGCAGGGACAGAGACAGCTGTAGCCAGGTCTCAGAAAGAGCCTAGCCCTAGTCTAGCAGGAGACGGAGGCTGGGGAGACATGCCTGGATGATAAAGCGTGACCACTTTCCTGCCTCTTCCAGAGAAAGTTTCAAAGCAAGAAGCTCTACCCGTGGCACAGCTGAAACTCCCCCACTTGCTTCAGTCTTTTCCGGGAGGCACGCTCATAGCGTCTCTTAAGATTGAAGATAGCTTCTGGGGTAGCACAGGACCTTTGGCTACTGAGGTGGTCGACAGTAAAAGGAACCTGTACCGGTGAGTGGGCTAGCCTTCTCCATCCCAGTCCCCACAAAGGATTCCAAAGACAGAACACAAACCAGTCTCCCGCAGCATGGCCCCTCTCCTTACCAGGCCAGCGGGCAGGGGCAGGGCTGAGACAGTGGGCGTGTCCCTTTTAGAGTGGAACACTAAGCTTAGAGGTGAATGTTTCCAAACATTGACATAAGTAAAGAGCAAAATGCTTCCTCATCCTGTTACCTAGCTTTGCCAGATTCTTTTCAACCACTCTCATTCAGTCTCCCTCGTTACTATTACAGCATTTTAAGTCTACGGTATCTGGTCATCTCTCCATAAACATTTCACTAAGAATCCCTCCAAAACTCAAACAAGGTCCTCCATAGCCAGCGTGGCACTACATCTAACAGAGCTGGCAATCTTTCATTTCAATTAAACAGACCACACCCTGGGATGACATTTGTTCAAGGACCTGAAATGTCTTTTTGACAGGTGACTATTTTAATTGCAATGCAATTAATTTATGTTTGGCTTGTCAAATCTCTTAAATTTCACTTAAACCCTTGTATCCTAATGATCCTGCTCAGCTAACAACCACTGTGTGCCATGAACCCACTAGAAGCTACGAGCATCAGGATAAATCCAGCAGCCCTGCTCTCCATGGTCCATAGTCCCATGAGTAATGAGTGACTGGCTTCCATAACTTGTTACCTTCCTCCAGCATGGTGGTGCTCACTTGTCTCAGCTGGAGAAACTGTCTCTCTTGACTTCCTCCCTTGGAAACTGCCTCTTGTCCACCTTCCAGTCACCAAATGAGGAGCCTTTGAGAAAGTCACTAAAGGTCCCAGTAAAGCATTGTTTCAAGGCCAAAAATTTATCACTAATAGTAACATATGCTCTAACATATGCTCATTTTTATTTAATGGGTTTGTGTGAGTACACACAGGCATTTTCAGGCTTTGCAGAAAGTGCCTTTACCTGCCAGGCCATCTCTCTAGCCTTAGCCCCTTATAAAGAAATACACTTTTTAAAAATTGCTGCAGCCCACAAGACCACACAGTGGGAAGTACATCTGACAAATCTCTAGACTAACTCACAGGAGTGTTCCAGTGAAGGAAGCCTGATTGGCAAGGCTCCCGGAATACCTGTCTTTTGAATAGTCGCTGTCATTTCTGTAAACCCTTGTGAAGTCATAGCACCCTCTTGAAGGGGAAGCCCAGCCAATCACCTTGTTTGTAAGGCGTGTCCCCCTTAGGCTAATGTGCGGCCTGCAAGATTGTATAAGTAAATATTAGCCTGGGGGGACACGCCTTACAAACAAAGTGATTGGCTGGGCTTCCCCTTCACCCTCTTTTCCATAGTGGGATTTTTCCCAAAAAACCTCAGCAGTGTATACTAATTATTGAGTGTAACCCCCTTCTGTATGGTAACTGGAAGACCTTACCCCATAGCGTGGGGCCCTGGTATAAAAGCATTCACTCAAAAAAAACCTGTGTTCTCACAATCAGATCTACATAAAGTTAGTCCCCCACAATCATCCTTTATGGCAGGACATCTGACAAGGAGAGAAACGTTGCAAATAGACCACATTTGGTCTCCAAAGACAGGCACTGATTGAGTAGGAGAGAGCAAGTCTGTCCTTACTGATAAGCGTGACCTGGCAGCCCTGAATTCTCTATCAGCCAACTCAGGAGAGTGTAACCTGCTGGCCTTTATTCTACCCTAACAAGCTATCAATGTTCTGTACTTACCTTTATCCCACTTTCATTTGACACCAGAGCTTAGTCTAGGAAATTAACTGTTTGTGCCTTTACCCCTAGAAATACAGGAAAAATACTTGAATCCCTAAACCAGCCCCAGAGAAAGGAATACCTTCTCAACTGGGCACCAGCAGATACAGCGCCCTGCCTCTTAGCCAGGGTCTGGAAAGGGCAGTCTCTGGACTTTACATAACCATGCTTTTCACTTTGATCTAGTGCTAAGAAATTTCCTTTAATTTAGTTAGGGAAAAAAAAAAAAAAAAAAAAAAAAAAAAAACGCCAGTACAAAACAAGCACCATCTGCTTCCCTCCTGTGGCTCACTCTGGTTGCCATGGTTACCACAATCCTGCTTTCCCAGAGGCTGCAGAAGGAAGCAGCAGCAGGAGTGCTCAGAGAGTGCAACAGCCCTGCCATGTTTTCTTCCCTTTTTTCCTACACTTATTAATTAGTAAAAAAATGTAGTTAGTACACAAAAAGCCCTTTTCTTCTTAGAATTCTATACCAATTTAAAGCTCCCTCCTTAATTAATCTTCCCAGTATCAGATGCCTGGGTGTTCCATAGTCACACCTGCTATGAGATATAAGTAAGCTAAAACAGACCCCTACTTTGTCAGACTTATCTGTTTTTGTGGTTCTGTGAAATGCATGTTTAGGGGTTAGAGAGATGGCTCAGCAGTTGGGAGCACTGACTGCTCTTCCAGAGGTCCTGAGTTCAATTCCTAGAAACCATAAGGTGGCTCATAACCATCCATAATGAGATCTAGTGCCCTCTTGTGGCCTGCAGGCAGACATACAAGCAGAATGTTGCAGGGGAAGGGCCCGCTTGTTTGTCCTGGCCGACAGGCTAGCTGAGCCCTGAAATAACTACACAAAAATTGTACTAATTAAATCCCTGCTTGGCCCATTAGCTCTAGTTTCTTATTGACTAATTCTTACATCTTAATTTAACTCATTTCTATTAATCTGTGTATCGCCACATGGCAGTGGCTTACTGGGTAAAATTCCCAGTGTCTGTCTCTGGCAGTTCCATGGCATATCTCTGACTCCGCCCTTCTTTCTCCCAGCATTCAGTTCTGTCTTCCCTGCCTACCTAAGTTTCTGCCCTATCAACAGGCCCAAAGCAGTTTCTTTATTAACCAATGAAAGCAACACAAAGACAGAAGGAACTCCTAAACCAGCAGAACACTGTATACATAATAAATAAATCTTTAAAAAAAAAAAAGAAAGAAATGCATGCTTGCTTGGTATCATTATTATTGCCTAAAGAATTTCTAATTGTGTCTGTATGTGTATGTACACATATATATGTGTGTATATATACATACATATGTATATATATGTGTGTATATATATGTGTATGTGTTTATATAGAGAGACAGACAGACAGACAGACAGACTGACTGACTGACTGACTGGAAGCCTTGTGGGAAGTGGAAATTTTTTTCGAAGAATAAAGAGACGTGAGTAGGAATAAAGAGACAAGAGGAGAAAATGTGTTTGAGCTGATTTGTTCACCCTCAGACCTTTTTAGCCAGTTTTCACTCCCTGTAAGCATCTTGTTCTGAATCCTGAAGGGTGCTGAGGCTAGAACTCAGAGGACCCTGATTAAAAAAAAAAAAATAAGAACACCAAGAGCTGAAAATGTAGCCAATCAGTGGAACTCTTGCCTACCATATAAGTGTATTGAGTTTGACCCCCAGAACTTAAAACACACACACACACACACACACCTATTTCATCACCTTCATCATCATCACAGGAGCAGTTAACTGCACTAGGTGTGTGTTACCTGTAAGTTGGCTCTAGATCATTCAGTACCCACAGGTCTACGAGATGGTGTTGTCATTGCCACTATTTACAGGTAAGGAAACTAGGAGCCGGAAGGCTAATACTTTGTCCAGGCTTCACACGCAGAGAGCAAAAGAGCCAGGACTCAGAGATTTGACTGAAGACGGTGTGTGCATAGCCCTGTATCAGATCTGCATCCAGCATGTCAGCAGATCTTGTCCAACTCATGTCTGTTTCTGCATCTTCTAGAGTTCAGTTCCCTATGGCTGGCTCCTATCACTGGCCCAGTACTGGTCTTCGCTTTGTGGTGACGAGGGCAGCGATCATAGATATAGAATTCTGTGCCTGGAGCCAGTTCTTGGGCAAGACTCCCCTGGAGCAGAGTCACGTGGTGGCTGGGCCTCTGTTTGACATCAAGGCTGAGCAGGGAATTGTTGACACTGTGTATCTGCCTCATTTTGTGGCTCTCCAAGGTAAACATGGGAAGGATAGGCAGGAGGGCGGTGGTAGTGGGAGGTTTTCCCGGTCACATAGGAGAATGTAGGATGACAGAGGGGGTGATGGAAAGAGCTCATGGCTTTCTTAGAGAGACACAGAGGGTCATGAAGGTAGAGCTTACCTGAAAGAGTCCCTAAGTAGGAACTGATGTCCTCAGCTGCAGTAATTTTAACTCTTTTTATTTTTCTTTGTGTCTTCCAAATCATGCATCTCCATCCCATTCATTTCCCCATCCCTTCATATCTGCTCTCTGCCCATGAAACATCCTCCCGCAATTAAATAAAATAAATTTTAAGTGAAAAAAATCAATCTCATAATGTAAGCTTCAGTGTGACACGCTGAGTCATACCACATCCACATATCTTTACTTACAAGTGTTCATTACAAAGAATCATTGATCTTGTTCAAGGCCTCTGGTTTCTACTACATTGTTAATTCTGGGCCTCAGTGGAACTCCTCCTGTTGGTACCCTATGTTGAGGAGATCCTTCAGCTTCATGTTTGCTGAACTAGTCCCTACACAATGCTCCAGCAGATCACAGATGGAGTGGATGTTGTGCTGGGCCAACTCATAACCCTGGTTCTGGGCCTGGGTTCTTTCAGGGTTGGTCAACCCTTCAGTTCTCCCTTGTCCTCACCAAAGGATAAGCTCTCCTGCACTGTCTTGGTGAGTTCACCCTTTGTGCTGGTGAGCAAGGGGTGGGGCCAGTTCTTCTGCTTTCATGTCCATAGGGTCGGATCTCCAACACTTATTCCTTCAGGTCAGCTCTACTGTGTTGCCCAGGCAAGGTTCAGGGGAGACTCTCCCAAATGCTGCAGCTGATGAGGGGCAGGGGCAGTTCTCCCACCTGCCTCAGATATTGGTAGGCAGTGGGTAGGGTGAGGAAGGGCATCTCTCCACTGCCCGGGCTACCTATCAGTAGCAATATTAACTGGCATTTCTTAAGTGCTTTTTACATATTATATCCCTTTGGCTTCTAACAGGAAATGGGATAAATCAAGCTATTTTAAGAGATTTTTCTAAAGACTATGTACCAAGTGAACTAACAAGCAACCTTTAGTACCAAAGTCTGTCAGCATGTGAAAACCATTACCATCCCTACAAGCATGGAGAAGATGGGGGTCACCAGCTTCCATTTGAGAACTGGAGATCCATCAGCTGGGCCTGGGAAATGGAATTTTCCTCCAAGGAATTAGGGGTCCTTTGAGTGCAAAGGAATCTACCCAAAGCCTACTGAGCTGCAGGTCAGATTTGGACAGAGATGAATTCACCAAACCGGTAACAATGTCTTTTGAGGTCTCCTGGGAAGGCCAAGATCAAGGTGCTAGTGTATTCAGTGTCTAGAAAAAACTATTCTCTTTGTAAATGGCATCTTCTACCTGTTCCCTCAAATGGCAGAAAATGCCCCTTGACTCTTTCCTAAGCCCATTCAAGGGGGTTCTACATCCATGTCCCCGTCGCCTCCCTAAAGATCCGCCCAAATTCATTCCCCTGGATTAGGATGATGAGAGGTCAGGGTCATTCGTACCTCCCCCAGAAGGTCTCTCTGAGGCTGAGCCTTGGGCTGATGGAGGAGGGTCATTCATACCTCCCCAAGAAGGTCTCTCTGAGACTGAGCCCTGGGCTTCTGCTATTCCAAGCCTGGCTCAGTCAGGCACTTAATCTATGTTTTTTGACTCCTTTCTTGGACAGGAATTCAGGACACCTCAAAGTTCCAAGTGGCCCGCTTTCTGAAGCACGGGGTGGTTTTGGAGACACCAGCCGAAGTGAAGCCACATTGCACAGTTCTAAAAAATCCCAGGTTCTCTACCATAGGAGTGATGCTAAAAATAATCCCTGTCACCCGGCGATTCCTACCCATCACCTCCATCACGTTGCTCTACCATCAACCTCATGCTGAGGAGCACAAATTCCACCTTTACCTCATCCCCAACGACTGCACTATTCGAAAGGTAACACAGAGAACCACAAAGGCCCATCCAAGGTGGGCTGACGGAAAACATGAGATGCGGTCAAAGAGTATCCCAGTGGGGTCCTCTCCTGGGGGTCAGGGTGGGACTCTAGTGAGCGGACCTGGTGTGGGTGAGTGATCTGTCCTCTGCCCAGCTTTGGTCTGGTTCCTCAACCCCAAGTCTCCCCTGGGTCTACTTCTCCTTCACTCATCTCTGCACAGCCTTCTAGGGCTTCTCTCATGGCATTAGAAGAACGGGGAGGCTCCACGCCCAACCTGCAGCCTTTCCCTCCCGCTTCTCTGTCAACGGCTCTATGACCACTGTGAACATGGAACAATCTAGAGTGGGGAGGTCTGTTCAGTACATGGGGAAAATGGCTGCAGAGGTTTTGTTTCCATATCCACCCTCACCCCCACTTCCGTGCACACACACACAAAAGAACCAACATCTCACCTTATTTGTTGAGATTATGTAGAGAAGAAATCATTGTCTGTTATCTTCCTTAGGCCATAGATGATGAAGAAATGAAGTTCCGGTTTGTGCGAATACACAAGCCTCCCCCCATGGGCTCCCTTTATGTGGGCTCTCGCTATACCGTGTCTGGTTCAGGGACTATGGAAATTACACCCAAGGTAAGTGACCTGATACTTGCCCTTCACCAAGGTCAGATGTCAGGCTTGGGAAAACCTGTAGGGTGGGTCTCCCAGGAACTCACACGTGAGGTTTGGAGGAAAGCGAATGAGATCCACGGTGAATAGACTAACTAACTAGATGGATGGACTAAGTTGGGGCACGGTAGTGTTTAGGGTGTACTGTGCCAAAAGCCATGGAGTCAAATGAACTTGGCTTATTATTCATCATAGGGCATCTCAGTAAAATGGTTCTAGAAAGAAACCACTGTAGGATGTCTGTCATTTGGTAATTGGCAGAAAGGACTAAAAAAGACTATTTCCTCTGTCTTGGGTATTGTTACAGAGCAGGGACAATTCCATGACTGATGTCAACAAACTGAATGCTATCATGGTTAAACCAAAGCAAGTAGAGTATTGGAATTGTTGAACATACAAGACTCATGTAGTGTGTGCTGTAAGGGTGTTTGGGATGCTATGGGCTCCATGGTAACCTGTTTAAAGAAGATGCTCTGTGCATGCCCCGTGGAAAAGCAGTAATACAGCTGGCCTGCAAGCCTTGGAACACTTTGCACCAACCCTGAGATTTAGCTCTGAGTCTGAGATTCTTCCAGGACACCAGGGGCTGCTTTTGACTTTTTCCCTCTCAGTGTATCCTCTTCCAACAGTCTTTGACCAAAAGCTACTGAGCATTAATCTGTATTCCCCAAATGTCCATAACTCTCCCGGATTTTCTGCTTGTGAACAGAAAGCATATATGAATGGTGATCTGTAACTGAACCAAAGTTAGATGTGTGCGAGTTCCGTCTGAAACACCTATCAGGACACTGGCTGGCAACAGTATATAAGACCCCAGACAAGCCAGGTGCTGGCACACTGCTTTAGTCCCAGCACTTGGGAGGCAGGGGCAGATGGATGTCTGTAAGTTCAAGGCCAGCCTGGTCTGTGGTCTACAGAGCTAGTCCAGCACAGCCAGGGCTACACGGAGAAACCCTGTCCAAAAAAATAAAATTAAAAAAAAAAACCTAAAATCTAAAACACAAAATGGCAAAACAAGGGCTGGGGAACTGGCAGCAAAGTGTGACTTCACAGGAGCAGGAAGGCCTGAGTCAAGTCCCCCAGTACAAAGGTCAAAAGCCACATGTAATCCCAGTGCTGGAGACACAGAGACAGGAGGATCCCTCGGGAAAGCTGGCCAGCCTAGGTGGAGCCTTATGAGCAAGACGGCTCAATGCATAAAGGCACTTGCCTCCACACCCAACAACCTAAGTTTGGTCCCTGGAGCCCACATGGTACATGGAGAGAATTGACTCCATCAAGCTGTCTTCTGACCTCCATATGCACACCGTGGCACATGTACACACACACACACACACACACACACACACACACACACCCTGATGGTCCTGTTTAATATTGAGCTAGGTGACAGGTACTGAAGAGGAGGTGATGTCTGCTTTTGAGTTGGAAATTAGGAACCAAAGGATAAATTGGCAAGCTGCTCAGTTTGGAGCCCTCCTGCACATCAGTTGCTAACAACTGATAAGAGAGAGATAATCTATACATTTAGTGGGTGTTAACCTAGTGCCATGGATATGCTTCAAGGTCAGTGGAGGGGACAGATAGACCTGCATGAATAAGAGTAACCAGTACCACTGAGAGCTAGCAAGTAAATACAGCATTGTGAGAGAGTGACTTGGGATCGCTTCTCAGCCTTTTGATCAAGATCAATTGTAGGATCTGCACTTATCAGAGAATGAGTTGGCCACTTCCACTGGCAGTCAGAGAAACACCTCTGAGAAGATGCCACTTGAGTTGAGGCCTCAGCGACATGAAGACTTGAGGCATGTAGGATTCTGAAGTGCATCAGACACAGAACATGTGCAGAGGCACAGAGGTGAAAGCAAGCTTGAAATACCCGGGTGTCAAAGAGGAGGTCAGCGTGGCAGAATTGGTGCATGTAGCAGAAAATGGGGTCACACTAGAGATAACATCTCCCAGGGCTCATTGGTCCATTTGACCCTGTTACAGGGTTTTGATTTTGTTCAAGTACAAAGGTAAGACCCCATCGTGAACATGACATAAATCATAATCATAAACATTCTACAGGACTTCATTTACTCTGATAAAAATGTGTCTAGCACTAGGAGAGAATGGATGGCAAGCAGGCAAGAGCAGAACTAGAAACGAGTCAAAGGCTGCAGATGAGAGGCCATGGTAGCTTAACTAAGGAAGCAGCCATGGAGATGAATGGTTGATAGATTCAGGAAACTGACAGCACAGGAAACTGTCAGGACCAAAAGGACCATGAGTCTTTGTGGCAGGTATCCAAATCGATCTTGTTGGTAAAGGCAACAGGCTTTGATAGACAGGTTGCTATGGGAAGAAAAAGGAACAGGTTACAGATGGGGATCTGAGCACTCACTAGAAGGTTGTACAATTTTCTGAGTTTGAAGAGACTTGGGAAGGGCATTCTTGAAAGACAGTTGGGAACCAAGTTCTCTGTCTTGGATTGGATCTGCCTAGGAAAAGGGATAGATGTAAATTTTCTGTTAACTGGAAACAGTTTAGATTTAAGACTTGTTAGGAATGAAATTTTGTACTGAAGGAATAAGGGCTTGGGTTCAAGATAAGAAGTAAGGGGAAAAAAAGGCCCAATTAAAGATGGACAGCCAGGTGGTTGGTGGCACATGCCTTTAATCCTAGCACTCAAGAGGCAGACAGGTAGATAGATCTCTGAGCTCAAGGTCAACCTAGTCTACAGAGTGAGTTCCAGGACAGTCAGGGCTATAAAGAGAAATTCTGTCTAAAGGAAAGAAAAAGATGAAGGAAGATGAAGGGGAAAGTGTTTGGCTTAGAATATGTGAGCACTTTCAAGGCCAGCCTGGTCTACAGAGCAAGTTCCAGGACAGGCTCTAGAAACTACTGGGAAACCTTGTCTTGAAAAAACCAAAAAAAAAAAAAATATGTGAGCACTGTTTTGAGAAAGAGCCCTGAACTGGTCCATGGATTCTCTTCAGGGCTCTCACCCTTCTGAGGTAGGAAGGGTGTTATCAATGCTGTTGATTGGCTTCAGCGGGAAGGAAAAATGTCCTTCTGCAATGGAGTAGGACCCAAAAGGTGTTAAAGTGGGAAAAGCTTCATCTTCGGAACAAGCAATGGCTTCTCACACAGAGGATCTTGCTTTCTCCAGGAACTGGAGCTGTGCTACCGGAGCTCCACGGAAGCCCAGCTCTTCTCTGAGATCTATGTGGGCTGCTTACAATCAGGGATACGGCTGGAAATAAAAGACAAGAATGCTGATGTAGTTTGGGAAACTGTGTTGAAACCAGGTAAATGCAGGACAAATCCAGGATGTAGACACGTAGGAGAAAGATGGGCCAGGTGATAAGAAATGTCCCCAGAGAAATGATATGGCTCTTTAAGTTACAGAGACACGATTTGATCAGAATTTCAACTCTTCCAGAAGTCCCGAGTTTGTTTCCCAGAACCCATGTTTCATGACTACTTATAACTCCAGCTCCAGGGGATCCAGCACCCTCTTCTGGGCTCTGTAGGCACCTACACTCATGTGCATAGGCACACACACAAGCATAATTTAAAATTACAAAAATAATTCTTTAAAAATATTAAAGAGGAAAGGGAATAAATTTTTACTCAAAGTATCAAGTACTTTAAGCTATCCTCTGACTTGGTTAGTTCTCCTCCAGGAATTTAATTCAGGCTAAGACAAATTAACATGGGTTGAGATGATGTTGGAAGAAATTACTATTATTCATTTAGAAACTATCCTTCTTTTTATTAGTCTAAAATTATAACTTCCGGCTTCCGCTTCCTAAAGACATAAGGAAAGGATTCACCTAGATTTTGTCTATGGGCCCATCCTACCTTCATGCCGGATTCTGACAGAATTCGTCTGCAGCTTGTTCTCAGAATCCAGGCATCTAGATGAGAGATTCGGGGTATGTCGTGTGAGTTCATAATAGCCCTGTTATAGATGCTTCTTCATCTCTCCTTTCCTCTAGGAGATCTCAGACCTGCATCCACCCTGGTCGATGCAGCCCCTACAGGTCAGTAGCACCTGCCAGACCAGATGAGGTAGTGGGAATTTCAGGGTGCATGCACTATCTGGCTCTGGAGGGAAAGGAAAGAAGAAAAGAGGGGACCCTCTCTTTGCAGGCTTCACCAGGGTGGGATTGGAGAGCTTAACATCCAGAGTCCCTGTGCTCCTTGCTGCTGGCCATGGAGGCCATAACACACCTCACTCACAGCCTCAATCATGAGCCCTTCCTGTTCCCACGCGGGTGCCAGGCTGGACGCAGACATGAGGGGAGATGAGCGGTTTCTCTGGTAGCTTGCCAGCAGAGTAAAAAGGAAGCCAGTGACACAATGAGATAAGAAACGGAAGTGGAGAATGAGCCAGGAGAGGCTCCAGGGGGAGCCTTTCTTGGATCATCACCAGTCTTGCCTTCACCCACAGTTGCCAGACCCTTCCGGCACTTTGTGGACCAGCATCGGGAGCAGCTGGTGGCCCGAGTGACATCAGTGGACCCTGTCCTAGACAGACTGTTCGGTCAAGTGTTGAGTGAAGAGCAGTATGAGATGGTTCGTGCTGAGGCCACCAATCCCAACAAGATGCGGAGGCTGTTCAGCTACAGTCAGTCCTGGGACCTGGCCAGAAAAAGTCAGTTCTACCAAGCTCTGAAGGAGACCCATTCTCACCTGATCCTAGAACTCTGGGAGGTGTGGGCCAGGGCTCTTGGGGAATGGGTATCCTGAAAGCTCAGCAGCTGAAGCCTGAGCCTTGAATCACATTCCTGCCTGATCTTTCTTTTGCCCTCAATCCCACCATCTCTGATCCCCCTTGGCTTCGTCTTGGTCTGTAAAGCTTCCAACAGTCTTGCCAGCTGCAGGACCCACTCTCGGAGATGTCATTACTCCCTCTGTGGGAATACTGACAGTGGGCATACTTTATCAGTCCACTCAGGACGGTTTACAGTTTAAAACTTAAAAATTGTTTCTTTCTGGAATTGTCCATGTAATATTTTCAGGCCACTTTGAGCTAGTTAAAAACCCTGCTTTTTTTTTTTTTAAAAAAAAAAAAAAAAAAAAAGACTAGAGTATACAGCGGGCACTGAGCACAATATCTTGATTTCACTGCTTAGTGGGTGAGTGAAGGAGATCAACATTCCACAACTATATGGCTAGGAAATGTAGCACTGTATAATGTCGGGTGGATGGAGGGTCCCCATTGGGAACATTCCAGTGCCCAGCAGACTCAAGCCTAGAGGACAAAGAAGCTGCAGACAGCAGGCTGCTAACAGTGGTTAAAACAGTAGCAGCAGCCCTAAACAGAAGCGAAGAGCCCCACCACCACCACACACAGAGCTACTGAGCAGTAACACCCAGAGTCACTGTAACACTTCTCAGAACTAAAACAACATTCCACTGCTACCGAGAATTCAAAGCTCTTTCATTTTAATCTCATTTAAAGCCCTGGTGAACTAAGTGAGCAGCCTGGACACCGTAAGCATCTGCAAACATCACAGCAGAAACCTCTCCAGTGTCCTACCTCTGTGGAAACAGAGACCTGTGAAGCTCTGGGGTCTTTCCACCACTGGGTTTGATAGCTCTTCTAGGGTTGGTGCTATTTCTTCACCTTATTTGCATATTCACATTTAGCCAGCTAGGATCTAGCTAGCATCCTGACAACCAAGTCCACACATTTCAGGGCTATAAAGCTAGAACTATTGCAAGAACCCATGGAAAAAGAGGAAAGAAAGACTTCCAAGCCTGGTGCTCATGCTCTCCAGAAAAAGAAAACAAAAGTCCTTTGTACTTCAAAGAGCCAGACTCCCAAACACCTACCTCACTCATAAAGAGGGCAGACTTGCAGGAGGTTGCCTGCACCTGAGGTCTTTTCTGTCCTGGGCAAAGCCAGCTTCCAGGACTCAGTTGTTTCTGCCTCAGCCTCCAGGACTTGGCACTGGCTGGGTGGCAAAGGGGAGTTTATCCCTGCAACTATTTCCAGCCTCCAAGAACTGCTGCTTCAGAGACTGTGGCTCCAACCTTCCAGACCCTCTGGAGACAGGAGAACATGAGACAGGCCCTCACGCTCCTCCTGTAGGTACCTGCGGACTTGCTCCACAAGGGACTGCTCTTGGCTGGCCTCCCAGAGCTCTGCAAGTCGCCGAGCTGGAACACTTCTCAGAACTATTAAGAACATCCCACTGCTATGGAGAGTTCAAATCTGTTTCATTTTAATCCCATGTGGAAGTCTGTTTTAAATTGTTTTGTGCCCCTTGAACCTTGCCAATCCCAATTTGAAAAATAAAATACCTACCATTTGTACTCCATTCTGTCTGCCCACTCCATTCTTGAGGAGAGAGGGACAGGAACGTGGTAGGGGACAGAAGACAGTCTCCACCTACCACTTGACAAGCATAAAAAAGAAAAGAAAATTAGGAGGCAAAAACCCACACCATGCCTCAGTCCCATCTACTTCATAAGTATGAGGAGTAAGCCAAATAAACCTTTCCTCCCCCAGTTGCTTTAACCATAGTGTTTAATCACAGCCATAGTAACCCTAAGACAGAAATTGGTACCAGGATAATGGGGTATTGCTGTGAGAGACCTGACCATGTGTTTGGGGGAGGACTGCAGAAGGACTTTGGACTAGAAAACTCATTGATTGAGCTTGGCGGGGAGGGGGTGTGTTCTGTAGGAGCTTGGAAGATAAAAACGTTGATGAACTTTAGAAGTCAGAACTGGAGCCTGCAGTTCTAGAAGATCTGCCAATCTTTCCCCTGGGGAAGGAGGGGAACCCAAAAGTGCTGAGTCCTCCCACTTGGGCATACAGGAAACCCCAGGACCTGCTAAAGTTTCTAGTGGAAGCAGCTAGCCTTGAGCTTTCAGAGCTTGCCCACTTCTGCCACCTGCAGGACAAAGCCACAACAGCAGCCATAACTCTGAAGAGGGCGGAATGCAGAGGAGGAGAAAGACAAGAATCCAGGTGGGGAGCAGTCAAAGCTGAGAGCTAGAGGGCATCACTGAGAGCCAGCATCCTCCAAAAGACTAATGTCAGCCATAGACAAAGGCACACTCGTACACTCACACACACGCAAATAGTTCCCTGATTAGGTTTCCAGGGCCCAGGCAGCCGATATGATAACACAAGTTGTTCTAAATAACTCGGTGCCTACCCAAGATAAATGAGTGCACAGGGCCATACAAAGACTTGTAAACAAGTGGCTGAGAAGCTAAACCTTTAATAGTTAAAAATCTAGACATAACCCCAAACCCACTAACAGATAAATAAAAAAAAAATGCTTTGTGGTGATATGCACATGGCAGAATACTGTATTAAAATTAGCAATTACAAATAAACTGCTGGAATCCACTTACGAGTGAGTACAAACCATGTTTTTCTCTCTGGGTCTGGGTTACCTCACTCAGGATGGTTTTTTCTAGTTCCATCCATTTGCATGTAAATTTCAAGATGTCATTGTTTTTTAACTGCTGAATAGTACTCCATTGTGTAAATGTGCCACATTTTCTTTTTAATTTATTTATTTTTTTATTAAAAATTTCCGCCTCTTCCCCAACCTCCCATTTATCTCCCCCTCCCCCCTCCACTCCCCCTCCGTCTTCTGTCTGAAGAGCAGTAAGTGTTCCCTGCCCTGTGGGAAGTCCAAGTTCCTTCCACCTCCATCCAGGTCTAGGAAGGTGAGCATCCAAACAGGCTAGCCCCCCTCCCCTCAAAGCCAGTATATGTAGTAGGATCAAAATCCAGTGCCATTGTCCTTGGCTTCTCAGCAGCCCTCATTATCCGCCATGTTCAGGGAGTCCAGTTTTATCCTGTGCTTTTTCCGTCCCAGTCCAGCTGGTCTTGGTGAGCTCCGATTAGATCAGCCCCACCATCTCGGTGGGTGGGTGCACCCCTCGCGGTCCTGACTTCCTTGCTCATGTTCTCCCTCCTTCTGCTCCTCATTTGGACCTTGGGAGCTCAGTCCAGTGCTCCAGTGTGTGGCTCTGTCTCTATCTCCATCCATCGCTAGATGAAGGTTCTATGGTGATATGCAAGATATTCATCAGTATGGGCTATAGGATCTGGCCATTTCCGGGTCCCTCTCCTCAGCTGCCCAAGGAACTAGCTGGGGGCATCTCCCTGGATACCTGGGAACCCCTCTAGAGTCAAGTCTCTTGCCAACCCTAAAATGGCTCCGTTAATTAAGATATATACTTCCCTGCTCCCATATCCACCATTCCTATATCCCAGCCATCCCATTCCCCCAAGCTCTCCCCATCCTTCCCTTCACACTTTTCTCTCCCCATCTCCCCTCACCCCCATCCCACCTGGCTCCCAAGTTCCCAATTTTTGCCTGGCAATCTTGCCTACTTCTAATATCCAGGAGGATAACTATATGTTTTTCTTTGGGTTCACCTTCTTATTTATCTTCTCTAGGATCATGAATTATAGGCTCAATGTCCTTTATTTATGGTTAGAAACCAATTATGAGTGAGTACATCCCATGTTCATCTTTTGGGGTCTGGGTTACCTCACTCAGAATAGTGTTTTCTATTTCCATCCATTTGCATGCAAAATTCAAGATGTCATTGTTTTATGTGCCACATTTTCTTTATCCATTCTTCGGTTGAGGGACATCTAGGTTGTTTCTAGGTTCTGGCTATTACAAATAATGCTGCTATGAACATAGTCGAGCAAATGTCTGTGTGGTATGAGTGTGCATCCTTCCTATATATGCCCAACCTGGGTCTTGCGGTAGGTTGATTTCCAATTTTCTGAGAAACTGCCACACTGATTTCGTAGCTGTACAAGTTTGCATTCCTACCAGCAATGGAGGAGTGTTCCCCTTACTTTACATCCTCTCCAGCATGTTATATCATTGGTGCTTTTGATCTTATCCATTCTGATCAGTGTAAGATGGTATCTCAGAGTCATTTTGATTTGCATTTCCCTGAGCATGTCCTTAAGTGTCTTTTGGCCATTTGCAATTCTTCTGTTGAGAATTCTCTGTTTAGATCTATACCACATTTTTTATTGGATTATTTGGTAATTTGATGTCTAGTTTCTTGAGTTCTTTATATATTCTGGAGATCAGTTGTCTGTCTGATGTGGAGTTAGTGAAGATCTTTTCCCATTCTGTAGGCTGCTGTTTTGTCTTATTGACCGTGTCCCTTGCTTTACAGAAGCTTCTCAATTTCAGGAGGTCCCGTTTATTAATTGTTGCTCTCAGTCTGTGCTACTGGTGTTATATTTAGGAAGTGGTCTCCTGCACCCATGCATTCAAGACTACTTCCCACTTTTTCTTCCATGAGTGTCAGTGTGGTTAGATTTACAATGAGGTAAAGCAAAGAATAACCAGCTTATAGTCTATGATCCCTGAGAAGCAAAGTAACAAGGAGAACCCTAAGAGAAGCATACATGACCCCCCCCCCCAGGAAGGGGAAACCGACAAAATCTCCTGAGAAAATTAGGAAGGGAGGAGAAGGAAGGAAGGAGAGGGGTAAGGAGAACATGAGGGAATGGGGTGCTCAAGAAGGGGGAAGGACAGTGCAGGAGAGAAAGGAAAGAGATATCTTGATTGAGGGAGCCATAAAAGGGCTAGAGAGAAGCCTGGCATAGGGAAATTCACAAGAATCCACAAGGATGACCCTAGATAAGACTCTAAACAACTGTGGAGAGTTCGCCTTCCCTTGTAACCAGATTGATGACTACCTTCATTGTCATCATAGAACTTCCAACCAGCAACTGATGGAAGCAGATACAGAGATCCACAGCGAAGCACTGGGCCGAGCTACCTGAAACCAGCCCAAGAGAGGTAGGAGCAGTAATATAAGCAAAGGGGTCAAGACCATAGTGGTGACTGAAACAGCTGAGCTAGTGAGAGCTCACTGACTCAGGACTGATTGTGGGGGAACCTGCATAGGACCAAACTAGGCCCCCTGAATGTGAGGGACAGTTGTGAGGCTTAGGCAGTCTGTGGGCCACTGGCAGTGGGACCAGGATTTAGCCCCTAGTGCTTGAACTGCCCTCTAGTAGAGTATTCTTTTTGGAGGGATATCTTGCTCAGCCTACATACAGTGGGGAGGGCCTCCAAGTGAAGAGTCTGCCTTTGTTGACTCCCCATGGGAAGCCTTACCCTTCCTGAGGAGTAAATGGGGGGAGGGGGAAGGGTGGAGCAGTAGGAGAGGAAGGACTGGGAATGGGATAGCTATGTAAAATGAGTAAAGATTGTATTTAAAAAATCTTTAAAAAAATAAATAAACAGATAACAAAATGAAAAGAAAAAATAAACTACGGGGACGGAACAGTGACTCAGCAGACGGAACAGTGACTCAGCAGTTAAGAACACTGGCTGCTCTTCCAGAGGCCCATATGGCCCACAACAGTCTGCAACTCCAGTTCCAGGGGGTCTGACACCCTTGCGCAGACATATGCAGGCAAAATACCAATGCACATAAAATAAAAATAAATAAATTAAAAAAAAAAATAAACCATCAAGAGTAAAAGGGCAGGAGTGTGGACCTGGGAGGGATGGGAAAGTGAGTGTGATTGGATGAAATTCTCAAATAATTAATCAAAATGTTAGGTTGGAGAGAGAGAGGAAAAAAACTACTAAAAATGGTATAAAAGTTTTGGAAAGAAAATATTAAATTTAAAATGCTAGAGGAGAAAAAAAATCTCACTACATGATTCCAGTTACAGAAAATAGCTGAGAGCGCTGCGTTAGAGCCGAGAGTGGACTGTTTCGGGCATCCAGCCCCTCTGTCGCTCACTGCTGGCCTTTCATGCAGGCTCCCCCCATGGTGTTGAAACTGCCTTAGCAGAAGCCATCACCAGGTAAAGCTGCCTAGCTAGCCTCCAGAACTATAGGCCAAACTTTTATAAATGAAGCACCCGGCCTCATGTTTTGTGTTATAATAACAAAAGTCATAGTACCACATGTCTGTTATCCAAGCCACCTGGGAAACTGAGGCAGGAGGCTCACCTGAGAACTGGAGTTCAGTCTGGGAAGCATAGTAAGACCACAGAGGTCTCCCTGAGATGTGCCTTCATCACGGGGACCAGGGTTTTTTGTTCCGTGGGCAGATAACTCTTTTGGGGAGATAATCATATTCAGAAGAGGTTAATGCTCATTACTGGCTGCTAGAGAAAGTATGGGGAGGGACAAAAAGGAGTGATTCCAAAGGAGCATGAAGCTATATGAGAAAATATACAGTTAGGATTGTAATGATGGTGGCTTCATTTGATATATCAAAGCATTTAATTAATGTATGTATACATAGCATACCACTATTATATACAAATATATTGAAACGGTTAAACATCTTAAGGTGAGGAACTTGCCGCTGAGGCAGCTCATCCCATTTCCTGTCCAGCTTTGGCTCTAACTGTTCTGCAGTGGGCCGTGCCTTCCTTTAGTAGGAATGATTGGAGCCGCATGTCCAATGATATCCCTGTACCAGCTCACGTTACAGTAGGATTAACACTGTGTGTGATGACTAACGTGTCAGACTCAGCACCGCCAAGATTTCCTGGAAGCCTGACCACACCAGGAAGAGAAGCGTTGGAACTATGCAAGAAGATTCTGTCCTCCCATTAACTGGTCATACAGCCCAAGTGCTGGAGACTCGCGATGGCTTCACCATGGAGTCCCATTAACTGATCACACCGCCCAACTGCTGGAGTCTCGCGATGGCTTCACCATGGAGCCCCATTAGCTGATCACACCGCCCAAGTGCTGGAGTCTCGCGATGGCTTCACCATGGAGTCCTAGCCTGTTCTCTGTTGTTATAACAGAATACCTGAAGCTCAGTACTTTGTTTTTTAAAGTCTTGCATATAGTTCTGGAGGTTAGGTAGGCAGCTTTATCTGAAGATGGCTTTGCTAAGCCAATTACCGCACCATGGAGGGAGCCTACATAAAAGTCCAGCAGTGTAAAGAAGACAGTGTCAAAGGTACTGAATGCTTCTAACAACTCACTCTTGGGAACAAATCTACTCTTTAAATATCTACCCCTCTCTGAAGAAATAAGCATTAATCCCTTCTGAATATGATTATCTTCCACAAAACAGTTATCTGCCCACAAAACAAACAAATGGGGGGAAAAAACATGGCCCCTGTGATGAAGGCACATCCCAGGGAGACCTCTGTGGTCAAGGAGCCAGGCATAGGCTCACAAGGCAGATTCATTCACACGCCAAGGATCCCACTTAGAGAAGAGGTCCCCTGCTGTTCCTAGAAGGAGGGCCTGTCTAGGGGGCGCTATGTTTTCATCTCACTCTGGTTCATCCATTTCTGGTTCTCCGTCAGTTTTTGGTTTTGTTGTTTGAAACCAGGTCGAGAACCCAGACTGGTCTTGAACCCTTTGGGTAGCTGAAGATGATGCTGAACTCCTGGTCCTTCTGCCTCCACGTCCTAAGTGCTGGATTGTAGGCATGCCCCGCACTGAGCAGTCACTGGGGGGATGAGCAGAGTTAGGGTGACCTTGGGGTGAAAGGAATGAAGGGCTAAGGCGTAGGGGCAGAGGGTTATGTGCAATGGCTATTCTTGGTTGTCAGCCTGACTATATCCGGAATAAACTACAATCCAGAAAGGAGGACACACTTGTGATTCGGATCTCGAGGCAGGAAGACAACACGCCTTTGATCCAGGTCTTGAACCTGGAAGACACAGGCTTTTGAGCTGAATCATGAGGTGGGATGACACAGTCCTTTAATCCAGATCTTGAGACAGAAGGCACACCTTTAGCCTGGGTCACACCGTCTGCTGGAAGCCTATATAAGGACAATGGAAGAAGGGAAGCTAATTATTCCTTGCCTGCTTGCCATCTCCTTGCCAGTACATCTACACCTTCACTGGCATTGGAGCCTACTTCTTCAGGATTCCAGCACATACGGAAGCCCAGATGAGACACCCAGCTTTGTGGGACTGAGCAACTACTGGATTCTTGAACTTTCCATTCACAGCTAGCCATTGTTGGACTGCAGCCTGTAAGTCATTCCACTACATTCCATAGATAGATAGATGATAGATAGATAGATAGATAGATAGATAGATAGATAGATAGATAGATAGATAGATAGATAGATAGAGATAGATGATAGATAGATAGATGATAGATAGATAGATAGATAGATAGATAGATAGATAGATAGATAGAGATAGAGATAGATGGATTAGATAGATAGAGGTTCGTTCCTTAAGTTCTTAAACAGTAGAGAACCTAACTAAGGATCATTTCCCACAATTGTGAAAAGTCGATACGGAAGGTGGCTCATGAATCCTGTGACTGCCTGTGCTATGCTGAGCTCTACAGTGATGGAGATCCATTGGGAGCTATCGATAGGTTAGCCCCAGAAGATAGGAGCCTGAAAGAGGAAAGTGGGCGAACGGGACTGAATAGACAAGAGCATGACACTGCTGGAGAGAAATCGATGGGAAGAGGCTGGCAGAAGCTTAGATGCTAATGATGTTATTCAGGAGTCCAGCCCTGTCCCTAGTTGCCTAGCAACCGCTGTTGAGCATGTGATTGCTAAACAATGTAGAGCCAGCTAGACAATAGGATAAAGACCTTAGAGAGCGTGGGCACTGATCAGACTGTCACAAGGTACTGCTGACAGCAGCCACCAGGCCCTGTTGCTTATGTTTTCTCATGTCCTAATTGCTTTTGTCACAGACGAAAACAGCATGGCAATGACACATTAGATCCGGAAAACTGGGGATGCGGCTACCACGTGATCTTATCATAAACAAGATGAAAATCACCATCTTCACTCATCCCCTGCCTTGACTAGACCCAAGACCTGGGCCAAGAAAAAACACCCTGACCCTGACTTGACCCCAGGACCAGGGCTTGAAATCATACCAATCTCTGAACTTGCCCCAGAGTAAGACTACAAAATCCCACCAATCTCTGAGCACAGAATCCCACCAATCCCTGAGCTGGAAATGCCACCAATCCCTGAGCTTACCCCAGAATTTAGACCACAAAAATCCACCAAGTCCAAGCCACCCTGGAAAGCTGTGCTCCCCAACCCGTAGAAATCCTATATAATGTCTCTACCCTGTTCAGTTTGTTACTGTTTCTCAACCAAAGCTATACAGTGATTTAATTATACAGTTTCTGTGTGATTATTTCAGGGCTAAGCAGCCAGGAACTAACTAGTGGCTTTCTGCTACAAATTGGTGCCAACATGGCTAGCTAAAATCCATGTAGAACCTGGGAGTGCTTGAAGGGGAATCCTGGACACAAAAGAACAGAGTTAAGTATGGTTTGGTAGTGGCATTTTCTTGGCTGGGCTCTGTTTTCTAGAAGTAGGCAGAGGCATGGCTCCTTTAAGAGAGGTTTTCCTGATTCAGCAGTACTCTGTCTCTTTAAAGACTTTGTTTCCTTTTTTTAAATCATTTACTTTTTTTAAATAACTCTCTATACTCTTTCTTCTCTCTATCCCAAGCCTACATACATTTATTGAATACTGTGACCCGTTTAGAGGTCTTTTATGTCAGAATCTGTCCTATGGCGTATCTGTAATTCTTTACTGTCTAGGAGAACTTCTTAAAATCTTAAGCTGCACCATTGCTAGGGGAAATATGGTACTTACTGCTTGCCCCACTCAATCCAGCATGGTGGAGCAGAAGTCTGTTTAGTGTGAGCCATGCTCACAGCCTCAGTCCCAAGTATGTGGTGGGTCTATGTCAAGCCATTAAAGAGTTTGTAACACACTGCCCACAACCCCATTTAAATGCTCAATAGCAGGACCTTGTCAGAGTTTGCATAGGCAACACAACCCAGAAAGCTAGCATTTCAAAAACCGTGGCATTTTTTCTGCTGCTGCTGAGATTAAAGGTATACACCACCACCACCTGGCTTCATTCACCCATTTTGAAAGTGTCTTTGTTAAGAGATAAGTGCTTCCAACCAGGTATGGTGGCTCACACCTGTAATCTCAACATGAAGGAAGTAAGGCAAGAGGATCATGTTTGCATTTAAGTGTACTCTGTACTACACAGTGAATTCCAAGTCAGTTTAAGCTACAAAGTAAGATCCTGTCCAAAAAAAGAAAGTCTGGAGAGAGGGCTCAGTGGTCAAGAGTTTCACTCTTCCAAAGAACTGAGATCAGTTCCCAGCACCCACTTTGAGCACCTCAAGCCTGTAGCTCCAGATCAGAGCCTGTACCCTCATCTGGACTCCCTGGGCACCCTCACACATATATCACCCCCACACTGACACCCATATACATTAAAATAATAAAAATAAATCTAAGAATAAAGATGCCCTCTTCTCACCCACAGATGTCTGCACACACGAGTTCACATATACATACATATGCACACATTAAATAAAGTCCTTTTTTATTTATTTTTAAGAAGAGGAAACTGGAGAGATGGTTCACTAGTTAAGAGGACTCTCTGCTCTTCCAGAGCACCCAAGTCTGATTCTCAGCACCCACGTGGTGGCTCATAACTGTCTGTAACTCTAGATGTGGAGGATCTAACACTTCTCTGGCCTCCTCATGATCCATACACACACATGGTACACAGGCATATACTTGAACTCCATGCACACACAGTACATATACTCAGGCTCCATACACACACACAGTACACAGGCATACACTCAGGCAAAACACTCACACACATAAATTTAAAAATAATTTTTAAAAAGGAAAATGTATAAGGTTGCACCACAATTGAGCATTTTAGGACATTCCTGTTACTAGGAAACTGCCTGGGGCCTGTTTATAGCTAACATTTTTATTTCCCCCCTTAGCCTCAAGCAATAAATATCTTTTGTATCTCTATAAATTTGTCTTTTCTATACATTTTATATCGATTCTGTCACTTATGTTTCCTTTCACCTGGCTTTTCTTTATCACTTAGTGTGCTTTTTAGACCCATCCCAGTTAGCTAGGGACCAGTAGCTTTGCATTGCCGAGTAGTACTCTAAGTTGTACAGATGAACCTTATCCGTTCACCATTTGATGGACATTTGAGTTATTCTCAGTTCTGACTACCACCAATAACGCTGCTATAGGTGTTTGTACACTAATCTCCATATAGAGTTGTCATTTCTCTTAGGTAGAATCTAGGAGTGGAATTACTGGGTCCTATTTTTTTATTTCTATTTTTCTCTCATTAAAATAGATTTTTTCATACAATATATTTTAATATGGTTTCCCCTCTCCCAACTCCTCTGATATCCTCCCCACCTCCCCTCCCATCTGAATCCACACCTTTCCTATCTCTTATTAGAAAACAATATACATCTAAATAATAATAATAATAATAATAAAATTAAATAAAACATAAACAAAACAGAATAGGACAGACACAGTCATAGACACAGAAATCATTAAAGCACAAATCTAGAAGCCATAATATATGCACAAAGAATCTGTAAAGGAAAAGGAGAAGAAGAAAAAAGCCCTGATGAGACATTATGAGGCAAAGAACCTCTAAAGATGCTATTGAGTTCATTTTCTGTTGACCCTCTACTGCTGGGCCTGGAGTCTGCCCTTAAGTGCGGTTCGTTTCCCCAGTGAGACTCCATAGGAGAAAACTGATTTTCATTTGTGAGTGGTTATCAATTGTAGATAGCTTCTGGGTTAGGGATGGGGGTTTGTGTCCACTTCTTCTCCCAATGCTGAAACCCCATCTGGCACAGATCCCAGACAGACCTGTGCATGCGGCCACAGTCTCTGTGAGTTCATATACGTGCCAGTCCCATTGTGTTTGGAGGACCTTGGTTTCTTGGCTTCCTCCAACCTCTCTGACCCCTGCAATCTTTCCATCTGCTCTTCTTCAGGGTTCCTTGAGCCCTGAGGGGAGGGATTAATGGGGATATCCCTTTTAAGCTGGAGTGATGTTGGGGAATATTCGATCACACTAAGAACCCCAAGTTTGCATTTACTTTAATTAGATAAAATTAACCTTGGGTCAGAAGACTGAACTAGCAATTAGTTGACAGAAAATAATCAGAGGGCATTTGGGAGAAAACAAGAGACAGATGGATTCGAAGTGGCGCAGGTTTTTCTGGTTTGGTGGAGAGGAAGCTGATGTTTGAAGATGCCAGCAAGGAGAGAAGGTTGACTCCTTGCTACTCAGCCTTTCTAAGCTCTCAGGTTTTCACACCAGTCTTTGAATTTCCAGTCTTATTTATAAATAGAACAATAGAAATTTAGTTAAAGCTACCTTTAGCAGCATTGACAGAGCCAGTTCCTGCAGGAACAGAATTCTCACCAGGCTGTGGTGAGCCACCAGGCTGCTGCCAGAGAAGCAGGCCTGTAACTGCAGAGTACCAATTGCTGGCTGAAATAGCAGTCGATTAGGGCACAGCCACTGTGCCAAAGATAAAACAGAGTGTTCTGAGGTCTCTCACTCTCTGCACATTGTCTGGCTCTGGGTCTCTGTATTTGTTCCCATCTACTGAAGGAGGAAGCTTCTTTAATGATGGCTGAGCAAGGCATATGGTTCCTTGACCAGAGTGGCCAGTCCGTTTTCTGGGGGAGTGTCTCCTGGATTGGGCAGCTGAGACAAAGGGATGCATCATGGAGGAAGGCTGTAAAAGATCTGAGTGATTCACTGGGAATGGGGGCAGAGAGAAGAAGTCACCAGCAGGTGATGTGCTACACGCTGGGGATAGACTTGGGTCCATTTTTTTTTTATTTTTAAAAACAAATTTTTGTGTATGGGTGTTTTTCCTGAAAGTATATCTGAATACTATGTGCATGCCTGGTGCCCAAGGAGGTCAAAGAAACCACGCTGAACCTGGTTTCTGTCAGATGAACTAGAATGAGTTGTCTGGTAGGAGTTGGATCTATTGCTACCGATAGGCTTGCCAAGTGGATTCCTCCAACACAATGAAGTCCCAAGAGAATCAGGTGATTGCTCTCCCCAAATCCCACAAGGGACTGACAACCAGCCTTGGTCCCTCAGGCACAATAGAGGTAACCAAGAGTCAGTGGTAGCCA
The DNA here is from genome assembly GCF_903992535.2 of Arvicola amphibius. Classification (NCBI taxonomy): domain Eukaryota; kingdom Metazoa; phylum Chordata; class Mammalia; order Rodentia; family Cricetidae; genus Arvicola; species Arvicola amphibius. The sequence goes on from NC_052050.1 coordinate 49,939,678, forward strand.
CCAAGTACTGAAGGCGCCAAAGAGTCTGACTGGGAAGAGAGGTGAGAAATGGGCGTAGGTCACAAAAATCTCTGAGAGGGCTTTTTTCAACACTTAAAAAAATAGTGTGAGCAGGTACATTTGGGGGTGTGTGTGTGCGCGTGTGTGCATGTGTGTATGAGTGTGCGCATTACAGCATATGTGTGGGGTTCAGAGGACAATTTGCACGGGTCAGTTCTCTCCTATTACGTGGATCTTGGGGATCAAATTCAGGTCGTTGGGCTTGGTGGCAAGTGCCAGTTGCTTACTGAGTCACCTTACTGGCTCCCTGAGAGAATCTGTTCCCAATCGCAGGTAAAATGCCCCAAAGGCCGGAAGTAGATGAAGAATGTGAAAATAACATGTAAACACCGGTGAGAGGAGAGGGAGGGAAGCTTTGGCTGTGTTACTTCTGGACCCTCAGTTTGTGGAAACTTTTTTATGATATTGTTTTCATTAGATTATTTTGTTTGTTTTTGTCTTTTGAGTCAGAGCCTTCTTCATATACACGCAGGCTGGACTGGAACTTTCCACCTCTTTTGTCTCAGTCTCTTGTGTGCATACACAGCTAAATTACCATTTTTTTCTTACAAGATTATGTCAGTTTTTCGTGTATCACACACACACACACACACACACACACACACACACACACACACACACACACTGCTGGAGCCACCTGGGGATCAGAAGTTCAGCCTGGGAGGAAGGGAAAGAGGTGGAGAAGGAAAGAGCATATATAGAGGAATCGGATAAGTGGCCACCACTTAGTCTGCGTGTTGGCCTTTCTCCGCTGATTTTCACATATCTGCCTCTCAAGCAGCAACGCCATGTCTTTTGGTTATAAAACTGCGCATTTGTGCATCACCTCATTGAACGTGTTTGTCTATCAGTTTTTAAGACCTTACATTATTCATGTCTTTGAAAAGGAAAAAATAAAACCGTGGGGAAGCTCCTGACACAGCTTGGATGTTTGACTCCTGCATTTCATCTTCCAGAGGCCCAAGACCCCCCTTTACCTTACTAGCTCGGAGATCACAATAAGCGCCTCTAGCCTCCTCCCCCGCACTCCAGTCTCATTGCTATGGAAACAGACCTCGCTGCGCCAAGACTTGAGAGGTGCTAGAAGCTGGCTGGCCAACCTCTGCAACAGGCTGTGGGCGGAAAGGAGGAGCCAGAGAAAGTGGCGTCTGGACAGAGAGGGCCCCGGACCCCGCAGAGGCCCCCTGTTCTGCTGGCTCCGCCCCCGCTACCCCCACCCACACTGGGTGTAGAAATACTGCTGCAGTCCCGGCCACCACCCACTGCACTGCGACCCTGTAGGGACTTCGCCTCTAAGTCTCAGCATCTGACCTGCCTGCCCGTGGTCTGCGCCAATGGCTAAAGGTCCCTTTGCGCGCAAGCCCTGGGGTCCAGAGCAGATGTATTTCGACTCCGACCCTGAGTCCGAGGGCCTGTTCGATAAGCCGCCCCCGGAAGAAAGCCACACTGCCCGTGCACCCAAGTCGGCGTCCTGGGCTGGCAGGAAATCTGGTCGGCGCGCTGGCGGGAGAGCTCCAGGGACCCGTGCTGGGCAGTCCCGAAAGGCCGCCGCGCGCCCGGAGCCCGAGCCCAAGGAAGAGGATCCTTTGGTGGAGGAGCCTCCGGAGGATGAGGGCTGCTACCTCGACCACTTCCCGCATCTCTCCATCTTCATCTACGCGGCCATCGCCTTCTCCATTACTTCCTGCATTTTCACCTATATCCATTTGCAGCTTGCCTAGGCGGCCAGGGTCGAACGGAATGGGCGCAGATTGGGGGTGGGGGTGGGGGAGGTTGGGGTAGGGGAAAGAGAAACGCAGCCTTTTGTTCTGGAGATTCGCTGTACCCCTTTCATTTAGCATTTGATGTTTTTCTTTGTTGTTGCTTTGTCTAACTGTTCATCGGAAGGTCCAAAGTCGCTGCCGGCAATGAATTAGCGGTGCTGCTTGCGCGTGGAGTGCAATTAGTCTCTTAACGTTCAGGACCCTGGATTGAATTGAACCCCATTTGTAATTAAGATGATGTCTCTGTAGCCTACTACTTTGTGATGTGAGGGCCCAGTGTTTCTGTGTTTGTAGAGCGCAGAATGAGTCCAGCCTTCTGTGCATAAAGGATGAACCAGACCCGAGCCCGCGGTCTCCCAGAGAGTGTACCGAGAGGAGAGTGGGTGCCCTGGCTATAGTGCTGGAGCCATGTTACTGCGTCGCCCAAAATGAGCCAGTTGTGTCTACGAGCTGTTTCAGTCACAAGCTGTTTCAGTCACAACTCTGCGCGCCTGGCGGAACTGGGAGATCAGCGGGTATGGCTGGAAGTTGGAGGTGAGTGGTGTTTGTCAAGGTATGATTCTGAGCCCTCCCCTCCGGAGTTGGAGCTGACGTGGGCTGGGCATTTTTTCCCCCTGCTTTAGGTTTTGTGGCTACCAGGAGGACCCAAGGCCTGTATTAAGTGGAGCTGAACGTCAGAAAGCCACCGCTCAAGGCAGGTGTTTGGACTGTATGGAATAGGAGACCACAAACCTTCAGGGACGGAGGACTAGAATCGTGGATTCCCTTGAGATGAGACCGAGGGACTTCCTTTGCTGGGGTCCATGGGAGGACTATGCTAGAGAAGTCTCAGGCGACTTCATTTCAGCCTGGAGGCCCTCTAAGGCACCAAGATGAAGGGGCTGGGCTTGGGGACTGTCGCGAACAACAGTTCCTGCGGCACCTGTTATCTCAGAACCCCCCCCCCCCCCCCCCGCTGCAGGTTATTTGCCTATCTTCGGTTACTGTGAATGCCAGTTGTCCAAATGCAGCTCTCCGACACTGCTATGCTCTATGGAAATGTCTATGTGCTATGTCTGCTGGAATAAATCACATTCTCAGTCTTCTTTTGTATTCAGTTGTTCATTAACTTCCGACTACAGAATGGCCCTTGATAATCCATTCTGCTCTGAATTTCACTCCCTACTCTTTAAAAAATATCCCCACTATCCCTGTAAAGCCGACTTGATTACCCAACATTCCTAGGTACAGCATCTCTTTACTCCAAATAGCCATACAGCACCCCTGTGGCATCTGTCACTATGCCCAGGTTCCTGTATCCACAAGCCCCTAACATCAGGTCTGCCTCTGCTGCGTGTTCCCATTGCCCACTGCTTCTCAGTATTTAGTCCCCACTTGCCTCACTATGCTCTGTCCCTCAGCTAAGCTCTGGATCTGGATTTTATAAACTATTTTCCAATAACTGTTCCGGCTTTCCCTAATCCTGTGTCACCACATGACTTTGTATCCTGCTTCTCTGCACTTGAAGTGCCACGCGTCTGACACCCACCGTTCCCTGATGACAGCCTATTTACAGTAACTCTAGCCATCAGTGGTAGTTCCCCCAAATTACATCTCCAAGGTACCAACGTAGGTATCTGTCAGTTTCTGGTTTTACCCTTGGATATTGGATCTAGTACTATCCCTTAATAACGCTCCCTTATGAATCCCATGTATGGGCCCATGTTTTCCAAGCACTGTCTCTCACTGAAACGAGTCCTGAGTATGATCGTATCATCCTTCCTCTAGTCCCCAAGCCAAATTACACATCCCTCAATATTTATTATTTCATGTTATCATGATACTTTCCCCCCATTCTTTTTAACCCCAAATTCAAGCATTCAGTTCTACCAATTATACCACTGGTAAACACACTGCCTTTACGATCTCAACATTAACTTCAGTGACCAGACTGGAGATGGTTCAGCTATTTAGAAGGCTTATTGCATCATACTGGATAGTCAATTAGGGGGCTCATTCCTAGGAAGATTAATTCTCCACCCCCTCAGCATTCCCTGGTTGCCTGTAGTTCTGTCTATGGGTGGGACCCAGTGAGATCTCCCCCAGTTCATGCTAATGTGTAAGGGTGTTGTCCTTGTTCAAACAGCCATATAGTTGAGGTATTATGGGTGAAGTTTATACATACAAACACCAAGTAGACTCAGCAGGTTGCATTTATGTTTGTGTGTGTATTTAACAATAACAATTTAAGGGCCATAAATTTGAGAAGAGCATGGGAAGGGTTGAAAGAAGTAAAAGGAAGGAGGAAATTATGTAACTATATTTTAATAATAAAATTAAAACAAGCCGAGCAAGTCATAGAACAAGTAGCATCCGTCAGGGGTCTCTACTTTAGTTTCTGCCTGCAGGCTTGAGTCCCTGCCCTGACTTCTCATAGTAACAGACTTACCTTGAAATATAAGAGGAAATAAAACTTTTCCTCCATGACTCCAAAACAAACCAACCAACCAAATAACAAAAGAATGTGTGTTGCTCTTCCAGAGGATTGGAGTTGGATTTCCAGCACCTGTGTTGGTCAGCTCACCATCACCCCTTAACCCCAGCTCCAAGGGGTCTGATGTCCTCTTTGGCCTTCACAAGCACCAAGCATATGGCATACACAGTGATATAAATAAAATTTAAAGATCTCAAATATGCCAGGCAGTGGTGGCACATGCTTTTAATCTCAGCACTTGGGAGGCAGAGACAAGCAGATCGCTATGAGTTCAAGGCCAACCTGGTCTACAGAGTGAGTTCCAGGACAAGCTCCAAAGCTAAAGAGAAACTCTGTCTCAGGAGGGGGGGAAAAAAACCTCAAACATGTAAGCCATCTGGAATAACTTCAATGTTATAAACCCTAGGTATAATATTATAAGGGAAAAACTCACAAAACAGGAAACAAGAAATCCCATCACAGCAATGTCCCACGGGGGAAAGGGCACAGAGAGCACACACACGGAGTTGCACACCTTTTCCTGGGTTCCAGCAAAGCCACGCCTTAACTAAGACCCACCTCTTAAAAGATCATTGGTTAACAAGGCTTTCCCATCAATCATTCTTTAAGCATTCCCCCTAATAAGCCAGTGCTGAATTAAGAATCTCTTTCTGGGAGAGGTGGGTAAGTGGCCACACAGCTGGACAGCCTGAAGTGCCACTCTCAGGTACAGCCTCCCCCCCCCCGCCCCCCCAAGGTGGTGGTGTTGACTGAATCCAGGCTCCCACCAATTCCCTAAGCTTTTCTGGCCATCCAGCGGGGTGTGTTCCCTGCTGCTGGCTTTCTTTACCCCATTCCACCCTGCACCCAAGCCCGCCTTGGATCCCCCAACACGCTTGCTTCAGGGCTGAGGGGACCTAAGAGAGGGCAGACCAAGAAAAACTATCAAGTACACAGTCAGCCACAGCAAAGATTGGACCAAGATGCCAAGACTCTGCTGGCCTCATTTGAAGGAAGAGATGGGTAGACGCCAATGCAAGAATTCCTCCAACATCCTGAAAAGCAACATGGTAACACCAGAATCCAGTGAACATGCAACAGGAAGAACATTCTAACCCAGAAGTAGAAAAAAACGACTTTAAACGTAACCTTATGAAAATGATGGAGACCTTTAAACAGGAAGTGAAAAACTCCCTTAAAGAAATGGAAGAGGGGCGGGGAGGAGGGAAGAGGGGGAAGAGAACGGAGAAGGGAAGGATTGGGGAGTGCTTGGGGAAGTGGGAGGGTTGAGATGGAGGAATGATGGATATGGAAGCAGGGAAGGAGATATCTTGAGGGAGCAATTTTGGGGTTGGCAAGAGGTTTGGCTGGGGAGGGGTTCCCAGGTGTCCACTGGGATGTCCTCAGCTAGGTCCTTGAGCAGTAGAGAGGGTGCCTGAACTGGCCTTGTCCCATAGTCACACTGATGAATATCTCAAATATCACCACAGAACCTTCATCTGGCGATGGAGATAGAGACAGAGACCCACATCGGAGCACTGGACTGAGCTCCCAAGGTCCAGTTGAAGAGCAGAAGACGACGACCAAGGAAATCAGGACCGCGAGGGGTTGGTCCACTCACTGAGACAGTGTTCCTGATCTAATGGGAGCTCACCAAAGCCAGCTGAACTGGGTCTGAAGGAGCATGTGATCAAACCGGACTCTCTGACTGTAGCTGACAATGGGGGCTGACTGACAAGCCATCGATAATGGCACTGGGACTTGTCTCTACTGCATGTACTGGCTTTTGGGGATCCTATTCTATTTGGATGCATATCTTCCTAAGTCTGGATGTAGTGGGGAGAGCCTTGAACTTCCCACAGGGCAGTTGCCCTCTCTTACAACTGGAGGGAGGAGGGTGTCTGGGGGAGTAGGAGGGAAGTAGGAGGAGGTAAAAAATAAGGGAAAAAGGAAATCTACATATTAAGCTACAAGGTAGCATGTAAATATTTCAAGGAAAGTATTTATTTATTACAGGTATAGATTACAAAGTCCAAATTAAGAAAAATGCCTTCTTGCTGTCTCCTCCCATAGTGGAGGCATTATAGGGTGAGATCACACCGGATAGTGGAGGCATTATAGGGTGAGGTCACACCGAGTGAGTGGCCTGAACTCATGTTTTTATTGGAAATCTAGTCCCTAAAAACTCCCCAACTCCTTCAGGCATTAATCCAAGTATAAACATTCAACTTCAACATTGTGTCATAGAAGTCAGTTTTAACACGTGAATTTTGTGGGTCACATTCAAACCCTAACACTTATCCCTTTAATTTTCCATCCAGTGATAACCTTTTGTCCCTACAAGTTCATTCTGTCCCTTGGCTGCGCATCTCCATCTTTTCCTTGTTATACTCAGAATCTAACCTCTCCCTCAATGCAATGGTCCCTACACCTAATCCAAGAGTCCTTAATAAAGTCTACTTCACCAAATTAAGTGTCACGAATCAGATTTAGTTTTATTGTTTTGTTTTTTGAGACCAGTCTATGTAGCCCTAGCTGTCCTGGAATCTGTCTATAGGCCAGGCTGAACTCCCAAAAAATCCACCTGCCTCTGCCTCCCAAATGCTGGGATCAACAGTGTGCACGACAACCAGCTAGGATTCAGTTTTTTAATGGCGCACACTCAAACATACACAGAGGTTTTGTTCGTGTCTTAAAAAAAATTATTATTGTGTCTGTATATGTGTGTATGCACACACAGTGTGGGGTATGGGGGGTTCCACGTGCAACAACAGTGTACCCTTGGAAATCAGAGTACAATTTTGTGGAATCAAGTGTTTCTTTCCACCTCTACATGGGTTTTGGGGATCCAACTCCAGCCACCAGGCTTGAACCACTGACTCATCACCAGCCCCGCCAATCTTCCTCTGCTGCCCTGTTTCCCTTTGTTTATTTTTTTTGTTCTTCTCCCTCCTCCTTTTGCTTCTCTCCTGTGTGGCATGTTAAACCCTGAGATACCACATGCTGAGCATACTCTACCACTGAGCTATGCCCCCCAGTCCAGCTTTTCTGCTTTATTAGTCCCTGGTGTAGCTCATGATTGTGCTCCAACATTCAATGAATATACAGGCCCGATTTACACAGGATTTCACTCCCTCCTGAAATTATACTAGAGTACCCCTAAAGTTGAATGGGTACAACCCCGAAATAAGAATGAGAGGTGTTATCAGATACAAGGGAAGTCAACCCAAATTCCAAAAGGGGGGAAAGCAGATGAACAAAACTGTCCGAATTGGATCTTGCAGTTCCAGAAGAATTGCCAATCTGCTTTGTGAAACCTGGGAAAGAGGGAAGAGTGGCCCTAAAAGACCTTAAACAGAAGTAATCAAAGGAAAGCTATTCATTTACATGTTCTCTTTTCACTACCAAGAAATTATCGTGTTTCCAGTCTTTTGCTTTGTTTTTCGACCTTGTCTCTAATGTTCTGGAATTTTCTACAGTTCTGGACCAGGAACACCAAACTCTCCCTAAAGTTACTAGTTCCATGATCTCTGCCAATGTTTTCAAGCTCATCAAAGAAAGTTAACGTCTCTGTAAGTCTGGCTTTAACAGTTTTTTGCTCCTCTAATTCTGCAAGAAGGGCCTGCTCAGTGCATAATTCAACCTTATACTTCTCCTGTAACTCTTCGATTTCCTTTCTGAGAAGCTGGAATTTTTCTTCACTAAAAGGATGTGTCTCCTGACACTTATCTTCAGGAAGCAGGATGTTTGGGGGAATCCGCAAAACCGCCTGCAAAATCAGCTGCTCCATTTTGCCAAAAAGGTTATCAAAACGTCCTTTCATGAAGCAAAGAAACTTCTCTGTGCATTTACGAACTTGGACAGGGCTAATCTCCGAGTTTGGGACGCCCTCCAGCTTCTTTAGGATAACCTGTTCAACAGCCTGCATCACTTCAAACAGGTGGTCTTGAAATGCTATGTAGATCCTCAGCAGGCAAGTCTGTGGTGTGAAGCCAAAGAACTGGGCCTCATAGGCCATCGGATCCACGGACATCCTGCTTTATTTTGCTACCCTCAACTGTGAAAGCCTGCAAATACAAAAGAAATTTCATTAGGACAAACCAGAGGAAAATAATAAATCTTGTTATTGTTAAGAAAGCAAACAAAGGAAGCAAATTAAAAACTAAGGCGTTTGTGCGCCTTTGATACCCGATGTTCCTAATTGTCCCACAGAAAGACAGAAGCCCTTTCCTCCCTCGGCCTCTTTCCTATACTCTTTATTGTTCATTTCCTTCAGTTATTGCTTAAGACTTAGATACAAGCCCAACCTTCTCAATTCTGTTATCATGACCAATTTACAGATTACCTCAATTCCCTTGAGACCCGTTTTTTTTGAGCTTCATTATGCCCCCACATTTTGAGACAATCTCTTATTGTACAGCCCACAGCTTGGCTCAAACTTTCATTTGTGACAGGGTCTCATGTAGCTGAGGATGACCTTGAACTTCTGATCCTTCTGCCTCTACCAATAAGCCCAACTTTCTATGTGGAGATGGGGTCAGAACCCAGGACCAGATAAGCACTCTACTAACTGAGCCACATCTTAACCAAGCCCCGTGCTAGTCTAATTGTAAGTCACATTGTACCTTAAGCAGTTCCCAGTCCATCCACTTAACTTCTTTACCCATTCATTTTTGGTTCCATGTTCTATCCTTTTTATTTATTTATTTATTTTTATTTGGTTTGGTTTGGTTTTTCGAGACAGGATTTCTCTGTGTAACAGTCCTGGCTGGACTCAAACTCACTGAGATCCGCCTGCCTCGCCTCCCAAGTGCCGAGATTATCGGTGTGCGCTGCTACCACCACCCAGCCAGGTTCTATCATTTTAATTACCTCATTGTCTTCCATCCTAGCCATCTAAGAAAAATCCAACTAAATGACCAAGCCTTTATCCTGACTTGTTTCAAAGATCTGAGAGGCATTCTTTTTCAGTATAAGCATCAAAAAAACATGTCACCCCATTTCCTTAACCTTGGAACCATGGAACCTAACCTTGGCATTTTTGTCCTACTAGTAACTATATGCTTGTTATGGAAATGAGTTTTACTCCTTTCTCAGATAAGGGCACTTAACGTAATCTAAAAGCTGCTACTTTAACTACCAGATGAATTTATCTTATGAGAAGACAGGTTGCCATCAATCTTGAAAATTTATATACGTAATAGCTTAAAATACAGTGGTGATAACTATATGGCTATATAAATAGAATTTGTTTTTGTGGTGTCGTTCATAGAGTATCTCTGTCCTGGAAGATTTTTACTTCCTGAACACTTCTCACAGATTATGTTCCTATTATAGTTTTGTTTTGTTGAGATGGAGCCTCACTATGCTACTTAGGCTGGCCCCAAATTTGTAACTTTTCTACCTTAGCTTCCCAAGGAGCAGAACGCCAGGACTATACTCTTAGATTTGTAGTGCTGTTTTTAGACAGGTAGCTCCAGCTGGCCTAGAACTCACTTTTTATGTGTATGTACACATACATGAAGATATCTACAAAAAACAGAAGGTATTGGGTTCCCTGGAGCTGGAGTTATAGATAGCGTGCTGGAAATACAACTTGCTGGGAACCCAACTCAGGCCCTCTGCAAAGGCAACGAGACCTTTTAACTATGGAGTTACCTCTCCAGCCCCTACAAATCCAGTCTCATATACACATGTTTACATTGTAATGGCCTAATCACTTCATATTATTGCACCCATTTACTTGACTGATCATGACCACAACAGTTATCAGTTCTACCACACACACACACACACACACCCCAGGTAAACTCCAGAACCACACCTTTAATCCCAGCACTCAGGAGGCAGAGGCAGGGGGATCTCTATGAGTTCAAGGCCAGGCTGGTTTACACAGAGACCCTGCCTTGAAAAACAAAAACAAACAAAAACTGCTTCCAAAGTTTCAGCTACGCATCTATCGTCCCTCTCAGCCCATGACCCACATTCATCCCCACCCAGTTGAGTAAGAAGTTGCTGCTCTAAAACGGAGAAAGAAAAGGGTGTCACAAATTCAATGATTATGCATGAGAAGTAAACCCAATCCCTTTACATCTATCCTGTGACAGTGGTGGTGGGGAACCGATACACAGTGTAAAACAAGAGAATCCTTCCCCACCAACCAGATAATCAAGAAACCTGTCAAACCTTTGATCACACATCAAGATGAGGAACAGGACTGTTAGAGATGGCTCAGCTATTAAGCGTACCTGCTGCAAAGGGCCCAGAATCCATATAAAAGCTAGCTCCTAATAATTCCAGTTCCAGATCTGACATCCTCAGGTACTGCACACAATGCAGCATACACACATGCAGGCAAACACTCAAAACACATAAAATAAAAATAAATTAATTTTTAAAATGTTTTAAAATAGTGAGGAACAGGACTGGAGAAATGGCTCAATGGTTAAGAGCACTTATTCCTGCAGAAGACCTGGGTTCAGTTTCCAATACCCACATGGTGGCTCATAACCATCTGTAACTCCAGTTCCAGGGAATGTCCAGTTCTAACCTCTTTGGGGGACCAAACACACATATGGCATATATATACACACCATACGTACATGCACATTTCAAAAAAATCATTAAACAACAACAAACAAGATAGCTGGGGATGGAGAAATGGCTCAGTAGTTAAGAGCACTACTAGGTTCAGTTCCCAGCACCCACATGATGACTCACATAACCCGTAACTCCAGTTCTAGGGAATTCAATGCTGTCTTCTGGCCACTGTGGGAACCAGGCACACACATGGTGCATACACAGAAACACACACACACACACACACACACACACACACAGGTAAAATAAGTAAATAAACAAAATACATTATGAAAAAAGATAACGAGGAACCAGGTCAAACTATGACACTGAATGGATTAATGTGAGGCTCTGATTTGGTCCATGACACTCCAATACAAAATTGTGCAGGTGTAGTTGAGGATAAACATTGTGGCAAGACACAATGATAAGATTAATGACAGTCCATATCAAGACAGAGTATTCTTTCTGACAATTCACTTTTCTACCTTCAAACCACCTAAGGATACCTTTCAAGAACTTTCATTCGAATAGTAATAGTAGCTTCTGTCTCCACAGTCTAAGATCAGTGATCATCTGCTTTAACTATTTCTAAGTCACTCTATTTGTTCACTGTTTTGATACAACTGCCCATGATCCTTTAGTGCCACTGACTGCATAGATCTATAAATCAAAGATACATTTACAAGATTACATTGGGAACAAAGTCAGAAACACGTCTATTGTATGACCTTAAAATCAGAATAGCCTGCATTATTATTACTGGGACAAACTTTAAATCACCATTGCTCTTTTAATTCTTATTTGGCAGTTCCCTCCTCAGACTTCTTTTTAATTTTGTTTACCACTTTCCCATTCAGTCACTGGGTCACCTAAGCCTTAAGTTCTTTCAGTTTTGTACATAACTTTAAAAAGATTTAATCTCACTATTTATGTGTCTCTGTATGCTTACATGTGCATATGCCACACACATACAGGTGCCCTTGGATGCCAGGGGAGGGTATCAGACTGGCTGGAGCCAGAGTTATAGGCAGCTGTGAGCCACTGAACATGGGCACTTGGATACAAACTTATATTTTCTGGAAGAAGTAGCATGGGGGTCTTTCCTGTTGAGCTATGACTATACTCCCACAATAACTGCTTTTAAGAAAACTGCATTGTAAGATAACAGTTACTCAAGATTATGATTTACAGGGTTTCTTTGTGTAGCCCTGGCTGTCCTGGACACTCTTGTAGACCAGGCTCGCCTAGAACTCAGAGATCTGCCTCCCTCGTGCTAGGAAATGTAGCCACCACGGCCTGGCTACATTTTTTTTTTAAAGTGGAGCAAGTGTATTATGTGGCCATGCCCTCGCTCTGATGTGATGGAGCGAGTGTATTGAATTATGTGGCCATGCCCTCGCTCTGATGTGATGGAGCGAGTGTATTGAATTATGTGGCCATGCCCTCGCTCTAACCTGATGAGATGAAACCATTCCTTACTGCTCTACCACGCTGAAGAATCACTTGAGTGGGGAAAAGACATAGGTATTTAGTTGTCCCACCATAGGATAAAACATTTTAGCAGCCTCTGTCCTTGTTTAAGTCTCAAATTACAGAATATTCTTTATGATCCTAACTGACAGGTTAGAGAACTGGTTTTGAATCTGTAGCATCAACATGGAAAGACAAACATCCTTTGTATTCCAAAATAGGGTCTCTAAAAACAGTTCTTAATTTTCATTTAAATTGCTAGGAGGTTTGGAGCTATTAATTCATGTTCCAAGAAAACTGATGATGTGAATTGATAATGGATGAGCAATTACCTAACAGGTTTGCTAGTAACTAATTTAGTTTTATTCAATAAAGTTACGCGGCGGGGGCGGGGAGATGATACTGAGATCTTCTGGTGATACATTCTTAGGAACTTGACAGATAGTTGCATATGTCACTAAATACTGCCAAAACATTCTCAGAACATCGAGGCTGGTTTATACTCACATGGAGTAGATCAGAACTTCTTTTCTCTGCCAAAAGCATTTATTTGGCACTCTTAACTTTTGCCGAATTGGAAGTCGTAAGCTTGTTTTTCTTTCCTATGGCGCTAAGCATTATGTCCGGGACCTTTTACAAGCTAGGTGTGCACTCTACCACTACATTCCCAATTCCACACTATATTTTAAAAATCAAAGCCATCTGTCCTCACATAACATTTGGACACTGAAACTACTTCCACTTCTGTCGTTTATATTGGGATGCTTTTTCTAGAAGATTATAATATTTTCATTACCCAAGAAGGACTGATGTCTGTTACAAATTACCCAAATGATGGGTCAACCTACCAACAACTTGCACTCTATAATTTTCAAAGTTTGCATCCTAACTTTGCCTCAAAGTTCTCAACAATCCTGAACTGATGTATCATGATATATACATAATATATGTGTAAGTCTGTATATGTATATATGTGTGTATATAGTACACATGTACACACACACACACCAATTCTAACCAAGTTCCTAAATCCAAAGCTCCAGTTCAGAGAGAAGTTTCAGTTTCTCTATTTCACTGCCAACGCTATGGCGAGGTTGTTGTTATAAAGCTATAAGCCTGCCATTTTAGCAACATGTTAGGACCATTCTTGTGTTTGCCCCCCACCCCCACCCCCGTCTCCTCTATGCTGCCCACGCTGGCCTAGCACTCAACAAATCCTCTCGCTTCAGCCTCCAGCGAGGCTAGGAGTCACAGGCAGGTGCCACTGCGTTTAGCCTTTTATTACTTCTAAACGCCACTCTCTCCAACCTTTTACTTGGTTCCTACCAGACTTGACAGTCACACTTCCCCCCCCCCGTCCCCACCCCCCACAATTTTTTAGTGCTTCTTTTAACTTACCGAATACTTCTGACACGATCAGGATAGTCTTTGCCCCGACCCAACCTAATTATAGTTTTTTTTCCTTCAAGTAGGCACGCAGTGAACACAGATCCTTCGAGAACCAGTCACTACCTCCTTCGCGTTCCTTCAGTGCTATTAATTTATCTACCATCTCTTCTCTGCTAGAGTTCCAGCTGAGGAAGTTAAACATGGGAGGCTCCCACCCGATCTCGACGAGTAGATCGGAGCCCACGACCACCACAGAAGGCCTAGAAACGGCAGAGCAGCAGGCGCTTCCGGCAACTCCCGTCCCACCCCGCGGCCGCGTTGCATGCCGGGACCTCCAGGGCTCCCGGCACCGCCAGCCTGGAGTCAGGGGTGCAGGACGCTCCGGCGCCCCTGAAACGACGCCGCTCCTCCAGTCCCGCCCCTCCTTCCCGCTCCTCCTCAGACAGCACACAGGCCCTACCAAAGCGATCCCGGGGATGATGGAGTCCGCCACACGCCGGCTTCCCGCCACGTCCTTCAAACCGCACAGAGTTACCAGAAGGAGGCGGCGGCACCGGCTCCGCACAAGCGACTGAATCGCGCCTCGGCAAACGAACGCAAAGGCGGGACGGATCGCCCTCCTGATTGGCTGGCCGTGGGGCCGAAAGGGGGGCCCTCGGATTGGTAAAGGGACGGGGACGAGGAGGGAAAGCTAGCTGTGGCCGGCGGGGATTGGCGGAAGGAACTGGTACTTTCTCTCATCGTTGGTAGGCGGAGAAGTGAGGATGGGCCGACGCGGAGACGCAACTCGTGATTGGTGGGTGCGCGGCCCCCGGGGCGCCAGCGATTGGTGGCTGGCCGAGTGCGCGGCGCTGATTGGACAGAGGTGGCAAGGCTGAAGGCCGGCTTGAGTCCGCCCTGCCGCCTGGCATCCTGGCGGAAGGGGAAGGGGGGCAGGCGCGGTGGGGAAGATGGCGTACCAGAGCCTCCGGCTGGAGTACCTGCAGATCCCGCCGGTCAGCCGCGCCTACACTACCGCCTGCGTCCTCACCACCGCGGCCGTGGTGAGCAGCTCTGGCGCTCCGTCCTCCGTTTCCAGGCTAGCTGTGACTGAGTTTTCAGAAAACGGGTTTGGGCCGCAGAGAAGCCCAGAGGGTTTGGTCCCAGGGGTGGGTGGAGACATCCGGAGCTGACTCTAGGGTTCGGGATAGTCCCAAGGGTGTCATGCCCGTGACCTGGAAAGGAAGTGCTCCTCCATGAGGGGACAGGTCGGTTTCCGAGAGATGAAATCCAGACCTGTAGCGAGTCAGAGCTGTGGGAGCCGCCCACCCCAGGTCTAGCTATGGCCAGGTGACTAGTGAGAGCAAGGCCCGCTAGGTTCACAGACTTAATATATATTAAGAATAAAAATCTCGAATTGTCTGGAAACATCTTTCAGAAGACGGCCGATGGATATAAGGACCTGCACCCTAGCCCTAATGATAGTGGGCCCTCGGATCTCTTATTCGGAGTTGTCTCACCCAGATGTTTCAGGTGGTGACCACGCGACATACAGATTTGTAAAAGATGTTGTGGTCTTGTCTCTAAAATATCCCCACCTGCCTGCCTTATAGCATCCTCAAATACTGTAACATAAAACTTGCATTGTGTATTGATGATACAAAAACGGTTGTGCGAATTCTAAAGACTCCCTTACCAGCGGTCACAAGCAAGACAGATATTTACTCCAAGTGACCACAGAAATTATTAGAGCTACTGATCCTTTGTTGTTAATGCTAAAATTTTGTTTTATGCTTGATCTGATTTAAGAAGCTCTTTTTCCATTTCAGCAGTTGGAATTGATCACACCTTTTCAGTTATACTTCAATCCTGAACTAATTTTTAAACATTTTCAAGTAAGTGGTCTATGGCTACTGTGATTAATGATTCTACTATCGTTTTTTTCTTTATTGTTTAGTAAGTAATAAATCCTGTCAGATACAGTCTCAAAAAATAATCCAGAAGGGGAAGCTCTGATTATAATTAGGTCTTATTGAGATGTAAGGAAAGAATTCTGCAGCCTGGTTGGGCTCCAGAATCATTTAAGAGCTGCTAGGTATTTGTGAGCCATGCCTCATATACCAAATTAGAATTGCCAAGGGTGGAGCTAGGCGCAAGCAGATTAGCAGGAGGTTGGCGAGTTCTGAGTTAGTTTGGGCTACCTAGGGAGACCCTGTCTTAAGAAAATTGCTAAGGGTGGGAATTTGGAATTCATCTTCTATTTTTAGTTTCTATATTTGACTACAACTAGTTTAAGAATTAATGTGACCATAATCCCAGCAGTCAGGAAGCCAAGGCCAGTTTGAACTACACATCAAGGAATTGTCTCAAAACATAAGCAATAGTAACAACAATCAATGTTAATAGTGATGATGTGATTTGAGAATAAAACTGACCAAGCTAGCTGCCCAGGGAATCTCACAAGATAGCCTTTTGTCTGTTCCCTGTTGTTTCTCCTCTTGGTGCAGCTCATATGCACAGTTCTGGTAGAGTTTTAACACTGATCTGTCTTCCTGAAGTCAGATCATATTAACACAAGTCTGAAAGACCATTCTCTAAAACAGCATGTTGGCTTATTAGAGTACAGTTTGAAGAAGTCTTTTTCCCGTGATTAAAATGCTAAAGAGGAATATGCTATCATGCCAGGATGGTCATTCACACGCTAGGTGAAGGCTAGATCTCCCTGGCTGTAGTTCCGCTTTGTTCGTGCTGTTTCCCATCCCAGATGGACTCCACTCCCTTTGTACCTGTTGAACTTTAGCTTGCCTTTCAAGATGCAGCTTTTGTGTGCCTTCAGATATATTACCTTTTGTATACCTTTAGTTATATTACCTTTTGTATACCTTTAGATATATCACCTTTTGTGTGCCTTTAGAGATATTACCTTTTGTGTGCCTTTAGTTATATTACCTTTTGTGCTAGTGCATCTCTCACCCTTACTTGGGGATTTTGTTTGTTTGGTTGGTTTGGTACGGAGTTTCTCTGTGTAGTCCTGGCTGTCCTGGAACTTGCTCTCTAAACCAGGCTGACCTTGAACTCACAGAGATCTGCCTTCTCTGCCTCCCAAAGGTGTGAGTCACCACCACCCTGCCAAGGTTCAGTTGCATTAGGAGGTTCGGAATTAGGAGGTTCTAGATTCGCCGTCAAGAGTCTCCACTAGCTGCATGCCCTTCCACAAGCCATAAGTCTTAAGCTTCCTTATCTGTGACGAAAGGATGGTCACATCAGCTTGTCTATCTCACAAGATTAATGAAGTCACATATGATAGTGATTCTGTAAAGTTTGTGAGTAATTGTCGGTTGCCTAGGTGAGATTCCTCTTCTATCTCTTCTTGACTCTTGGAGCATTAAATCTTGTAGGAAGTTGACTTCAAACCAGAACCTGACTGACAGTCTTAGAATTTTCCCATTAGGATGCTGTGGTTAATTTAGACTTTCTCAGCAGCTTTCTGTACTGGATCCCTGAAGTTTTTTATTTAGACAGCTTCCATAATTTGCTTAGCCACATAGTGTGGGCTTTTTGTGTTGTTTTATAAAAGGTAATTGTGATTTTGAATTTCTTTCCTATCATCCATATAAATTTCACAGTCCAGTTAATATCTTCTAGCCTTTCAAGTAGAAGCATCACACACAAACCAAATCCAGAATCATATTGGGTGTCGTATTTGGATGGGTCCCACCTAGGACTTTGGAGCCTCAGAGTTGTCGAATGTCGTTTTTAGTCTAACTATAGAAATGTTTCCTGGTTATGTATTTTACTTAATGTGTCTTTCTCTTGCCCCACCCCCTTGCAGATATGGAGGCTAATCACCAATTTCTTATTTTTTGGTCCAGTTGGATTCAATTTTTTGTTTAACATGATTTTTCTGTATCCTTTTAAGTGGACTCAACATCAAAACTTTAGGTTCACTTAGTATATGTTTTCAGTTGAAACTGTTGCTCTTGTTTATTTTTATAACAGTTATGACTTCTGGGTCTGTAGCTTGTAACTAGATCATAGTGTTTTGAAACTCTTTGTAAATCCTTCTTTACACAGGAGGTTCCAGCTGTTCAAGATTAGTGTCCTTAGGCTGTGACTTATCGTATTGTATTTGTAAAATAATGGCGGCGGCAGCTGGCACAGTAGTAATTTCACAGCCTGAAGCATTGGTAACTCAACAGAATTTTCCCCAGGGTTTTTACAATGTGTTTTTGAAAGTGGGGGACCATGATTGCAAGGCTAAAAAACAAAAAAAAAAGTGAGTGCCAAAATGTCTGCTGGGCTTGACATATTTAGGCTCATTGAAAGAAAGGAAGAGCCATGGTGGTCAAAGGTGGTGATTGGGTGTGCTGCTCGGCATTCCTCTTGCACCCAGCACTCCAACTCATCCACAGGAGACTGAGGGCCTTTACCAGTGTTGGGATTTACTTATCAGAATGATAAGTTTCTAATAAAAGGTTTTCCATTATGTTCTTATGGACTAGAATATAGAAATGCTTAGCCTGCCTGGCCTGGAGAAGGCTTCTTGGCAGGGGTTTCTTCAAAATTGGCAAACCAAGGAAGGGGTAAAGTCACGTGTAGTTGAAGTTGGGAAAGACGATACTAGAAATTGGAAGAGACGGAATGTGATTGGAAGCATGCTCCTGCAGCATTTGAATCAGCTCCCCAGCCAGGGACAGCCTTTGTAAAATATGGTGCTAGCTTTCTCGTTGCCCAAAATGCTTGATGGGAAAAAAATGAAACCAGATTGCTACGTGAACATTCTTAGAGAAAAATGCAGCTTGGCTGTGTAGTGTGAAGCCTAAGTATGTTTCCGTGGTTTATTACATTTTAACTTCTTCTTATGTGTGTACTTAATATTTTCTTAACTTGAACCTAAGATATCGTTACTGTCGAATGCTAGAAGAAGGCTCTTTCCGAGGTCGGACAGCAGACTTTGTATTTATGTTCCTTTTTGGTGGATTTTTAATGACTGTATCCTTCAACAAATAGAATACGGGAAAATCTTAAAGACCAGACTGTCTATTCCTCAGTCTTCTCATCTGTCTCCTATGATTCACTTGCTACTCGGAACAAGCAATAAAATAATCCAGGGTGCTACCATTTATTTCACAGCCCTCTTTGACAGCTTCCAAGCCTAGAGGTGGGACAGGAGGCTCCGCTGAGCAAGAACTTTTAACCCAGGTGGGTTATCTTGAAGGATCTCAGTTACATCACTGTCGGTGTGTGACTTCACTTTCACTAAGTTGGTAAGACATGTTGTATTAAATTCATTGTCAAAAGTGATACAATATTTTTAAAAAGAACGGGGTTTTATTGTGTGCAACAGACTCAGTGCTGTGTGCCAAGGCTTCGTGCCAGCCTCCGTGCTCTAGCACCTGTGAAGGTGTCGGTGGGGAATGATCTTCACTGTACTGTACTGACACAGGGATTCATGTTTTCAAAAAGGCAAGAGTGTCACAAAAGCAGTTTAGTCTGTAGTAGCTGTGATCTGGATGATTTAGCCCAAACCAGTTTTTGCCTTGTCACCTTGGGTAATTAATTTCAGGCCATTTCCTCTTGTAGTTTAGAAATCACCAGTACTTAGCTTTTCTAATTCAGATTTTAGTGCAAGGGCAATTTTTAGTTCTCTTCCTTAGCCTTCCCTAGCATGCTTTCATGATGATATTTTCCTTAATTCCATTTGCTAGCTTTTTGGTTTGTTTGTGAGCTTAGTTTTTTTAGGCCAGGCCTTCACAATAATGCTGGTCTACGTGTGGAGCAGAAGGAACCCGTATGTCCGCATGAACTTCTTTGGGCTTCTAAACTTCCAGGCCCCCTTTCTGCCGTGGGTGCTCATGGGGTTTTCCTTGTTGTTGGGGAACTCAATTATTGTGGACCTTTTGGGTAAGCATCTTCTCACTACTTTTTGTGCTGTTACACCTGAAAATGTATTTTGTCACTTTCATGTTTGTTTAGTCTATGTATATAGCTATTGTAAGATTGTTCAATCTGAAAGATAATACTAGTTCATTGATCTTCAATAATTACATTTATCTTAAGTAAGGCGTATGTTGGTAGGGAACTTAAAATTGAAATTTTGATCTTCCTTTTTGTCCTTTATTTCTGGTTGATTATAGGTATTGCAGTTGGGCACATATATTTTTTCTTGGAAGATATATTTCCCAATCAGCCTGGTGGAATAAGAATTCTGAAAACACCATCTATTTTGTGAGTATTTAACACCATGTTTCACGTTCCATGCAGACAGACTGTGATTGTGGTTCATTTTGGGCTCCCTTAGTTCCTGATCCATGTGGTTCATATCAGTGTTTGCAGATTGAGCAACATGGCCACAACGGGGGACTTTTGGATTGACCAGAAGCAGAGTAGGCCAGGGTTGGGCTTTTGACATTGTGGCAGTGACTTTGTAATTATGCTCTTGTGTGACCACTAAAACTTGTGTCCCAGAGAGGAGCCTGCTGGGTTTTTTTTTAATTCTATTTTTCTTTATTATTATATTTGTTATTGTTGTTGGGAGGTTGTTTGTTTGATTTTTGGTTTTTCAAGACAGCGTTTCTCTGTGTAACAGCCCTGGTTGTCCTGGAACTAGCTAGCTAGTGTAGAGCTGCCTGTCTCTGCTTCTTGGGTGCTGGGATTAAAGGTGTGTGCCACCACTACCCGGCTTGCCTGCTGGTTTTATGAAAGCTGCTGTCCAAGTTGAGAGAATGAACAGTGAAATGAGCCACACCATTCAGAGGACATTTCTGATGGCATTCTGACAGGCAGAGCAGGTGGTGCAGGTGCACAGGGACATGGAATAGAAACAGCTTTGACCTACGGCCAGACTAGCTCTCCCACCACCAAGCAGTGTGATTTGAAGCACTTCTCTTTGTTTTTATTCTGAAGTTTCTTGAGTTTGATTTATAAGACCTGTTTCTTGGCAACAATTACATTTAAAGGGGGCACTCACTGGTCAGTGGTGGGCTACACAAAGAAACCCTGTCTCAAAAAACAAACAAACAAGGATCTTGATTCAACAAAAAGGTTTGATAAAAATTCTGTTACAGAATAGTTAAACAAAAATGAATGAAGATGGCTCAGTGATTAACAGCACTGGCTGCTCTTTTAGATGACCCAGGTTGAATTCCCAGTACCCACAGAGCTGCTAACAACTGTTTATAACTCCACTTCATTGGGATCCAACGCCATCTTCTGGCCTTTGCAGGCACTGCAAGCACATGATAGATGCACATGCAGGCAAAATAACCACAGACATAAAATGAAAATAAGGGACTGTAGAGATGGCTCAAGAGTTAAGAGTTGCTTTTCCAAAGGTCCTGAGTTCGATTCCCAGAACCTACATGGTGGCTCAGAACCATCCATAACTATGGTCCCATGGATCTGGTACCCTCCTTAGGTGTGCAAATGTACATGCCAGCAAAATACCCACATATATAAAACACATAAGAAAATAAACCTTGGGCTGGAGAGATGGCTCAGCAGTTAAGAGCACTGACTGCTCTTCCAAAGGTTCTGAGTTCAATTCCCAGCAACCACATGGTGGCTCACAACCATCTGTAATGAGATCTAGTGCCCTCTTCTGACTTGAAGGCATACATGCAGGCAGAAAACTGAGAATACTGTACACATAATAAATAAATAAATCTTAAAAAAAAATAAAATAAACCTTTTTAAAATAGAAGGAAAGTAAATAAGACAGAGAAGAAGAGTGAACTAGCAAGGTGTGCTAGTGTATCCCTGTCATCCCATCTACTCTGAAGGCTGAGGCAGAAAAGTTCAAAGTTTGATGTCAGCCTAGGTAGCATAGCAAGTATCCATATCAAGAGGAAGTTTTTAATTAACAAAAAAAAAAAAAAAAAAAACAAAACACAAAAACCCAGAAGAAAGTGAGTGTCTTAGTTAGGGTTTCTGTTGCTGGGAAGACACAATGAGCACAGCAACTTTTTTTTTCTTTTTTTGTTTGTTTGTTTTTTGAGACAGGGTTTCTCTGTGTAGCCCTGGTTGTCCTGGAACTCACTCTGTAGATCAGGCCTGGCCTCAAACTCCTGCCTCTGCCTGTGCCTCTGCCTATGCCTCTGCCTCTGCCTCACAAGTGCTAAGATTAAAAGCCTGTGCCACCACCACCTGGCTCACAGCAACTTTGATAAAGGAAAACATTTCACTGGGGCTGGCGTAAGGTTTTAGAGGTTTACTCCTTTATCAGTGTGGCGGGACATGGTGGTGTGCAGGCAGCCATGGCACTGGAGAAGAAACTGAGAGTTCTGCATCTCAACTCACAGGCAACAAGAAGTGGTCTGTCACCCTGGGTGTAGCTTGAGCATAGGAGACCCCCAAAGCCTAACCCCATGGTGACACTCTTCCTCCAAGGCCTAATAGTACCACTCCCTATGGGCCAAGCATTCAAATACATGAATCTATGGGGGCCATACCTGTTCCAACCACCCCAGGAAGTAAAATCTTCCATAGTTCTACTTTTATATAGCAGTTTCTTGACTAACTTTTGAGAGGTAGTCTTGCATCTTTCATACTTTTTTTGATAATTTCCTACGTGATTACTGTATCTACATCATTTCCACTTCTTCCTCTTGCCCTTTCAACTCCTGTGTATCCCTACTGCCTACCCAATTCATAGCCTCATTATTATTGTTATTATTGTTGTTGTTGTTGTTATACAGACATACACAAAATCTATTTGCCTGTTTAGTCCATGTAGTGTTATTTGTATGTAGATGTATTTAGGCTGAAAAGATTTATTTTATAAATGTGTTTACGAGGCTGTGAGCCTGCATTTTATGTGCACTGTGTGCACGAGTGTATGTGTGCCTACAGGTGCCAGGGACAATGTGTCCCCTGGATCTGGAGTTACAGGTGGTTATAAACTTTCGGATATGGGTGCTGGGAACCAAACCTGTGTCCTCTACAAAAGCAATAAGTGCTCTTAACTACTGAGCCATCGCTACAGCCCCTATCTGTAGACTTTCTTAAAATGTCTTTTTGTTTTGTTTTGTTTGGTGAGGTTTTTTTGAGACAAGGTTTCTCTGTGTTGCCCTGGCTGTCCTGCAACTCACTTTGTAGACCTTGACCTCGTGGAGATCTGCCCACCTCTGCTGGGAGTAAAGGCGTGTTGTGATCCCTCCACCCCCCACCCACCCCAGCTAAAATGTCATTTTTAAATCTAATATGTAATAATCAAGTTTCCTAGCTGGGTGTAGTGGCACCCGCCTTTAATCCTTGAGCACTTAGGAGGAAGAGGCCGGAGGCTCTCCAAGAGTTCAAGGACAGCCTGGTCTGCAGAGCCAGTTCCAAGACATCCAGGGCTATACAAAGAGAAGCCCTGTCTGCAGTGGGGAATTAGGGAGAAGGGAGTGATTATGATTACTTTTTCATTATAAGTGCCTTACAGAATTTACTGACTACATGATATTCTGTGATTCATATTTAACATAATTATGTTACTCCCTTATTAATGGTCATTGACATTACTTGTTGCTTTTCCTTCTGTATTTGGAGTGATGAATGTCCTTGTAACTAAATCAATACACCCCAACATGAAGTTCACCATGTTAGCCATTTTTAAATGAGCAGTACAGTGGTGGTACGTGCATTTGTGTCGTACTGCTATGGCCACTATCCTTAGGATGCTTTCATGTTGTAATCCTAAAACTCTGCCCATTGATTAATTCCCTTTCCTGTCACCTTTTTGTGCCTGTGGGTTTGACTCTTCCAGGTACCTCATCGGCATTTCTTGCTTCTGTAGTAAGTTAGTAAAGGAGGTGAGTTAACATAAATGTTAGATAACTGTGGAGCCTTTTTAGTTGGCGGCAGAGATGGCACTTACCTGTTTGCGGAAGCCCTCGGGAATGAACTGTTTTCTAGTACTTCCAGTCTAAGATGGCTCTGGCACTGAATGGTCTCTGTGTTTTAGGAGGACTATTTTTGATGCACCAGATGAGGATCCCAATTACAACCCACTACCTGAAGAGCGGCCAGGAGGCTTCGCCTGGGGTGAGGGCCAGCGCCTTGGAGGGTAAAGCAGCTGTGCCAATTATGAGACCCATCTGAGAAGGACTCAGTGAAATGCCCATTGGGATTCTTTTATCCCTTGTTGCAAAAGTGTGGACACTTTTGACAGCTTGACAGATTTTTAACTCCAGAAGCACTTTACGGAATGGTATAATGACTAATGCAGAAGACATTTCCAGCAGTTGCCAGGGTTCCTCACTATGCTGGTACTAAAAGTATAATCTCTTGGAGCCAAAAGACTGGAGAAACAGATACTCTGCCGCCTCTAACAAGTACATGGGTACTTGAGCTCTGTGGCATGAGGCAGGGCATTTCCTCCTGCTCTTCTTTGATAGACAAGGCCGTGGTGTAAATGGAAGTTTCAGAGAGGACAAAATAAAACTGAATTCCATCTCTCTCACACTGTATCTAAGCTTTCGTGTGATCTTTTAAATCATGGTAATGTGTTCCAGCTCTCCTGCATATGTCTGAACACAGCAGTTTCTCATGTCTCCACGGCTTTCAACTGGACTTCAAGATTGGAAATAAACAGCTGTTATGTACATCTGACTAGTTCAGAGTCATAGCCTCAGTAGGAGGAAGATTGGTTTCTGCCATTAAGATAGTTCTCCGTCTGAAAACCACAAAGCTTCAAGTTAGACCACAGGAGGAGAGAGAAAGGAGGGTGATTTCTTGTACCAGAGGAATCTGTAGGAAAGTCAGCTGTAAACACAATGCAACTGTGACATCTCTTGTAGCTGGAATTTCTCCACTAAGAAACACCCAGATTAGGCCACCCTTTGTCAAAGTACAGGAATATGAATGGGAAGCCATTGGGAAAATGTTCCTCTTGTGATTTCTTTCAAGAAAAGCTCAAAACCTTTCCAGAGCAGAGCCAAGTACCTGGGTCATCTTCCCGGTCAGGTAGAAATGAGGGTATTTGGAAGCAGCCACACCGATGGCTCAGTGAATGCTTGTCAAAGATAGTATATCTTGTTTTACATTCATGCTGCTTTATCAGAACCCAGAAAGATGATCTCAGATACTCTTCATAAACCTCAGATAGGCACAGGGCTCCCCAGACTGGATCGTCCTACTTTGGCTGAGTTGCTTTCCAGAATGAGATCTTTCTCAGAGGTTGACATAGGCTTAAATAAACCATAGTAGACATTCGAGGTGAAGTTTCAGGTTGTCTTGAAAGTGGAAAGTATTTTAACAGCTAAGTGGAATATACATAAGGAATGAAATAAGTACATCTTACATGTTGCTAGTAAGTACCTGAAAAGGATTTCATGAAACGTGTTAATGGGACTGCTTTTGTTTAAAAGTCTTTTAAGTTTAATGACAGTCTTAGATTGTATGATCCTCATGGGATTCTTAAGTTTAACCATTGTTTCTGTTCAAGAAAGCTTTATCGGTAACTTTTAGAAATTTATTTTTATTATTATTGCTTGCTTTTGAGCCAGAAATGAGTTTCTTTAGGTTTTATTTATTGTCCCTGAATTAATTTTGGATTTAGCTAATTGGTGGAATTTTTGTGGTAAAGTTTTAATTCTAAAATCTCTTCCCCTGCTGTTGATTTTAAGTAGAGATACCTGTACATATTAATGACTGGGTAAAACAGGAACTGCATTTTAAGTAGCAAATACCTGTACATATTAATGGCTGGGTAAAGCAGGAAATGCATTTTGGATGCATAGCCTAAAGCAGTCTCTGGTTGTTTTGTGTTTTGGCTTTTTGGTTTTTCGAGGCAGGGTTTCTCTGTGTTACAGCCCTGGCTGTCGTTGGAACTCGCTCTGTAGACCAGACTGGCCTCAAGCTCGCAGTCTCTGGTTTTTAGGATGTCAATTCCTATTGGCAAAATGCCATGCTGTGCTCCACACTGTGCCCTGGGAATGCCAGTTTCAGTCATTTGGCCTCTTAGTTTGGCCAGTCCCACATTTGTGTCCCTGGCCCTGTGTAGTCTGATAGGATCTCTTGAGCTTACCTGGGCACGAGGAAAAGTCCTCATTTTCCCAGCAAACCTCTTGATTCTGGTTCTTCCAAAACACACTTCCTTTTTGTAATGTGAGTCAACAGAAAAGTGAGATTGGATTATGGGATTCTGTGACCACTTAAGCGTATATGAATATAGTTTGAGACGTCTCCTGGATTGTACCAGAAAAGCACACCTAAAGCATAGGGAGTTTTGTTCTGTTGTTATAGAAACACAATATATGTTCATTTAAAATGAATGGACGTGCCAGTTGCATCTCCCTGAATGGACATGCCAATTGCATCTCCCTAGGAGATACATTTTATATACTTTGGTGTGTTTTTTTCACTGAATTTTTACTTGTTTCTTCCACTTATTTTTCTGTCATTCTTCTATGTCTTCCTGTCTTTTATATTTCTTTTGTACTTGTGTGAGGCAAAACGTCCACATCCTGGATGTTGAAATGGAACCATAGCACTGTCTCTGGGTTCCTCTGGGAATTAGGAAACATTGGAGCTATTGGCGTGTTGTGTAACATGCTTCCTAGAATTGTCATGCCTTCTGCCACTGTTTTACTTTGTGGCTGTGTTTTCCTTTGCCAAGTGACTTCTAGTTGTGTTAGCCAATATCCTGCCCTTCGTTCCTCTTCAGGATGACTAAGCTACTTACTGTTTTGAATTTTCATCAAAGCTCTTGAACCTTGCTTTTATGGTTAAGCGGCTCTGCTCAGAAGTCTGCACTCAATTCTTGGCTCTTATCAAATGCATATCTGTCTTCCTCTGAAGCTTGCTCCCACTTCCACCTAGCAGGGACCTCAATTTAAGTTCTTCAGTCCTTGAAGACCCTAACACTCAAATCTTAGTATGAAGGTCTATTTCATTGTCTTCTTTAAATCCCTATGAAGCTTCAAATCTGTACTAAAATTCTTATACCAAACCATACATTGTCTTGTACTGTTCTTAGCTGCTACATGTTAGTTTTGTTTCCTTCATGAGAATGTAAGCTCCTTAAGGGCAGGGACTATGTCTTAATTTTTGTATCCACCACAGTGCCTAGCACTGTGCTTGGCACATGGGTGCTGAATAAATACTTTGTTCATTTATTAGCAAACAATTATCTTGTATTTTTAATTACGAAAGGATTAATGTGTATATATGCGAACTTGTACCTAGTTGCTGAAATTTAAGATTGCTTTGAAAACAGTATGGAGCAAAGATAAACATGATCAAGACAATGGTTTGGTGGCCATGCAAGCCAAGGTGACCATGAACTGGTATAGTCCCAATCAGAACAGGGGTCAGGTGTATAGACTTCACCACCTCAGATAAGAACAGAATGTGTCTGAAGGATCGTCTTCTAGAAAAAAGGTCAGGATATTCTTTTGAATACAGTGTGTTAGCTTCTTGATATGAAAGCTTACTGTGTTAGCTTCTTGATATGAAAGCCACTGGACCACGGGAGACTTGTTTGGAGGGGCAGCAGATTTCAGACTGTCACTGAGGGACATGTGGACAACATGGTTTATGTAATAAATGTTTAAAGTTTTCAACTCTGATTATTTTATCATCGAGGCTACTGAGTAAGTGGGTTACTAGGAACGAGTTCCTTATAGAAATGTTACATTTTGCCTTCATTAAAAAAAAACTGAGCCAATATTTTAAAAACATAACAAATTTTTGTTTTGCTTTTCTTAAAAAAGAATGGCTTGCATGATAACTGTTGCCTGTGATTAGTGAGTGCTTCTAGAGAAGGGGAGCATGTGTGTGTGGATTGTGGCTGGTGGGATGGCTCCAGAGGTAATGGCACTTAGTAAGTACCAAGCTTGACCTGAGTCCAGTTCCCAGGCCCCACGTGGTAGAAGGACAGAAGCAACTTACATAAGTTCTCTAAACTCTCTCTCTCCACACACGATAAATGTATAAAGGTTTTTCTTTCTTTTTTTTTTCAGAGAGAGGTGTTTTACCTACTGTTTCACACTCGTTTATATGACCTATTTGGATTCTTTTTTGTTTCGAGACAGGGTTTCTCTGTAGCATTGGAGCCTGTCCTGGAACTAGCTCTTGTAGACCAGGCTGGCCTCGAATTCACAGAGATCCGCCTGCCTCTGCCTCCTGAGTGCTGGGATTAAAAGCATGCACCACCTCTGCCCAGCTAAACCTATTTGGATTCTTGTAATTTAGGACTGTAAGACTCCCACATTGCGTTGTTTGGAATGTGCATCAAAGAAAAGACTGGCATTTGCCTTTTATTTACTCAAGGTCCATAACTTGATGTAAATTATTTTTCTTTATAAGGGATTGCTTACCTTCCTAAATCAACACGAGGTGGAAGGATGGGGGGGAAGGGAAGCAAAACGACAACTTATTCTTTTTTTCTAAAATTTATTTTGTTATTTTTATATGACTTATATAATGTAAAATTATATATACGTGTGTGTGTGTGTGTGTGTGTGTGTCGACTGTATGCACATCAGTTTGGTGCCTTTGGGAGCCAGAGTTACAGGTGATAGTTGCCTGACAGGTATATAAGGAAGCAAACATTGGTTCTCTGAAAGCAGTATGCATTCTTAACCTCAAGCTCTGTCTCCAGCCTCAAGTCAGTATATTATTTTTTGTTTGGTTTTTGGCTTTTTGAGACAGTTTCTCTGTAGCTTTGGAGCCTGTCCTGGAACTAGCTCTTGTAGACCAGGCTGGCCTCAAACTCACAGAGATCTGCCTGTCTCCGCCTCCCAAGTGCTGGGATTAAAGGCGTGCGACACAACCGCCCGACTAAGTCAGTATATTCTTAACATGCATCCTAAACACACTCAGCATGGACATTTTTATTAGCCCCTAGTTATATTGTTGGAAGCTCGATAAAAATATCTGGTTTTTGTTTGATTTGGTTTTTAGCTAATCAGATACGTTTATGAAAGCCACATTGTAAATGGTATTTAGATAAGTATACAGTGATGTTTCATGTTCCCATCTAACACAGCTTGTCAACATGATGCATTTCGAGTGGACATGGATCATTTAATGATGGCTGTGGGCATGTGTAGAACTGGATTTGAAGGCTTTACTAATCTTGAAAGCACCCCTGATTTTATAAAGGATGATCATTAACCTGATTCCTACCCAAATTTCCCGGTAAACTTGGGTATAGTAGGGTTTTATGGGGACCCAGAATTCTTATTAAGATTTTGAAGCATCTCAGAGGCCCAAGGCCACAGGCCGCATCAGATACCACAACAGACTGGGAATAGTCCATGTCTGGGGGTTTTAAAAAGTAGGTCTACATACTAAATTTGGTGGATATCCTGCACATGCGTTGGGAGCTATAGTTTATTCACTGGCAGTCACATTCCCTGTAAGAAACAGCAAACCGGTCTGAAGAACAGGCTCAGCACTTAAGAGGACTGGCTGCTCTTCCCGGGGACCTGGGCTCCCAGCACTCAGAAGGAGGCTCACAACTGTCTTTAACTCTTATTCCAGGATCCATCACCCTCTTTCTGGCCTTTGTGAATATTGCATGCAAATAGCTCACAGACATACGCACAGGTTAAACGCCCACACCCTCCCAAAAAGAAAAATGTTAAGCTAACCATTGCTTACTTGCCAGTCTTTCTGTGTTGAATTAGCAAAGCATCTAAGATCTTGTATTTGGAAAAGCAAGGAAGAACTGGTTATATACAATTTTTCTCTGGGAGTACTGAATAATCCCATTGATTGAGGTGTGCACAATAGGACCAGAAAGCTGTGTAAAGAATTTGAGGATCGGATAGAAATTACTGGGAAATGAGTTAAAGACAATTTCTTTTTTTCCTCTTCTATTACTTGAACTTATCATTTTGTGAGGGAAATACATGCTGTCAGAATCATAGATAACTTTTCTGTAACTTAAGATATTCACTAGTAACATTTTCAAGATTCTTTGGATCATCTGAATGACTTTCATCTCAGAAAATTCATTATCTACATTTGTCAATCGGAGATGTCAGTGGGTACCTTAAAATGTGCATTGTTTAGAAGGTTAAATGTTTGCGTTCCTCGTTGATTTTACAGAATTAAGTAACATCCTTAAAACGTGATTATTGTTGGAGATCGGGAAAAAATAGTTTTGTGATAACGAGAGTCCGAAAGGACAACGTCGTTAGCCAATAAAGGCTTTTGGAACCACATAGCTATCGTTCCCTGTTGTTGCTCGGGCAGTTTTTGAGGTCGCACTTCAGGCCTTGCTCTCACAGGATGTAAATGGTACCCAAACCCATAATGCATCTCGGGAATTGGAGTTCCTTTCCTAAAGTCTGGCGGCGGCAGTGAGATCATCGGTGGTCGCCCAGACACGCCTGCACGTGGAGAGAAAGGGGCGGTGCGCTTTTGCGGTCCACGGCGTAGCCGA